>NC_087256.1:14185000-14907500 GCF_037042905.1 Lytechinus pictus | reverse complement strand
GCCGAAGCCGTCGCCATCTCTTTCCTCCACGCCGTTCTCTATCTCCCGAACATATCTCTTCTCCTTCCTTGCCTCAATATTAATCTGCCATACCACGCTTTGAACACCTTCTGCCTCTACTCTACTCCCAAGACGATTCTCGTTCTTGTCTCATATTATTTACATCATTGTATTGTCCTACTCTGTCTCCCCCCTCTCTCCCTCTCTCTCACTCTCTGTTACAGTGTGTGTTTGTTAGTTGGGCGCGCGCGGGTGTGTGTGTGTGTCTGCCTCGTTGTTAATGCAAGTAATTTTCACATTTTTTCCCTGTCCCACTTCATCTCTTTCTTTCTATTTTTTTTTCTCTCTCCACCATTTCTTTCTCTAGACGTTGTCATCTTTTTCCATCTCTCCCTTTTTCTTCTTCACGAAATTCATCTCATCATTACTCTGCCGTGAGAGGCCCGCCAGATAACGATTTCGATTTCACTGGGAGCCTCACCAGGATCCATTTCACGCGAGGTGCTCCTGTGAGAGAGATAACTTATAGAGGGCAAAGTGGGTCTCGGGGAGGAGAAACTCGATTGCTTAATTTAACCCCGTGGGAGCATTTAATAAAAATAATGAAGAAAGGAAAGTACACCCCGAAGATGCAATAAAATCAGACAAAAAACACGGCAAAATTTGACAGCTCCTCTTACATCGCAGACGACTGCATGCCCCCCCCCCCCCTTTAGATCATTTCTCGGGAGAAATAGAAGGGAATAAAAAAGAGTTCGTTTAAAGAAAAGTTCGTTTGTAGAAAGAAAATGGTTTGTATATCTTGTGACATTCAGTTCTTACATTGATTTGAACCTTTTCATTGCTTTTGATCACAAATACATTTTCAAGAGGGCTGCAATTAAGAGCTATACGTGCAAGTATCTGTATATAATATATTGCCCTATATACTTCTATTTGCTGATTGATCTATGATTCTTTCCATAAGCACCAACGTGGTAGTTGATAAAACCATTGACCTAATGAATCAGCCCTTTCGTCTGAACCGCGAAAGCAGAAAGTAATATTGAAAAACACATTTGCGAAAGTCTTGTTGACCGCGTATGCTAACGAGAAAAGAATTCATGCATCAAATTGCACCTTATATGTCTACTATTTTTGAAAAACAACCAACTGCTCTGGAATTCGTTTTGATTAATCTCATCCAAACCGTAACAGTTCCGGCCCATAGGCAACAGGTCAACAATAAAGAAAATATGAGTATTCGATCAAGAAACAGCCATCGAAAAGTATAGATAAAGATTTATTATTTAAAAAAACAACAAAAAAATACCCATTTGCGAAAATATTGTTGACCGCGCATACTAACCATGCTAACGGTAAAAGAAAAGACATCGTGCATTAAATTAACATTTTATGCTTGCTCCGAAATAAACAAACGAGAACAAGAATTCCCAATATACATGTGTAAACAGCAAGAGTTGGCAATGAATAAAAAATTGATGAAATGTTATAAAGAGAAACAGTACTGAAGACATGGTGGTGTCATTTTGTGTCCTTGTGGAATCAAGATGAAAACAAACGCCCAAAAGAGGATATTAAAAATCGTTAAAAGAATGTAAATGAAAAAGGTTTTTATTATAGATAAGTCAACGTGATTGTTAAATTACGGAGGCGGTTGTATAGAGATGAGCACATAATACATAATTTAATTTGCAGCAAATTTAATTAGCGGCAAAATTAAATTTGGAATGGCTACGTTTGTGGGAGAATGCCTTCTGGACTAAATAGTTAACGGCGAGTATCGTGGATAAGACAAAGTGATGAGTGGGTGCCTAATGATATTAACTTTTAAAAAGGAATGTAATAAATTAGAAGTTTGCTGTCAACGTTCCTTTTATTACCTTTAAAGAGAGTAGAATGAAGAGAAAGCGAACGGCCAGAGGTGTAAATGCTAAAGTGAAGCATAATTATGCGCTATCTGTCTATCTCAATCGGTAAACGTACCATGGATGGACTGTTCTAACAGCCAGTGAATTTTTTGCTAATACTTCAAATGTCAACATTCGGGTTTTTTTACGTTCCGTTCCTGGATATTGAAAACAAACGTGTAAACATGTTTGTCTTCAATATAGGACAAAATTGATTTATAAAGATAGTTCTGATTACATGTACTTTTGGTCTCTAAAACATTGATGTCTTGAATATCATGAATGTATTATCAAAACCCAGATCCGGGTGCATGGGGGACAAAGAAACCCTCCCTCGGTGAATACTAAAATGGTGTACAATTAGTTTGCCTTTACGTTTTTTTATATGCGTATTGTTTATTATTTTTCATTTGCTATGCAGACGTAAAAGTGGAAAGGGCTGATTTATATATCTACATGAATTTTATTTTCATGATGTTGAATGCATCGGATACGTCGGAGTGGTTAGAACGTACACACGCCATTGTAATCAATGACGTTTGAATCATATTGTCTTTCCTCTCTTTCCCTCATTTAACACCCCCTTCTTTTCATCCCTTTCTCTCTCTCCCCCTTCTCCTCCGTCTTCTCCTCCTCATCTCCTCCCCTTTCTCCGTCTCTCTCCCTCTCTCTCTATTTACCTTTTTATCTCATTCTCTCTTCCACATCCGCCTACCTTCCTACTCAATCCTTAATTCCGACTTACACCTCTCGCTCAAAAACTCTTTGTCCGGGGGACAGAGTAAAATGATCGTCATTATCCTTCTGAATGAGATTGATAATATTCTTCCATTATGAAGGATACAGTACGGGAGAAATGTGTACGAGGCGGGGGTAGGGTTATCGAGGATTGCAGTTGTCTTGGGGCATTTTCCATCAGTCAGTCTGTGGACAAGAGTCTTCAATTTTGATGACACCTGGAAGATTGTCCACAGTCAATCCTCCATAAACAGTCGTTTTCGTCCATTTGATATCAAACGCAAGACTGTATATTACATTTAATCGAAATAATCGATCCTTCTCGTTTACGACCCTTAAACCACAAAGTAGACCCGTCCTAATGAGTATATTCCGATCAGAATAAAACAATAGAAAGATCCCCCGTAATCATTTTACATATCAACAGCGATTGAATTACTATAAAATACAGAAATAAACATAAATAAATAAAATAAACATTTACAACTTGTATTGATAATAGTGTTGGAGATGGCAGTGGCGGTGGTAGTGGCGGCGCCGCGCCGGCGGTAGTTTTGATAGTAGAAGTAGTACTAGTAGTAGTAGTAGTAGTAGTAGTAGTAGAAGTGGCAGTAGTAGTAGTAGTAGTAGTAGTAGTAGTAGTAGTAGTAGTAGTTGAAGTAGTAGTAGTAGTAGTAGTAGTTGTTGTTAGTGTCGAAGTTTGTTAGTGTCTTCGTTGTTGTAGTCGTCGTCGTCTAAAATTTCAAATGCATTTCCAAACCCGATGCACGTTCAGCAGGTTATCCAGCTCAGAACTTGTTTATTCTCTGTAGACCTCATCTTTACAGCGCCCACTATTGGTCATTATTATAAGGGCAGTTGTTCTGGAAAGCACGCCATGGAAAGTGCGAATGGAAAATGTGAAGTGTGGGGGATGGTTAGGGCCAGACCACAGCATTTGATATCGAAAACTGCTGTCATGCCTTTCTCTCCTTTCTTTTTTACTGATTCAATCAAATTTCAATCGACTGATTGTTTCAAATAATTTAGAAGGATTGTGATCTTTACGAAACTAAAATTGCCGTCATGGTTTAGGAAAGTTTCGTTTTTACTATGATATGAACAAATATACATTATTTGTTCTACAAATGATTCATTGCTATTGAAAATGTGACTGTGTCTGTGATCCCCGTATGATATTCCATTCTTCGTTTCCATATTTTCTCTTTCCCTTTGCTTGGCGGCGTTTAACCAGACGATCAGACCTATATAATGCCTTTCTGGTTTTGTTTCAAATGTCAGACCAGCATCTATGAATGAAATTAGCATTTCGGGAAAAAGGTGCTAAACTCTTCTTTAATTCAATTCAACTCAAGATCCTTGGAGCATGTTTGAAATAAAACAATAATTTACTGTATATATAAACAATCTAACGAGAAGTTTTTTCCGGAGGTAATTGTATTACGATTCTATAATTGCTTTTCTCGCTTGCACTTAGTGTTTATTTATCCCTTTTTGCCCGAGTTAAGTATCAGCTGGAATGCAATTGTGCTAAACCGCTAAAGGTAGTACCATTGATATCCCTCTCCCAAAACGGCAAGCATTTTGATATTTTCAAAATAGCTGGCGTTGTATATTATCCTTTTATGATATCAATCGTATGTTAGGAAATTTAACAAGGGTGTCAAAACCGATAAAAGGCTTATTTGGCGCAATCGCGTACTCGTGGAAATGGTCACAGTGATGATTTTTTTTCAGCCGCGGATCAAAATTTGATATTCTAATCACGTATTTTGAATAGTGTCGTTTAAAAAGAAGTAGTGGTGTATGAAGCTGTATGAAACGATTTATACCCGTAAAAGTCCCATTTTTATACACTTCAACATAACTTTAATGCGTTATCATATTTGTAAAGTTGTTACACAATATGCAAACATTAGTTAGACAATTTGAATATCAAACTCTACCTTGGATGTACACCTAACAGGCTTGAATGTGGCATTGCTTGAGGGAAAATAATTTTTTTGCCAGTTCCATGTAAGTTAATAAAAGCATGAAAGTGTGCACCATCTCTACACATGCGTGTTGATATTGAAATTGATGTCTACTTTAATTTACAGTGGAGTCACCAATGGATTCATTCCATTGACCAACAAATGATTAAGCTCGATTGTGAGTGTAAACGGGCTACGACTACGGAGCAAAGGATAAAAGTGGTGGACACATCGATGGCTGGAAAATGAGACGATGCGGGCAGACGTCTCCCCGATTGCATACCGGCATCTGGCAGAAACCGACAAGTGCCAGTAAGACCACTTTCGGAGGGTTGACACCGTCGACGCAGAGGGAAATCGTCCCGTGCGTGTGTCGAAGTGAGAGAGTGTGCGTTTGTGGGTTGATATGTGGGTGATTGTTCCCTCGGGCGAGCTTCACATCTGTAAAGCTGGCTGTGGCTTCCCTGAAAGAAAATAAGCTTAGCGTTAGAGGACCGGTTGAGGGGAAATGCTTTCGAAGAAAATGAAGTTTAGAGAGGAAAAGGGGTGACGAATGTATTGAGCTTGAGAGGGAGCGGTTGTGAGAATATTGTGAGTGAGTGAAAGAGAGAGAGAGAGAGAGAGCGAGAGAGAACAGAAAGAAAGGGAGGGTTGCGAAGGAGTGGATAAGGAAGGTACATGGAAAAGGGGAAAATAACGAGCGATACTCAAGATCTATAGAAGGTGCGTATGAGACAGTACGTGGGTGTGTGTGTGTGACATTGATGTGGGTGGAATGGTGTAAGTGTTAACATGCGAGTGTGAATTGTGTACTGATGTGTGGACGTAAGCAGTGCGTGGGTGTGTATGTGTGTGACATTGATGTGGGTGGAATGGTGTAAGTGTTAATATGCGAGTGTGAATTGTGTACTGATGTGTGGACGTGAGAAGGTATACGTTTGTAGGCCTATGTACGTTGGTGTGTGATGGTGCGTGTGTGTGCGGGCTTCCATGTGCGTGATCTTGGCGTGTGTGTGAGAGTAAGGGATGGGGATGGGAGAGAAGGCGTACAAGAACCACACAAAGGTTTTGTTTGTGTGTCTGTGTGTTAGGTTCTGAGAGTATTTCCCTGCTTGGATTATACTTGAAGAAAAGTGTTTTGAATTGAAATGAAGTGAATTCTAAAAAGGGATTTACATTTATAATGAAAGCCAAACGCGCGTATTTCATATTCATCTTGACGTATGATCAAGGAAGTGCTTTTATATCAGGGCAGATAAAAACACAAGTATTTATATGATTATTGAAATACCTGGATATGTTTTTAATCATACTCCACCTACAAGGTTAGGATAATTTAACGATTTCATTTTAATTATTGAAAACGCTACAACTTTTGAATAGATATGTTTTAATTTCAATCGACTCCAGCTAACACAAATGGGATGCTTGCCCAATTTGCAGTTTTGTGTGGAGTTTGAATAGGGTGAATATTGATGCTTTGTGTTCCTCTTCCTAGATGTAATTCAATGATAATTCGTCTGTACTCTCATCTCATAAAGAGAGGAGATGCTTATCGCGAATTCAAAGGCTTGCTGCTTGCTTCATGGACCATTAGACTGCAGAAATTAGTTCCGGAAAATCTATGAATACCAAAAATGTGATATTCACGCTTTACTATCCCCAAGTTCAATGCAATGATATTTTCATCAACGAAGACCTACCCATTGACATATTCGCCAAATCACATCAATGTAGTAAGTGTACCTAGAGTCAAATGTTGTGTAGTTCATCTCTTATTTTGAGAACCGGTCTCAATCAATTAGTCTGCATGATCATGATAGGATATTTTAAGGGTATAAAACAAGAGTATAACAGCCAAAAAAAGAAAACCAGAAAGAAAGACCAATGACAGGAAGACAGAAACATAGAACGTGTAGATGAAGCCACTTTACTTTTTACTAAACTTGATTTTTTATTTCTATTCGTATATATATAAAGAAAATCCGTTTGGCATTAAGGTTTCATAGTAAGGCTTTTTAAAAGTAGAAAATGTGGATTGTTTTCCCCCACTAAACGCATTACATCAATTACATCCATTCGCTGGAACAAATTATATCCATTTTCCAGGAAATGTTTCCCCGAAGAAAATATTACTCATCTCACAACAGCTTTCTTTAATATTTAGACATTTCCCGACACCATACACCTTACTCCTCCAAAATGCAATTATTTACAGATGGAGAGATAGTGTCACGTGGGTTGTCTACAGATCGTCAAAAAGGCTCTTATTCGCTAACGTTTAATATTTCTTTATGCAACCATTTCATCGTGCCCTTCATTTTACGCTAAATAGGTTGTAAGTAGTTATGGCGACCAGCCCGTTATAGCAAGGTAATAGGTGACCGTGTGCTTCAGTCTCCAATATTCATGAAATCATAAATGAATCATTTAACACCAGATACAGAAGTTATATTCTACAGGTGCTTAAAAGCGAATGAAAAATATAATTTCCGATTCATGGACAAATATAATCAGACTGAAATTTGACGCCGCATTCTATTTTTTTTCTTCAAAAGGTATATTAAATCCGAGAAATTAGAAGTTGATTATCTTGGGTATGCATCATTTACATGTTCTGTTCTGTTGGTAAAATGAGCTGTTAGAAAGCACGCGGATTGCATTTTTCGTCAAAATCCATGAGCAAGCGTTATGTCATTTCCTCCTTTCCTTGTGTACTTCCATATTCTGTCGATTGAAGGAGTCAGCACCGGGAGGGGATAATTCTCAAGAGATATTTCTCAAACAACCGATGAGAAAGGGAGTGTTTGTCTCGTGTTGTATTACAGACGTGCACCGACGCAACGGGCAAATACGCGTAGAAATCAAAGCGAAGCGTGTCGTCTATACTTGCACGAGAGGGTTTAAACTCCAGGAAAATAATTCGAAGTGAAAAAAATGTCCGTCAGGCCAAATCTATATGGGATTTCGGTGTCTTTCTCGTTGTACCAGACATAAATGCAAGTATTGGCATATTACCTAAACCTTCCGAAGTAATATTCAATAATTTAAAATGAAAAAATATATATATATCTTATGAGGAAATATTTAGAATCTTTTTGATAAAGTTTGAAACTGAACATTTTGTGCACTCACAAGAGAACGTTAATGTTGAAAAGGGGAGTTTTTTTTTTTCAATGTATTCATAACTTTTTTTCAGACCCAATATACCGATTTCCTGTTATTACATAGAGTGCTCAATGAATATAGTTTTCTTCATATTTAATGACAATCTTTTTTTGGTTTTATAATCATTTAGCAATGAAAAATGTGTGACATGGAATTATCTGTTTTGATAGGATTTTCTTAAAAAGAAAACACAGATATTTCTGTAATTGTCTATCAAATCGCAAGAAAAATATGGTTGAGTCAATTACAAGCTGTAGCTGCATGAATATTTGCAGTCTATTTTTAGTAATTTTTTCCCCAAAAGTTACAGAAAATGTAATTTTTGACTAAAAATAGACAGTACAAAGACAAAATATGTCTTCTCTATCTATTGTTAGAATTACTGGCGATGAAACATTTATTTAGACATATAACAAACTACAAATGAATGAATAATTAAGGTTTTAATTTACCAAAAATGACCCCAAAATTTTGTTTTTCACCCGCAATCGTCATTACAAATGACCCAACTTATCTGATTCATGTATTTTTGTGCTCAGTGACCATGAAAACATATAGTAAAACATATTGCAAGCCTTATCTGTATAGATATTAAAGGATTTCACCTGAAAACACTGATTTGCGAGGAATTTTCTGCGGCCATTATGAAAAATCGCTTGGAACCAATATCAGCCGTATTCTAAAACAGAAATATTTATTAGATTTGTGTAAAGCATCCAAAATGGCAACATAATCCATTTGTCTGAAATTGAATTTCCCCAAAAAAGGTTTTATTTGCCCACCCCTATAATAATATTAATAGTTTCTTTGGAATATCGTGCAGTCTACGTTTAACGTGTTATGAATATCTATGTTTTTTGTGTGCCATGTTTTTTCTTTATGAGTTGTTGGTTTTAGTTCTTTCTGCCAAAAGATTGATTTCTAATAAAATTATATTTCTGAAATGTGGTCTTTACGTCACAAACACTGCCTTTCATTCGGCCCAATTCCCTTTTATAGTCATGTTTATCTATGATACATGTGTATGATTATATCGTAAATAGCATTTACGATTGGGAATGATTTTACACAAGTAGCTCATTAGGATTTTTTTTATGGAAGAGGAAAATAAGTGAGTTAAATTGAACTGGGGTCCGTTTCATTAAGCTGTTCGTAAGTTAAGAGCGACTTTAAGAACAACTGGTGATTCTTTCTTTCGCGCTAAACCATCGCCAATGAACATTTTGGTAAATACTCTTTACCACAAGAAATGATCACCAGTCGTTCTTAAAGTCGCTCTTAACTTACGAACAGCTTTATGAAACACCCTGCACCTGGAATTGGGTATCACATCCTAGATGATCCTACGCTGTATATAGGACAAATCGAAAAAAGGTTCGATACTTTATCTTGTTTCTGATGGTAAAGAGTTGTCTTTGATTATCAAAATAGATACTCTGGACATCAAAAAAAATATTTTTATATGTCCACAAAGTGTGGTTAATTTCGGCTTTCTCTTTGATAGGAGAACCGGGTGTACGATATTACTTCACGAAAAAGGGAAGGTGAAGATTGACGTGAAAATAGAAACAAGAATAGCCGTCGTGAAGCGAGGGAATTTGACACAGTACAAATGTTGACTCTCTTTGCGAGCGTGATAAAAACCCAACCCAAGTCCTCATCATTCGTAACACAAGAGTGTACGGTCCTTGTATCCTTCCTTTACTTCGGTTTCTCCGATTGAATTCAAAATTCATTTTGGGATCCATAAAAAGGGATTTCTTCGAAACGAATGCAGAGTCGCAGGCGGGGATTAGATGGACCAAATGAACAAAGCTTAATTTCGAAGCGCCGACTATTTATGTGGAAAGGATCTTTGATCATCCTTAGAGCCAGTTCTCCTAGACGATGTTCCTACGGGATTTTCTGCCGAGATCAGTGATTACCATCAAAATGTTTTCAATCATGTAGATGTATAGTTAAGAGTATTGGTAGCATGGTAGCGACGGCAGTGTGTGATGACTTAGTCTCTCAATTCCAATTCAGACATGTTAAATGGGAAGTACACCTCGGCGGAAACTTTGTTGCAAAAGTAGCAACCACGAAGTTAAAAGAAATATTTTTGAAGATTTTAGGAAAATCCATCAAAGATTATGAAAGTTTTTAGAATTTCAATTTGTTGATTTGTGACGTCATGAGCGAGTAGCTGCCTTACCTGTTATGTAATATAAAATGCATAAATTTATTTTTTTTAACGGTTCATGATGACTTATTGTTCCTTTTTTTTAATCATATCTGTCAGTGGCGGATCCAAGGGGGGCACACCCGGCCCGTGCTCCCCCCTAAATGAAATTTGTTGATGTAAATATGCCGTTTTCTATTCTCCTAGGGAACTGAATGTCCTGCTGTATCCCCCTCCTTAATAAGGGCTTTATACGTATTAATACGGGAATATTGTCTTCCCCTAGGATTTGGTTTCTTGATATCGTTGCTGATAAAACTGAAAAAAAGGTTGCAATAGTTAAATTTAATCGATTAATAAAGCCTTTTGCGACTTGACTTTCTGGAAACGGTTGTCACGAGGTTCGAAGTTGAAATGAAATATATTTCATTTCATATCAAATGGTGTATTACAATTAAACGTTACTGCAACATTGAATTGTCGATTGGTTAAATGACTTCTTCATTATTCCACATCCCCGGTACGTTACTAGTAATTTGGGTGTATACCTGAAGAAAAATGCGAGGCTTTTAAAGGGATTTCATTATGGATGCATCACGAAAGTAACCTTCTGCATATATATTGAATCTTCTGCTTGCACGGCTTATCGTAATCCACTTCAATTTATTCTCATTTCCTGGAATTTCATTCCTTGAGGGGACGTTTTGTTTTCAATCTCTTTCCAAAATATCTTTATTTCTATTTCCTTTCCCCAATAAGCCGATTGTTTTAGATACAGTACTTTGATGAGAACAACATCTCAAAATGTTACTTTACCCGTCATGCAACTTGCAAGTATCTGATTTTTACCATTGGAGATATAATCACTGTTTTTTTCATGATGTGACCCTATTGATTGCAGTTTACCTAAGAAATATTTATATAATAAGCGAACAATCTTTTTATTTCGCGCTTCAAGCATCTAATTTCAGGAAGCCATACGGCGAGACGCACCTCGTCAGTCATGTTCTATCTTTGAATTTAAAATGCATTTCCGTTTACAGCCCGTCTTTATCTAGAAAGAAAGGATACATAGATATTGTTGATTTACTGTAATACGATGCAGACATGCTGTTGTCATTTGAATAAATCTAATATTCATTACAAGTCAATAGCAGCAATTGAGCTTAATGATTGGCAATTCAACCTTCCGTTTATAGATTTCTGCTTTGATGGAGCAATTTGTCAAATGCCGGAGGTCGCATGCCTAAGCACACGAGGAAAGGTATGGGTAATATGAAACGATTACCAAATAATAGATAGTATTCAGTAAGGATTCTATATGCCAAATATAGTTCACCAAGATATTTACAATTCATTGCTGTATGATGTTGCATTTTATTCCAACCTATTCTAGAATATGCAGTGAATAGATATTAGGGCAACCTTTTTAAGACAGACAGTTACTAGCAATGTGTTCTAGTTACTCTCAATTTATCAAAAGGAACTTTACATTTTTTTATATCATTATCATAAGCGCTTGCAGATTGTTGTGAAAAAAATATTTTCACTTTGTTATATAGGCCTATATGTACACTAGTATCATTTTTTCATCTCTATCACCGTAATTTTTTTTTACACAAATCAACTTATCAACCAGTATCATTTTAAAATAGTGTTTTTTATTGATTTAATCATAGTTGAATTAAAAGAGGAAAGGATGTCAAAAATCGTACATTTATATTATCATGCGCCACGGACATTAATCAACATAATTATCATATTAAACCGGTCAACAACTTCTTCTTAACACAACATGGCCCGCGAGTGGAAATTAAAAAGCCATAAAAAGACATACACAATGAATCACTGTCAATGATAAGGACTATAAAAAATAAGTATCTCCACTGTAGGTTGTCCTTATACATATGTAACTTTTAGTGTTTTTGCGTATTGATTTGTTAGAATGATAACTTAAATGAAAAGAAGGAGCAAATGACTCAATGATGAAATACACGTCGTGATAAAATATGAGTCAAGGGGCATGGGGGAAACCCAATGATCGAGGGAATCAAAAGACAGATACACATCCCATGCGTCAAATAACATACTAGACAAAATGAAACATTGAAATGTGAGAGCGACAGCTTTATTGTGGTCTTGAAGTTTCAGGAAGGGAAACCCCGAAACAAAGCTGTACAGGAATGCATCCCCTCCCTGTATAATCCTGTCACGTAGTTGCGTTGGAATCACGTTTTACCCCTTTAGCCATGTCAGTCGACATCATTTTACTGAGGCAATTTATCAAGGAAATCAAGTATGAGAGCTAGACACCGTGGAAGACAATGCGTTCCGTTTGCGTCATCCTCATCAACTGACTGAGCAGTTCAATTGAAAACGACAATGAACACATTTATTATATCTACCATGCATGACTATGAAGGCCATGTCACATAGTGTTGTATAAAATGAGTTAATACAATAGTTAACTTTTTGAATGTGCAGTGCAAGATGTATAATAACTGAATAGATATTGCTATGATCAACATTTGCTATCGCTACTACCATTGCAATTGTTATTTATTATTTATCTTCGTTACTATTAATCTTTTCTTATTTTTTAATTAGTATTGTTATCATTTCTACCATCTAGACATAGACATATGTGGACATACAATCTCATTTTAAAATCGGTCGAGAACAAGCATTGAGTAGTCCCTATATAGTGGTAGGGCGATCATGGTAATTTTAATTGTTAGAAGTATTGGGAAACGATGATTGAAATTAAAATCTGAGAATAACCATATATTGTAAGGTTTTGAATCACCAAAATTATCAGAAATAACCTGTATTTTTTAATATGCACTATGCACGGTACACGGATATGCACGCATGATACTTCACAAAAATCTTCCGCTATAAAATTTCATCAATAATTGCTTTCTTTCTTGGGGGGCAGGTCATAGTTTAATAATGGCGTCTGAAAAATATGCGTAACCATATGCAGTGGAAGTATTCGCATTCTTCCAAAGTAGCTAGAAAAAAGACATTTAACAAACCCACAAACAGACAAATTAACGATCTCCTCTCGCGTTTATTTCATTTTATCTCTGTCTTTGTTTAAAGTTCGTTATTTTTCGCTGCTCATCAAAATATACTTAGTTTTCTTTTTTTTTCCAGTAACTAAAAAATCCTTGATTCCTAAACAATGGGTTCCACATGTAGCATTTAACTCCATTTAACCTTACTACACGTTGAAAACAAAACTTTACACGATAGCCGGTGTCACTTTAAAAACTAAACAATTTTAGGACCACTGCAAAAACTCCGGTGTTGATTTTTTTTTTTACTTTCCACCATGGTTTCTACAGGATCTCAGATAACCTTTCCGAAATAAGCTCCAATAATTACTAATTTAATTTATTTGATCTAAGATTTGACTCACTGTAGTCATTTAGATCACTTATCAAACTGATTGCAGGTCAAATATGTAATCAGCACCTCGGAAGCAATTGCCGAGGCCAAGTTTATCAACTTTATCTTAATGACATCAAAATTGTTTCCGTTGAAAGGTCTTGATGTCAAGTCATCGTGTATAACATGGAGGAGAGCGGTAGCTGTCGAAAGTATCTGCAGCTAAAAATCATCAAACATGATTTTTTTTTATTGTAAACCCTTATTTGATTATTTTGCAATCCATGACTCCACCAAGTCAGTGGGTTTGTTAGGTGCCATGACTGGTAATTCCTCCTATCGTAGTAGTTAGTATACACTTTCCATTATGAACAATCTTACGCAAGAAATCAACAACCACAGGTGAGAGTTAAATCAAATATCCACAATCTTGGCACTTTTCATTAAGAAAATGACAAGCCTATGAACTGTTTGCCATGTATCAGCTCATCATCGACCACTAATAAGGGTTTCGATCCAACACCGCCTGGTCATAGAATAAGACTGATGGAATTGTAATTATGATATTAGGTCAACACCTTAGAATAGAAAATGGGACAAACGTATCTGAGTCACTTAGGTCCTGCATTTCAAGAGCATTTCCAGGTGTGGATATCTTCGACTGTTCTTAACAGCAATAATATATTTCGCTCGTCATTGTGTAAGAAACTGACATGGGGGGGGGGGGGGGGAATCGGGGTACTTATGACTCCTTTACTGACATAAGGACTATCTATAGAGAAAATGTTTGTGAACTGTTTATGTAAAAGCTATTCTTAAGTTCATACCTTACTTCACGAACGATGCAACTTACACCAGCAAGGTAACTTGCGTAATTCTAAATTAGAGTTAAAACAATGAGCAAGTTCCCATTTGGCAATAATTTCATTTTGAAATTTGAAAGCGTCTGGCTGATGCAAAATAAAATCACTACCGTTTTTAAACTGTAAATCGTTTTTTTCCGATGGATCAGAAAAAAGAAGACTTACAGTTACGATATTACGCAACATTCCCAAGGTCTCATTCGTCACCCAATATCTTGTGGTTTATACAAAGTCCATGTGTTGTCTCACGAAGCTGTTCGTCACTGAACACACGCCTTTTAAAATGGCATGATTAAAAAACATGCTTGAACGGCCATTTCCCCCCAGCTTTCCCTTACTTCTCTACCTCTTATTTCCTTGACCTTATCTGTCCATCGTTGTACCTTTTACTGCCACTTACATACCCACATCCATATTCACATTCACATCCCCCCCCCCCTCTCTCCCTTTCTCTCGTTCTCTCTCATTAATTCTCTTTAATCTTTTCCGCCATCTTTAATACGGTATAACCTTCCATCACTCTTTATCTCTCTCCTCTTACATTTTCTCAATTTCTCGATTTTGTTTCTTTCTGCATTATTTCATATCTACTTAAGACAGATCCCCTGTCTGTTTGCTTTCATCCGTTCTGGGACGCACGGTCGTGACGTGTCCCATCTTCTGGCATTTCCATTATTCCCATTGCAAAGATATATCGCTCTCCCAATGCGACGTTATGAATGAGCCGCCTGCGCCTTTCACATACCGCCAAAAGATATTGACGGTGGATTACACCAGATGTCATCGTAATAGACTTTGACAGGTTAACATCCGTAAAGAAAAGCATGAACATATTATTCCCCTGTGATCTATTTTATTTTTGCGTTACAGATAAATTTCACTTTGAGCTACAAGGAGCATATATGGAGTTCTAAATCTGTTTTACTTGTTGGATGTTGGAACTTTAATTACTAGTATATTCAATCCAAATTTGCAATGCATTTGCCATGTATATATATATATATATATATATATATATATCGTAAAACATCGCAGTTGCGAAAATTATGAAATTATTATGTTTATGAGCTGCTTTGTTCAGACTAATGGAGCACTTTTTTTATTTGTTCAAATCTGGCATAAAGCCAGCTTCATAACCACGATAACAATAACCTTTTTTAAAGATGCCCCTCCCTTAGTTACTACAGTGAGATGTGTCGGTTCGCGTTTAAGAAAACAAAATAACATTTTATTTCAGGAATTTATTGGCAACAAGTGCTTTCTCTCTCCCCGGCTATGAGCGTATCTTGATTATTATTTAGAGTGAGGAAAAACATGTCGGTTTAAGCTGAAGTAAAAATAACAACAAGCGTGAATATCACTCAGTGTAATGGCAACTGAAGCATCCAACCCTCTAAAATGCATATTGAATGATGCAACCACCGGTTTTTACCTCGCATTCAGTTTTATTTCGCTTTTTAGGTTCTTGGAGGATTATTCTTGGAGATAACCTGAAGGCTTTTATCCTTCCACCTGACTCGCTCGGACATCTGAATTCCTCTTTTTACCCCTTTTCTTGATGAGAAAGATTGACGTGTTTCTGTGACGGTAATATCCCTTAAGCGACTGGAACTCCTACTGTTGAAAGGTCAAAGTTTTTCAATGGATGGGTGCCTTGAAGACCTATTCCATTTCGACAATAATAATCTCGATGGACAGGGTGATAATGACAAACGAAATTGAAGCCATTATCATTAACACGAGAGTAATAGCTTCTGAAGTATAAAGGGATTGTGTAAAATCCAAGGAAGGGGATACATAGCACGACGAACATAACATAAAGGATTCCTGAATTTTTTGTCGTTTAACCATAGATTTTGGACTTTATTAATCATTTATATAGTTGTAAAAATTTAAAAAGCTAAAATCAATGCACCGCCCTTGAATTCGTTACATGATTTATAACACAAAGATTACTTTAAACCCATTCACTAAAATTATAATATTATACTAGCTTTGATGATCCTAAAGGGGATTCTATCTTGGCGCCAAGTACGTTCTTATAGAAACAGAGAAAACTTG
The DNA here is from genome assembly GCF_037042905.1 of Lytechinus pictus. Classification (NCBI taxonomy): domain Eukaryota; kingdom Metazoa; phylum Echinodermata; class Echinoidea; order Temnopleuroida; family Toxopneustidae; genus Lytechinus; species Lytechinus pictus. Next base: position 14,891,233 of record NC_087256.1, on the reverse strand, counting down.
TGAAATATATATATTTAAAAGGTCTTTATTACATGTAACTTAAAGAAAGTTGTGATTCTTAAACTGTTGGTTTTGTGAAATCATTTGCAAACTGCCTTGTCTTGAACCGTGTACTAGATTACAATTATATTTCATGTTTTCAGTGATTTTAACCTGGCTGATGAGCAATGGATTTTTCTTCGACACCCCCCCCCCCCCTCTCCACACACACACACACACACACACACATCCCACACACCCACACATTCTCCCTTACTAGGGGATGACTCTGAATAAAAAACGGTTTATTTTATTTAATGACATTTTTTTCCAAGACAGGTTGGTAAAGTTAGGTTGAGACCCAAGCCCACTCCCTTTCTCCCCCTGTGATTTCATTAAAGATAGTCCTGGGGCCCATCTTACAAAGACTTGCGATTGATCCAATCAATCGCAACTATGGAGAGCCAGCAAAGTTAACATATAACATGCATGTTAATTTGCTCAATTTTTTAAAGACATGAATGCATATCCATAAATTCATTGATTTCTTGACGGTTCGATGTGTTTTCCTTAGTTTGCAAAGGACACTTTGCACATTTTCTGTAGAAAAAATTATGTCACTGATGGATTTCCATAGAGTTACGATTGATTGGATCAATCGTAACTCTTTGTGAGACGGGGCCCTGGCCTTCCTTCCATCTAACACTGGTGCAATCTCGCAAAACATGCATTGCCGCGACAGGGAATATATACATTTGACGTTCATGATTGATTGTTTACATCAAGGGCTTGTACGGTGCGGTAGTCTCAAAACAAACAGGATCTAGTTGTCGAACCTCAATTACAATTCCTGCCAAGGAATCGAATGAAGTAACAAACCGTATGCAGGATCATTCGTTGACCGCATTTTGGAAGGGCATCGGACTTCTATATTCCTAAATTGTGACTTTGTTCTTGATTTATCTTTGAAAGCCCACCTGTGGAGTTCACATCTTACTTAGATGACAGCAGAACAGATTCTTATGTTGCTCAGCGTGGCCCTCGCCCCCTTAACACAATTTATTCTGGATCTTTCTCAGATTGAAAAACTAGCATGGTTAATAGAAAAACGTTTTGGAAGGTTGAAAATAAAATATGCCGGGAATGACGTATTTGATTGTTTTGAGAAAAAAGATCCACCTTACATGCCTTATTAGGTCCTCAAAGCACTTCTACCTAAATCCAACTAAATTGAGCTACTGCTTCCGGTGCTCACAGTAACTTTGATGAATTATCTACTGCTGGTCCCAATTTTCCTCACCTAGGTTGAGTGCAGCACGTTGTGGATTAATTTCTTGCCAAAGGAAATTAGGCCACGGCTGGGATCCTAAGTCACGATTTATGAATTTACTGTATTTATGAAGTTAATAGGGACTTAAAACCTATTTCGAATAATTCCTATTTTTTTCAAATCAGGAAATATTTCAGCACTTGCATCATGCGATATGTGTCTCTTTTAATAAGAAAAGTAATTATAGTTCTGATTGTTTTGAACGCTCAATGAAGGTCGTTTCCCGCGCTTACCGGAGCATTCCTCTGTCTGGGAGTATTGTTCTCGGAGTATTGTTCTGAGTGTTTTACATTTCCTTCCTTTATCATCAATACCCATGTCCGTCTCCTTTTGTTTTCTACCCTTTCGATTTATCCGCCACTTCGCCGTAAGACTTCGACTGGAGAACAAATATATCGCGGCCCACTTTATTCCCCGTAATTTAGGTCACCGAAAACGGTGCGGCAAAAAAAAATAGGGGAAAGAAAATACGCATGAGTGTTGACGCCATCATAAAGAACGTCGGGCCTACCTTTATTGGAATGCGTCCGTCAGGTATTGGATGATCAATATATGATTATTGCTGTCCCACATGGCCTAGTTATATTGATGAATATTATGGGATACCTGATAAAGATAGGGTAGTTTGCTTCAGGCATGGGTGTGTTTTTGTTATTGGTATGATCTCTTCTCCATATTCTTAAATTAAGTTCTGTTTGCGTCAGAATTTTTTTGTATCCGTTTGAGATTTTGTGAATCGATACTCACTGTATATTATATGATATGATGGGTCTAACGATGTCGTGCTTATAATTTCTTCCTACTTCTTTTCACTCCTCCTCTTTTTTATTATGTAAGTTATTATTATTATTATCATCATCATCATCATCATTTTGCCATTATCATTATCATTACATTTTTTATCATTACCTTAGTCGTCGCCTTCATCATGATTATCAATAGTTCTTTTCAATTCTAATAAGCTATCGTTTTCTTTCCCTCCTGTGTCCTTCCCCAAACCTTACTATTTCCGTAGCATAATTGCCATCATCTGTTCCAGTATTGGTTTATAATTCCTCATAAATAACAAATCCTATCATTTATATTATAATATCAAAAGCCAATGATACCTTAATCTCCATCAATTACAGTGGAATATCCGAAATGGATTGGGTTTGGATTGTTCCGCTGTTTCGCTGTTCCATGTTTTGATTTTCAATTTAAATTCATCAATTTCATTTAATATCTCCAGAGGAATGCATTTATTCATGGATTCTTGCCAGATGTGACACATGCAACCAAACTTTTGAGGTTTGATAGCTTTAGGCTTGCAATATAATGTGAGGGTTGGGGAAACCATTTCAATTTCGTGGCAACTTGCCGGGAGATATCACCTGCAGGTGAAGTATTATATATTTTGTATTTGGGTTTTTATATCTGTAACTTATATTTTATAAATGTTAAAAGTAGAATAAGAGTATGAATGACCCAATTTCTCAAGCTGATAAACAAGACAATTGAAAATTGAATTTTATACCATGTGTACCACTTTACATCAGTATATATGGATATTTACGTGTATGAATATGACATCTGAGAACTTAATAACGATAGTCAATGCTTTTAAAGCCATATGATATCATGCAGACAGTCATACATAACCACCAGTATTATTACATTACCACAAATTATGAACTTTATATGGTGTAAAATGCCACTCTAAGGTCAATACATTAAACCCGAATACCACGGACATTTGATCGCTTAAACACATTCATACACACACACCACGCACCCACACTCATTCTCTCAACTTATACCTAACTTCACCCTCTAAACCATTCGCACACACCCTCACACACTTTCTAGTCACATACCTTTCTTCACCCTAAAGCTCATAACATACACACACCCACGCCCTCACCCATGCGCTATCCCCCCTCTCCCTCTCCCTCTCTCTCTCTTCCTCTCTCTTTTCATCACATACCTCACTTCACCCTTACGTACACAATAGTACACACCCTCCCACACACCCACACAGGAAAGCGTTGCTTTGAACAGTTCACAATACAGTTAATGGTAAATTAACTTTTACTATAGGAGAAGTGTTATTGTGTAATGAGGTGAGAGGCGCCACCGTGAGGAAACAACATCAGGACCACCATCCATTTCCTGTGTCCTAGAACTAGGTTACCGCCATCATCAAACACTTATTCAACTTCTTTTTGCCTCCCCCCCCCCCCACCCCTCTACTTTTCCTTTAAGGTCACGGTGCATATGCTCTTGCTTTAGTATCTTTTGGAAAATGTTATGTGCATTTTTTTGTTCTGGGGTCGATAAAGACACCGTACCCATGACTGAAAGCGCTACATCAAACCGAGTGTCCTTTATTAGTGATTCTAGTTTTTCAATCTACTTTCTCAACGCCGCAGAATATTAAGCAATGTATTGCGTTCCAGACAATACTGAGGAAGGACATGCTCATCTTATTATCGTTTATTTTATGGTGCTAGATCTTCCCAAACCATTTGCATATCAAATGAATTTAAAATGCCTACTGCAATCGCCTTGTCTACTCTTAGTAGACTAAAGACAAGGTGTTTTGTGTACCCTGGACACTAGATGATATAATTGTTATTACCTGCTATGTATCCTATGTCTCGTGTAATTTGTCTGGTATACTAAGATAGAACTCGTTATTTTCCGTTTCAGATCATGATGTTTACCTTTTTAATTAATCTCTCATTTCATGCATTTGTAAAGTCTTTCTTGAAGTTTCTTCTATATATCTCACTTTCGTGTGAAATCGTTAGTCCTTTGTGATTTTTCGTGATTTTTTTATTGTTTCCATCGCTGTGTCCGTTCCGCGTTTACTGTTCGCTCTCTCTTCCCTTCTTCCCCTCCCCCTCATCGCCCTCTCCCCTCTCTCTTTTATTTCACTCTCAATCAAGTTTTACTCCCTTTCATCTTTCGTTCGCTCGTCTACTTTGTCTATCCACGCATTTTACTTTTTCTATCTGATTTTTACGTCTATTTTGTGTTTATCGCACAAGGCATGTGATGTGGACCAAAAATCTCAAACGGATGTGAACGCAGAATGAAATGGTAGGAAGTCCTGGGTCCCGTTTCATAAAGAGTTACAACTGTTGTAACTTTGCCATTATGACAACTACCATGGTAACCTTGATTTTGATTGGCTGCTGAACCTTATTACAATGTTGCCATAATGGCAAAGTTACAGCACTTGTAAGTCCTTTCTGAATTGAATTGAATTGAACTAAATTGAATTTATTATTAGAACATCACTGACATTCGCCAATATTTTGTCTTAAACAAAAAACAAAGTAATACAAAATAAATATACAATTTGAGGAATATAAACAGATAAACAAAAACATAACAATATTTCGTCAAAAACTCAGGTCTACTTTTAGTAAATATATCAATACATGTATATATATATATACATATATATATATATACATACATATATATATATATATATTTATTTATTTATATATATGTATGAATATATTTATGAAACGGGCCCAGGTTCTTAGCGAAGAAGCAAGGTAAGCGAAAACTATATGAGTGTTTAGAGGAAAACGCCCCACTATACTCTCTGCTTTTTGAGTAGTGAAAATAATGAAAAATAGCCCCCCGCCCCTCACAAAAATGGAAGAATGAAATATCTATTGAGAAAAGGTCATACTACCTCGACCCCTATCGAAATACTCTGTCACCGTCCCCGATGAAATGGAAGATCTGACCTTTCATGAGGGGGTTTGACCATGAAAGATGCCTTCCACGTAACTTCACGTGTTGGTTTATCACTGACCCTGCCTTTTTTCTTTCCAAAGCTTTCTTCACGCTTATTAATTTTGTAGACACATGTTTAGTGACATTTAGAATGAATGGCTTTAATGATTCAAGAAAAGCAGAGATGACCGCTTTAGCATCGCCTGTCTGAATTGCAATGTTTGACGAGCCCCACTTTCTAGCAGAATGAGACTACAGGCGGCGACGGCAGCGTCAACATAGAATATTAAGTTTTTAGAATATCAACATTACTTATAAAGTATATAGGCCTAGTTCATGAAACTTGAACATAAAGTTAATCAAGTATCACTAAACATCCTAATTTAGTTTCAGCTCACATGATCAAGGTCAAATGTTATTTAAAGTCAATGAACTTTGGCCAAGTTGGGGGTATTTGTTGAATTACTATCATAACTTTGAAAGTTAATAGATCTGATTCATAAAACTTGGACATAAGAGTAATCAAGTATCACTGAACATCCTGTGCGAGTTTCAGGTCACATGATCAAGGTCAAAGGTCATTAAGGTCAATGAAATTTCGCCATGTTGGGGGTATTTGTTGAATAACCATCATAACTCTGAAAGTTTATGGATCTAGTTCATAAAACTTGGCCATAAGAGTAATCAAGTATCACTAAATTCTTTGTTCAAGTTTCATGTCACATGACCAAAGTCAAATGTCATTTAAGGTCAATGAACCTTGGGCATGTTAGAGTTAATTTATAAATTGCTGTCATAACTTTCAAACTTTTTGTATATAGATTAGGAAATGTGGACATGAGGTTAATCAGGTATCACTGACAAGTCATAGGTCTCATGATCAAGGTCAAATGCCATCTAGGGTAAATGAACGTAATATTGTATTATTATATAAATGACGTTTTTTGTGAATAATTATTTCATAGTAGTTTTCAAAGTCAGCACTGCTGCAGTTGAATCGCGTAATGCAGGTGAGACTGCCAGAGGTGCTCCACTTGTTTAGCATTTTTGCGTTAAATGATGAAATATAGATTTTGGTTAAGTGATTGGAAATTTCAAAGGTCAGATAGCCATGGAGCAAGAATAAAAAGCGGGAATTGATACCAAAATATCTTCTGAAAAGAATATCGTCCTTAATAGTCCATGAATTGGTATGGCCGTTTCCTGGTCTGATTCAAATCACACTAGGCTTGTTGATATTTCCGTGAAAATAGATATGCAAGCGGTTAGGCACTGATCAATTTTCGACTCATTAAGTTAAAGCCACTGCTCTGAAGAAGCAAACAAGAAAGCATAAAAGAAAAGATAACCCCCTTGTACTAGGAAAAATTATCTTCCCTCTTCTTTAATATTTTCTTTGCCTCGAGCTGAACGCTCCCCCGTCGCGACGACACGGAAAAGGCGAAGCTCATTTCGAGCGCCCTTGAGCAGCAGGCCGGTTCAGAAAGCTTTACAAAGCCTGCCATACTCATACCCGCTCGACTGTTAGATGGCTATGTCATGATTAGAGCCAACGAGCGAAATTCCCATTATTTGTCGGCCAATCCCCATAAGGATTTACCTGACTTCATCGGCCACCGACGAGGACCTAGTCACCATTTTTCCAAAATTATAAACGCTGATGGCTATCGTAGTCTGAGCTTGAGTAAACATCGTGTGACAGAGGTCCCATGTATGTGATGTGTATATAGTTATATCGGATATTCTTAGCTAACCCTTGGCGCCTTTTATTTATATTTTTAAACAATCTCTCTCTCTCTCTCTCCTATTGAGCTCTTCAGCAAAGTTTTTCCACTCAGTTTCTCTTACCTCTCTCTGTCTCTTTCTTGCTCTGTCTCCTTGTTTATGTGTCCTCCTCCCTCACTTTATTCTACTCGTATTCAATGTTTCTTTCATTAACACAAAATTCTATGTCGTTTCCTTGTTATTTTCTCATCATCTTTGTTATTATTATCATATTATCTTTTGTCATAACCATTTTCTAGTTCAAATCTATCGTAAGCAACCTCAAATATTTGAGTTCTAAAATTGAAGGGCGAGTGATGTTTCCAACCAAATATCAATTAAATCATTGTGAAGGCAACCGCTTGCCGAATTGGTTTTCGTGGTTTTGTGGTGTTTCATGATTTCACTTTACTCATGGACGTCATTATTTTGATAATATCTGTTTAGCTACCAGAACTTTAATTTCCATAATTGTGGTATTTTTCAAAGTGCAGTCGTGTCGTCACCATTTGTAAAATTTTCTTAATTTGAAACATGATATCTGTAATGTTACACATTATTTGACAGAAATACCTGTAAAATAACATATTCAAATCCTGAAATTGGCTATAAATGTGTCCCCACCCCTTCTATCTAGCATAGACATTTCGATCGAATCATGTATTTGTTTACATTGGGAAATGCAATTTTGGATACTTCGAGGAATGTGTCAGATTTGATATTCTTTTTACACCGTTTTATTTTTAAGTAGGCACTTTTAAAGAACACTATGGGATAAAGTAAGCCCCTTCGTAATTGAATATGTCCGAAAGCAGAGACTATGACGGAGGCCGAGGATGAAAGGGGTATTTGCAAATGTCATTGGGCTAGGGTTTTTATCGCCGTGCTTATTCGATTAAAAAGCAGAGACGCCCGGTGTATACCCAAGGTGCTGAACAAACATGGCGCTCGGGGGAGCGAGGCTGAGCCGGATTTGGAAGACCTTCTCGGGGATTGACGCTTTGTTCGTTCGTGTGCACGTATCCTCACTTCTGCCATTCCGTTTCGCCCTTATCTTTCACGCCTGGACGAATCAGGGGAATACGGATGGTGAGAATGATCAAGAAAAATACTCATCGACTGGTCTGAGAGTGATAAAGCGATTGAAAAGGAATGTGTAGGGGAACATAGAAGCAAAGAAAGAGAGTGAGGGGGAGGGAAGAGAGGGAAAATGTAATTTATTCCTAAACGAAAGAGATAAGATTACAATATATCAGGAAAGTAAGTATTTGATGGAAGTAAAAAGGGGAATACATAACGCCAGAGATTAGCGGGAAAGTCCAAAACCCCAAAACGTAAGCCTTTTTCATTAAAAATGTGTATTCATGTGGTATTCATATTAAGTAGTGGGTCCGATTTTGATCATCCTAAAATGCTGGCACTGTCTCTTTAGAAATAATTTGAGACAGAAAGTAGTCTACCCCCTGAAAACATTCAAACATGTGTTCTTAAACCAATGACAATTTGTTCGAAGTTGAGTAAGAAAGGAAACAAGCACCGTAGACAAAGTTCCTTTGTTAAAAGGCATTTGTGCCTAGCAGAGATCGAACCCACGGCCCTATTTCTTTAATGACAGGAAACCACTCGAACAATTTAGTTCTGCTCCGAACGGATCCAAGAAAATTTTCAAAAAAAAAGAAAAAAAAGGTGTTTCTTGGTCCGATGTTTTGAGATCTCAGCTTGCTGTTTATAGAAAAATGCGTTCATATCTACCGTAGATAGCATTTAAATATGATTTCGGCTTCTGTGTAAATAGTGTGAGGGTGTGCGTGTGTGTATGTGTGTGTGTATGGTGTGGGTGTGTGGGTGCGTATGTGAGGGTGCTTGTGTGTGAGGGTGTGTGTGTGTGTGTGGTAGACTGGTAGTGTGTCCTCCGTAGTTAAAAACCCGTTGGGTGTTTCATAAAGCTGTTCGTAAGTTAAAGCGACTTTAAAAACGACTGGTTAACCTTTCTTACGCGCTGAGTAATAACCAATGTACATTTAATGGTGAATATAATTTACCCCAAGAACGGATCACCAGTCGTTCTTAAAGTCGTTCTTTATTTACAAACAGCTTTATGAAACGGGAAATGGACCCCAGACATATTACCCGCCTTTACTGTCACTATACGAGTAGGTCTGAGTAGATGGTCGTTGCTATACTCCTATATATGAAAAATGGTAACCTTCGTGCTTAATAGTGCGGTAATGATATGCAGGGGAGTGAGTTTTAGTTGAAGTCCATGAATTGGTCTGGCCGTCCCCTGTCCTGATTGCCATTAACGATTATTTAGGACATGACATGCAAAGATTATCCGAACATCAAATGATCAATCCTGGAGAAAATTTCTGATTGGATTACTGCAAACATGGGCAGACATCCCGGGGGATGTGTTCCCCTCCCTTCCTCATTTTTTCAATTTTGCCATAGCAGCCTATGCGAGATGGTCTTCTCATCCCCACATCCACCTAAAAGTTCGAATATCTCACGAAATCGAAGAGGTTGAAATGGTTAATCAAGAATTATGAACTGATATGAATCTTCATTCAAATTAATCGTAAAATTTTGTAGATGGAGCACACATATGACTGAAGGAGGGAGAATGCTGGATGTTTGTCTTTACCACTACTGGATATTCCCTTGCTAATTACTTGCAAAATGGATGACATTAACTTTTACTATATATTATAGGGTCACCATCAAGGGATCAATTCCTGCTCGCTGAACAATGGATGTCTGTAATGAGAGAATCGTCCTGAGGTCGGGAAACAAGACAATCTAGAGAAAAAGGAAATCACACCCACTGCATAAAATCTGGTAGACCATGGAGATATGTTAAATGACACAGGCTTGAAAAATAACACTAGCTGCTCGTCAAAACCTGTGAAATCGTGATGTAGCTGCTGATCCCAATCTATTTGTATTCTTCACACTTATGCTAGTCACGTGATCTTCAATGAATCAAAAAAGAAAATGAAGTTGCTATTTTGCTACTCCCCTGTTTACATATTATTTTTTTATGTAACTTTATAGAGATACATTGGCTTTTGCTTATAGTCCATTTGGCATCAATAGCTGACATAGCTATGTCAAAATAAACAAGGTGGATACAATATCAAAGATGATGCATGTGTCCTCAAACATAATTTTCGTAAACGCCATGGTAGAAAAACCACAACTTTTGTTTTTACATGGCTTCCATTTTATCAAAGTATTTTTCATGTTGGGTGACTATGGGAGCCTTACAATTTCTTTCTAATATTTCAACTATGTATGATAACTCTACAATATAATTTCATTCCAGGCAGACACACGTTATTTTTAATACCTAAAATGAAAATCAGTTGCCTCTTGGGAACTTTGTTATACAGCTGCGTGGATGTACAAGAGTACCTCCAAAATATATGTTATCTTGTCTAGTATTCTCTCGATCGTTTTCAAATACATGAAATGTGTGTGTGAATATGAGTCGGTATTACGGCATGTGAGGGGGGGGGAGGAGTAAGTGGAAGTGTATGTATTGTTTGAGCATTGTACATTAGGAGATTTGAATTATGAATGTTTTTATGCAGTACACTATTTTCTGGACCTAAAAGGAGTTGTTTTCTAGTGTTATTCAGTTTATTTATTGACCCTTTCAGCGATGTGCTCTCCCAAGCCTCTTACAATATTACTGACACTCAATTAGACGATGACTGTCACTCGGTCGGTTAAATTTCTTTCAAGATACCGAAGACGTTCACCTAACACCGTTTCATAAGATCAATGGAATGGGGTGGCAGCGTTGACTAGAGCGTGGAAAACTTGCCTAAATTCTGAGCGCGACATATCATCCGCTTTTAACTGATCAGGGATTAAGCTGCAACCTAAGACTTTATGGACATGCGAGTACATGTACATACCGGGAGCTTGAGACGGACCATTCTTTCCAATTATGTCTACGACTCTCCGTAGAGCCATCTTCAGCCGACCAAAACCCCCTGATTGATTTCTTGCCCTTGGATAAATCGCTGAAATTAATGAGTCTATTCGTTCCATTAAAGTCATCTGCATCTGCTCCCCCCTCTGTACCCGAGGCAATCGTAGGGGCAGATTTAGTTTAAAAACAGGAAATGTCAATCGTACCATTAGCACACAACTGCAAGACACTTCCATGTGCCTGGTAATTTGCAACAGGAAATAGGTCCCGATTGTATCGGCTTATCGTATTTACCGAGAGCTATACGGATCTTTACACGTTAGGGTCGCTATCCAGAAATCTCCTTCTCTGTCTCTTCCCAACTCCCTATCTTTTCTTACCGTCATATATATATCTGTATCTTTCTCTCTGCCTGTTCCATCCTGTTCTCGCTGCCCTGGAATAGATTAGGGGGGTTTATATTATTCTTTTAGCCGGGGTTTTAGCATTGCTTCCGCTATCATGAATAATAGGACGAGTATACATGTAGTCAGGCACATATATTTTGATGAAATGTATTTAGTTATCATTATTAATATTATTATTACTAGCAGCAGCAGCAGCAGCAGAAGTAGTAGTAGAAGTAGTAGTAGTAGTAGTAGTAGTAATAATCATCATTAATCTGATTGAAATATTTGGCGTCCAAAATTATGTTCTTGGGTGTAAAAAATAATAATTTTAGAAGATAATTAAATGATAAACCAGCTTCCTCGTTGGATACGTCTCAATTTGAAGAATTATTGACAAGCTAGATTTATTGTGAACAAAATGGAAGAATCTACAAATTTAGAATGCAGAATAAGTATAGAGTTTACCGGAGGAGAGAGAAAACGCCTTGCAAACGTCAACAGTATTTTCGTGCTTTGCAAAAACAAGACGCCCCCACCAGTTATGTTTATCTTCAACCAGCGCGATCTGCAACGCGGCAATCGATCATCAAGCCGAACAGACATCCTCGATTTAAAAGTTTATGAAAAGGATAATCTACAGTGGTGCTAAGTAACTACATTAAGTAAAGATCCCTTCCATGGGGGTTATACATTAAATGGATCGGTGAGACCATTTTGCGGATGACCAGTGATGCTCGTGTGTATGCACCAGCGTCTCAACGGTCCTAGCCCCCTGAGGCCCGCAGGTGATGAGGCAAGCCGTGAGTAAACAAAATGATACAATCCAGTAAGTATATAGCTTATCATTACATCTATGGAGAAAATAGAGTGTCTGCTTTATAACTTAACGTGAAATTGTACAGGCGCACGCCCCCCCCAAAAAAAAAAATGATAATAATAATAAATAGATTTATTTAAAAAAAAGCAAGGTTAAAGACTGTGATGAAAATTTTATGTAAAAAAATCCTTGAAAATGTATTTATTTGTCAAAATTGTATTCATTAATCTTCAGTCAAAAGTGGGACCTGGTAATGATCGAAATGCACTCAGTATCACATAAAAACAGCTATTTTCAAAATGTTAGACAATATGAAGAGCAATGTTTATAGAAGGAACACGCTGTATGTAATTAAGTGCATAAATGAGCAAGTGTGTGTATGTTTCTATCTCCCTCCCTCTCTCTCTTCCTCACTCTCTTTCTCGCTCTCCCAATCTCGTTTTCGCATCAGCAACAAATTGAGAATAAGTTGGATAAGGAAGAAAACGGAAAGAGAGAATGTGGGGGTGGGGGGGGGGGGAATACGAACTGGACAAGAAAAAGGGAAGTGAATGACAGTAATATAAAGTGAGGAAAAAAGACTTCTTTATAAATGAGAAGAGATGGGGAGATATAATGCCGAAAGGGAATAGCAATCAATAACTGGGTAAAACAGCAAACATGTTGTTGTAAGTGAATGAAAGAAGTGAAGAGCGGGGAAGGTAGACATAGTAGAGGGGGAGATTCAATCAGCGGTAGATAGCGAGAAAGAAAATGATCACATAAAGTCCTTGGAGACCTGCGGCAGGAACATAATGGCATCCTTACCCTCGCTGCACATTACACTTATTCAAATAACATTGCGAGATTAACGATTATCACTATATCAGGTACATGTCTCTGTCTTGAGCCATTAAAACACACACGCGCCTTGTCTGCCCATAGACTGAACGGAGTCGCTCCGGGCGACGCGTGGTGGGGCAGATGAGGGGGAAAGGTGTGACGCAAGTAATGGATCGGGTCTTGAAGAGACGGGCAGTATCCCTATTTGTTCAGAGACATACCTGAAGTACAACTAAACAGTAAATCAAACAATCTTCGCAGAGCGACTCTCCCCTTGTCTCTTGTCACATTATGACAGTCACTCTGACATTGAATAGCGTGATGGTGAGGATAGTGCCTCTTTCCTCACGTGTAAAAAATAAATCCCGTCTGATTTTACACTATCCTGTAAACTTCTTCCAATATTTTGTTCAACTCTGAAGAGTTAAAACAATGACGAATTATATCAGGGATAAGTTGTAATTATGTAGAATGGGTCCTTTAAGCGATGCATACATGCATTTCGGCGTTAATGATTTGCCTATTAAAGAAATATCAGAGAGTAGCTGAAATCTGACGAAATCCCTATAGTATGCTCTCTACTTGCTGTGCAATATCTTATCGTATGAACAGTTGAATGATATACCCAGTTAGGACGTGCGGATTTAATGAATAACGATCATGCAAGATAATAATTATATTGGATATCTTTTACTAACAAAACTCTACAAAAATCTACGATTCGCGTAATACTTCCTAACTAAAGTAATATTTTTTTGTTTCACATTCGGAGCAACACAATGTAAATACAATTAGTAATCTCGACAGGAGTTCTATTCGTGAAACAAACTGCATCTGCTTTTTGAATTACTTTCACGGCTCCAAATGACACTACATCATTAGACACATTGTGTAATTATGATTGATGCGTTCGCCCTTGAATTTAGATCTGAGAATTTCAATTCCTTGCGCTTTCAAAAATTGGCATTGATGGGACTGTGGTATTTTTTAATTAAGGTAAAGATGAATGATTTGTATAACATGCATTAATTACGAAATTTAGAATTAAAGACAAATGTTACTCCCTCGAATGCATGCAAGAAGAGTTACATCGTCGTGTCTTTCGTCATTTATGAGATAAATTATGCTTTATTTCAAAATATGATACTGATGAAATAAGCAATCCATTGTTACTTCAGATAAAGTATCTACACAACTACTCGCGCACGCACGCACACATATATGCACACCCAGACGTTCGGGGAGGGGGTTCCCCTGCCCCTTCTTTACCCAAACTTGTAATGAAACAAAACCCTGTGTGATGCAGTGCCCTTACTCCCTTGGAAGTGAGGACTTTATTAATATAGGTAATTCATTATTATTGTTTTGGTTGAAAAGAGGCTGATCGATTTGGGAGCAAAACCTTTTTAGGGTGGACGGGTTTGAGGTTATCACAATAACTTTCTGCACCCCACCTCCAAAATGCAAAATACAGGTATATGTGTGTGTATATATATATATATATATATATATAGTTTTTTTCTCAAATTAAATCCTGGATTTGACCCTGCATACGCTCAATGAACTGTGATTTCATTAGCGGTTTGATGATGAAAGTACGTCTTATTGTTCGTTATAGCCCATTGAACTCTACCAGCATAATTCTCATATTGTATATCATATTTTTTTGGGGGAATAAAGAATGAATAATACCAACATGTTTCCATAATAATGTAATTAGATTATAATTGTACATTAAAGTGTGAAATAGATTTACGGGCGTGAGTGAAAATAGATTGATTTATAGTTTAGAAAGAGCCCGCCAAAATTCATATGTATAAAAGAGATCTACCCATGCTAATGCCTGATGAGAGATATTTATGAAATACTGATAATGGTGATTAATTATGCAAAAAGTACTCACAAAACATGTATAATGGTCAAGACATCAATGGAAATTTCCAGATAATAAGTTTAGATGGCTTAAAAAAATATTTCAGGCTGTTTAAACCCGTCACTCTAACATCAAGTTGTTTAAAGGTCAAGTCCACCCCATAAAAGTGTTGATTTTAATCAATAGCGAAAAATCAAACTAGAATAACACTCGAAATTTCATCAAAATCGGATGTAAAATAAAAAAGTTATGACATTTCAAAGTTTCGCAAATTTTTAACAAAACAGTTATACACAACTCAGCAACATGCAAATGAGAGAGTCGATGATGTCCCTCACTCACTATTTCTTTTGTTTGTTACTGTTTGAATTATACAATATTTAATTTCTTACAGATTTGACAACATTGACCAGCTTGCCTTAATCATAAAATGTTAAAATAATTTTAATTTTCCATGTTCATGGAGGGAGAAAACTTGACTCACTTTCCAATGAGGAGAAAATTAGAATATTTATTTTATATAATAAAATACAAAAGAAATAGTGAGTGAGTGACGTCATCAGTCCCCTAATTTGCATGCTGGCTAGGATGTGAATAAAACTGTTTTGTGAAATAAAGCAAAACTTTCAAATGTCGTAATTTTCTTGTTTTCCAACCGATTTTGATGACATTTTCAGCGTTATGCTTGTTGGATTTTTGTTTTTTTATTCAAACCAACTTTTGTTGAGGTGGACTTGTCTTTTAAACATTTAAACAATTGTTATTTTTTAAAAACATTTTCAACATCTTATTAAAACAATAAACAACTTGTTTAAAACTTTTAGCAATTGCTGTTAGAGTGATGGGCTTAAAGGTCAAGTCCACCCCAGAAAAAAGTTGATTTGAATAAATAGAGAAAAATCAAACATGGATAACGCTGAAAACTTCATCAAAATCGGATGTAAAATAGGAAAATTATGACATTTTAAAGTTTCGCTTATTTTTCACAAAACAGTTCTATGCTCACCTCAGTGATATGCAAATGAGAGAGTCTATGATGTCACTCACTCACTATTTATTTTGTTTTTTATTGTTTGAATAATACAATATTTCAAATTTTATGAATTCGACAATTAGGACCCCCCTGCTTGAACCACAAAATGTTAAAATAATGGAATTACATGTGTTCAGGGAGGAACGAAACTTAGTTTCATATGACAATAACGAGAGAATCAAAATATTTCATATAATAGAATACAAAAGAAACAGTGAGTGGATGATGTCATCGGTCCCCTCATTTGCATGGCAACCAGGATGTGCATATAACTGTTTTGAAAAATTAAGCGAAACTTTAAAATGTTATAACTTTCTTATTTTAAATCCGATTTTGATGAAATTTTCAGTGTTATGCTTGTTTGATTTTTCTATTTCTATTCAAATCAGCTTTTTGTTGAGGTGGACTTGCCCTTTAAACAACCTGCTTGAAATTTTAAAAAGCGTTTTTACGGTGCATGTATATTGTATAAATGTGCAATGTTATATGTAAAGCTTTGCAACTGCATAACTTTTCCCACGGAACTAGACTAGGTGAAACAATTTTGATAACTGCAATGTTATTTTCCTTAATAAAGATAATAACGATAATCAATATTCTTTTTGTAATATGAAAATCAAATTTGTTAAAGGGGTACTCCTGGCTGAAAAAAAATTATATCTAAATAAATAGAGTAAATCCACAAGAAAATGCTGAAAATAAGCAATATTTTGTGAAAATAGTTGTTTTCACGTCGTCATGAGTCCTCATTGGTTTGGCTGTTGATGCCATATCAACACTTTCCTCTTTTGTATTTTATTACATAGAACTGCGATTATTTCACATTTTCATAAATGACATAATGTGTGTATGATATCTCTCCCTTGTGGCAAATAAGTTGCAGTATCGAATATCTAATGCATTAAATAAATTGTCAATCCATTTGTTTTACTTTTTTAAGGACAACATTTGAATCAACACAATTTCATACATCTATAATAAGATACAAAACAACAAGTGGGAATCTAACAGCATGATCTTGCTCATTGAATATTCATGAAGACATGCACGTAACTGTTTCACCGAAATAATGCAAATCTTTAAAATGTCCTAACTTTGTTATTCCTTTGTTATTTAAAACAAATTTTTAGGGTCTTGTTTGTCTATTTTTTCTTTATCTGTTTAAATCATATTATTTTCAACCTGTAGTACCCCTTAAAACATCCAGGTACCCCTGAGAAACATCCAGTACGATTCAAAGCTAGCCTAACGATCCGATTGAAACCGCGCTCAATCCACTATGTTTCACGTATTGAAACATGTATTATGGATTAAATGCACATAGATTACTTCTTAATAAACAAAATATCTGGTTCAAAATTCCAACATGTCATCTGTTGAAGAAAATCCCTGTAACACATAAGATGCCAAGACTCTTTTCAATCAAAACGGAATTAAAAAAGGAAATTGTATGACTGCACCGTGCTTATGCAGAACACTCTGACGATATTAGTGCGTATCATTGACACACATGACATTAAATCATACTTTAAAGACTTTTTGTGTTTTGTACGGTTTATTAATTAGTCCCCATTAACCTCTTGCAATTTATGTTAAGAACAAGACTCCGGGATAATCAACACTGTTGGTATAAGTCGGTTAACTTAGCCTCGGCTCGCTGGAAGAAACCGTTGAGTGCAAGTCAATATCAAATTCATACTTCAACAGTCAACCGGTTAATTGTAAAGTATGAACTGATTTATACACAGTTGGAGTATTTGCAATTAGCATTCAAATACCGTTGACCCTGAAACCTGATGTCTTTTTATCGATTGTCCCAGTTTCATGTCTCCACTCCGCCAAAAATACAATATCTGATCTAGATCAAGTACAATCAGCAATCCAATGCATTGAGTATTAGGAAGGAATTGTCGAATGTTGCTAGAATTAATTTCATAAAACAGATTTGCCATCTGGATTTATGCTGAAGGATGTCAACTGCTTACTCTTGCCATAGTAGGTAATATAATAAATTTGTCAATGTTTTTATTTCAAAGATATAGGCCACTATCAACTAATTTAATACTGCTAAGCTATAGAAGAAATTGTTAGACGTAGCATTAACAAAAAGTCAATCACATCTGACATGCTCAATATAACATTATTTTGAATTAATTGAAATTTCAAGATATATATCTACATAGGATTAGTCCGAGGCTTCATTTCAATATTGCATCTCAATAGCTCGATTGCTTACAATGTCGCCAAATAGACCCGATAACTGCAAATAGGAAAGCTGTGCAATGCGTCAGGTTCCCTTTTTTCTGTAGAATATGCTTTTTGAAACCGTAAAAATCAAGCAATCCTTTTTTCTTTGAGGTATAATCATTTAACAACAAGATTTGTTTTTTAATTGAAAATATCTAATATCTTAAAACCTTCATGGAAAATGATAATATACCATCTGCCAAACATGACTCATTTTGTCAATGGCATTCGTGATGTGCTATACCATGTATACAGTGCGTCCCACAGAAAAAAAAGGAAACCCTTATTCAGAACTAAGACTTTATTTTTTTATCAGTGAATAGATTATACAATTAGTAGTTTTCATCTGTTCCGTTCTGATAACTTAAACATTCAAATTATATACATGTTATCATTTATGTAAAAATATTTGTTTATTTATGTTACCAAGCATTGCGTAGATATTTTTTACTCGAATTTCGATTTTATTTTCGTGTATCATATGATGATTTTTGTTGTAATTTTTATTCTGTTTTAATCAGGTCCTTGATGGAAAACAGCTTTATGCTGAACTTTTGTACCTGGATAATAATAATAATCCGTTTTTTATATAGCGCTTAATACATCGGAACGACGTGTCTAAGCGCTTTACAGATATATTATTACCCCGGTCATCGGATTCAATCAGTCATTCCCGCACACAATGTGTACACATCCTCCACTCCCTGGGGAGTATTCCAGTCAGTCGCCGGTGAGGCGCACACAGTACTGGACAAGCTACAATGACTTTCACATCCTACCGAGAAAAATATATTCTAATAAGTAAATGAATAAGTAAATTATTAAACATGTTCTTACTATGCCTTTGATACTTATGGTAAGAGTGGGATCTCATCTTTAATTTGAAACCAACAGCTTAGCATATCGTTCACGGATGGTAGATTACAAACAACAGATAAAGAGGCATATCAGAACCGATTTGCCAAGAAACTCACGTTTAAATCTGAATCAACTCTCATTTCAGGGGTCAATGAGAGAAACTAAACAAAGAATACAAAAGAAATGCTAACGAGTCAATCGTCGAATATTTCTGCGCAACCTGACTTTGACATTGAAATTTCAAACTTGTCTTGCTCATTAATGCGTGAGGTGTTTGTCACATATTATGTATCAAAATGTAGAGGAATGATTGAATTGTGCGATGGTGTAAATGAAATATCATAACTAATTTCCCTTTGAAGAAAAAAGATGTGGGATTCCCGGTTTCCTTTTTCTGGGACGCTCTGTATAATAAATATCCGCGCTGGCATTCTGAAATAGCTAAAACAGAAGAAGAAATGGCGATCACGGGAACCTTTTCTTTAAACAATCACTAAATGATACATCTATTTATCAAAAAAAAAATGTGTATGAGGTCACACCGGTGAAACCCACTCCAGAACGACAAACACTATGGCCCGTATTCTGAAGTCGGGTTTAACTTAAACTCAGGTTTAAAGTTGTGGTGTAAGTATAGACAGTCAATTGTTACATAATCACTAACAGTAGGGATATCATACTTTCAGCTCATTTAGCTCGCAAATCATTCATAATTGTGTAGGAAGTATAAATAGATGATTGTCTTCACCATCGATGAATCAGGAAAGAGCACAGTAAACATAAGAAACATACAACTTAATAAAAAAATTGATACTATTGGCTTCCCATACTTAAACCACAACTTTAAACCTGAGTTTAAGTTAAACCCGACTTCAGAATACGGGCCAATTACATTATTGCCCACAGCATTTCATTGATCATATTAGGTCGGTTTCATTGGTGTAACTGTAGTAAGATAAGATAAGCATGATAAGCATGGTATGATACGTTAATCAAGTGAAGTTGTCATTCAAACCAAAAATATATATGTATATTGCATTTGCCATCGAACATGCGACTGGCAGACGCAGAATGGACATCCAACCTTCGAATTCATTACAGAAATTACCCACCATTGTTTTCCCGCGTAATAAAAAAGCTTTCAACAGTGGATTAGGCCTTTCTATACATTGTCTATTTTCGGGTTTGACATTCGCATTCAGCTCTCGGATGTTTATCATTTGGCTTCAAGTAGATGTGGCAGAAATACATATGTTTGTATTCCTGCCAGGCTTCGGGCGTACGATGTAAGGACTTTCAAAGATGCATTGTAACCATTTTAAAATGTGATTTTTTTTTTTTAAATCAAATTTTGTATGGTGAAGTGCGTACTTGTTTCTTTCGAAGTACACAGTTTCTTGAACACTAGAATCAAAATATCGTTAAGTACAATTCCATCATTGTTAGTTTATTAAGATAAACTACCAAAATGCATATAGATTGTGTTTGTTTTTCTAAATATGTAAGTGAGGATAGCTCAGTCAATATCCCTTTTATAATACACTTAGTGTTTCTTAACGAAATCAACTTTGATGAAATAATGTAATCTTGTATTTACATTTTTCTATGGTAAATACAAAAAAAGACCGAAGAGCTGTAATCTAGATAGGCCTATATTTATCAGTTATGAGGACAAAATAATAAGAATTGGAGGAAAATTTGTACATTCTTATTTCACTTTTAACCTGTATCATTCCTCCTAGTTTGGAAGCAATATGTTCGAGGCAAAGATATCAATCATATCTCACGGCAGGTAGAAATTGAATAAAGTCCATTCCGCTCGGAAAATTCAAATATAGATTGATTGAGTAGAAGTCGTTCATCAGGTTTTATATGAATGCTAATGTATTTCTCCTGCATTCACGGTAACGTTGCCCAGAGGGGAGATGTAACACAGATAATGTTAAGGCCTGATGCTGGTTTACAAATATGTATATACGTATCTGAAAATCACCAATGAAGAATCTTTTGCGCTTTCACCATGTTTACTCGTAATCATTCGAAGTAAGATAAATGGGTTTGTGACATATTTCTACTTTGGGTGATTTTTCCCCCCATCCTCCTCTTTCTCTCGATCGATCGACATAACATAATATATGCATATACATATGGTGATCCCTTGCTCCCTTTTTTTCTCCTTTCATTTCATATCTTTGTGGATCTCTGTATTTCTCATTCTCCTCCTTCTTTTGACCCTCTACCCATCTCACATTCATACTTTTTGTGAGTATATTCAAAGTCATTTTCACATGTCACTTTCCCAGAATCCATGTCGTATTGCCTCCGTGCACATGGAAAACCCAATATTCAGTCAGTGGTTCACCCCCTTTGTCACCACTCCTCCTCTTTCCTACTGCAATTGCCCACCCCCCCCCTTCCTCCCCCGTCCTCCAAATGCTGCAGCAAGCAAGATCATGAAGAGGCTGGAGCCAAAACAGTCCCTCCCTGAATACCCTTCACCTTGCCCTTCAGAGGGATGTGAATGCTTGTTCCGACGACCTGTCCATTAGAAAAAAATACGATCAGAGGAAAAACTCTATCAACGTGTGAGGAAAACGGTTTGATGCTTTGATGAATTATATGTAAATACTTGCAGATGAGCGACTCCGTGACTTATGATAATGATTATTATAATGCATGATCCATTAGCTCTCTAGTAAAGTCTTTCGCAAAATCACATTCGCAAGCCAATAATTATGGTGATGGGAGTAATTGTCTTTCCTCATTTAAAACACGGTTCATAAATCTTTTTTTTTTCAAATTGCATACTAACATTTGTGTGCAAATTAGAAATGGGTTCTTGTCGTTTAGTATTACAAAGATAGAGGAATGTGATTTACCATCATTCACATATTCTTCTCTTTTGTAAGATTATGTTCCGGCATCTCCAGTTTGTATCTCCAATGATAAGATCGCATTTTCCCAACTTATAATACACAAACCCATTTGAAACTTGGATTTCATGATTAGCACTTTCATAAATGTAGTCAGCTGCCAACTGCTTCTGATTGTAGCCTGTTTCTCCACAACCCTTCCATGCATGCATCCGTGTTATCTTATCTAAAGTCGTCTAGAACGCCACCGTGTTGAGTTAAGGACCTCTGTTTAACAATTATTGCTCCCTTGGCACCAGGCACATTTTAATCACAAGAAATATAAAGTTTGACGTCCTCTGAGAAATCATCAAAATGAATAGCTCATTTTACCAGGACGAAAAGGGGGATATTTCCTCGAGAAGTCGGCAGGAATGATCGCAAGGAAATTGATTGATGAGATTGCCAGGTAGCAAAAGGAAATTGGACTTAATTTGATTCTTTAGAAAATTTAATATGTTAGCTGTTGTACAATAAACAATTGTCTGATGTAAGGAATCGAAACAGGCGCGTGGAAGGGACAGAATGTGGATTTCGTTTCGTTACAATTTCTTGTATGTTATCGTTGCTTTATTAACTTTGAATGTCATGTTGTTTGCAATTAGACAATATGTTATTGTGTTATTTTTGTCACCACGCTTTTATAATGTTGTTAAAGAATTCGTATCCACCATCCAACCTATATCCTATATTAAGAGTGTGTGGGGTGATTCATTTTTCGAGATAAATCCACCGCGCGATTGAATTTTTAACCGCGCCACTCGCTGATTTTGTTTACTTTTAAGTCACGCACATATTGTGAGACCAAATTTTTGATCCGCGGGTACGCGGTTCCGAAATTACCCAACATTTTGTAAGACTAAGATTGCTCGAAGAAACGTGAATTTGTGTACAATCCCGATGCAAATTGTGTTTAGACCCAAAGTTCATAAATTTATCCTTATTTCTATTTCTAATTTTATTCAATTAATTTCATATTTTTATGGTTACTATAAAAAAAACGAAAAAATAAGAAATACATAAGAAAATAAGACAAAAAAAGCCTTTTTGATTTTTCTTTCAAATGCAGTTGATGAGAATCCTACAAAGAGTTTGAGAAAAAGTGGCAGTTTGCAAGTCTGATTAAGTTCATTTTTGCACTCAAATATAGATCCTATACAGTGTATCCATATTTAGTCTGAAATCACCTAATTTGACCATGAATATCTTCCATTGACATGGTTAACGTCATATCACAAGTCACAATTGTCCGGTTGGACAGTAGACCAAGAAAAGCCAATTAATGCGAGAGGGGGGGGGGGCGATGAAGGTGGGGATTTTCTTGACTCTGCTTTCCGCTCATTACAGCAATAATTCTTTAAAGACATTATGGTGGAAAGACTTTGAACACAATTCAACTAAAAGTTGTTTTTTTAGACAATACAACTAATTTCATATCATTGTGATATCATATTCTGCCAAACATATGAAGAGCTTGATTCCCAAAGGAGCTAAATCCACTTTTGACCAAATTTTTTTTTTTTTTACACAAATATATGTATCTTTGAAAAAAAATTGAAAGGTTGGTAAAAATTGATTGCAAATTTGAGTTTTGTTCCAAAAGGAGCTAAATCCAAAACAGTTTTCTTCCAATAGGAGCTAAATCCACTATACGGTTATTTAAAATCGGTTATTTTTCCTATTTTACAGAGAGTTATGCATTCATATTTTTAGGTTCATGTTGGGGATACAAGTCTACACCATCAGTGCAAATTTTGCTGAAAATAACAGAATTTTACAATTCTTATGAATATTTTAGCTCCTTTTGGAATTAGATATCGAAAAGTCGCCGTCCCTAGAAAAGATGACAAAATATAGTTTTTTTGTAATTTTCAATGGATAAACATCAGAAAAGATGTGAAATGTATTCTGTCCGTGTTAAATTTCCAATATCAAACATGTTAAAATTTGCAAAAATTTACATTGTACTAAGGATTTGTTCCAAAAGGAGCTAAATACATGAAAAATTAAATTTCAAAAATTCTTTAAAAACAGATAATGACTGCTATATTTTTCAAATCATGTTTTAATTAATCTAAGATGATAGTACTATCATATATATCAGAATAAAACAGCAGTGGATAAGGGAAAGTGGTGAATTAAAAAAACCTTGATTTACAGAAAAATACCAAAATTGGATTTAGCTCCTTTTGGAAAAAAAATTCTTCATATCGAAAAATCCCTACTCTCCTTAACGCCCACATGGAGAGGACGTAATAGAGCTGTGATAAGTCTGCTTGTGGTTGAGTGACGAAACAAAGACAATCATGACTCTTTTCAGTGAAAAACATTGTTTATTGTAAGGCCAACCACCACTCTATTCTATTCACAGTTAATAAATACATTTAAATGAAGCCAATCATTTTACTCTCTGAATACCTCAACGAAACTATTCTGAGTACTAATTTGGTCTACTTTTAATTTCAATGGCAAAAAGAAGCTGCTGAAAACTGCTCATCTAATGAAAGAGAGCCAATGGAGTAAATTAGAAAGTCAAAAAGGGGCCTAAGCTTTCGATCCTAGCAGAATCTTCGTCGGAGGCAAAAATTTAATTTCGATACACATAATAACTATAATGGATATTAAGAAAACGATGGCATTAGTTAATAACCGAAAGGCGTCTTAGTTATCTGACCACCAAGCATATAGATGATGTTGATCTTGGAAATTGCTTATCTTACTCATCCGCTCTTTCTCTTTTATCTTATTCTCTCAAAGTTTATTTATGTTGATAAGAAAAGGCCAAACATATCCTGGTTTCATATGTCATTTGCTCCAGAATTTTTTTTACTTTATTTTCCACCACTTATTTAAGTTTGATGTATTGCATATAAAACTCATATTGCATTTTCAATACTGAAATATATGCTAACGTCGTTTCATTTGAAGACCTTTATGACATGAAGAGTTCAGCGCAAATTCGAAACGGTTGCCATGGGTTTCTTTTCTATTTTTTGTGTGAAAAAAAAAACAATTACAGATAAAATGAGTTCTTCAGTAAATTAAGATTATGCAACATCCCCATGACGTGACTTACCAATGAAATCGGAAAGAAGGACGAGATGATATCCATATCAGTTCCATCTACTTGATATTCCTAGTGCATGAATTTCTTAAATGAATTACAGAACCTAGATAGTTTCAAATGTCATCAACATTTTGTTTTATCTCATCTATTTTAAGAACTGCATTATATATCACACTCCACATCTGTTTGAAACTACCTAAAGTGAAAATCTATCGGATCACTTTATCATAATCTCTTTTTCAGTTATGGTTTAGTTACGACCGTTTATTTATTGAAATTGTGTAATCAAAATATACTTTTCCCACATTCAATTATTAAATAATATTGAGGTATCATAGTTAGCTATCACTGCAAGTAATTTTTTTCTGGTCGGCACGAAATTGATGGATTCTGGGGAAACACCTGACATAAACACTATCTTTAAAAAGGAGAACAAAAGAACGACCGTGTACATGAAAAATTGGCATTGCAACGTTATTACTCTGATCATAACTGACAACAGAATTAACACAAATTCTGTACAAAATTTAATAATAACAACTCGAATCAAAATATGAATGATTAAACAAAGCAAAGGACAGAATAAGGAAAGGTTCGCATATTTTCAAAAAATCAGATTTTCTTTCTTTTAATCTCTTAATCTTCTCCCTCCAAATCGTCAGCGAAAGAAAGTGACTGCCATGAGGAGAAAATGAACTTTAGATTGATCAGGTAGCCTATATAAGGTTATGACTCGAATGGCAAATGAAACCTACGTCAACAAGGAGATATTGAAAGGCTACCAGCAGTATGTCGCCATGCACAAGGAGAACATTATATGTTTACTTCTTCAGTCAGAATATTTATTGAACAGACCGGACCTCTGATGAACTTTCAGGAAAAGCTTCTCTTATAGAATTCGAAACGCAGATTTCTTTCATTTCACTCGGTATATTTTGGTTTCATTATTTTGTTGACGGATCTATTCTTATTATTTTTCTCAATATGATCTTTTTTAGATATCCTTTGATTTATTATTCAAGGTTTCGGTTTCCCATAATAAGCAAATGGAACAGATAATTTGAAGATATTGGAATATCTGTACGATGTTTATTTCAAAGGTTTTGACCTTAAAATGTATTAGATGAAATCAGACGAACTGAATGTTTCATGAATGTTAGACATCCCAAGAGTTGCAAAGTTCTTGGTCCTCTCTGAAAACCTTTACAGTGAACTTTCACAATTAAAGACATTGGTATATAATCTTTTTTTTCTAAACCCATGTTTTTTCACTTTCTCTGGGAATATGATGTCAAAGAAAATGGTTCATTTTCTTTCTTACATTAAGCAGAGCATTTCTGTATCAATCGTCATGAAACTTTCTATTTTGTAGACTTCAAACTAACATGAAATAATTATTATTTAAACTGGTGCATCCGTACCATTTTAGCATTTAACTAGATATTCATCTTGGGTGAAAACGTTAGTCCTCAAAATAAGTGCCATCTTCGTTTCAATCCAGTTTAAAGAACTACCCCAATTCCTGGTTGTGGTTTTAAAGTAGAATTTTTTCTGTAGATATAAGGTAATTGTAGTCAAATTAATGAAGAAACCTTAGAATATTAATTAGTAAAGAAAAATATATTCTTCCAACACTTTTTGGATGTCACAATGCTTCCCCAAAGCCTTATTATGGCATCCTTGATCTACAACGCTTTTTTGTGTGAATGGTAACTTCCAGAAAACAAAGCATGTATTTGAAATGCTGATTGCGACATAGTTTAAAAATTCGGAAAATTATTATCTTGTTTCCATGGAGTGGAATGGTGGTAGGGCCGGGAGGGGGTCGTTGTAATTGCAGTTCTCTGTAAACCATTCTCTTGACAGTTTTCCGTTCAAATTTTCTCGATTAAATAGACGGTGATGACCTAATATATGATGTTACTTCGTACTTATATCACACGGAAGTTTAACAAGCATAAATATATATTTTCGACATTGATATCATGTTTGTGATCATCATTTAAAAACGGGTGAAAAGAGACAATCAGAACATTGTGTAGGGTTCTAAATTTAACTTCGGAATAAAGACAATTCATAAAGATAAAAAATTCTCTCAAACTTGTATTTTAATTCCTTAATGACTGAGCACTATCCACAACGGAGAAATACAACAAGCCACAGACCATGCTCCAGTAATCTATGTAATTGAATCGTGAAAGCAAGCTGCAAATCTTTCACAAAGGAAAGAAGATACTGCTCCTTTGAGAGACAACTGGAGCTTTTCCGTTCCAGGTGGTTGTTTCCTATCCTTTGGGAACGAAAGTGGTCAAGTGAATTTGCAGATGGGAAAGCTGATCCCTTGATATACCTCCTACACTACATGCCTTCCCTCTTAGCTTCAGGGATCAGATAAAGTCAATTTAAAAAGGTCATAATTCCAGACCGACTAACCTACGAATCGTGTGTACATTTGCATTCCACCAGAGACGTATTTCGATGAAGCACAGCTGACAGAGCTTGATCTTTTTACTCACTTTTTAATAGAAAGATATTGGGCTGTCTCCGTCATGTTCCGTTCTCCTTACCTTCGCAAGCCCAAAGTATATTATTCATGACTATACCGATATCTCGCAGTAATGACGTAATGTTATCAACACTCAGGAACCTAAGTATTCATGTGCGTGAGTGGTTGTGTGTGAGAGGCGGCGGGTGTGGGGGTGTGTTGGTGTGTCTTACATGAATATTAACAGGAACACATCGAGTTGAAACTTTCGTGCTTTTTGTTTGGCCTGATTGTAGATATATGCACGAAAGTTTCAACTCGGACTCCCCCTGCGACCGATCCAATAAACAGATAACATAATCTAGATCCAGATAACAGAAGTAGACAAAGACTTCATTAGCAAAAAAATTAATACATATGAATATTACGCCTATATATGACGAGTATCGATCTAGCGTAGATATGAAAATGTTATACATATTGCAAGAAAGCGACGAAACAGGGAGAAAAAACGGGAATATTGGTTTGTCAAAAGTTTACTCGTATAAGTATGAGAGAGGGAGTGTGAAATGGAAGTTGGGGTCTGGGTGGGTGTGTGTGAGTTTGAATGGAGGTGTGTGTATGTGCGACTATTTTTCTCTTGAATAACATGCTTTACCATATGTACCTTAATTCCAGTTATTTGATGTACCATTCATGGAATTTGTTCTCCGATCGATCTCTCTCACAACACGCACATTTACACACCAATCCGCCCACCCTCACGCACACCCACATACAATATTACACACCCCTCCATCAGACACAAACAACTTTAACTTAATTTCAAACCATCGCATCATAGTATGTCCACTTGGCAACATGGCCAACGCGAAACGCAATGTTATTTATTTTCCCCATCTTTTAAAATACAGATACATCACTGAAATTAAATTAAAAATTAAAATTCATTATTGAAATTCAGTTGATTCAATTTCATGGAATAACTCACGGATTCCTTATTACTGCAATATTATCTTGCTAACGAAATTGATGTAAAAGTACATGACCACTAGGCCCTCACTTAAACCTCTCCCCCTCTCTTCATTGGTTATATATTTTGAATCATTATACAATTTTACGGACCCCCCTCCTTCGAATATATTGGATGTTATACAACTATTGACTGCGCATGAGGATAACTGTGTGAATTATCATTCACGAGGTGCGTTTCATACCCGCCCTTCTATCACCCCGAGGGGTGATAGAAGGGCTGGTATGTAAAGCAAGGAGGGAGTGATGATTGTCACTGTCATCCGAATACAGAGCAGTCCATATTTGTATTAAATACCTCATCGCAATAATCACATAAGTCTATCCCAAATCGATTCAGGAACTTCAGGACCACTAATGCAACTCTAATCTCAATTTGGTTTGCTTAATCACTTTTAATCCCCCTCACACCTGACCGAATGTAGGCGGACGAAGTGTGACGAATGGGAAAAATGCACGAAATACATGCGATTTCAAAGAATTCAAATAAAATTTCCGTGAAATCATGCGATCAGTAACTATTGTCAAATTTTATCAACGAACAGTAAGCGAAGGATAAATATGACATGCGAAGGATATCAATAATTTGGTTCACCTCTTTGAGTAAATTTCAGCCGAATTAAGGCGAGCGAAGAGTTGATATAACCCAATAAGAAGAACGAACAGTGAGCAATGGTTTGATATGGCGTGCGGTTAGAAACGAAGACGAGGGAATAGATAGGATGTTCTTGTACGTTTGTGTGCGCTCCTCGGGGTGTAAAAAAGGCTGCATCTTCCATTTGACTTAAGAAACTGAAACTTTGGGGTGAAATGTTTATATATGAGTATAGCGTGACGAGTGGCAGGTCACAGTGAGCAGCTCGGAGCTCGCCAAATTATTCGTCTGGTCATTCGCTCTTAGCCTTGTCTTTGTGTATATATGTATCGCTATTAAAATTTAGTAAATATTGGTATTGGTTTCCCTTCGCATAGAAGTTGGCTAGCGAAATCCGTTTATCAAAGTATCTTCGTTTGTGCAACTTATATTTTGTCATCGTTGTTGCTACTTTAAGGGTTCTTTCGAGATCGGTCCGATTTGGCTAAAGCGTAATGAGGGACTATGCGCGACAATAACACACGAATGATAAACGAAAGATTACCGCAGACTAAATAAGAGATGCTAATTTCAAACAGATGACCAACGATTTTTCAATTCGTCGCGAAATTTTGAACAAGTCATGTTCATAATTTCCACGCAAATTTGAATAATCGCAGCTGTTATAGTTCAGAAGGGGTACGAACCCAAACACGAAAGGTAAATATATACTAAAACGATTTAAAAAATGCCTTTCGCCAGCCATCGCAAGACATATTTCAGGCAATTCGATTTGGTATGAGGGGGTCTTTAACGAGCTGCACTCCAGGAGCTGCTCTGCTGCGTGCTGGCGAGGCAGCAGGACAACCGATAAATTATGTTGACCAGCCAGCGCACCGTTGGCCGTTGGCTGCGCGTACATGACCGAGCAGCAGCAGCGCAGCAAAGCGTAGCCAGTTAGCTAGAGCCAGCTAGATGCGCGCGTAGAAATACAACTTGTGGCCCCGCTGTCAGGGGTTACGAGTACTATCAGAGGGTTTAGTAGAAGAAATGCACAGTAAATCAAACCCCTGAGACGATGATAGACGGAAAGCACCGCGTCACATGATGCAGTTTTGACCAATCAGAGATAACAATCCTACTAATGCTATATATAATAGTTATTTGAGATGGAATTTTCATTTTTTCTGTCTCCCTCTCTCTCTTCCCACACATTTCTTCTCTATTTGCTCCTCCTTTATTATATTTCGCTAGCCATTAATGTTCGTCTGACACATTTCAATTGACAGATTTCGACTACGTGCAAAACTATATGACCACTAGGCCCTCTACTTAAACCTCTTTCCCCTCTCTTTCTTGGTTATAATATAAATCATTATAATTTTTTACCGACCCTCTCCTTCGAATTCATTGGATATTAAGTATTTTCAGATGGAATTTTCTTTTCTCTCTCTCTCTCTCTCTCTCTCTCTCTTCTTACTCGTTTCTTCTCTATCGCTCCTCTTTTATTATATTTCACTAGCCATTTATGTTCATCTGACAATTTTCGATTGACAGATTTCGACTACGTGCAAAGATGAAGCTACAGACATTCCACTCGAGGACGAGAATACTCGTCATTTCCTCCTGATAAATGTATTTTACTTCGATTGAAATCTATTTAAGTCGTTTCCAATGTGATTTCGTAGAAAGTCAGAGACATTACTAATTATCACGACCTTATGGGTTTCCAGCAGAATCTATTATTCAATAAATGAAAATATCGACACCGTGGGTGTGATTATAATTTTGTGAAATTTGTATGGCTGCTCGAGGTAATCATGAATGCTGTCTTCCTCAAAACATAACACATTTTCAAAGCCTTTTTTGTTGACAAACTGTTTGTGAATAACTAGCAACTATTTATTATTGATGTCTATGGTTTTGAAATAACGTAACCTTTCAATATTTGTTAATCAATGTAAAATATCCATATAGAAATAACAAAAATACTAAAATACTGATGGTAATATCTACAAGGCATGCAATATGTCGTGTGTTTATTAGTCTTTAACAATTGAGACATTGACATATTATTTTGTCTAATTTCCAGTTGGCTAAACTTGATGATCGTCAATGGAGAAAACTACACACTGTATATAAGGAAACTCCCATGCACAAGCCTATAAATCAAAAATATTATATCTTGCTATTCAAAAGTAATGAACCAATCTATCCCCTTTAATAAGGTATATGCAGCATACAGCGGACAACGACTCCCAAGTTTGAATAATGAATTATATCCCTCCGGAGAAAAGCAATCTGCTTTTCCTATCTGGACAAAATCACGATAGCCCAAGATCAGCGTGTAAACGTTAGGCTTCTGAATGCCTGGAGAAATGGCCAAGAACCTTTGAAATATGATCGGATGATGATAGATGATTTTTAAGCATGGCTTTGATGCATTTTCTCAAAATAATTTGGCATTTTCGAATGTTGCTTTACCTTCTGGTAACTCAAGAAATCACTTAATACACAGATTGAAATCTATTTAATAGAAAACATATAAGCCCTTTGGGGTGCCTTGGAAAACAAATTTACGGACTGACATGGAATATATAGTAACGTATTCTATTTGTAGAGTTTTTAATAATGATAATGATAAAAAATATCATGTTCTATTCTTTCACTTCTTTTACTTTTCCCATCTGTATTCTGATTTCAAAATCTCACATTTTCGTATAACACACAAACAACCCTCACCTATACACCCGCCTACTCTTACAAACATTAATGGAATATAATTTTAGGATGTGCAAACTGCAATGCATGATTTAATAAATACCACATCATATCTCGCCATATAAAATTGTAGCAAGAAAATCTGAGAGCTTCCATTGGAATTAGAAAAAAAATATGATGAAGTTGTAAAAAAAATATGCGATATGATGACAAAACATTGAGAATACATAAAGCACCGAGTGCATCGAATGCAAAATGCTCGCAGGCACAGCGGAAACGGGATTGGCGCGAAAAAAAGGCGGCGGGCATTATTTGATTCCAGCATGAGAGCGGGGGTGAGATCTACATTTATTTTGAATGTCGACCTTGCCTCACTTTGCTTGCAGGTGAAACAAAGCAAACCAGTTGGTATAATTAGAAAGACGGAGTCTGATTGCCCTGGTGTGCCACAAAATCGAAGCAGCATGCACCTCTTCACGTAGCCGTTAACGAAATTCAAATTGATAGCCGTAGGAATTCGGATCAACGGTAATAAGTGATGTAAAGAAGAACAAAGTAATATCTTCATTAACTCATCGCTCAAAATGGTTTCGTTCTAAAGAGCGCAGAAATATTACCCAGTATTATATACATATGTATTTGACGCCCGTTTTAGCAATAAATCAGTTGTTGTATTTTTATTTCAAAAATATGTTATTTTGCAGAGAAAAGGGAAGTGAAAAGAAGAAGTAAGTTATGTAAGCCTAACATGCATGTTTATATAAAGCCTCCATGGGTCTGAAAACTGGGTTACCATAGTTCCCCCAAATAGTCGTACGATAATATTTTCCTTATTGCAGAAGAACGATCCACTAGAAGGAATCTGGGTTAAACCAATATAGACTTAATTTCAATTATGTATCACGATGCGATCACTGTAACCAAGATCTATCTCGATCATTTTGCCTAACCACTCTATATCTCTTTGATGAAAAGAGATGTGATAATGCCGACACAGCCATGATTGTGTTTGCCCTAATTTTTCGAGCTGCTCTCTGTATCCTCTCGGCGACGTTTCTATATTATCAACTGAGCGGGCTAACCATTTCTTGAAAAGGGGAAAACAGTCTCCAGTAATTACTTAAGACATACTGTGAACCATGCTTTGGAATGTTCTTCCCCCGTGGGGGGGGGGGCAGTCAAATGTATTGCTGTACACATGCGTGACCAAATTATTTCCAAAAACCCCCTAAATGTGTTTTTCTCTGTGTGCAAAATAACCCCCTAAACACGTTTTTAGCGGGCTTCATTTACACATTTTGGCCCCTAAATAAGTTGTCGCCAGAATATGACCCATAAACAAGTTTTGTCTAATTGCTAACAATAATGATAAATAGACAAAACTATATTCATGGGTATCCCCCCCCCCCCCCCCCAGTTGTGTTTAAATACCACAATCGGGAGGAACCCGAACACTTTTCAGAAACGAGGAGGGAAAAGCTTGGGGAAAAAGCTTGGAGAAAAAACATACCCTAAACACGTTTGGCTAGTCTTTAAAAAAAAGCTTTGGAAAAAATACCCTAAATATGTTTAACCCCGCGATTGACCATTGACCAGACTTTCAAAACCACCCCTTTTTTTAACATCGGTGTTTTTGATACTCTTAACGAGTGCATGCGGGGCCCGCTTCCAAACCTGAAAAAACACACCTTTTAATCACGCATGTGTACTGCAATATACCTGACTGCCCCCCCCCCCCTCCCGGGGGTTTCTTTTTTAATGAGCAATGAAGATTTTATAACTTGTTATGACCTTATATAAGAAATTCATATGGAGATCAATGAGTATTGTTTGCGATTACCTCATGATGAACGTTGCAATCAGTAACGTAAGATTGAAATTTAGTTGACACATAACGTCTTGAAATGTTTCCATCCATACTCTCCATCTCTCTCTGACTAACTCTACCTCAATATATCTCCCCTCTATCTTTAACTTTGCATACGTCATTCCCCATTTCCCTTTCCCCCGTGCAAACAGTCCAATAAAATGTTGTGGAAACAATACTCCCAAAATAAAAAAAATGATAAAAAGTGTTTGGGGAGAGTGAATGTGAAGGAAACATATTTTTCATTTCATATGGATATATCAGTCCATTAAGAAAAAAATCTCATAAAGGGAACAATGACCCCACACCTGTCAGGACTAGCTTCAAGAACACTTCATCGAAAGCTCAAATTAATTTCGCTTGCACATCTAATCCCGTTATCTCTCGTCGTTCTTAAATTGAGACATATTACATTTCTCCAGTATTGTATCGACAATCCAATGAATCTATATTTTCTTCATACCTTGATGCAACAAATCTTCTAAGTATTGTCAACAGAATGAGGCGATTCCAACCATCCTAGCATATCGATTTCCCGTGCCCTTTAGCAGCTTCCCGAACTCACTTTTAATCTTGTTGACAAGTGACGAGAAAGGTACTTCAAATAATCATATGTGCACATGATGCAATGTTGCAATGAGATTTGAGATTGAATCTTGCAAGCGACAGCGCGCCGACTTTGCAATAATTGATTTGCACTTTTTTTCTCGGTCATACCGTGTGAGTTCTGGCGCCTTATGGTGGTGATTCTGAATTTTCACGGGTAATCTTTGATTGCTATAAATGTAGAACACTGGAAATATAAGAGAAATGCCTCAGCGAAAGTGTATGATATTGGTCTTTGTCTGGCAGTGATCTATCATAACTAGTGCTGATTCTTTGTTCTTTCACCCTCTGGACCCGTCAACTTTCATAGCTTGCTGACTGCATGTGATGCAAAGAAAACATTTTATTTCCCGCGCCTGGATCAACAACAAGAGCACTTCATCATCCTGTCAAATTGGAAAGTCTGATTCAAGAATGCAAGGGACAAAACAAATCCATGTTGATTTGATAACAATGTAACAGCGCAATGAACCTTCTTACTGAAGAAGACAATCCTCCAAGTGTTTTTATTATGTATCAAGGGTAATCTTTTTAAGGTTATTCTTTCTTTCTTTTTTCATTTCATTTATTTCACATTAAAAACCAATACATACAATTACAAAAGAAAGAAAAGGAAATTACTCCATGTATATATAAAATAGAGAGAGAAAAAAAAATTCTGATTAAGATGGCAAAATAATTTTACGAAAAAAAACAGGATTGACTTCAAGCGTATTCATTTTTTTTTTCTTCGGGAAATATTGCAATATTTTGGAAAGCAGCAGTCAAAATTGCTAGTTACTATTTTGCTGGTCATATAAGACCTTAAAGGCCTTTAGAATTGCACGATGAACTAATCTGCTAATTTAAAGGTGTCCATGAAATGTTAAGGTCATCAACGTGTTTGATACCCCTCACTCACTCATTGACCTTATGTTATATTACAATGTATGAATAAATTGATGCACGAATGCAAACCCTGACAAGAAAGATTTTGATCAATATTATGGATGTTGATAAAAACAAGACTGAAGATCAAACATTATTTTTTTAATAATCTACAAAACGGTAGCTTAATTAGCCAACAAATTAGCAAGCAATTATGTTGATTCTAAAAAAATTGTGAATTTGACATATCATTCAGAAAAAATATCACATTTCATCCCTCTTCCGGGTGAATAATTTTGTATTCAATTATGCACAGAGGGATACAGGGAGAAGATTAGAAACATGGGTGAAGTGGAGAAAAGGAAATGGCAAACAGAAAGAAAGCAGATGCAAAATCGTAACGAAGCCTTGAAGGTCGAATGATTCTCCTCTATCTCTCAAATATGACCTTCCTACTCAAATGACACCTTCCTGATTGCGTAACCAAAAACCTATTTAGAGATTTAATATACTTGTGTCTGGATGTAAGTCTCTCTGTCAAACACATACACACTCTCTCGAATTTATATCAGGTGTGTCATTTCTGAAAAGAAAAAAAATATCGCGGTATTATTATATCATTATTTTGTACAATCATAATAACTATGATTGTTAAAAATATCAATAATTAACATTATTCTTATTATAGTAAAAGTAGGGGTAGTAGATGTCTTAGAAATGAAAGTAGTACTATAATTACTATCATTATTATTATTATCATTGTTATTATTACTACAATTATTGCATTTTGGGTGAGGCCGAACAGATATCTCTGTCGGCAATCGAACCCGGGGTCCCAAATTAGAACACCGGTGGCTTGACCACGAGACGAAAAGGGGGAAGTAGCTAGATGATTACGAGTGAGGCGTATAGCTCCCGATCTTTATTTGTTTTTTTTTTTGTTATTATTATCTTGGCCTCCACCAGGTCTATCAACATAACATAATATAAAGAATAGAATGAACAGCATTTTGAACAGATGAAACTAGAATCCCAATCATATATCAAGAAGTCTGTTGTTATCATCCAAGAAGATCGAAAATACAGATCACTATAAGAAGAATGACATTTACTGACGAATATATCGGCCTTTTTATTTTTTCAATCGAAATCGTTCACTGAAAGATGTGACGTATACCCATGCAGTCATGTGCTCTCTGGATTATTACAGTAAGAGAAGACGTAGTAGGCAAAAAATAGAAACTGGCAAAGGGAAAGATGTGGAATATTATGAGAAAGTGGATCTTATATCAGCAAGTTAAATCTATATTCACTAGCCCTGTCATGTTCATTCGTAAAAATACGAAATGAATTTATGAATATCGTGGAAAATATCCCCGCAGAAATCTATATACTGAAGAATGATTTACATAATACTTGAGTGGCCAGCTTAGTATATAGTTTATGGAGAAGAATGACACCGGGGCACTGGCGGATCCAGGGGGACACACCCCATTTGAGAGGCACAATTAAAATTTGTAATGTAAAAATGCCGAAATGTGCTCCCCCCCCCCCCCCCTTTGAAAGTGAAGACCTTTTTTTCTTCTTTATTTTTGCTTGTCAAATTTTTTTCGTTGACGAAATCTCCTAAATTTTTAGTTAAAACCCTTTTTTATCATTATTATTTGTTTTGCTTGTCATTTTTTTCCTCGGGAAAATGTGCCCCCCCCCCCTTCGAAAACCCTGGATCCGCCCCTGCACCGGGAGAAATGAAGGGCGAAATCATGAAAACAATCAAATTCAAAAACTTCAAAAGATCAAAAACTCGGCAGCGAGACTATAGGGGACACATAACACCTATACTGGCTTCCTGTAAAATGTCGTATTGAATACAAGATATTAACCCTTACATACCAATGCTTGCAAGGTTACTCGCCATCTTGTCTCAAAGAACTCATTGATCAATATGAAAATAAAGAAAATAAAGATCAAACAAGAAATCTTTACTGGTAATTCCAAAAATTAATACTCAATTCTATGGCTCTCTTTCTTTCAAAATGTCATCTGCTGAGCTTTGGAACAACATGTCTGATATTATGAAACAAGCTAATACTGAAGAATTATTTAAGTCCCTTTTGAAGACATTCCCTTTTGTATATACATGTACATCATTGATTATAGGCTCCTCTGTAAACATGTGTTTCCTTCTCTTCTAAAACGCACAGAGACGTGATGTTGTCACTGTGATATGCGCTATACAGTGCGTCCCCAGAAAAAAATACACTTTTGAAATGGCTGCCAAATAAAAAATATATCACTTTGGGAGAAAACACATATATGGAAGCCAATAAAGTCAACTTTTAAATGACACCAAAAAGTTTGAAAACTATTCATGCTTGAGCGAGCACTGCCTACTGAAACAAAGGGTATGAAAATTAGGGCGGACAGGAATTAGCCTTCCAATTTCTTACAGTTTTTGAGATGCGAGTCCCTTGGGACTTGCAAAGTTGAGGGTGTTTTGATAAACCAATGATCAAGCATTATCAGTTTAGGTTTTTAGAGCAAATAATCATTAAATTGAAATTTAATGCATGAGTGAACATGAAATACAATTTTTCACTTGTTCAAGTGGATCTCAGCAATGTGTTCATGGAAGCCAGAATAGGGATAGGACTTAGGTTGGGCGAAGAAGGTTGACGGGATATGGGTCAACAGAACACTTAACCCTCCCCCCCCCCCTCTCTCTCTCTCTCTCTACCCCTTTCAACCCTCCTGAGAGACTAGCCTTTGCTAGGGTGAGCAGGAATTAGCCTTCCAGTTTTTTTGGAGGTGAGTCCTTTGGAACTTGCAAAGTTAAGGGTGTTATGCTAAATTACTGATGAATTGAGATCAGTTTTGGTTTCTTAAGCAAATTTCATGATTTAATAAATTGAAATGTAATGCATGAGTAAACAGGAATTGTAATTTTAGTGTAGCATTTTTAGTTTATTATGTGGATCTTAGCAAGTGTGCTTGTGAGAGTCAGAGTAATGTGATAGTACCTGTTACATGCAAGGGAGTGAGATAGGGTTAGACTGGGTTAAAGGGGCATTCTTCGTTGTGTTCTCTTACAAATTACATGTCATGTACTCACCCCCGCCCTCCACCCCCTTTCTTTCTCCTGGATGGTATCTAAAACTTAAATGCCAAGTGACTTATGGTTGATGGGTCTTTCTTTTCCATTGAGTGATTGTTAAGAACTTAACTAATTATGATGATTTATGAAATGATTTATTGAAAAAGCTGAATGTTTGATTGATAATTTATTGAAAAAGGTGAATATTTGATTAATTACATTGATTAAGTTGATTTACTAACAGATTGTTGATTGAATGATTGATAGGTAAAAGTTGATGACCTAATTTTCAGAATTTATTATCAAATTGACAGTCCGCTCTACACTTAATGCGTACATGTAATAGCAATCAGTCTCAATCTCAACAGGAGGGGGAGGGACGGACCAGTAGGAGGGAGGCTAAACGTTCTGTTGACCCTTTTCCCATCAGCTTACTTCATCCACTGAAGTCGTTTGTTAAGGTCTTAAAAGCGACCCGAGCTTAACGTGTAACTCGCCGGGTAAGTTCGCGATAAAGTGTTCCATTGCAATTATAATGTACGCGCGCGCACTGAATGGGGAGTTTGTGCGAGAAAATCACTTCAGTTCAGTAGTACACAGTTCCCCGACGGTACCATCAATCTGGGCCATCAATATTCCATAAAACACGTGAGTATTAATACAGAGCAAACTTGTAATACCATTGACGAACCCCTTTGTCTTAGAGCGAAAACAAAAGCACGTGGCAAACACTGAAACAGTCAAATTTGAGATAGTCTTGAACATATATTAATTGAAATGATTATAAATGAATTCTAGCGTCTTCAAATGAATCCCATTGTCTGATTAAAAACTATCAATGACCGACAACGCGTGAATTTAAATGCACTTTAATAAATTTAAGTGACTCCTAAATGATTTGAGCGGAAAAACCTGTGATAAGCATCATGGGCAGTGGAACGTATTTTCGTTGAGGGGGGGGGGAACAAAAAAGGGAACTTATATGTCAAAATGGGCATTTGGTGCAAACGAATATTTTTACCGAAAAATTATCATATGCGTGAAGTAATTGTAAGTTTTGTGGTACTAAATTTGAGCAAAGCCCTTTTGAAGGGATTTGTGATTGATTACACATACATGTATGCTTTATTTCTTCTGCGAGCAAACGATTACCGAAAAATTTAAAAATCTGAAAAAAATGAAATTCGATTTTTGGTGAATTTGGTGAATATTAATGTCAAAATGTCACCTTTGCGAGATGTTACAAGCGCGAATCACCATCTCAAACTTCTGGATATTTTATGTAATAAGACAAAATAAAATACATTACGACCAGTTTTTGTTATGAAAAAAAATGTATAATCTAATTAACTAACTAAAGAATTTACGCAAGCGCGAAGCGCAAGCATTTAGTGACTGATGAATAGGATACATCTAACAAATCAGGTATGGGAGAGCGGAGCTAATCCGCCCCAGGAGCAAGTCCGCCCACAACTTGATCTGACACTTTGCCGTGACTGGATGAATTATAATAATACATACTTACATACATACATGATAAACAAAGAATAATTGGATTAAGATGTCAATTTCAAAAAGTGAACGTGTATAGAAAATCAACTAAGTATTCAATAACTAAGTCCAATAAGTCGGAGAATGTCCCTAGATCCCGAAAATACGAATAGTAGGCCTATAACTATAATTTTTCGTAAAATCAAAATATATAATTAGCCCAACACTGCTTAGAATGACTGCATATATTGAACAATTACACAATGTTACATATGTAAATACAAATGAGAGGCACAAATAAAAATTATATAAAAGTGCAAAAATAATTGAAACGAAAAAGCTGATGCAAGATTTTAAAAAAGAGAGGGAGAGAGAGAGAAAATAATTCTTCATGTCAATCACTCTTGAGTTTTATGTATTTGAAAAACGATATGCTTTTCAGCTATGGTTTAAACTAAGCAAGCTTTGGGGGAACCTTTAAGCTATTAGCTAATGAAATCCAGAAATAATCTATTGCCCAATTCTTATTTTAAGTGGTAATTCAGTGTTCTGTGTTGATCATTTAGTCACACATTGAGATATCACTATATCACAGGGGAGGCGCGTACTTGGAGCAGGGGACACATGACCCCCAAGTGCCCCCTTGCCCCCCACCCCCCCCCCAAAAAAAAAGATAATAATAGCCGCAGGAAACTAATCCTTTTCCAAAATACGATGCATTTCAAAATTAAATATGTCTTTTTCTAGCGAATATACTTTTTTTAGAAGTAAATTATACATTTTTGGTTAGAAAATCAATAGATTTTTGGCACGTGCTTCGCGCTCTATCAATTATTAGTGAGTAAGGTATACCTTATCATGTTTATGGTTTTCAAAATGTTTAGAATGTCCAGTATCTAAGTTTGAAATAATAACAAATTTTTCCTCGCGTTTCGCGCTGGCATCAATTATTTTTTTAAACAAATGTTCATTATATATATTTTTGGTTTAAAAAAATGTTAAAATTTTCAGTTTTCAGGGTTGGGATATCACAAATATTCAACTCGAGCCTCGGGCTCGCATTATTTCATTGGCGAGATATGTAGGCCTATCATATTTCATAAGTCACTAAATGCAGACCATATCAGGTTCCTTTTCAGGTCAGAAGGTCCTATGTATAAACAAAATCAGCTCGAACCTACAGCTGGCATTAATTCCTAAGTTAGGTGCACATCTTTCTTCATATTTAAAAAATACTCGAAATGTTTCATTTCCATGTCTTATTACAAGAAATGTCCGAATGTTTGAGGTCGTGATTCGACCTCAATAATTAGAATTAATGCCCTTTTATCTCAACAGTGAATAGCACCATGAAGCGGGTTTTGAAACTTCAGATTGGAATTTTTTCCAAAGCGCTACTCTCTCGCGGAAAAAGAGCCTATATATCTCAGCAATCAATTCAAAAAGGCTTTCCTCAACTTACAAATTACTACAAAAACAACCAACTACTTCACGCAGATAGCAGTGTCATACAGGAACATTATACGTTTGCACCAGAAGCAAATGGAAACATATGTACCCTGATTATCTTTGCCTCCCCCCTCTCCAAATGAAAATATGTCAAGTGCCGGCCCAGATTTACTTTTTAAATCCATGTTATTATAATTTTTAAAATATTCACGGACAATACACTCTATTAATCAGGGGTCGGTGGCCAGGGGGAGGGGGGGGGGGGTTAGAGCCAAAAATTTCCCGGTCATATCATGGTATCAACAGGCGTAATGGTGTAATGAGGCGACGATTTTGAGAGGGCCAGATATTGCGTATCAGGCAGAATTTATCTTTTAAAAAAAAGTTGCGAGCGAGCGAAGCGAGCGAGCAAAATTTTGACATTTTTTATATGAAAATCCAATTTTGTGATAGATTTTGACGTGATATCCAAAGAATAATATGTTTCACTCTTCTCTCTTTCCGTTCATTTTTTGTGGTCTGTACACCACTGTGAACAAGATTATTTGCCGCAATAGCGTGATAGAGAAAACAAAAAACGAGGGGCACAGTATGGCACATGTGCTAAAAAGCTGCTTAATATAAGTTCCGAGGGAGCGAAGCGAGCGAGAAAAAAATCAACTTTTCATGACAATCTAACTTTGAGCTATTTTTGACATTATATTCAGTAAATAATCCATATCCTACACTTTCCCCCTTTTCTTACTTGGTTGTAGAAGTTTTGGGGACCATGGCCCAACCCTTCCATATTCATATACGGCAGTGCTATGCGGTTGGGGTAAGGGACGGAGCCCCCGGAACTTCTTGATATCACAGCCATTCAAACCTCGCAGATTGCCGCTATTTTTAATCAAATCGCGGGTATATACAGAATATAGCTTTTACACAACACATTTATTCAACCCAGTTGAACCAAATATTTTGAGGGGGCAAAACATAGCGATGTGGGAAAATTTTCAAAAAAAATCGCCAGCGAGCAAAGCGAGCTGGAAAAAAATTGCCTGATGAAATTGAATTCTGTGATAGATTTTTTCTATTATATTCAGCAAATAACACATTTCATTGTTTCCATTCATTTCATTATATACGCTGTCTCTTATAATTTCTTTTATTTCCTCTTGGGTGTGGAACCAAGACCCCCCCCCCCTCCGCCTGTACGCCAGTGATTAAACGTAAAGCTTAATATATGGAGGGTCCCTACATGGGGCGTTATAGAGCCATTTGAAAGTTGTAGATGAAGAACCCCTACTGCGTGGGGTCTGGGGCAAAGCCGCGATAGCTTAAAATTTAGCAAGCTTATATCACAATTTTGTATGCAGTCCTTTTTTCTTCCCGCTCTTTATTTTCAATCCTCGGCAGCCCGGTCGTGTTATTAAGGTTTTTTTTCTTGTCCCTTTTCTTTGTTTTCCAATTTATTTTCCATTCTACCTTCATTTCCCGCTATTGTTTGCCATTTTGTCATCTTTCGATTTATTTCCCATCATGCAATTGTACTACATAGGCCTATTTCGGAATGATTTGTTCTTTCTCAAATGTTCTTTTTTCATTCCTTTTCCCGCTTTCCTTCCTTTTAGATTAATTTTTTTTTTTCGCTTTGTTTCCTTTTCACTTTTCCCTTTTCCTTTCGTCCTTTCCCTTTCCCCTTTCCTTCCCCTTTCCGCTTTCCTTCCCCTTTCCCTTTCTTTCTCCCTCCCTTTTCTTTTTTCCCCGTTTTTTTTTAATTTTCCCGGTGAAATCCGCCAGGAGGGGGGGGGGGGGCAAGCCAGAGGGGCAGCTTGCCCCCCTGCCCCCCGCCTGTTACGCCACTGCTATTAATTGTGGTTAAGTTTTTCTTCCTTTTTTGGTTTGTAGTCCATTCTAAAAATACAAATAAAAAAGAGATTCAAGACATATAATAACCTGGTAAATATAAGTACCCTTATTGTCTTTGCCTCCCCCCCCCCCTCCAAATAAAAATATGTTAAGCATTGCCCCAGCCTTTCCTTTTTCAATCCGTGTTATTCTAATTTGTAAAATATTCACGCACAAACCACTCTATATGCTTCTGGTTAAGTTTTTCCTCCTTTTTGGTTTGAAGTCCATTCTAAAAATGCAAATAAAAAGAAATTTAGGACATATAGTAACTTGGTAAAAAAGTGCAGCATATTTTTCATTAAGAGCAAATCATACGTGTAGGAGGCAATCGTGTGCTTGTGCATGTAGAGGATCATATGCGTGCATCCGATCCCAAACAACACAGAGGCAAACACAGAGGCACTGCGCGCACACACTGGACACATTTTCAATAGGCTAGGGAGCGAGTTACGCTATAGCAGTAGTTAACACTTTAAGACCTTAACAGTCGTTTCTTACCCCTATTCTCCTGACTCCAATGAAAACACTGCTGAGACCCACATTGTAAAGATAAAATTTTGCACTAAAGATTGCAATTCACGCTCACTCATGCATGGAATTTCAATATGATAATTCATGAAATTTGCTCTAACAATTTAATATGATAATGAATGACCATTAATTCATCACAACACCCTCAATTTTGCATGTTCCAAGGGACTCGCCTCTCAAAAACTGAAAGAAACCGAAAGGCTAATTCCTGCCCACCCTAATTGTCATACCCTTTGTTTAAGTGGGTAGTGCTCACTCAATCATGAATAGTTTTCCAACATTTTGGTGTCATTTGAAAGATGACTTTGTTGGCTTTC
Source organism: Lytechinus pictus (assembly GCF_037042905.1). Lineage (NCBI taxonomy): Eukaryota > Metazoa > Echinodermata > Echinoidea > Temnopleuroida > Toxopneustidae > Lytechinus > Lytechinus pictus. The sequence continues at coordinate 14,847,537 of NC_087256.1, read as the reverse complement.
CATATATATAAGTCTTTCTCCTTAAAGTGATATATTTTTTTATTTGGCAGCAATTTCAAAAGTGTATAGTTTTTTGGGGACGCACTGTATAAACAATGTTTATAATTGTTATTATTATTATTAATCACCTGAGATGTTTTGCCATATCTCAGTATAAAGTCCCTTTTTAAGAAACATATTTTCGTTTACAAAGAATCAATTTTCAGCATGAGCATATCTCTCAGCATTTGGCTAGGGTCTTTTCGACTATAAGAGCTGAATAGAAGTGTCGGGCCACCACGAATGTATGAGGGGGGGGGGGGCATGTTTTCCAATACGATAACTTGTAACTGTTACATACATAATCTTTAAAAGAAAGGAAGAACCACGACTTTATAGAGAACGTGAGGATATGGATTTTGATCCCGAACATTTACTTATTACGATTTTTTCGTCACAAAATTAAAATCGTTAGATTTATACATTACAAACATTCGTTATGCGTCAAGGTGATCTTGCGTGTTTCTCTCCGGTCGGTTCTGGCATACTATCATGACGTCGTATCTATTCCAGCTGGATTACCATCTCAACATGCCAGGATTAATGATGATTTATCAGGAAAGCTGCCCATCATTTGCCCATGGTGAAGATTATCTCCTGGACTAATGGATTTTATCTCACATTTCCCACTTGCTCTTTTTTTTTTTCTTTTTTTTTTTTGGGGGGGGGACTCTAACTTGTGTAATCCTCCATCAGAACGCCTCTTTCATGAATAAGAATAAATGTTCATTGGTTATCAGTACAATTGATATCATGCAATATGACTGATTATTTGATTGGTTGATTGTTTGATGGAATGATTGATTGATTGGTTGGTTGATTGATTGATTGATTGATTGATTGATTGATTGATTGATTGATTGATTGATTGATTGATTGATTGATTGATTGATTGATTGATTGATTGATTGGTGAATTGATTGATTGATTGATTGATTGACTGACTGATTGATTGATCGATCGATCGATTGATTGATTGATTGATTGATTGATTGATTGAGTGATTGATTGATTGATTGATTGATTGATTGATTGATTGATTGATTGATTGATTGATTGATTGATTGATTGATTGATTGATTGATTGATTGATTGATTCGTTGGTTGGTTGGATATTATGACCATAATGTCAAAAGACTCTGTAATGTTAAAAGTCGCGAATCCATTCTGAACAATAAGTAAGTTCATCGTTATACTGTGATAAATCAAAAAGAAATTATGCTTTGATTTGGAGAAATATATAGAAATATAAATGTCATAGAATTCGGGCAACCTTGGTAATGTGCAAAAAATCGATAGGTCAACCGCAATTGTGTTGATATTTTATTCATCCTGATTCTGGGCCATTCAAATCTTCTTCCATTAAGAGACTGATGCTCAAATCCTTCATCATTGGATGCTAAGGGATTCTGCTTAACCCTTAACATGCCTAACATGCTGAACATACCCCAGGATAGGTAATACATAAAGATTTTTTAAAGCAGAGTGCTATTTATCACGACTAATAATTATTTTGTAACTTCTGAAGGTTTCCATGGCGAAGAAGAAAAATGTAGTAGGTGTCACGGTACACCATGTATCTTTCTTGGGCAAGTGTTGGTCCTGAAAAAGACCACCCAATCTCTACGTTTCGACAAGTGTGTTCTTGTCGGCTTCAGGAGAATATATTTACTTTTTTTTCTTTCAAATGACAAAGTAACGCAATGTGTGTTTTATTTCCGAAAAAAATAATGCAATTTGCTTTTAAGTGACGTAATCAATAAGTATGTCTCTCTAAAGTATCAATCTACACCCCTCTCTATCTCTCCCATGTGTATCAGAGATGGAGAGAGATGGAAAGAGAGAGAGAGAGAGAGAGATTGAGGCATTAGAGAGACACCATTGCTTACGTCAGTCAAATGCAAATCACATATTGGTTTTTTCGGAAATGAAAGATGATATTCGTAACTTTGTTTAAAAAAAAAAATCAGTATTTTCGCTCTAATAATGTGAAACCTTTGACTCCTTCATAAAACGAATTAAAGAATCTTGACAGAGACGTACATGTATGTTGATTCAACTGAGGCCTCCCCAATTTTACTGTAAGATCGATAAACATAATACTGTATGGTATTTGGAAACAAAAATAATGATAAGATATTAGAAATTAATGAGTCGTGGTTTTAAAGCTCTTCTATGCATTGCCATTGTATTTTGAAGAAGATGTAAGATATTAAATTTCAAGTGTGGCAATTGTTTACTGTTTCTTGGTACTCAAATCAACTTGATGTAGGATAATAATAGTAATAGTAATATGGACATTTGTAATGCACCGGCATCCGTCATAAAAAAAAATGTTCATTGCGCAGTGAAGAAAGAAAGGAGAAGAAGAAAAGGACACTTAAAAAACTAAAAAGGGGGAAGAATTATAATTACTTAAAAGCTTGTGTTAATAACCAGGTTTTCAGTGCATTCTTTAAAGTGGTGAGACGAGAAATATTGCGGATGACTTGTGGAAGTTTACGCCATAGGAATGGCCCAGCATATTGGAATGATCGATCCCCCATAAATTATGAGATTGTGGTACAGCAAGTAAGGATAAGTTTTAGCCGACATTATGTTTGCGAGGGATTGTACTTCATTTAACCAAAATGTTTGATAAATGGAAGGCTTGAAAAAGTCGGTTTAAGTTTAAAAAAAGAATGACAAAAATCCGTCTAGACAGAGTATCACGGTACAAACATTGACAAATGAGAAATAGCGGCCTTGAACTCAGGAAAATGCTGGTTAGAAAACTTTGAAGTAAGGATTAGGTGTAACCTTTCGATTTCACCCTAACATCTTCGTGCCAAGTTTGTTTCCCTCAAAGGCTTGAAAACGAAGAAATGCATGAACCTGGAATAACTTGAATTTCAGCCTCAGAGATGTGAAGTCCCCAAAGACAACACCCGACCGAGTTTACACCACTTTCGATGGTAATAATCCCGTCACCATGAGACTCATCATTCCTGCTTTCAATTCTTCAAGAAGAAAAATAAGCCTCTTTATCCTATGGCTCATCATTGTATTCTCTTCTCTTTTCAGTTTCTCTTCCTCGCTATACTTGTGTTATAGTTCTTCCTTCTTATTCCCTCCAATTGGCTCCCTTGATCTCTTAGAATACTGTTAACATTTAAAGGGGAAGCGAACTGGCCAACGCTGCGTGTTATCTCCCACTGTCTGTCTCCTATTAACGGTAAGTCTTAACATATTTTTTTTATAAGATAATTAATAATATAGAGGATAAAAGAGCCAGTAACTTTGTTTGTGTATAGAAACTGAAATGTTTTTTAATGGAAAGGTACCTGTATTGCTATCATTGTGATATAAATGTATTGATTAGTGAATTATTGTGTTATCAATCTCATTTAAGTGGGCATATATTACAAGATTACATGCACTGCTAATAATGCTGTATCATGTGTAATGATTTTTGGCAGATAATGATTAGTTCAGGAATTGAAGCGGCCCTATAGTCACAGGTCATACGGTCGTTAGGGTTCGTTTTAAAATTATAAATCTAAATATCTCAAATATCAATATCCATATTTTTATACAGTGAAAGTCTGAAAAGGATGTCTACAGAAAACATGTCTATAGCTTTATCAGATATCGTCCCCTTCAACGGCCGTTTTCTTTCTTTTTCTACGTGAGAATTTTCAAATTAACAGTCGTATTTTATCAATTTGCTTCTATACATTCATTTTAAGTTGGCTTCATCATTTGAGATCTTATGATCAAATCCATTTCCTGCAACATTAAATGGCTCATCTCATTCCATGATGCAAGTTCTTCCATGAAACAATTCTTAACTCATGACAATGCTGGAGTTGAACACATTTTCTCTGAAATGTAGTTTGCGACCTTACATACAATATTTTCATATTTCCGACTAAATAAAGGTAACTGAATATCTGTCATTTTTAGTAGAGTCACTTATCAAGCATGAAATGCGCTGAAAACTTCAGATATTAATATTTGTATCTTTTTTATCTGTGGATTTCTGATATTCCCTCAATACATTTGAAAAAAAAGTGTCAAATGGATATTTACGCCATCATGATCATCGGTGTAGATGAAGGTATTAGTCCCTGAAGTCACTATTTGGGCGTTGAACATGGTAGGTTCAAGAACACTACCCTGTGGTACACCATAACGTCTGCTGCTTTCCCGTACGAGCGGATTGTACCTTTATTATTAGAAGTCCTTAGTCATTGTGGTGTCATATAGGCAGTTGTCGAGTCAAAAAAGAAAATCCATTTGGTTGATCCTCTATACCCAAGCACAATTATAATGTTAAAAATAATCTCGTTGATCTTTCATTTCAGAATAATAACCAAATCATGAATATGTAATTCGACTTCACCCCCTATCCCCACCTCTTATCATTCAGTGGTGGTTAGTTTTAATCATGAGAAACATACCGAATGATTGTTTTTAAAGTTACTTGGATTTTGAATGTAATCTATCGGTCATCACATGAATTACATCTCATTCGTTTCAATGAACACCCAACTCCCTCTGAAAGGAATTTTGTTAGATATCGATATTTATTTGACAGGTCTCTCACATGTTTGTTCTATCATGTCATAGGGATCCATTAGAATGGTATGGTGATTGAATGTGAGCTGTTGTGATAATATGAATAAATTACTGTATGTACCAAACACGTAATGTATACAGATGATGGCGCTCTGTATCGCTACCATAACTATCCGCTTTCAACACTCGGGTGAATGTTATGATAGATGAAGGTTATATGGCAGATGTTGAGTGATTCTGATTCATGTCAATAAAATTCACAACCATATCTGATGGCATTTCTTCCATTGCCTCTACCCCACATTATTTCCACACTCCCTCTATACATCTATGATCCTGACCGCTCTCCCCTCCCTTCCCCCTCTCTCTCTGTTGCTCTAATTTCTCTTCCCTCTCTCCCCCTCTCTCCCCCTCAGTCTGTCTATCTTTCTCTATCTCCCTCTCCTTATCTCCCCCTCTTTCCTCAGTCTTCCCATTTCTGTTTGAAATTCAGATTTGAAATCATTTTTTACAACAGCATTGCGACCAAAGTGTATTTATTGGATAATAGCTTTGATCCTGGAAGTGTGTATTATCGTCATACTGAATTTTCGAAATAACTTTTTGGTCTAATTTGTCATTTTGATCATGTAAATCGTAATCCTGTGAAGCTGACAATATGAGCCGCATGTGTCATGTTGTAAATTAATAAATTAACCAATTGGTTTTTATTTCTTTAAATTTAATTCAAATCCATTCAATGTTTCAATACTCTTTAGGTCAATTAGTCAATTCAGCGTTGTAAGCACGGTGTAGACAAACATACATTTATAAAATATCAAAGACGATTCATCAACCACAAACACACACCAAATCTACTTTATGCTTCTTTTTACAACAATTGTCATTCTCAACTGAAACTACATATAACTAACGTGAATAGTATAAATGACATTACTGTTACACAAATTGAAGAAAAAATAAAAAAAACTTACAAATCAATTTCAAATTTTCTAGAAAGTAATAATTTTCATCATAACAATTCGCTATTTCATTACAGTTATTTTTCTCAAGATATTCAGCCCACACATTTTTTTTTATTTATTTAGGCGCTCCTTGTCGTATGCATTGCCGGATTTCTTAGTGATTTTTTTGTTTGGTCGATAATGTCATATCTGTCAGATATTAATTCCACTGCTGTAACTATCCTCGGGTTCTCGAACAACAGGTGTAATTTTTTTATTATTATTATTATTTTATGCTGAAATGCGAGTTCGGAATCGATATGGGATGCCATGTTCATTCAGTGTGTACTTGATCCCAGCAAAATAAAACCCATCATGGTGATCAAATGTATTATCGATAGACAGGAGCAACTTTTGACCTTTGTCAGAGTCAGGAACACACTGCCTGCATTGCATCTAAAGCAGTTTTTCCTTATTGCGTGCTCGCGCCCATATAACGCCAATTAGATTACGACTCGAAATAGGAGGATCTTAAAATACTAACGAGCGGTGGGGAAAGGAAGTAGGCGATGGGACGGCTAGAATGGGAGAGTGTGGATCACCATGCTTGAGATATGAGAAAGACTGACAAGACGACGGTGCGGTAATGTGATTCTCAAGAAAACAGAACAAAAGGCCAAGCGAATAAGAGCAATAGCCAGAGATCGGAGTGAATAGTAGCGAAGGAGTGGGAGAGCGTTGCGAATGCTAGAGAGGTGAAAACAATGCTTTGTTTGTAATCTCTGCTGTGTTTGGGGGTGCTCCGATTAATATTATTTCTGTTACCCTCTTCCGTTTGTGAAGTCTGGATGGACATGAGTAAATTACCTTGGGGTTAATTAGCATTAATGCAAATATGGGTGGGATACAAATTACAAGTTATGGCTCTGAGAGCTAATGTCTTCTCTTTTTTTTTTTTGGGGGGGGGGGTCGACACCTATTCCCGCACTCTTTCCCCAAAAAAAAAGTTTACCCAATTTGGGGTAAAATGGGAACATGCATGTTTGCTGGGTAAAATGATACCAAACACTTAGCAAACTTTGCGCAATGTTGCGTTGAAATTTATCCTTTAAACTTGCATTTTGCCAAATATTGCGGAAAATTACACAGCAAACATGCTTGTTCCTTTTTTTTACCCAATACTGGGTAAATTTTTTACTCTTCTTTTTTTTAATAGTTAATCTTTCACACCTGAATGTAAGAAATGTGTTATTAGCGGTGATCTTTGACAATATATATAATACACGTTCATCTTGGTGATCGGCTTTTAGTCGTATCTCTCTTATCAGGAAAGGGTGTGCATTATGGATATGAAGCGACGCCGAGCTTCCAACCGAGCTGAATGCGGCAAATGATTGGAATCATCAAGCTATAGTGCAATAGAGGAAAGTAAATGCAAATCATACCATCCCATTATTGACGGATTGGCCTGTACGTTGAGCCAGGTTGAGAAATAGGGAGAGAGAAAAATAAGACGGCGATGGGAGAGAAATTAAGGAGGGGTGTGAAAAATGAATGGAAATACTGTTTAGAAGGTGAAATGCTTTTAAGAGAATGAACACCAAACAGTTTGAAATTAGTCATAATGAGAGGTGCGGAGATAAATCCATTAAGCAGTCTTCATGCAAGTTGTGTGTGTGTGTGTGTGAGGGTGTGGGTGTGTGTGTGTGTTAAGAAGGGGAGAGTGAGATCTGAAATGTCGCTTAATTCTATGGGGTTATGTAGGCAACGACCGCCAAAAATACCTGTATGTTCCGTTAAGATTCTATGCCAAATCTATGTGAGGGGGTGTGTGTGTGTTTTTTGTTTTTTGTCGATTTTTTTTTAATCCTCACTTATCTGTCATAATTTTCAATGTAAGCATGGCGCGTGGACAAATCCGTAAGTGGATGTTATGTGACTTTGGAAGAATGACACAGGAAATAAATTGTTAGAATTTTTAAAAGTAGGATATTGATTAGGCACTTCTGCATTTTCTGAAGATTGAAGTATGTATGTTGAATTAAGACATCGATTCATAGACCTTGTATTATCATCCTTACAATTCCTTCGTTAACACTTTTACTGAGAAACCTTTTAAAAGACAAGTTTACCACCAAAAAAATTTGAATAAAAAGAGAAAACACCCAACAAGCATAACACTAAGAATTGCTTCAAAATCGGATATAAAAATAAGAAAGTTGAATGCACATCCTGATCGGTATAAAATAAGGGGACTGATGACGTCACAAACTCAACATTTCTTTTGTATTTTATTATATAAAATATGAAATATTGTAATTTTCTCCTCATTGTCTTGTAATAAAAAAACATTTATTCTTCAACATTGTATGTTTCAGTCAAGTTGGTCTTTAATGTCAAATCTGTAAAAATTGAAATATTGTGTAAATCAAACAAAATAAATAGTGAGTGAAGGACATACATGTATCATTTTTCTCATTTGCATGTCACTGTGCATATAACAATTTTGTGGGGGAAAACACCTTTAAAATACCATAACTTTCCTATTTTGCGTCCTATTTTAATGAAATTTTCAGCGTTATGTTTGACTATTGATTCAAATTAACATTTTCTGTGGTGGTCTTGACCCTTTAAGTTTGTGATTCGTATGTTCATGACCCAAACCAGAAGCTGATGTTTATCAACTCCCTCGAAATTTCAACCATCCAGAAACTATCGTATGTGATGGCAGCTCAATTGTCATTGCCCTGAACTTCACAAGATTCTGTTTCATTAGTTTAATGATTACGAGAGGTGTTCCACGTGGCGACTGCCCTTATCCCTCATGTTTCTTCATGAATAAGCCTCTAAAACCAAAGCACCTGTTAGACATTGTAATGTTTCTGCCGTAGGCAGACTTACTTGAAAGACATATATCCATCCATATGTAAATATAGACAATTATTGATTTTCACTCTTTATGTTTCAATTTAAATCTCATGTTTCTTTTTAGAAAAACATACACACATGCCTCTCCTACTCTCCATAAGCCCCAGTCACATATAGACACGGATCCTCACGGATCAACACGGCAATGCCGGCATGATCCGGGGAGGTCCGGGATAGCTTTGCCCCGGATGACTCTAAACACGGCATCAACACGGCAGCTTCACACGGATCTACACGGACCATGCCGGCAGAGCACGTCGTCAACACGGACCGACACGTCAGCAACACGGACCTACACGTCAGCTACACGGACCAACACGTCAGCAACACGGACCAACACGTCAGCAACACGGACCATTACGTCAGCTACACGGACCAACACGTCAGCAACACGGACCAACACGTCAGCTACAAGGACCAACACGGACCAACGCGTCAGCAACACGGACCATCACGTCAGCTACACGGACCAACACGTCAGCTACACGGACCAACACGTCAGCTCAAGGACAAACACGGCAGCTATATTGACCAGCACGGCAAATGAAAATCTGTTCATAATAATGAGCTGATATTTATTTATCTAATTTTTTATTTATTTATTTATCTATTTATTTATTTTTTTCTCATCCTTGTCGCAACATTATATTATGTTGTTTTTTAAAAATATATCAAAACTCAAAACTTCCGTAACCAGTAAAAACGCTGTTTTTTTTATACAACACAGTTTACTGTTTTAAAAGTAGTTGTTAAGTACTTTAAATCTTTAACGACAAATTTAATTTCGATTTGATTTGATATCACTTTATTGAAATCACAATAAAGGAAAGAAATTTACAAAGTCAATAGAAAACATAATAAAAATTAAGATAGGCCCAGGTCATGACGCATAACTGTCGATGCAGGGCAGTAGTATAACACTTAATGTACAATTTCGATGTAACAGGTACATTACATAAATTATATACATATAACATATTTTTAAAAAATGAAATGTGAAATAATAATAACAGACAAAGTTGGGGTAAATATTAGAAAAAAAAGAGAGAAAAAAAATATTCATACATGCACTAAGTTTACAAATATTAGGTTGGGGCCAATATCCAAAGCGTAAGAAAATATCCTGAATCATTTAATCATCCATTTAATCATAAATAAATTGAGCATGTTTGTGTCAACTGTTTAACAACTACTGAAGTTCATAAAGTAAATAGCGTTGTAAATATTTGATGGGAAAAAAGAACACGGACTGCCAAGGATACTCCAGGCAGCCACACGGACTTACACGGCAGCTACACGGACCTACACGGCAGCCACACGGACCTACACGGCAGCTACACGGACCATCCCGGATGGCTTTGCCAACCCGGCAGTCCACGGATGACGCCGGATGTTTTTGACAGTCAAAAACTGCCGTGTTGGCCTCCCGGACGTTCAAGGACCAACACGGACCACCCCGGACCTCCAAGGATGCCCAAGGCGCCAACACGGATCTCTCCCCGGACCACCCCGGATCAGATCCGGGATGGTCCGGGGTGGTCCGGGGTCTATATGTGACTGGGGCTTTACCCATTTCAATATAATCTCAATATAATTTCCTTCTCTCTCGGCCAACCTTCACCCCCTCTTCATAAGACACTCCTAATTAATTTCATAATTATGTAGTATGTTGTGAGAAAAAAAATAGCATGTAATCGTAAACTATCTTTCTTACGGAATTGTTTCCAAACTTAAAAAAAAACATTCCTTTAAACACTCTGAGATGTATACTTCAATTTCACACATTTTAAACATGATTATTTGTATAATTGTGAAAGATGCAGACCTCTGTCACACCGGGACGCAATTTCTATACCTTTTTATTCATTTAAGCGAGGAGAGCGCCCTCTAAGGTGTGTCCAATGATTAAATGCATCACCTTAAACCTAGGAAAAGGTTCATTATTCTGGAAGGGAATTTTTTTAAACTAAATTGTATTATAACATTGTATTTTTACTTGTATTTTCTCCACATACCCTTTACAAGTATATTTATTTTGATCTTAATTTACACAAGTAATTCCAGACAATGATTTGAAATGACAATTCGAACACTATTTCTCCCGCTCTTTATTTCTTTTAATAGATACATGCATGTTATTTATAATAGTTTAAGACGATAACCGAAGCGTCTATGCAACAGCGAACTTCTGTTCGAATACCAAGAAACTGAACATAAACGAATATCATATTCTCAGTATTTACATTGACCACAATACAAAATACCAATTAAAACATATAATAACACATAATGACAATCGATCAATTATTCTTAGATGATATTTCCTTTGTATAAAAAATAGTATTCACAACAAATTTTAATCATTTTGAAAAGTGATTATCCTCGGTGTATCGTTGAAATACCATAATAAATAAACGATTATACATGTTATCTGTATGGCATACCAATTATGCATAATAACATAATCGCAACTAAATTACGCACTGAGAGGAACGTTCATAGCTTACCAATATTCTCTCCGCTCACGTTGGTGCATAAATATAACCGACGTTGTATATGCATGCCCGCTTCAATAACCATGCCAAGTGGAGATTGATACTGGGACATTACAGTTTTTTATAGTTTCAATTAAAAATGACACAGTCTACTAAAATTTAGTGTAATACAATAACCATTAAGGATATCAAATTTAGTGTAATACAATAACCATTAAGGATATCAAATTCGTGTTTTAATATGCTCAAGTTGAAATATAATTTTTTTTTTATGAACTAATCTACATGTGTATGTGATAATGACTGGTTAATATTAATAAATAAAAGCCATAAAGAGTAACAAAATAGTTAAAGTAATTGGTAGGGTCATCGTGTACTGTGACATATTGGAATTACCCAGGGCAAGCTTTCTAAAGGCAATATAAATTTCAGGCAAACGCAGAACAGTATTTTCATCGTGTACAAGATGACTGACTGCAGATTAAATAAATCGATTTCGGTACCTGTTACAAGAAATGAAACCACAGCGTCTCGCCATGAAATGTTTAGATTTACAAACGAGAGGAGCCTCAATCGTTGTTTATTGTTCTTTGGTTGTCTATGAAGTCAGCTTCTATTATTATTTCCAAGCCGTCATAATTAGTTCTGAAACGATTTCGAACATTTTTGTACCGTAATTGATTATTGAGATAAATCAATTAGCACAAATATTCTCTTTTGAAATTCAACATGTTATTAATCATTTCATTAAAAAAAAAAGCTTTCTACAATTTTGTCGGCAACCACGTATCTTGATATACATGTATGTGTATATATTTCCTTTTCCGCTGGAATGATTTAAATATCACGCACTTTAGATAGACAATTATATTTGGAGTAAACCAAGTGCTATTTCATTCACCCAATTTAGAGGGTTTGTATGTGACCGCGGTCCGTGGACCTGACTAAAGCAACAACATTATAAACTATCTGAGTTTGTGTAAATAACCAATTCTAAATTAAATGCGGTAAACGCTGTGAAATTATGAGAAAAGCATTGTGTTAAACTCATATTTTAAAAGTGAGTACTTATTGATTTATTTCATATATTCATTTATTTACATATACCGATTACAGTGTAACCTGATTGTCATAATCTTTCATGAAATGTATTGAATAGTAGTCCGTTAGTTTTCCATGATTATGGGCGGAAATTCCAGGGGGACAGGGGGGACGTGTCCCCCCCCCCCTATCAAAAACAGTAGGGGGGACACAATATCAAATGTCCTACTATTTTTGGCCTTTTATGATGGAGAAAAATACATCATTCACAGTTGAAATAATACACGTATTTTGACCTTACATTTTGGGTGAATACCTTTTTTTTTCTTTTTTTTTTGGTTGTCAATTTTGTTTTGGTTAAATCAACCTGACATTTCGGGTGATAACCCCCTTTTTTGTGCTTGTCATCAATTTTTGGGGGGTTATATTGACCTTACATTGTAGGTTGTTTTTTGTTTGTTTGTTTTTTTGCTTGTCGAATTTTCCAGCCCCTGGTCCCCCCCTACCTGGGGAGGCAGATTTCCGCCCATGTTCATGATCATACGTGGCTGAAAGTTGTCGTTTAAACAAAAATATGCAATTCGCAGGTGGTTCACACCCACTGCAGCTAAAATATGCAGGTAAAGCCTAGTCCCCACGAGCATACGAACGTTTTGCAAAGGATGCAAATATCGAAGAAAAAATAACTCGGAAAATCACCGAGCTCCAACAGAGGTTCGGAAACGTTCTTTTATTATTGGAAAACCATTCGAAGAAATTAAGAGCAAAATTTCGTTCTGAATTTTATCGAACTAAGATGGAACAATTGGTGATGCTCCCGAGAGTCTTCGCACGTTTTGAAACCTTTGGTAGCCTAAAATGATGAACTTTGTATATCTTCTACATTCATAACCTTCGCAAATCGTTCACATCCAGCGTTAAAATTAATCTCCATTAATGATTGCATATCATATTCCTCTTTACATTTCTTTATGAATAAAGATACCCCAAAACATAATTAGAAGATAGTCATACAATTTGTATTTTGGTTTCAAGTTTCTTCAAGCATATAATAAAAACAAATACACATCATGAAGCAAGGATAAATGCTACATTCTTGATTTCATCCTTTTTTTTCTTTACTGTGTCTGATGCAGTTAGCGTGCGTGCCAACCATCAACAATTCTTCCTGTTTTCAGAACAGCGGTGTTTATTGCATGTATCTGAAAATCGAATAAAGATTTCTGTGAATTGCTGTGAACCAGGGAACGTTTCAAAGCGATTATCACTATTCCCATACTTTTTTGTATATCAACCTATGTTCTCCTGCATTCTGAAACATGCATGGGTGAGGGAAACAATTAAAATGTCAGATTCCCTGATATTAGATTAGGCTTTCTTTTAGGTCGAGAATGGAATCACTTTACACGTATGTAATTGCCTTGATAAAAATAAGGAGAATGGTATGTTACAGACGTTCTGAGCTAATTCTGAATGTACAGTCAAAGTTACCAAACTCCAATAGTTTGCGAAATAATCACCAACTGTATTTGAAAGACCGATGAAAACTTAAGTGTTATTTTGTAAGATTAGAAACGGTAGTCTTATGTCACTTTAATAATAACAAAAATAAAAACTTTAGAAATAGTAATAATACTAATAAATGAATAAGATACTTTTAATTGCATGATTACACTGCTATTTCCACAGATTGCACATGATCCTTTACTCTAAAGTTGTAAGATAATAAAACGCTCCAAAAATCAACGTATCGTCTGTATTTCACCGCCCTAAAAAGCATGTCTGCCTACCATCATGATTTGAAAAGTAGGAATTTCGACACATATACGAATTCTTGCATCCGTGATGTTCAAGTCAACAATTCCATGAAGAAAATGTGAAATGTAGACTGGATGCATTAAAAGTAGCTATAATTTTAAATTTACTTTTTTTTACCAGTTTCCCAATTATCTAATCAACCCAATCTACAATTCTGGAAAACGTAGTAATTGTGCCCCTAAAATATTCTTCAGATCGTGGTGTTGGTTGTAAAATATATTGGAGATCATTGCTTCATAAAAAAAAATGTCCGTATGATACAAATAGGTCATAGCAATGATACATGCAATAGACTTTGAAACAAATTATTACAAAGTTCACTGTATAATAACACATGAGTAAGACACAGTGCGAATAATACTTATAGTTATAAAACGATGTTCGTTGTTGGTTCTCACTAGGCCTATCTATTTTGTTCACCTTTGAACAAATTTTTACTTTGTCGTACCTATATAATGTCTACGTATATCCGTAAAATGCTGAATGTAAGACTCGAGTGCAAAATTAAATTTAAAGGCGATTCAAGATAATTGGCTGAAAAAGCGACAATGAAGGGATAGCATAAAGCTTCATTTAGCAAATTATTGGTTTAGGATTATTTGAGGTATTTTTTTCTACCCACTGCAAACAAATATACTCATTGGCAAGAATTGTACAGGACATTTAGTGAAGTCGTTTAACTTACCACGTTGGCGACGTACATGTTCATAGAAGTAAACATTATTTCATAGTTTGTATACAAAATACAGGGCATTTAAGTCAATAGCGAAATATGTAAAATGGTTGAAATTGGCAGTTGATTAAGTTGATGAATCGGAGAAACTTAGCATACATAACACATCCCTTTCCACTGCGACGAGTTCCTTAAAGGCAATATGGGTCTCTTTGGAAATAAAAAACGAAGAAACGAAAGCAATTTAAAAGACAAAATAAAATCTAAAGAAATAAGTCTGATAACAATTACAGTTGAGTTCAACAAATTATCGCAGGATAAGCGCGTCATGAATCAATACGTAGATGCTTTAGGTCAGTTACTCTTAATTTTGTTTCTTTCGTTGATGTTCGTCTACGGAAATTGAACGCGATTAACAATGCCATTTTAAACAAAGAAGAGTATAATTATCCGTTGTCATTGACGATTGTCGACATTTCCAAGTTAACAGTTGCTAATTTTAATTTCCACGAAGTGTCTCATGCCCATTAAGTCAGATTGACATATTTTCCTCATGCTCAACGTACAAGAACATATCAGTATGTTTAAGTTTGGTATTGTATCCATTTTCCAGGTCCTATGCTAGGTGGTGCGAAGGACACAGCTGCATCGTGAATTCATGCACCGCTTGAGGAAGAAATACGTTTAAGAGACATCGTCACTTCAGTGACAAAGATCAACACTGTATCAATGAAACGTTCGACATTTTCCCTCGTGAAGAGTCGTCCACAAAAGTCGTTCAATCATGTTCCTATGGCTAGTCCTTTCCTAGCAAAACAAACAGAAGCAATGGCGGCATTACATGGTTGTATCCTCTACAGCAAGTTTGCGGGTGTTGAGAATAGGAGTAGCTCCTGAAGCGGTACTCTCAGCCGCTGTGGGTTGGAGGTAGGTTGCTCCGGTGGGTCGTTCCTTACGCTTGAGGTTCCCATTGATGTTAGACCCGGACACTGCTCCTGTTGTACTCTTGTTGGATACAGCAGGCATAAGGTCCTCTAAACAAGTGAGGAAAGGCAACAGACGATGGAATTCCTTCCGGAAATTATCATTCAACCAGGCGTAAAGGATGGGGTTCATGATTATGCTGCTTCCTGCGATCAATTGAGAGATCATCATCCATAAGCATGGTATAGATACTTTAAATTCATGCAAGAGAAGAAAAATGTTTAGCGGCGACCAGCAAACCACGAAAACAATGACCACTGCCGATAACATGCGATTCATTCGTTGCCGACGATGATTTTCCCTAACCTCACTGTCCCGGCCACGCATTCCCGGTCGCACATTTCTACTCAGCTTTATAGATATACACGTATGAGCAATTGATACCAGAAGCAGAGGATAAAAGAACTGGATAAGAAACATAGCAGTGCTGTACCGCTTTCGGTCATGGCGAATGGCCCATGGCCACGTTTCTTGACATAGTACAAATTTTTGCCCGAAGTAGATACTCAGATCGGCAATGTCGGTAAAGATTGGAATAGGTAGAGTAAGACTTGTGCTCATCAACCAGATAATAGCCAGAGCTATGTAACATCTTGTCTTGTTGATAGGCTTGAGAAGTGGATAGACCACGAGACAGAAGCGGTCAACAGCGATGGCGGATAAAGTAAGTGTCGACACGAAACTCATAACAGCTGGGACATAAACTGAAACTTTGCACAAAAAACTAGGAAGTACCCATACGAAGCTTAAGTACGCCGTGATGTTCATGGGAAATCCCAAGACGGCGTATATCAAGTCCGAGATGGCGAGATTGCAAATAAAGATATTGATGACAGTTCGCATCTTTGGACGCCGAATGACCACCAGACAAACGAGGACATTTCCAAAAACTCCAAGGATGACGATAATGGTGGTTAGGAGACCAATGAAGCCCTTAACTGCGATTGGGGCTTCTGGTAGATGACAGGGGATAGGGAGTGGAAGCGTGTCGTTTTCAGATGCATTGGAGAAACCGACATCAAACAAATTAAGAGCTTCCGATGAGGATTCGTAGTCCGTAGGAGGGGTGAACTTTACCTCATCCATTCTGATATGCTATCACCCCAGCTATATCACGGTTTGCATACAGCTTCAATGCATGTGTATGTCTACAAATAGCGCTCGTCAAAAGTCTTCGCCAAGACTGGAGTAACTGCTCTACCCTATCCTTGATTGATGCATCTGCGATTTGAAAGTGATTAACAATTTCAAAGCAAACGTGTCGTTTAATTTCCTGTGTCCGTGCTCACTGCAGCTCGAGGAGAAAAAATGTGTGTGCCATTCTATGCGAAGTACATCAACATGATCAAGGAGAAATGCCAAACTGTGAAATCAAGTGAATTGAAAAATAAAAATATGCCAGTCTTAGTTTTCAGCTTTTCTTGTTGGAAAGGGGGAAATCATGTTCAAGAATTAAAAATCTTATTTGATATATTTAGAGGAGACGAAAACACTCCTTACAAAATGATATCATAAAATGATATTTTTAAACTGGGTAAATGGTAAATAGCATAAAGTATTGAAGTTGCGTTGTTTTCTCTGTAACGATCTATTCCTATGTAATATTAGTCGTGCTAGTATCTTCAGATGTCCGAGTGAGATGTCTATGCAATGTCCGGGATGTTGTCCAAATCAGTCACTTCTCATCGGTCGAGATCATTCGGCGATTATGTTTTGTTCAAGGTAGTACAGCTAACCCGTGCTTATATCGAGAAAGTCTCCGCTGATCGATTTGCGAAATTGCTCTAGATAACAAGATATGGCGGAGAATCATTTGTGCTTACGGAAAGGAGTCCATTTCGGATGTGACACAAATGACAGTCTCTGGTGCATGGATTGACCGCTTTTACCGGTGCTTGCCTGTTAATTTCGATTGAAGTGTCAGATTAAGGTGTTGGCAGGTAGGTCTCAAGACACGTTCTACTTCACTCCGGTAATGGAATGCACAAAGTTCAAGACGGGTAAGTGTCAAGTTTAAGGGAGTCGAGAACAAACTGGGGGAGAAGTGTTTTTAAACTTCCTTCGCTACCGATTACGATTGATTCGATGTCTGAAGATGTTTCCCAGCTTCCCTTGTCAGTCACATGTAAAGGTAATGGGATCTGATTTTCAGCAAGTTCAGTCTTGCTTAGAATATTACAAATAAGCATATACCCATGGCGTAGCACACAGACATGATAAACGCAGACTTTTCATTTCTTAAGGTCATGAACGTCAAAATGGATCGCTCAGAAAGCCGTATTTTCATAAGTGTTTTCTTTTAGCACACGTGATGTGAATTTAATATCATTCCGAAATTCATGAGCACGCTTAAGAGTTCTGACCGACTGGGGCCCCGTGGTGTCTGCTTCGTCTTGGTGTGAACAAGCAGCGTGACACTAGTCGGTTAATGTATTGTTGAAAAGGAAATCGACACTCGGAGAAGCTTTCTTTCCTCCTATCATGAAGTCAATTAAAAGTAGTGTTTCCCCCTCTTTCTTAATACAGACGACAACATTTCTGAAGGGCCGTGGATAATTGTTTTCAGTTCCTGGTTCATTCGAAATGTTTTAGCAGCAGTTACAGCAACATACGCATCAGCCGATGGTAGCTTAAACTGTCTTTTTAATCAATGATCAAATGGCTATTGGTACTGGCATCTCCAAACTGCTAATAAAAATCTGCACAGATGCTGTGTGTATCCCGCGAGTCAATGTTCATTTACTTCCAGCCATCTAGGTTGAAACAGATTAACACAGACTCGTCTCCGGTCTGTATTTAGCGGGCGATAAATGTCATATGCAGTTAATCGGTGATCTTAAATGCACAGCTCCTCCAAAAAAAGATAACTTTATTGAAGTAGTTTTAGTATGTTATCTTTATCATTTGTTACTGGTTGCGAACCAAAGATTCCTTATTTAATTAAATGTCTTTGAGACGCCGAGATGATGAAAAGGGTCACACGGTTCTTTAAAGGATCAGCTAGCTTTAATGCCGATTTCTCGAAGGAAGAAATACGTACTACATGAATTTACTCAAAATGAAAACGTTTTTAACTCCAGTCAATCTGAGACGAATTTCTTGATGCGTATCTGTTGAAAATTCAACAATGTAATGATTGTACCCTCTGATTGTGATTCCTTATATCGTCCTCCTTGGCACTGGAAAACTAATGTTTGGAGCTACCCGTCGCCAAATGCCCACCCCAGGCAACGGAGCGCTCGGTAAAATCAGTCTACATCCACTTTAGACGAAGAAAACGCCGAGTGTGCGGGGGTGTGTATGTGTGTTGTTGAATTGCTACCCGGTCTCCGTATTTACTCGAATGTGTAGGGATAACAGCTGATGCACGTATCCTCAAACCGCGTGACCACAAAAGAGCGATCCCATTCGTTAACAACAAACCATGGCCACGCCCACACACTAGCAGTGCGTTTAGAGCGCAGGGGATAAATTTAGAGTTCTGCGTCCTTAAGCTTTGTATCAAAATATACATGTGATGGACACTTCGTGCGGTGAAGTCGGCAGGCTTATATTGGGTAGGTGTTTACAGGTGATTAATGACTCGAGAACCTCAATTCAAATCTGATAATCCTGAACAAAACAAGATTGTGAGTCAACAGATGTAGAAATATCAATTAAAGTAGTCGTTTCCTTGACCTATTCCCGTCGACAATAACCAACCACTTGCCGCCGCAGGATTTTTAAACTAAGGAGGAAAATGGGGGGGGGGGGGGGGGCATGTTGAGGAGCAAAGGCGGACACGAAATTTTCTGCTTATTTTGCAAATTCAAGTGCGAAGCGCAAGTTAATTATATAAAGTGTATATATATTTATATTCACATACATATATATATATATACTGTATATATATATATATATATATATATATATATATATATATATATATATATATACAGTATATATATATATTCTGTGTGCGCTATGAACGCCTAGCTTAGCCGGGTAATATAGGAGCGCCTTGAGCACCTAACAAGGTGGATATGTGCGCAATATAAATACCCTATATTATTATATATATATATATATATATATATATATATATATATATATATATATATATATATATATATATATATATATATATATATATATATAAACCCCTACGTCTACTGATTTGAAAAGGGCTTAACTTATTACAGTAACTTGTGAAGAGGATATCTCACCCAAAAAATAATGTGGGGCGCGAAACGCCAACCGATTTTTTTTTGATATCCTCAGATGAGAGTCAGACGCTGTAAGCACTTTTTTAAACCACGAACAGGATGGGTATCTAACTTAACGCGTGTAGCGCGTGCGAACATTTTCTAATCTTCAGCATTTTTTTTTAATTATTATGAATATGCAGGATGCATATCTCGCCAATACCTCACGGCGAATTGAAAACAGCCTGTTTTTGGGCAATAGCCACATATAGGTGGTTTGAATAAAATTAATATGAATAAAACGTCTCGCCGTACGGCCGCCGTAGAGCAAATGTGACTGAGGTATACAACAAATAATTTAAACTCGAATTACGAGTAGGATAATTTGTGCATATTGACTTGAACACTGGATTTTTAAGCTCCATGTTGTCCTATTGGACAGATCATGTCCTTTTGTTTTCTCAATCAGCAGCCACTGCGAGCGCGAAGGCCGACGCGCGAGTGAAATATTGGATTTTATACAATGACCTGAAAGATTTGTGTTAATAGTGACTGATACTGTTGGAAACTAACAGTGACTGGATAAGAAATTTTCAAAATTTGAAGAATGAAAAATGCTGCTTTGGAGCACCTTGCAACTTGAGTAGGATGCTTATGATAGTATTTACTTAAATAATTTTGTTTCAGTTTACACAAATTCTGGTGAGAAGCAAGTGGAAGAAGCAACGATCCTAGTTCTGCCCCCCCCCCCCCCAACCCGGTGGTGCCACTGCAAGTGCAACTAACCTGATGCAGTTGAATGAATATTCATAGGCCTGAATATTCATAGGCTTGAAATTCGATGAAGACTTTAATGAATTTAATAATACCCCATTCATCAATTTATTCAGTTTGTTACGTTTATGTAACTATTCAATGATTTAGATTTTTATTGACCCATTTGTCAATCCTTCATGCATTTATTTGCTTTTTTAAGGAAATTACAATCCAGGTATTGATATTAATGGTAATGAATGATAATGATAGTATTGTCATGATTTTTGTTGTGGTGGTGGGAGTCGTGGTAGACTAATACTAGTAGTAGTAGTAGTGACAGTAGTAGTAGCAGCAGCAGCAGCAGCAGTAGTAGTAGTAGTAGTAGTAGTAGTAGCAGTAGTAGTAGTAGTAGTAGTAGTAGTAGTAGTAGTAGTAGTAGTAGTAGTAGTAGTAGTAGTAGTAGTAGAAGTAGTAGTAGTAGTAGTTGTAGTATAGTAGTAGTGGTGGTAGTAGTAGTAGTATAAGTAGTATATTAGTAGTAATAGTAGTAATAGTAGTTTACAGTATAATAGTAGTAATAGTAGTTTACAGTATAGTAGTAGTAGAAGTAGTAGTAGTAGTAGTAGTAGTAGTAGTAGTAGTAGTAGTAGTAGTAGTAGTAGTAGTAGTAGTAGTAGTAGTAGTAGTAGTAGAAGTAGAAGTAGTGGTAGTAGTTAACAGTATAGTAGTAGCAGTAGTAGTAGTAGTTGTGGTAGTGGTGATGGTGGTAGTAGTAATGTATAGTAGAAGTAGTTGTAGTAGCAATATTGATTCGTTGTTGGTGGCAGTGGCGTAATTAGACATAAATTTTGAGGGGGTTAGATATGGCGTGACGAGCAAAAATTGCGACATTTTTATTACAAAAATCCAATATTGTGATTGAATTTCACATATTATTTAGAAAATAATATCATGCTCCACCCTTCTCTCTTTTTTTTTCTTGGTAGTGATTTTTTTGGGGGGTGATGGGGGGGCTAGAGCCCTCAAGCCCCCCCCCCCCATCTGTACGCCAGTGGTAGATGGTAGTGGTATGTAGTCGTAGTGGCGGTAGCGACAATGGAAGTCTTGGTAGTTGTTTTCTTGTTGTTGGTGTTCTATGTAAATGATTTAAAACAATATATTTTTTATCGAGAAAAGAAGAAAACGATCAAAATTAGTTTTTGTTTCAAAAATTGTTTATCTGTGTAATGAAAATACGACATTTTATATTTTAGAAATACTGTGCATTTCAAATTTTGTTGTCTAAAGAATATAATTCAATGACTTTTTTTTAAATCAAGGTGTATGTATGAATATGGCAAGCAAATCGTGCCCCTCTCTTACTAAAAACATCTCTCAAGATTGACATCTTTCCATTTTACGTGAATATTGTAAGTTCTTTCAAGCGTTCTAGAGTGTGGAGTATAAGACAACCACCTCTGTCGAGAGATGACGCTGTTTCAAATGGCTATTTGGTCAGTATCAGACAAATGCTTGAAGAAAAAGAAAGAAAGTATTGAGGTAAGAAAATAAAATAGGTGTAATAAAAAATAGAAAGCAACAACTTCCCACTTTCATTCACTATGTACAATGGTTCGTTGAATTTGGAGAATCGAAATAAATAGCGGTAGTAACAATAAGCAACTGAATGCTCCCCTTACATTTCTCCCTGTGTATAAATGCGCATCCAGCGTGACAAATCACTCCCTCCCCTTAATTAGAGAAAAAAAATGCAACACTGAAATTGAATAGAGGTCATTTGAAGACTGAGTTTAGCGGTTATTCATTTTACATTATATAAATTATTCAGGATCATGCTGCTTAAAACTTTCCATTGAAGTTAATAGAATCCTTCGTTGAATTTCGGGTTTTTCTCCATGGTTGATGCATGGAGCTATCTGTTAATAGCTCTATGGTTGATGGCAGGTCAAAACTTCCTGTACAAAGCTATAGGGGAAAGCGGGGCTAATCCGCCCCCGGGGCAAGTCCTCCTACCACGTGATTTTCAACTTTGCTTTGACTGGATTTAGATTTTGTTGATGATGTAAGTTAACCTGCCCAAAGGTAGCAACATAACTTGGCGAGAGGTCATCTGCTCTGAGTTCCAGAAAATTACGGCGACATTTCGAGTCCATTTCGTAATTATTTTTTTCTTCAAATTTCTTGTATTTTTTATAGACACTCATGAATGCAGTTATAATATTTTTTGTTAGAAAGGTGTGATATTTGCTTACTGAAATATGCCTTTGATACTTCAAAATATAGTGTACATTTTGCGAAAAACAAAAGAAAGAAAATGGCTATCCGGGGGGCTACTTCGCTCCTTTTGCGACGGGGCAGGTCCGCCCCACTTTTATCTACATAATTATAGACCCATAGGCCTACAAAAATATCCTTATAAACATGACATGACAGTATGTCGATATATATGTGCTAAGTCATGATAACTTTTCATAGATTATCGAACTAGAAAAAAGAAGTTTGGTGTCTTTGAACACATTTTGTTTCATATATCACTGTTTTTCCCTATGGGCGAACTAACCGGCGAACTTGCCCCTGTGTGGGGCAGGTTCGCCCTGCAGAGAAAATTTTCTTTACGGCCCATTTTTGCCAAAACCGTATGCATGTCCTCGCCGAAAATAACGTATTAGGTTATTTAGGTAGGTATCACCTAGACCTTTATACATCCTAAAGCACGATTCAAGCTAAAGAAATGACGATTCTAGAAGAGCGTGGAAAAAGGGGGCGGACTCGCCCCGCTCTACCCTTCTTAACTTTTATATAGCTCGATTCAATATTATGTTGAGGTGTTCATTCTTCCCCACATTAATATTGATTTTGACCGCTATCAAGTATTTGAATCATTTACTACACCATTGTATTCATATTGTATTTTCCATTCGATTTAATGTGATACTGACCCATGTGTCAAAGCATACGGTCTTAAAATATTTTAATCACGCAGTGACATAGATTTAAAAGTAATAGATAAAACTTTATCATGTTTTTTTTACCAGTATCCCAATTCAACTATCTACCAATTATTTTGCTATCTATAGTAGCACTTACCATTATTAACCTGATAAAGGGGTTTATGATCGTCCAAACTTGACCTACACAACTGACCTACGACTTTCCTTTTTTGAATTTTTGTTTTGTCGGTTAAAGGGTCACGTGTTTTTTTTATTTTCGTGGGGAATACGCATTAGTCAAATAAATGCACATCTCTTTGTAATAATGACAAACTTTCCAAGGTGACATTGAGATGTATTTCACAGTTGACGCCTGTAACATTTCCTTTATAGAATGCCATTTTATTTGGAGGTATTCCAATTCAGGAGGCGAGTTCCAGAGGATTACTCTAATTCTCATGTCTTTTATTTTGAATGGCAGGGGTTCCGTTTTTCTTCGACCAGTCTGAAAATGGCACAATTATTCCTCTTTACCCGGCTCGCCGCGGCGTTCGCCTGGACCGGATAAAACGCGACGGGTCTGCTTACATTGACCAACATTTTCCCCCAAGAAGGGGGAAAGGTTTTAAAAACAAGTTAAAGACTTGAGTGAAGCATCTACTGTAGGCGATGAAAATAAAGGATCAATTGTGACTCTTCAGGTCGTCCAATAGGTAATCCCTTTTCCCTTGTGAGGTAGACTCGGAGGAAAATGTCAAAAACATGAACTTAGAATTTGAATCCAGTAATCTTAAGGAAATGAAAAGGATATGATCTTAGAAATAAGAGAATCGTGTAATTAAAACAAAAATATCCCGGAAAGGGATATACAAACATCTTTATAAAGGTTAGCACAAATTGTGTTGTGATAAACCTTAGTTTATCTAGAATCGTTGGCTTGTATTAATTATCCATGCCCTCTACTTTGAGGTCAGCAGATCAGAAAAACAATAGAATTGTTGCTCTTGTCAAACAGATCCAAATAAATTCAAAGGAAAATTATATATATCATTAAAGTCTACATGAACAGTGTAGAATTTCAAAATATATTTTGAAAGCCTTTGCGTTCGAAATCATACAATTATTTTCCAATGTTATGTTAGGAAAGTGACTTTCTTGGAAATCTTAAAATAATAGATCCCCAATCTTTTTACTTTGTAAGATTAGTTTGAAAACTAGCGACATTGAGTCGTCATAACATTTGTATGTTTGAAGGAAATGCATGTAAAAAGAAGAAGAAGAAGAAGATGCATTAACACTAAGAAGCACCATATAGAAAATGGTTTTCCATGCTTTAAATTTCAATAACACTTAAATTTTTGAGTGCCATATATCCAAAAGAACCCACTCGAAATAGAGATGAGCTTGAAGGGGAAAAGGCATATAGCAATTTATTTGAGTTTTGCTTTTCCTTACGGCATATCCGGTCTCATTAAACTTATCCATAATAATGTATCACATTCTTCTGCGTTTTATCGTCGGGCTATTTGCCTTAATCCTTTTCAAATTCCCTTTCTAATAAATGCGATTTATCTGAGAAATTCTTGGTGATTGCTAATGGCGTCTAAAAGACTAAATGCCATTGCCTATTACCAAATACTCATTTTGATAAAAGGCATCCAGTCAAAAGTCATAAATAATGGATACTTGTTTCAGAATTAAGATTAATGTGTTGCATTATTAATAACTAATCCAATAAAATGAAATCATTACATCATACTTGATAAGAACAGAAGTATTAAGTCAGATCATGTTTGTCGTTAAATACATGTATTCATCATGATTGAAATTATATTTGACTTTGACTTATTGTAGTGCAACGAATCCCCAGAATTTCGTACTCCTATTCCTGCTAATGTTCCGTTTTCCTTTGACAAAGACATACATGTATAATGGCATGAAAAGGAAACTGGGAATTTCCCTTCAAACTTTAAATCCATTTGCCTATGGCAAAAACTATCGCCACTTTAAAGAAAATTCACGTTGAAGTCGACAAATTGTTAGATATACTTTTCCTATCTTTGCCTTCCTTTCCTTTTTATTTTTCTTCACGTCCGCCTCACCCCCTCCTCCTCCACCACCTTCTTCTTCTCCTCCCCCTCCTCCTCCTCCTTCTTCTTCTTCTTTTTCCTTTTTTTTTCTTCTTCTTCTTCTTCTTCTTATTATTATTATTCTCATACTTTTTCTTCTTCTTCTTCTTATTGTTATTATTATTATTATTATTATTCTCCTTCTTCTTCTTCTTCTTCTTATTCTTTTCTCTAATAGACCCCCGCAGAACGTGACGTCATATTATGTGTAGACGTGAATAAGGATATATTTATCTCCTTATTAACATACGTATGCATATATCAGTGTCAATGAGGAAAACTCCAAATAGTATCAAATAGTCATGAGAGTATAATCTTTGTGAAAATAATAAGATGACGTTTCGAGAAATTAACTTATTGCACAAAGAAATCCTTCCCTTCAGGAGTAAAATTAATTTACAAGGTCCATTACGGTTTCCTTGGAATATGTTGCCTCACAGGTATACTGAACATGCTAAACTTAGCGAACATGGCAACGAGAAGTAGGAAAGAGAGAGAGAGAAGAGGAGAGGAGACACAGAAAGGGGATGGATTGGTAGGAAATAAACCCAAAGCAGTCATTGGACAACGATAAACGAGATTTAAGACAAGATAATACACAGGGGGATATACACTCTAAAGATGATTGGTCGAAATGACAATTTTCTTGGTAAATAATAATGTGTCAGACAGAGTCTTGTCAAAATCAACCAAATTCCTGGAAGATTTTAACCATTAATTCGGTTGATTTTGACCATTTTTCTCCGCCGGACACAAAAAGCCATATTAACCAATCAAGAGAGTAGTCATTTTGCCAATATTTTTTTTGTAGAGTGTAAGGAGAGAAATAAAGAGCAATACTGTAAAGAGAGGGAGGGAAAGAGAAAGAGAGAGAGAGGGGGGGGTAATATGAGTTTGAATGAATTTTACATCAGTAGGCGAAACGGGTTTGGCATCAGCCCCATGATGCCTTCAAGACGTTCACTTGAACTAAATCCATATCTTAAGAGAATAAAAGATAGTGATATCACCTTCCTTCAAGAAAGGGGGTAATTTAGATTAGGTCGCTATGGCTGATGGGTGTGCAGGGATGCCCTCGAATGGCCCCTAATGGTACCACACCATTAGCTGAAAAATGACAAGGAGAGAGTGAAACTTTATCATTTTCCATCACTTTAATCGTTTTCGTATTGTCTGTTCCATTCTTCAAAAAAATATTCCTTTCACGTTTTTAAACTATAGTCTGGCGGCAGAATATTGGATCGGATGGATACAGATATTTCATTTTCTATTTTACCACGATTACGCCAACTAGAATAGCTTTCCTTAAAAGCCTTAATCATTTAACATGGTTTTGATTTTTTTTTCTTCAAATTTATCTTGCTTTTCCATGGCACTTGCCAGACACATCACATGATCGTAGAGTCTTAGGTAATTTCACGAGAGAACTCACGGTAACATGTCCTCTTGTTTTGCCCATGTTTCAGGAGCCACTCGCAATCATCCGTGCAACGTTCACACAAGCGATGCGAGTACATTGCAAGTGCGACTCACTTACGCAACCGTATCTTGTAACTGGTTTGGTCGTATGGCAACAGTCTTGACGAAGCCTGTACATCGAGTCACAAGCAGTACGGCACACGAACACTTGTGAAAATAGGCTTTCTACGTAAAATTTATTTTACGTTTACAATATCAATCAATTTATTGTTTTTACCAAATCAATTTTTACAGTATCATATAAACACTCTTAAGAAAAGGTTGGGCAAAAAAGACCCAATTTTTTACCATCACAACAATTTGTTAAAATCTGTCCAAATTGGGTAATAAGAACTAATAATTGGGTAATAAATTTGCCCCATTGGATGATAATTGCCCAGAATACACACCCTCACACACCCTCCCCCATACACACACACATACACACACACACACACATATATATATATATATATATATACAAATGCAGATATATGTTACCAACATATTTTACCCAACACAGTGGACAGTATTTTTCGAAAATCACAACAAACTATATATTGTCGTTGTTATTTGGTTTTAACGGCGCTCTCTTTCAAAGTTGGATGCGGCGACATACAAGAGGACCTGAAATATGACGCCATTTTGTTTAAGAACGGATATGATTTTAGAGTTACACAACACAAATCTGATCCCCCTACTCTTTTTTCGCATATTGAAAAACAAATCATTGGGGCGGAGATCTCCTGCTTGCTTTAAAGGGATGGTCCGGGCTAAAAATATTTATATCTAAATTAATAGAGTAAAATTCACAAAGCAAAATGCTAAAAATTTCATCAAAATCGGATAACAAATAACGAAGTAATAGAAATTTTAAGTTTATCAATATTTTGTGAAAACAGTTATATGCACATCGTCATGAATATTCATTAGGTGGGCTGATGATGCCACATCCCCACTTTCTTTTTTCTTATGTTATTACATGAAATCATAAATGTTTCATCTTTTGCATACATGTGTAATTGATATGTCTCCATTATGATGAAATACGATGCACCAATAAATAACTAATGCACTCAATCAGTTGTCAACCCAATTTTTTTTAATAAACCTAATTTCATAATAATAAAATACAAAAGAACAAGTGGGGATATGACACCATCAACCCACCTAATGATTATTCATTAAGAAATGCCTAGAACTGTTTCACCGGAATAATGCAAATCTTAAAAATTCAATAACTTCGTTATTTGTTATCCGATTTTGATCAAATTTTCAGCATTTTTCTTGTGAATTTTACTCTATTTATTTAGACATGAATATATCCAGCCTGGACCATCCATTTAACGTCGCATTTAGATATCATTGATTCTAAATAATAATATAACCTCGAAAGTCCTGGTTTTCTTTAAACTGCCTTTTGGTTATACACTTCCGTTTCATTCGGTCTCCCTCTTTGGCGTTCCTGCTTATTTCCCAAGAGGACTATCCCAAAACAGCAAAATATAAAGGCAATTTGATTACAAATAAGTTTGCAGTAAGGCGATTATTAAAATCATGAGTTGCATTTCTATTTAAAGGTAAAAAGGGAACCTTTTTCATTCAAATCGGGTTGTATGAAAGGCCTCATAAAACTGTGAACTTATTAGATTAATGACGGGAACGGAACATTTGCTGTATTTTGTTACACTGCAAAAACTCTGGTGTTGATTTAACACCAGCCCGGAATCTGTAAATGTCCACATGCACCAGAGAAGTGTTAAACAACACCAGTTTCGTTTTGGTCTAACACCAGATAGGTGTTTATACAACACCAATTAGTATTAAAACAGCATCGGTTTGATTTCAAACTGGTGTTTCAATACTTTTCTGGTGTGGACATATATATATAGATTATGGGCTGGTGTTAAATCAACACCGGAGTTTTTGCAGTGCTGGCTGGCTTCTTGGAATAAACTTGAACAGCTGTGAAGATTCCTGATTACATTGCCTTTGATTGATACAAACCGATTCCCACTTTGAACAGCGGAATTAGATCAGATTGTTTTGATCGTGTTGATTGTTCCAGGTAATCTTTATAATAACATCCAGTTTGGTGGAAATATCATACATGTATCATACATGAAGTAATAATACCACGGTATCCATTTGCGGTAATATAGTACATAGCTGTAGATTATGCAGAAATGAATATAAAATTAGCTCATGTAGTATGCTGCTTACTATTTGGTTAATTACATTGAGCTGAATAAAATAGACAATATGTTAAGTACATGGTAAGCAAGAACAATATACTGTACGAATGTTTTATTTACAGAGCAATATACCGGAGAGAAGGGGATAATACGCAGACACCCCAGATCGGACGAAGCATGAGAGAGCCCCTGAAAAATTAAGCGATAAAATTACAAAAATAATTCAAAGTAAACGAATCTCTTGTAGTTATATGAGCTCACAAGATTGATCCGTTCTTAATAAAAGACAACGACAACCATGATATGTAAGTTGTCGCACTAATTTTTATATTCATAAACATGATGATTCAAGAAATCATCAATTATTTACATGCAGTAGGCCTATCTCATTGTACTGTTCAAGCCTCATACCAGTTTTTATCCCTTGTACATTTATAGGTCATAAGTGGTCAGACGGTTATTTCGAACACGTACCATAAATTTGCTGTTATTAAATGTTTTCTCCATAAATCGACACATCCTCTCGACAACATCGCATCGCCAATACTTATATTAGCAAAGGTCCAATAAAACTGGCCCCATAGTGTTTGAATGGCGACCATTCCATTGGGTTGGACAACCGTGAAATTACAACCCCATCTTCCTCTTATCCAAATCAGTTGTGGTCTGTGACCCCCTTCCCTCCATCACTTTTATCGGTCACATCAGCCCGCAGTAAAATCGAAGACACACTAAATTGGACGCGGAGAAATTGGATTTAAAGTATATTATGTTTTTTAATTTAGATTTTATGTGTGTCTTAAAGTTTGTGACCGATGGGTTGTCTGTCTGGTTTGTGAAACTTGGGTCTTCATTTTCGTCAAGTTGCCTTTCGAGATTGGGTTTTGTCACAAGCAAATTGATTGCATTACGTGAGTAAAATGATCTCCGATGTCGTCTATATACTGCGTAGGTTAAAGGGGAATCCAACCCAAATAAAAACTTGCTTTTAGGGGAAAAAGGAAAATCAGACAAGGTGATAGGTAAAAGTTTGAACAATACCGGACAAACAATAAGAAAGTCATGGATTTTTTAAAGTTGTGAATATTGGTAATCACTATACCCATGGAGATTTCAAATTGGCAACAAATGTGATGTCAAAGTGATGTGAGGCAAGGACTACTTTTCCATGTACTCCAATACATAAAATGACTAAAATTACATTTGTTTTACCTCAAATTATATTTTTCTTTCATGAGGACATAAAACAATATACTACCTAGGCTATAATTAGATTACAGCCCCAGGGAAATGGATACTCGGGAGAAAACCACAAATCTCTTATAATAAAGTACATGGCCTATGGATAAGTTGTCCTTGCCCCTTGTCATGATTTATTTTTATACCCAGTTGCCTATTTGAAATCTACATAGTCTTAGAGATCTCAATTTTAAAACAGACAATCTTTCTTATAGCTTGTCCGATTTCTTTCAAACTTTCACCATTCTGTTTTATTTATTTTTCTCCTTTCAAACACAGCATATTATGACCAGGGCTGGATTCCCCTTTAAGGAATACACTTCGCGAAATGCGTTTGTGTTCTAATAGATTGGTTCAGGAAATTACGTGAAATCTATACACTGCACAAAGGTCTCGTCTCTTTGTTTCATCTATCTGATGTTTCAAATCGTCATAAAAAAGGATTTGTTTCCTTCTTATTTTGTTTAATATGGGAGTGTTTTGAGTTTTTTTATGGAGGCGATTTTTGCTGTTTTATTGGAGTATTCCCATTTGTGCAAGCATTGAACAACTTCTGTAGTTAGATTATTTAATACCCATATAGATTTTTCACAGATCTATTGACTAGTATATGGTCGATCATAGTAGAATGAATTGCAATCATAGCTCACGTATTAAACTAAGACATTTGAGGGGACCAGACATGGCATGATGAGCAAACTTCATAAAAAACACGAGCGAGCAAAAAATACGAAAACTTATTTCTTTATATATTTTTTAAAAAAAAATTCTGTTTTTATTATAACAAATTGAAATAAATCACAAAATTTACAAATGATTATTAGGTGATTGCAAATCACATAAACACAAGTTAGTAACACAAAATATTTTTACATAATATTCAGAAAATAGGATCATATTTCACACTTTTCTTTCGTTGCTTCTTTTTTCTCCTTCTTTATTAGTCCTGTGTATATGTGGGCTTGGCCCCTAAGCCCCCCTCCCCCATCTAAACGTCAGTGTTACCTTAACGGGAGTGACCATTACATGTGAAATATGGCGTAATTACTAAGTTGAACGAAACTGTTTAAGAATCAACACAAACGAATTCTTTCCTTGGGTGTTTCTACTACTCTTTGATTTCTTACAAACGTTTGATACAAGATGTCTCTTCATGCACTTCAGATTAACAACATTTCAGCCCTTATGATATTACAATAATATTTCTCGTCACTTCAAATTGAACATACAGAGACGAATGAAAACAGGTGCGTTTAATACTACGCCCATTTTCTGTCATAATGTGCTTAGAACAATATGACATCGGACATATTGAAACTGGAAACTAATTTTCTGTATCACGTTACCAATAGCTGGTTTATTTTATATTTTATTGTACAAGAGGGATGGATATGACGATAGGCATACCGTCTGGAGTGTTTCCTAATCCTTTCAATTTCTCATGGTTCTCATAAAACAGAATTGATGATTATTTCTGGAGGGGGGAGGGTTATAATCAATTACAGTGAGAGCTTATATATCATTGTTGGTATATTCTGTTTTCAACGTTAAAAAAATTACCACTTTGTAATTATGATAATTTGCAATTGCCATTACGATAATTTCCACTTTGCCATTATGATGATATAACCTCGGCAAAAGTGCTGTGCTTACGTCATTAAATTATAACACATCCCCATCAGGGTTCACAAAATAGGTTTTTGCTCACGAAGCTTTACGAATATTCCCTATTAGTTTGCTAGGGTTTATATCCTAAAAAGAAATATTAAAAATAGCACGAATGGTGCAATGATTTTATGTGTTACTATTGCCATCGCAATGTGTTCAAACCTAAGAATAAAAAATCTTTCTCGGTTTACAATTATAATTATATTTCAGATTTACCTTGTTCTTCTTTCTTATGACATTTCCCAAGTTTCATTTATCATGAATATACCGGTTGTTCTATACTCCCGTAGCTACTTTATTTTCGTCATCTTACTCTCTTTAATAAAATAATTTCATACACAATACTATCAATATCCTAATTTATCCTACACTCTGGTATTCATGACATCCGTTTATTTCATTTTCTCGGGGGTACGAGTAGGGTTGTTTGTGACCGAGTCCTGTTTTCTCATATCGATTATAGGGGAAAAAAATCAATGATTGTATTTCAAGGACCTCGGTCAAATTGAGTCCACTTGACCTCTACACGGGGTTCATGATACATGGGAAACATCTTCAAAAGAAGTGCTATATATTCACATCAATCTCAGATTCATGTGGCTCAACTATATACACTGGCTTACAGAGTTGGGGATTGGTTGCCCCCACCTTAACAAAATGTTTGCCAACCGAAAATGAAAGAAATGAAAAAATATCCCCTTTTCATGAAATTCCCGAACCAGGATGTCATGCGTAAATTCCATTTTTATTTTGTAAGACCTACGTGTGAGATGAAAATGAAATAAACAAAATCCCAAAGAGAAAACATACTGTTAAATCACTCTGCAGACTCGTTACTTACTTGTAACATATAATAATTAATTTAACATTATGATTACATATTGACATAAGCGAAAACAAATTTTACAATTAAGATACAATTAAGATACAAATGGTGTTTACTATAACATGTATAAGACATAATTGATTTTTCTGATGTCTCGAATGAGGGAATTCCCCCAGGAATGGCCCCATAATGGATCTAACCTTCACCCCCAGCCCACACCCCGCCCCAGCTTGATCTTATATCTTGGGCCAAAAATAAATCCGAGGTTTTTGGATTATGATAATCTTTAGGGGATTATTTTTATTTGTTAATGTAATGTGTAATTATTGACGTTTACCTTTTTTTTACATTTTCAACTCTCGTAGTTTACTTCATGGGGAGATGTTTTTATATACTTTTCCCCAAAAATGTTGAACTTGTCTACGAACATAGAACCGACGGAAGGCTTTATCGAAACTATAAAATACACATAAAAACTCACGGTTCGTGCACAAATTCAAGTCAGATTTCATTTTTTGTTGGTGCCCTAGCTAACTTGAAAGGGTGCATCACTCGCCACCCTTTCACACGGTAAAAAAATTGTACGGTAAGTTGAATGATTCCAATGAAAAATAAGACGAATGGCGAATATATAGCACGTGTGAAACCAAACGCTAATCACAGCCACAATTACAATAGCAATCATCATTACAATGATGATTCAAGAATCACGTGTGAAAAGGCCCTATGACGCATTTCCTTCGCTTATTTTCAAAGAAGACGACGAAATTAAGAGAAGGATAGCAATACAACCGATGAAGGTAGTGTCTTTATAAAGAAGATTAGGAAAGCAACTCAAGACGCGATACATATAATTCAATACTTATGGCAATGAAGTAAACATAGTTAGTCCGTGGGTTTTCTGGAGTAATGTAATAGAACATAAATGTAATTAGGTGATTTGATTAAGAAGTCTTCCCCATGTATCACCAATGGGGTATGACATTACAACTCTATATACACAGATGTCAATCAAATCCCATGCCTGAGATGAAAATCTAAAGTCAATTGCTGAAAATACCATACATTGATGTAGCAGGCAATGAGAATAATGAATATGTTTATTTCTATTTGTATATTATTTCAAATGTCATATGATAATGCGGTGCATTGAAGCAGTTATTTAGTGTAACATACGTTTTAGGATTGATTTTTGATAGATTTTGTTTTAAAAAAACTTTCTGCTTTTATGAATAGAAATGAAATTTCAACAAAGACGAAACTGGTATAGTTCATTTGAACAAAAAAAAATGATTTCGGACATTGTTAAGGCAGTGAACATAGCATATTATTCAAAAATGATATAGGTGCGACGCCAAAGATTTAAAATAAATCCAGATCGGCTGTGAATGGTGACCAGCCAAATTTTGATTTATTTTTAATCTTTAGAATTAAGTCTTAAATCTCAAATGATTCAAATTAAAATCTTTTAGCTTTATGTTGAAATCCTAATGGTTAAAATCTTAATCTAATATTCGACTGGTCACTATATTCACAGCCGATCTGGATTTATTTTTAATCCCTGCAATTTAGAGTGTATGTTCCTCTAAGATTTTTTTACGCTTCTTTCCTTTTTTTGTAATACAAGTCATGCCAACTTCGGACCGACCAAACACTAACGTTATTATCAATATTTTATTGGTCGCTTAAGAGTCATTTTCGTTGATGTGACTGTATTACATTAACCATTATATACAAAAACTATATAAACCAAACTTCACTTAACAAAACCCAGACTACCCACGACGTTGATTATGATGTATAAATTATACTATATTGACATGACAGTCGAATAGGAAAGACAATAAATTATTCGGTAAACGTGTTAATACGCCTTCCCTCAGGGAAACATCATATGACCGTGTGTTCATGGCTATTAGACGCGTAATGTGAGTTTAGATACATAGGCCCGTATTCTGAAGCCGGTTTTAACCAACTGTAGAGATATCATACTTTCAGCTTATTCGGTTCTCAAATCATTCATAATTGTGTAGGAAGTATAAATAGATGATTGTCTTCACCATCGATGAATCAGGAAAGAGCAAAGTAAACATAAGAAACATACAACTTAATAAAATTTTTGAAACTTTTGGCTTCCCATACTTAAACCACAACTTTAAACCTGAGTTTAAGTTAAACCCGACTTCAGAATACGGACCATTTTGACTACATTCGGATTCGTTGCAAGTTCAAGTTCGTAACATTCTTGCAAAATCATTGAGGAAGCATTACGTTAAGAAATCATTTCTGTAGACAATATTCCTTGGACAACGTGCTTCTAATTTTTTAGAAGAGCTGCATACTGACCAATGTATTTTTTTACTCAGATTTCATGAAATGTTTATAAATATTTTGTAATGACACTTGTCAAAGGAACAGATGAATCAACCAAGCCTGCCTATACTGCTGGTAATTGATAATGGTTGCATTTTTTTGTGAAATTTTGAGTAAAAATTACAAGGTAAACTTAAAAGCAAATGATAGGAATTGTGCATATTTTCATTGGTGTTGGGAAATAAAGGGGGTAATCCCATATGTTCGATGGCGTTTGGTCTTACTAGAGAAGATCCGTCGTAATTATGTTCTTTTTTAATTGAATATCTATACCTGCAAAGTATTGTCTATGTTAAAGACTTTTTCTTTTGACAAGTTTGTCTGCCATTCTCCATGCTGTTGTTATCGCTGACCTTCTACATACTCCATGATATTCTCTTCTCTTTATTTTCTTTTCTTACTCTCTCTCCCCCTCCCTCTCTTTCTCTCTGTCTCTCTCCATCTCCCACTTGTTCCACTCATCATAAGGTTAGGACTGAAGAGCTGATGTTTCACGACATCATCATCGCAACTATACGAGATTGATCTGCCTGCCTAAGGAGACACAGAGGCTTCCCTTACACATCCTTGCTTTTAAATCAACATGACTTGATACTTGTGCACCTTTCCCGATGTTCTAGCTGATCGCTCGAATCCACCCTCACATGTCAATGATAGTGGAGACAGGGATATTTGAATTTTAAAAAGATTGTGGGTTTTTCGTTTTCTTCATCGATCATATTTTTAGCAGAATGTAACCATGTTTTTTTTTTTATTCCTTCCTTTCTCCTGAAACATGTTAAAGGAGAATGAAACTCTGGTAGCAAAATAGCTTGTGTGAAAACAGAAAAATATGGAAGTTTCTCTGTCTCTCTCTCTATTTATCTATCTATATATCTATTTGTCTCTCTCTACTTATTTATCTTTAGACAAATATTATTTTAAATCACAGAAAGTTCTTATATCAAACAATTTTCAGAAGGATTCTGAAGAATGATTGTGTATATGTAATATTTTTCTTCTGTAAAATTATTTAACAGCCTTTGTTAAAAGGCGTAGTTAGCAATCTTGCACCAGCCCCAAGGTGTTGACAGAAAACGACTCCCTTTGCTTTTAAGTCTAAGTACCTAAACCTCGTTTGGAAGTTGAAATGTTGTGACTGCGTGACCGGAAAACACTTGAAAGGCAAAATCTCCATGTCGAAACAAGTTTTGAAAGGTCAGTCGTCCCGTTCCGGCAAGTGTGCCAGAGTTCGCAATACCAAAAAAAAAAAAATGTATATTATCTATAAGACGTGCATATACCCACCTGCGTCATGCGAGACGCTATTATCTTGTTGTGTCATCAAATCAAGACACAGCGACCCACCCAAAGGACTTTGTATCTATTTTCACAATCGCCTGCTTCGAACTAGAAGGACGTGAACGCAATACAAATGCATTGGAGGACAACGCAAGAAATAACCTTGGCCTTGTTCCTCACAACCGATTTACATTTCAAAAAGGCGGGAATAGTTTTGATTTGATTTTTTTTAAATATCACAGCACCTTCCAGTAGCCCAGCGGTCAACAAATCCTATCGAACTTAACTTGAACGCTGTCCACTTCACCTTGTAATCTCTATTTTCCATTTATGCGTATTTTTAGAAATAGGTGACAAATTATCATCAAGTCCTGTGCCACCGACATCCCTCCTTCTCCCTTTAAAAGATCTCTTTCCCATTTGATCTTCTTTTCACGCCTCATGGTGTAACACTGTATACCGATGATAATGATGTAATTAGTTTCTAACTGTTAAATCAAATGGTGGTGCGCATGAGTAACGTAAATGGATAGGGAAATATGATAAAGATAAATATGTGAACATGATCACTTTCGTTATTTCGATTTGTTTTCTTTACAAATTGGTTCCAAAAAAACTTTCGAATCGGAGATGAAATAGCGAGTGTGTGGTATTTTAATATCTACTGCAGATTAAGGGTGCCTAATGACCTCGCAAAGTGGTTCGTGATGTTTACACTGAGAAGGTGGGAAATCGTGTAAAGTACCATTAAAGTGAGAACATAAAAGTGTACAGGAGCCACTGCGGTAGGTGAAAGAAAGGTTTCACCGGAATTACCTTTTTATTCTTATTGTCATTGATTCATTGGTTTGTGTTAAATCAGAACGGGGGATCCTGATTAATTCTAATACCTCGAAAGTAATTTTTTAATAAAGGTGATAAAAGGCAGGTTATTGATATAGCATTTTCTTCAATGCAACTGCTATTACTGCTACTTCTACTACTACTACTACTACTGCTGCTGCTGCTGCTGCTACTACTTCTACTACTGCTAATACTACTTCTACTGCCGCTGCTGCTATTAATACGACTACTTCTACTACTACTACTACTACTACTACTACTACTACTACTACTACTACTACTACTGCTACTACTGCTGCTGCTACTACTACTACTACTACTAGTACTTCTACTTCTACCAAAGATAACAAGATATACCGATGTTTTGCACATGATTTCACCAATTGAGACAATAATTTAAAGAAAATGACACCACTGGGTAATTTTCGGTCGCTTTTCCCGTTGGTTTTATCAGATTTTCAACATATTTATTTAAACAATTTATTGTGCCTTCAACATATTTCCCCTGTGCCAGGTTTATTGCAGGGGTACTTAGTATGCATGAGTGGAATGCTATACTATGCGTGCATTTGGCACAGCTACATAGATCACTGTAAAGAGCTATGGATGCATCTTAAGGATTTTGAGATATGCGACCGTGTGCAAAATATGGTAACGAGCGAATTATGGTCACACCACCATGGTCAAAGCAAAACTGGAAAATATGTGATAGAATTGTCTTCGAATTGTCTTTAAACATTCGTATTCATTGGTGAACATCGAGAAGTGTTCATTTACTGACTACAGATGGCGCTATACAACGGCCTTTCCATTGAACATCAAGTATTAAAGTGATCATTTCACTTTGTTCTGATTTAAAAAATTCTCCTTTTGGTTCCTGAAAATGGGCTAAACATTAGGCTTATAGTGTATAAATACCATCCCAAAAGTTTCAAAGTATTATATTTACAGGATCAATTTTAAAACCTTGGAGATGTAAACCAAAGTTTGAAATAATTGGGAGCTGGTTTCAATGACTATGTGTATACAGGGAATCTGTGCACCACAACACATTAATTCTAGATGAACACAGCATGACCTACATACAGTGTGTACAAGGTATACACTGAATGTACAGTGCAGCTAATAGTGTGTGTATGGGAGATACACACAACAGAAGGCAGTCAAAATAGCAAACGGACTTTTTGAATTGGAGAAAACTGGTCATAAGCTGAACCCGTCTACTAGACGGTTCTCAAAATCAGGCTAATAAATTGCTACTTGTATCTAAATTAGAGTTTTTCATCCTATATTGTGGTCTGTTTCAGGGTTTTTGAGGACAAATACAGGCACTCATACGCACGTTTCAACTCAGTTTGAGAATTGTTTAAATCAGCTGCTCACAAAGTTAAACGATCCCTTTAATTCCTTCGTGAAGACTACAATTCACGTGACAATAGAACCTGCAAAGGAGAAAAAAATGCACCATAAGCCTTTCATATATTTTATGGCACTGCTTGGCAAATCTGTTTGCTTAAATGTTATAAAAATTAATATTACTGTTGTGAAAAAAAATTTAAAAGATAAAGACTGAAGTAAGATGGTTTATTTACTTTTCTTATTCCATTACCCCTTTTTTCCTTTCTCAGATTCTTTTCTGCCTATCTTTATCATTTTCCGTTTTCTTTTCCTATTTTTTCTTTCCTCGATACCGTCATACATTCCTTTCTTTTATCTTCTTCTTTTTTGCAGCATTTTAAGAATCTGCCGACAATGCGATTCAGATCTAGATTTATTTTTCTTTTTGTATTAAGTAGTTTTTTTTTGACAACTTCAATTCATATACAAAATAAATATATATAACAAATAGAAGTTTGATGTCTTTACAAATTGATAGATACCTTGACAACTCATAAATTTAACATCATTTTTTGTCTGAAGTGTTACAATAAAACACAATAACAGACATCTTCCAATACATAATTATAAATAACATTGATGATAATAATATGCATTAAGAATAAACTTATACAATAAATTCAACATATTGGTTTTTTTCCAGTGTCAAATATAAACATAAAAAATAGATTTTCCAAATACATAAAAATAAATCATTAATAAAACCTAAACGAATTGAAGCCGTCAGCATGTATTTTTTTTATTATAGTTTTCGAGCGATATAAAGGAACATTAAAAAGAATATTTTTACATTACGCAATAGTACAAAGTATAGAAATAAATACTTGAGACATATAAATGAGGAAAATATCAAACCTTGAAAGTAAATATAAATAGACATGTATTGCGATTCAACTTAAAAAGGAATTGGCAAGTAAAGAAACACACGTTTATACGTGCACACGTGAAAAGTTTATTTCCAGAAGGGAGTATGTCCACTTTTATCTATTCTGAGAAAATAAAGCGTTTTTTTATTCACCTGTATTGTAGTGTTTCTAATTGCAAAAAGAAATAGCATAGCATAATACCCCCACCATGGGACTGCCAAATCACATCTTTAAAAAATCAACTGTTCTTTGTTATTTATTTATTTTTCTTACTTTTTTTACCTACCCCCCTTTGAAAATAAACTGAATCCCCTTATATGCCCACATATTTGGATGAGGGTGTATGTGTGTGTGTATGTATGTATTGGGGATGATTGCATTGGGTGGGAGTGTGGGTGTGTGTGTGTGTCTAGCTTATTTTAGCTTGTGGGAAATAACTTCTGTCATCGCGTTTCGACATTAAAAACTAACATTTTCCATGAGTCCAAAATTTTATTTCCAAAAGGGTTTAGGTAAAAAAAAGAGAAAAGGTCACTTTTTTTTAATGGTGGACCAACCCTTTTTGGAAATAAACGAACATGGACCTTACCCCTTTTGGAAATAAAGAACATTTTCTTTGCCATTTTTGAATATTTTTAAATGGAAATTTGAAGTTTTCTTTGGTGATATCTTTTATAGCAACTAATATATTATTCAGGCAAGTAACTACATTTTGATGAGAAATAAGCCTAACCCCTTTCGGAAAAAAGCTCTTCACAATAATGGCATCCCCGCTGACACCAAGTTCACTTATTGATTTGTGATGCCAATAGTTGAACAGCTGGGTTATGATTTAAAAGTTTAGTTTGATGTATTGTTAAGTTTGATAATTTTGTCATTGTACTTTTTTTTAGACAACCGCTGTGCAGAAAAAAAAAATCGTCAAGTCAGACAGGCATCGTCTGCTGGCATTGAATTGTAGGCCTCTGAGCAACTTCAACCAACAATACCAACGTTCAGAAATTCTTCTTAAAAACGGTCTTAAACACGGAACCTCATTTTATCAGAGTAAAAACGGTTTTATCTCTTGCCATCTTTCAGCATTTACCTACAGTTTTATAGTTTGTCTTCTTTTATAGCGCGGCTATATAGTTTCATAGTTTTATAGTTAGCTGTTAAAAGTTTGAGAAAAACGATATAGTCGAAACGACGGCGGTTGATATTGCTAATCAAATCTTGACAAAGAAAGGGGAAAAGGGATTCCCTTCCACGTGACAGGCAATCCACATCCATTCTTGTTCTTTCGCGGTTACCTGCATAATCGTTGCCAGTCATGTCTTGGACGTCGCCACCAACGATGTTCGCATCGAACGACATCGAGACCACCGACTTCGGATCCATGAACAGTACGGACTACTACGATGACGTCACTCCTTTCTCGGAGGCCGTGTATCTGGTTGTATTAAAGACCGTTCAGAAATGGCTTATGACGTTCATATTAGTCTGCATAATGGTAGCCATGGGTGCTGTTATCACTCTGAATGACTTCAAAGAAACGGTGAGATAATCGATCTTAATCACAGAAAAACACAATTTCGGATTAGTATGTAGGCTATTATGCGCTTGGTCTGTGATACCAACCCTTCAGATCTATTAAGGTGCTTTGTTATTGATGTTGTCTAATTATTACTCTATATACCCACTTGTGGGTGTTGCAAGGAAATATTTGAGATCAATTGCAAATTTCTGTAGCAACATTATAAGTGATAGATCAGTTTTAGTTAAATTAAATCAATTTGTTGATGTAAGAATCTTACCACCGATCACTTGCAAATGTATTATTAATTAAAAAACTTATGATTGATGTTGATAACTAAAATTTCCTCCCAGACGATTACAAGTTTCTTGCAACTCCCCATGATTTTAGTTATCATCCTCTTGAGAACTAAATTTTCACTTAGTTTCTTTTGTCTGATTTTGCCTTCAAACCATAATATTCATCATTAAGTTCGACTGATTCCTAGTGCTCTTCTCCAATAATAATTTCCGTCATGTTCTTATTTATTACGTTTTGAAGAATAAAGACTAATCCAGGAGAAGCAGATTTAAACACCTCCAGGCCTCATCACTCATCACATGCAAGTTACGGGTATTTGTAACGTGCTAGCCAGGTTTTGAGAGGCGGATATTTATATCGAAAATGCCCTCGACAAAGCAATTATTTATAATGAAAAAATATATATATGAAGCCATACACCGTGTTCACGGGAAAAGAAGAAGAATGGAAAAGAGATAAAGGAAGGCAAAAAGAAAGAAAGAAAGAAAGTAAGAAGAAAGAAAGAAAGAAAGAAAGAAAGAAAGAAAGAAAGAAAGAAAGACTTTTTTTGACTTTTCAAATGAAAACTTTATTTACAAATTATAATCACAAAAGTCAGGTATATAATAAAAGAATAGTTTGACATAAACATTCAAATGAGATCAGGTTGATTACAAGCACAGAGTTATAAAATCAAATGTTTAAATGAGCCATGCAATGCTGCCCTCGTTAATTGTAAAAAGTAATCTATTCATACACCATTTACGTGAAAAAGCATCAATATTAGAACATAATTTGTAATAAGTAAATTCATAGAGTATTCTGTTTTTGAGACGATGTAACCAAATTATAAGTGGATCGGTGAAATTTGAGGTACGGTACATAAAATAAATTGTACTTTTTAAACTAATAATAAGGAAATTAGCAAGGCGGATAATCTTTCTGTCACGCCCTCTGGCATGCGGAATGAGTGCCCAGTACAGGTCAAAATTAAGTTTGAGAGAGGGGAGGAGATTGTTCAACAGTCTATGAAGAAGATTGAGAGGGGGTTGAATTCCTTTACATTCGATGAACAGATGTTGAATGGTTCCTGCTTCTCCGCACCATCCGCAAAAAGAAGAAATGTCTGTATTAAGATGATGGAGTACAGTGAGCGACGGTAAAATATTGTGAAGGAGTTTGTATTGAATATCAGCCTCTTTTTTAGGTGTTGGTAGTTGATAGATAGATAGCCAGTTCACTTTTGTAGATGGATCGAGAAATCCAGTATCATGCCAATGTGAGCTTGATGAGATTGTCGTGTTATCTAGTTCTTTCCTGTAGATTGTGTAGATGGCTTTAGAAGAAGCAGTAAGTCCATTTTCGGAAGAAGCCAGAGTGAAGTTGATCGGAGTTACTGGAACAGAC
The DNA here is from genome assembly GCF_037042905.1 of Lytechinus pictus. Taxonomy (NCBI): domain Eukaryota; kingdom Metazoa; phylum Echinodermata; class Echinoidea; order Temnopleuroida; family Toxopneustidae; genus Lytechinus; species Lytechinus pictus. Next base: position 14,804,707 of record NC_087256.1, on the reverse strand, counting down.
AATAAATCAGAGTATTCGTGTTGACAGCCTGAGTCATTAAAATATGTAGGAAAAACTTTAGAGAGTGCAGTTCGAATGAGTAATGTTTCACGTTCGATGAGACGCGATGATGGTTGTCGAAGTCCTCTTGGAAAGTTCTTTTGGAGACAGCTACTCTCAATCCAAAGACCGGTTGAGTGGTTTATCAAATGGCGAACTAGTTTCACTCCGCATGCCATCAGGCGCGTCGGAAAAAAATTATCAACATCAATTGCATCAATAATATGAAAACTACTTAAGGGCATGTTAATTGCATGGCTGAAAGAGAGGGATTGTGTCACAATTCGAGCTCCAGATGTCAACCAAGCTCGCAGAACTTCACTATAGTAAACTGGAAGACTTGTGTAAAACTTAGGATCAATTCTTGTAAAGAACAAATGGTAATCAAATCCTAATTTACAATACTGTCTCAGAAAATGAGCCATAAAGTCATTTACTGGATGAGAATTTAACGAAAGAAACCGTTGAATAATCGAAAATCTGTAAGTTAGAACACGAGCTTGGAGACAAGCTAGCCCCAGCCCTCCTTCGTCAGGTTTTTCATACAACACTTCTTTCTTTAACCAGTGCCGCTTATTTGACCAGATAAAATTCACAATTAAATTCTGAAGTTCGTTTAATACATTTTCAGGAGGAGAAAGAACTGCAAGAACATGAAATATTTTTGATGCAGCGAGCTGGTTTGCAATCAATACCTTGCCTTTAAATGAGAGTGAGTTCGATAAACGAGACCACGAAATGAAAGTCTTATTAAGTCTTTCTTTACATTTAATCCAGTTTTGTTTAGAATAATTAAAGGTGTTCCCTAAATGAACTCCTAAAAAAGGGAGACCTTCACTATTCCAAGAAAAGTTGAGGGGTTTATCATTCCGCCCTTTCCAACGGCCGACCCAAAGGCCTTGTGATTTTTTTGTATTTAAACATGCAGCAGAGGCCAGACTAAACATATTGTAAGTTTGTTCAACTAATTCAAAGCCAGCATCGGCTGTAACAAATATCGATACATCGTCTGCATATGCAGATACTACACAACGTTTGTTAATAGCAGGGATATTTAATGCATGATTTGACACGTTCTCTCTTAGTGAGTTCAGGAGAGGCTCAATGGCGAGAGTATATAGCAACCCTGATAGAGGGCATCCCTGTCGTATTCCTTTCTCAAAGGGGAAGGGAGCTGTCAGGGATCCACACACTTTAATAAGGCTTTCAGCCCCTTCATACAGAATTTGTATATAAGATATAAAATGACTTCCAAAGCCCATGCGTTTCATAACATTGAATAAATAAACATGATCTACATTATCAAATGCCTTTTTCTGGTCCAAGTTCAATACAGCCAAAGAAATATTATCAGTGTTTGCATAGAACAAAATATCTCTAATGAGATTAATGTTGTCATAAATAGAACGACCGGGGATACAATAACTTTGGTCTCTTCCAATAACATGGTCAATGCATGATTTTAGCCTACTGGCAAGCAGCCTAGCAAAAATTTTATAGTCTGTGTTGAGGAGGGAGACGGGACGCCAATTTGAAATATCAGCGAGGTCTCCTTTTTTGGGGAGTAAAGTAATGACCGCCCTCCTAAAAGAGTATGGTAAAAATCCAGATTCAAGAGAGGAGGTAAGAACTTCGAGAAAATCATCTTTGAGCATGGGCCAAAAGACATGATAAAATTCAGAGGTAAGTCCATCGATACCAGGAGACTTATTTTTGCCTAGCTGCTTGACAGTATTATCAAGTTCTTCTACAGATATTGGATTCTCAAGGTCCTTTGATAAGGACGGATCAAGCGTCTTGATATTTACAAGTAAACTATTGATGGCGCTCTTGTCAGTTGGCTTTCGAGTGTAAAGAGATTCATAAAATTCCCGAACATGATTTTTTATCTCAGAAGGGTTCTCCGAAATACGTCCCGAAGCGAGCCGAATGCGGGATATACTTTTTGATAAGGAATTCTTTTTTTCTAAGTTGAAGAAAAAATTGGAGCATGAGTCTGTTTCATTTGTGTATTTAAAGCGAGACCTCACAAGAGCTCCGCGTGCTTCATTTTTCAGTAACGAGTTTAATGCATTTCTATGCTCGTCGAGAGTATATTTATCTTGTTGGCTAGATTCTTTTGCGCTCTGAAGTTTATCAATCTCTTTGTTAATTTCTATTAGAGCTTGCCTTTTCCTTTGTACTATTTTTTTGCTATACATTTGAGTAATTGATTTTATATGAACCTTGCCGAAATCCCACCAAGATGCAAGATTCGGGAAGTCATTTTTTTCTTTTTGCCAATCTGACCAAAAAAGACGAATAATATCAATGTAACTTTCGTCTTCCAAAAGAGTGTTATTAAAAATCCAATATGCACTTTTTCCTTTAGCTCGTATTGGAAATTTCAAGGTTAGAGAAACTGCAGAGTGGTCAGATAAGGAACAAGGTATAATTTCACACTTATGAATAGAAGAAACTAGACACGATGGTACATAAAATCGATCTAATCTAGACTTTGAAAAGCCCTGTGCACTGGCTGGATTGTGCCGTTGCCAGGTGAATTTCTTTTCATTTGGATTTAGAAAACGCCATGCATCACAAAGAGAAGATTTATTCAGAACATTTTGCAAAGCCGTAACAAGTTTAGGTCTGCGTTCTGTGAGCGTGCACAAACGATCAATCGCAGGATTTTCAGTGCAATTAAAATCACCCACAATCACAATATTATCTTCGCAACAGGTGGATATATGACAATTAAGGGCATTAATAGCTTTAATTGCCATTTCATCAGATTGAGGAATGAGTGTGTTGTATACATGATAAATACAGTTATTATGGGAGAGCTTGTTATACAATATATAGCCATCAAAAACAATACAAGTAGATAAAATATCGACTTGAGAATTATTAACCAAAGTTGTCACTCCTGACCCTCGAGTAATACCGGGTGAGCAAAAAGGTTTATGCGACCAGTTGCTCCAGCAAGGATTGCTATCTTTAAGGTGGTAAGTTTCCTGTAAAAATACAACGAGCGGGTTGCATGCAATTTGCTCAACATAAACTCGGAAGGAGGCATTTTGAGTTTGGGAGGAGCATCCTCCGGTGTTGAGGGTCAGCATTGACAGTGCCATTATGGCTATAGCAACTTGAGCGTACGTAATGAATGGAGAGAAGGTAAAAAGGAATTAGCTCTCCAGAGTGCTGATCAATTTGTATATCCTCTGCTGCATGTTACGTTTTACTAGGGGGCTGTTTTTCAGGGGCTTTAATTGTTTAACTAGCCCTGGAATATTTGATGTATATTTCCGTGCAATCTGGGCAGGCTTTTTCCGCCCTTTTACGTTTGACAGAAATTTCACAATTTGGCCTTGGGAGAGGGGGCCTTGAGTCAATGGGAGTGCATCTTCCTTCGGGACATCTTCATCCGTTTGGGCATCTTCCCAAGTCATGGAGTCAGTGTCGGTAGATGAATCTCCAACTGTGGAGGATGGGGTAGGAGGGATATTGGGGGTTTGGGAGTCAAGGACTTGCGTTAAGGTTGGAGAGTCTACGGTTTCGGTTTGGGAGGAGGGAGCTTTCCTGGCCACTTTCCGAAGAGGAGAGGGGGCCTTCAGTGTAGTAAGAGTAGTATTGTTTTCGTTTGATTCGGGTGTTAGTTGCTTACGTTTTGAAACAACTTCAGAGAAAGTTCGGACAGGTGATGGGGGAGTTTTCCACACAGGCGAAGGGCACGCAGAAATAGATTTGGGGGGGGGAGGGGACTTGGAGGACACGACTATGGGCGTGGTAGTTGAATTGCTGGACGGCTGAGCAGGTGATGTCAGAGGTATGTGCAGTGGGGAGGATTGAGGCTTCCTGATGCGCGAGGGGGTGGCTGAGGTAGAAAGGGGCCCACAATCACGAGGTGGTAAACTAGGGAAATCAGAGGAGGTGGGTACAGGTGGGGGCATTGTAGTTGCCGCCAAGGGGGGAGGTGATGGTGGCATGGGGTCCGAAACCGTAGTGAGGGGCGGGGAGGATCCGCGCTGGCGCACTCTCGTGTCATTTGAAACTGGGGTAGCGTTTGTCTTTGACTGATTAGTATTTGTGCTTGTTTGAGGTTTCTTACAATTGCGGGAAATATGACCAAATTCACCACAGTTAAAACATCTGACTGACTCAGTTGAAATAAAAACACGATAGTTCATACCTGAAAACACGAAATTAATGTTATCTGGAAGTGTTGTGTTAGGTTTCACTAACACTTGAACGTGCCTTCTAAAACTCATAATATGGTTTAGACGTTTGTCTTTAAATCCTAGAGGTATTGGTTTGCAGTCGGACACAACTTTGCAAAAAGGTGCTAGATTTTCAGTCAAGACAGAATTCGGTAGTTCTGGGTATACATTAGATAAAATGACTCGAGTAGTGGGCCGTACAAGGGGGGTTAGTTCAAGAAAGGCCCCCTCATACTCAAGGCCTTTTTGTACAGCATTGATAACAGCTTCTTTTGATTTTAGATACACAGCTATGCGACCATTAGAGATGCGAGAGGCAGATATTACGTCATTAGCGGGTATAGTTGTAGTAAAGACATTGATATAAGATTGTATCGTTACATTTTCAATAGCTTGAAAGCTTACACCATTGTGACGGGTGACATTTTTAAAATGTCCTACATTGTTTAACAAAGGGCCAGCTGCACTTGTGGTACGCTGGCCCTGTACACTACGTTGGTTTGCTTGACTGGCCATGTACGAACCAGTCTAGAAACCTTACAAAAAATAACAGAAAATGTGTTTAAAAAACACTAAAATTGGTAAACCTGACGAAGGAGGATCGAGACTATATCAATCTATAACCCAACACAATTGTAATGGTACAAAAATCAAGGACCAAATGGTCATATAAATCAGTGAAAAACCAGAAAAACCGGAGCTCGAAAAAAACACAACTACCTCACGAAAGAAAGAAAGAAAGAAAGAAAGAAAGAAAGAAAGAAAGAAAGAAAGAAAGAAAGAAAGAAAGGAAGGAAGATCGGAAGGAAGGAAGGAAGGAAGGAAGGAAGGAAGGAAGAAAGAAAGAAAGAAAGAAAGAAAGAAAGAAAGAAAGAAAGAAAGAAAGAAAGAAAGAAAGAAAGAAAGAAAGAAAGAAAGAAAGAAAGAAAGAAAGAAAGAAAGAAAGAAAGAAAGAAAGAAAGAAAGAAAGAAAGAAAGAAAGAAAGAAAGAAAGAAGAAAAAAAAAAGAAAAAAAAAAAAGAAAGAAAGAAAGAAAGAAAGGAAGAAAGAAAGGAAAATAGGAAGGAAGGAAGAAAGAAAAAAAAAAGAAAAGGACAGGAAGAAAAAGAGGAAAGAAAAAGTATAGAAGAGGGCGAGAGGAAAATGATCGGTAAAAGGGGACAAGAAAAGGAAAAGAAATAGGGGAAAGGAATGAAAGAAGAACGTGTGAGAAAAAAAGAATCATCCCGAAATAATATGAGTGACAGAGGGACCTTGTTACGCCCCTGCATGGGGCCCGGTATCTTCATAGTTATGGTAAAAAAAACATTTATCTGTGTAAAATAGGTGTAATCACGGAAATGCAAATTTAGTATGTGTTATTTCTCTAATCATAAGATATCAAATGAGTAGCAGTACAAATTGTTTCTCGTATAAATACATTATAGAATGAGATTTCCATGACTACATAGCCTACATCACTATAAATCGTCATCGTTATCGAATTGTGCAAAGTAGCAGGAAGTTCACTTCCACTGCTAAAATATGAGCAATGCAATATTGTTTTACTAAACCAACATTGTTTAAACAAAAAATACATATATATTCTATATTAATTATTTTTATTGTAAGATTCTGTATAGAATAGGTTAGTTGATAAAGAAAAGAACAAATTATGATACAGGAACAGGAAACTGATCATGCTTGGTGATGTTCCTTTATCAATGGCCATGTTCATGAATCACGGTATCTTTCAAACACCCGAACGATGGTGAACCCCCCCCCCCTACACACAGCATGCAAATGTGCAACCCCCTCCCGCGAGTCGTTGAAGTCATGACAGTTCTCTAATATATGACAGATATGGAACGTGAGTTTATTATCACGCAGAGTATATTCCCCATTGTGGCTGATCCATAGCAAACCACCTGTTAGATCACATCAGAATAACTTAACGATGTAGACGAGAGACTATTATGACGACTGGAGTATTGTTATTGAAGATCGGTAAATAGGATCTGCTTGAAAACAACCGAAATTTTGTTACTCGAGATATGTAAAATCGTTTTAGTAAAATTATATTAATGAAAATAGAATTACTAGTAAAAATTGTGGTAGTAGTAGTAGTAGTACTAATAATAGTAGTAGTATTAGTAGTAGTAGTAGACCCGGTAGTAGTGCATATAAATTTTCTGTCATATTAAAAAAAAAGTTGGGTTCTTTCAGTGTCATGAAATTTAAAATACGGGACATCTTTTTATGAAAATATTGTTCTGCTTTTATTTCCTATATACCTGCATTTCGATATGAAAGATGGCAAACAGATGTTTGGGATGGCAAATTAATGTTGGTGCATTCAGGCAAGGTGAAAGGTTAAACCTGTTGTTTTTCTTTCTGATCATCTATTTTTAAATGTTCACCGATTTATTCATAACATACGCATCATGTTCTCTCAATTGCTATGAATTTGTATCCTTTTTTTATTGAGTTGAAGGCCGCATTTCCTTCCCCGGGGCCGAACATACGATGTTAGGAGACATCTGGGAAGATCTGACGTTATTCAGTTACCATGGCTATTCGCTTATTTGTAATTAATTTTCCGTTGATACACGAGGGCATGTCATACCCCACAATATATCAAAAATGAACAAGCCATCAGAACCTTAAATCTGAGTTGTAAGAAATTTTATTCCCATCCTGTTTCATTCATTTTTTTTCTTATTGTGTTAATGTCCAGTATGTTATAATTGAAATTGTATTCATATATTACATTTCATACTGAAAGCAATATTGTTTCCACTATTTCATTGTTAATAAATAATACTCACTATATTAATTTTCTACTCAAATTCGGTGATTTTACTCAATAATGTTACACTCAATGGTAAGTACATTCATTGATTTCTACTTTACTCCAATGTTATTATCCAGCATTTTATGTTAAACTATTATCATTTGATTTAATTTCTTCATAAAGTCATTGGTATTGTTTGATATGTCAATCGTAATCAAACAACTGAATTTATATTTTACTGTAATTTTATTATCGAATACGGCAATACTGTATGCTTAACTGTTCTACTTTCACTAATTTCCTTCATAGATTTAATGTTAAAAGATGTATCACAGATTTTTCTATTTAATGTATCTGATTTATTATATAATATATCTATCATTTTGCCTTTATGTTAACAGAACCATTTATCTGAAAATGTTATCCAGTATGAAGACATTTTCATAAATAAATAAATAAACAAACATCATCCAGTGGCACATTATGATTACAATATCCATAAACTCATATCTATTAACTCACTTTCCGATCGTGTTTTTTTCTTTGTGTCTGTGTGTGCGTGCGTATGTGTGTGTGTGTGTCTTTCCTTTCGTCATGTTGTTCAATTCATCCTTTCATGTCTATCATATCAGCTCATCTCAATAGTGATTCGTATTCGTTTGGTAACGGAATGTTTGCCTCAAAATCAAAAATGTTAGTGATAATATGTATGTCGAAGATGTTGTTTTAAGATATTGTTTCAATATTTCCTACGCTGTATGATATTTCATATTCAGACAAGACTCCCAGACTGGACAATATTACGTATTTGCTCCGTTCAAATCGCCCAAATTGTGGAGTTTAACAAGGACATGGACAAATCAAATTATCGCGACATTAATAATAAAAATAATAATGATTATAATAGTAATAATACTACTACTACTAATAATAATGAAACATTCAACCATTAAACTCTCAAAACAAGCAAAGATACAAGTTATATTCTCGACATAGTACTAAATGAATAATAGTGACATTATCACGATGGCAATAATTCTGAAATGTTGCAATAATGTTTACAAAATAAAAAAGCAACACTGAACCGTTTCTCTCGATAAATATTGTAAAAGGATAAATCAATATTTTTTTTTTTAATGATCTTAAGGTTCTGAAAAAAAAAAATAATGATAGTGATAATAATAATGAAATATTCAACCATTAAACTCTAAAAACAAGCAAAGATACAAGTTACATTTTCGACAGAGTATATAGTGACATTATCACGATGGCAATAATTATGAAATGTTGCAATAATGTTTACATAATAAATAGCCACGTGGGAACTGTAAACACTGTAAACTGTTTCTCTAAATAAATATTGTAAAAGGCTTAATCAATATTTATTTTCAAAAATGATCTTTAAGTTCTGAAAAAACTCACACGTAATGAACACGAACACATGTTCGAAATCGAATGCATTAACTACGTCACTGGTAGTGGTACCGAGGTTAATGACAAATATCACATAAATCAAACAGTAAATAAACTTTGTTTTTGTCTTTCAATAAACCCCAGTCATGACGATGTCACGTATTCTATCAAGTGGAAAATCATTTTCGACTGTGTGTGATAGAGCAAGGAAAATTGTATAGGCCTATATAAGATAAAGACAGGTTAAGTACGGGAAAATCACAATAAGCTCATTCATTTACAGGCGGCCTGGGCTCTACATATGTAATTTATCACTGATTTGTGAATTAAACTGGAAAATATGAAAAAGGCCTACATGATAACTTAGTTATTTTACTTCTAATTTTAATGACTTTTCAGTGTTGTGTTTTATCGTATGGTTTTTCTTTGCAATGACTTTTCATTTATATGTGGTCTAGTGGTTCTGACTGATTACCAACAGGAAGGAGTATGGTAATATCGCAGCGACTTATACGTTGACAGTGTAGATACCCAATCATGGTACCCTCTCATGATTTAGTGACGTAAGGATTTTATTGTTATTTTTCATCTAGTTCCGTCATCCAGTTGGTTTCATCATCGGGTTCGTGTCTCAGTTCGTGACGATGCCTCTCATATGTTTCCTGACCGCCCTCATACTCGACCTCGAGCCTCCATTTGCTCTAGGACTGCTCATCATTGGCTGTTGTCCCGGAGGCACGGTCTCGAACCTCTTTACCTTCTGGGCAGATGGTGACGTTTGTCTCAGGTGGGTAGGATCCAGCATCTTTTGACACGGTAATTAATGCAAGCAGGTAGCAATGGTGGTCCTCTAACAGTGTTGCTACCGATTTTGTCCATGATACACAAATTTGTGACAAAGTGATTCGTGACTTACTGTCAAGAGAATTAGCTCTCTCTCTCACACACACACACACACACACACACACACACACTTACTGAGGGAAAATATAACTTCGGAGGGGAGTAGACATTTTATTTATTAAACAGATAGACACTGCAATATCTGTACAGATTTTAGATTCACCATCAGCGCCTGCATTTATGATATTGGTCTATGATAAAATCTTAATGCTTGCTGCAGCTCTGATCCGTATACGTCATATTACATCCCTTACTGAAATTTTGTTGCTCTTTGATCGGCCGAGGGCCCTTCACGTGACTTATCGTAATTTCACCAGAAAAATGAATTTCATCGGAGATCAAAATAGTTCGTGACGTCTGAGTAAAATATAATATATACAGTATATATATTTTTTTTTACTATTTTTCGTTCGACTGAAAAACACGCAAACACTCGGGCACAGCGATTACAAATATTGTTCGTTCAAAATTTAATATGGAAGGGATATAAAACAAATATACCGGGCGTTTCTTTCGAAAGTATAGAGGAAGCGAAGTATTCATCCTCGGTTGGTCCGGCAATGTTATTATTTTCCATCGGGGCTTCGCCCCTCGGGAAAAATAGTAAATGCCGAACCAACCTCGGATCAATATTTCCACTATACTTTCTCAAACCTGGTATATTTGTATACAACCAATCAACTGTCAAGGATATATGTATGTGCGACTATTTCAATTATTTGCTTTTCGCATTTATGTTCTTTTCAAAAGTGTGTGTATGACGACTGTATCTTGTGTGGCAGCGATCGGGATGATGCCCCTAAACCTCCTCATCTACTCGCGCCGATGGACTACGGAAAGCACCCGTGTTCCGTTCATGAACATCTTCACCACACTCGTCACTATAATCGTCCCCGCTACTGTCGGGATTATAATAAGGATATTTAGCCTTAAATGGGCCAACATAGTGTCAAAGGTGAGCATTTAAAGGAGTAATGTTGTCAAGGGAGGCCAATTGCACACTGGGGTCCTCTTCAAACAGGGGTGGGGGCGAGCCGGGGGACAGGATGACCAAAATGTGGCATCAGTATTTTGAAAACCGAGTCACACAGAGAACCAGTATTAAATTACCAATGCAGTAGCACCACCAGTGCTAAAGCATGCCTGAAATAACATTTATCAACAGGTTTCTACATCTTAAGAAGATGACATGAAAACGGCTGATTTGATTGCATAGTTAACCCAGGGAGTAATCTGGCTTGGGTAAATTGACAAGCTACAGCGTTAAGTCGAGATAAATGCTCATTTTACAATATCTAATTAATTTTAGTTTCTCCCAATTCTTCTGTCATTCTGTTTCTTTTTTTTTATCAAAGATAGGGGGCGTTGCCGGACTTGCTGGAATTCCGATCGCAATCGTTTTAATTGGCATCATCAATCCAGGAATGTTTGCCTCAAGCTGGAAGATTTGGACCTCTACTCTCTTCCTCCCTTTTTTCGGTTACTTCTTCGGACACGGAGTCGCGCGGATCTTTCGCCAACCGAGCAAAAAGTGTCGTACCATCGGATTTGAAACCGGGGTACAGAATGCAGCTCTTGGGATAACTATCATGCTCCTGACCTTCGGGAATACACCCCTTCTATACGACATGTTAACAATCCCTAGTTTCTACGGTATTCTTGCCTTCTGTGACTTTTTAATCTACGTAGCTATCTACCGCTTGTACTATCACAACAGACCCAATCAGCCTAAAAAGATGGACGAAGAAGATGAAGAAGAAGGAAATAAGGATTGCCACCAAGGCAACGGTATGCATGCCCCGGGTAAACCAAGTAGTGGATACCAACCGATTCAGATATTAGTAGATACCAACGGCATCTTAAACGATGATGACGAAGAAGAAACCCAACATACCCAAGAAAAGAATGATGAAAGCATGGACAGTGCGGAAGACAAGAAGATATCTATCAATTATGGACAGTGATTATGAAATGTGAAAAGTGGAGTTAACTTTGAGACCTCACAATATTGTACAATCAAGGATACCCATGACAGTAAACCCATTTTCATTGAGGTTTGCTTATAGTTTTATCAATGGGGACCTTGTATTTGCCTGCTTATAACCCCATTCAACCGCATTTGTCCGCATTTAATTTTTATCTATCAGAGAAATGTGGTGAACGGTTGATACCCGGTTGTTATTCAAGAACGTATGCCTTTTGGATGTAAATCGCACGTGGTAATAATCATCATTATCATGGTCGTACTTGGATTTTGAATAATACAGATTGATAAAATCTATTTGTAACTTTTTTTTGCAGAGTTGAATAGAGGACGTCGCTTACAGTCACTGACTTTAATACAATAGTATTCTTTCTGATGGAATCAAGTTTTTCTAGCGGTCTAACATCATGATCATTGCATAGATATTAGCAATATTCATGGTGAGCTACTGTCTGGCTGCTTGAATTTGACAATTTATCGGGAATCCATTAGCAACATGGTGTTTTCCTAACACATCAGCTTAGCATCGGCAAGTTCCAACCCTTATCTAGGCCTTGAAAATGCATACACCATCAGTTGGTTTGACGCGTAGTAAGTTGGCTCTTGATCCATAAGTTGTAGATGCAGACGAGTCGTTGGTCACTGCCGCTTCTGCTGGCCATGTTGGTGCTGCCATCGAAGAGATTCGCTGTTGGATGAACGGTAATATCCCAAAACAATAATGACAACAAAGTATCGACTTCCGTCGTCTCCACCCATGGGTATTCCCGACCTTTCGCTGGAGAACGCGAACGCTTATTTACGACGGTAGTTGATTTTGGAAGAGACTTTTGGGCCCGTTGTCATGGCCGTAAAACTCTGTCCTGCAATGCAAATTGTGTGACATGAGATTTTTTTCGTTTCGCATCTGCAACGGAAACATTCAATTTGCGTTTCGGGTGCAAAATTCTGGTTGCTACTTCGGTAACGGCGATATGTCCGATTTAGGACGACTTTCCAGAGTCACATTTGGTTCCTCCCAGAGCTCGAGAGGCCGCCCGGGGGTCCCACTTCCATTGACGAGTGGATACCAGGCGCAACCACGCGTAACAAGGGAAAGAGTGGGCAAGTACGTTACGTATAGGCCTATGTAACGTTATAAGGGTGTCAAAAACGATTTTTTAAATACTGAAAAGAGGGATATATTTCCAATACTTGTAGGGTTTCACAAGCCAAATACTTGTTAAGAGATGCATTTTCATGATCTGGAAAAGACTTGCTTCCCTTGTTTAGGGTGCTTTTCGAAATCACATGGTCGCGCCTGGTATCCACTCATCAATGGAAGTGGTCCCCCCGGGACGTATAGGCCTATGTAACGTTATAAGGATGTCAAAAACGATTTTCTAAATACTGAAAAGAGGGATATATTTCCAATACTTGTAGGGTTTCACAAGCCAAATACTTGTTAAGAGATGCATTTTCATGATCTGGAAAAGACTTGCTTCCCTTGTTTAGGGTGCTTTTCGAAATCACATGGTCGCGCCTGGTATCCACTCATCAATGGAAGTGGTCCCCCCGGGAGTTTGAATCTAATCTCCCATTTCTGGGGAAAGTAAAACATAATGCCCATTACATTGTGTGCTAGAGGCATATCGTTTGTGTAGGAGGAGCAAGCAAAAGAAAAACCGCCGCAAAATCGGATATGATATTTAGACGCGTATAGGCCTATTGCATATGCTGTGTACATATCAACGCATGCGAAATGGTTTCGGCTGGAGAGGTGATCTGACCCATGGAATCAATTGCCAGTGATCCACCAATAATCCACTTTAAATGCAATATCGATTCGATGGACTGTAATGATCTGTATCTAAGCCTTAATTTAGTAAATTTATCCTCACTCAATATGTACTCGATTTGTTTGAAAAAACCACCTTCTTATCAATGTCATAATCTACATTTCGCATGTCTCCAGCCAGCTGGAGTCATGATAGCCATGGTACAGTCCCGCCGCGAGCTCAGGCAGGCATAATATGCTATGAAGACCAGTCTGCATGAAAGCGGGATTTCAACAACTTGGAATGGCATGCCATGGTACGGTATCGCATGAAAGAATTTTGCACACGAAAAGCAGATCTATAGGGCTTGTAACACGAAGCTTAGCAATGATTGTAGAACAGTTTTCTACGTTTGAATCTATTGACTATAATCTACAATCAAGTTTGAAAATCGAGTCTATGATTAATCGTTAACTTTTGCGTTACCGGACCCTAATCTCGCGTTCCAGAGGTTTGCGAAAAGTCTGTATTCCCGACCTTTCGTTGGAGAACGCGAACGCTTATTTGCGACGGTAGTTGATTTTGGAAGAGACTTTTGGGCCCGTTGTCATGGCCGTAAAACTCTGTCCTGCAATGCAAATTGTGTGACATGAGATTTTTTTTTCGTTTCGCATCTGCAACGGAAACATTCAATCTGCGTTTCGGGTGCAAAACTCTGGTTGCTCCTATGGTAACAGCGATATATCCGATTTAGGACGACTTTCCAAAGTCACATTTGGTTCCTCCCAGAGCTCGAGAGGCTGCCCGGGGGGCCCACTTCCATTGAAGAGTGGATACCAGGCGCGACCACGCGTAACAAGGGAAAGAGTGGGCAAGTACGTTACGTATAGGCCTATGTAACGGTATAAGGGTGTCAAAAACTATTTTTTAAATACTGAAAAGGAGGATATGTTTTCAATACTTGTAGGGTTTCACAAGCTAAATACTTGTGAAGAGATGCATTTTCATAATCTGGAAAAGACTTGCTTCCCTTGTTTAGGGTGCTTTTCGAAACCCCATGGTCGCAGTGGCGTAACAGGCGGGGGGGGGGGCATGGAGGGCAAGCTGCCCCCCCCCCCTGGCGGAGCTCATCGGGAAAATATTTAAAAAAACGGGGGGAAAAAAAGGGGGGAAGAAAGGGAAAGGGAAAGGTAAGAAAAAAGGGAAAGGGGAAAGGAAAAGGGAAAAGAAAACTAAGACAAGACATAAAAAAGGGAAAACGGAAAGATAACGGGAAAAGGAAGGAAATAAGAACAAGTGAGAAAGAACAATTCGGCCCGATATACAAATACATTAGCATAATTAGTAAGACAGGGAAATAAATTAAATATGACAAAAAGGCAAACAAAAGCGGGAAATAAAGGCAGAATGGAATCAGCCAAAATCTAAATTGGAAAATAACGAATAGGGACAAGATAACGTACACAACCGGGCTGCCGAGGACTGAGATAACGAGCGGGAAGAAAAATGGATGGTATATAGCATAATGTCGTATATGAAAGTCTTACATAAACTTGCTAAATCTCCAAAGGCTCTGTCCAAGAGTCAAGACCCCGTGCAGTGGGGGCTCTTCATCTGTAACCTTTAATGGGTTCTATAACGGGCCCCTATATGGACCCTTTCTGCATTAAGCTTTACGTTGAAGCACTGGCGTACCGGGGGTGGTTCCACAGCCAAGGGGAAATAAAAGAAAATAAAGGAGGCAGTGAAATGAGATGAATGACACGATATTTGCTATAATGATGTAAAAATCTATCACATAATTAGAATTTCATTTAACAGGCCTTTTTTTTTCTGGCTCGCTTCGCTCGCTTCGCTCGCTGGCGACTTTTTACAAATTTTCCCACATTTGCTATGGTGTGCCCCTCACAATATTTGGATGATAACGATACACAACTGCATTGAATTTGTGTTGTGTTAAAGCTTTATAAATATACACGCAATTTGATTAAAATAAGTGGCCATCTGTAAAGTTTAAAATGGCTTTGATATCAAGAGGTTCCAGGGCTCTGCCCTGGACCCCACCCATAAAGCACTGTTAAATGGATGAGTTTGGACCATGGCCCCCAAAAGTTCTACAACCAAACAAAAAAAATGAGGCAAGAAAGGAAAGTGTATTATATTTTTCTGATTATCACGTTAAAATCTATCTTCATGTTAGATTCTCATGAAAAGGTGATTTTTTATCTCGCTCGGGACCTATATTAAGCTACTTCTTGCCAGAAGCGCCATACTCAGCCCCCTCGAGCATATAGAGCTTCGCCCTGATGCTCACAATCATAACAAAAATCCTGTTCACCGTGGCGTACAAAAAAGAGAGAAAAAGGGAAAGAGAGGAGGGTGAAATAATTATGATATCAACTTTTTAACGTTATGTCAATATTTATCACAAAATTGGATTTTTGCAATAAAAATGTCAAATTTTTTTGCTCGCTCGCTTCGCTCGCTCGCTTATATATATATATTTGCCTGATACGCCATATCGCCCCCTCAAAATTTTTGCCTTATGACGCCATTGCCTGTTCCATGATATGACCGGGAAATTTTTGGCTCTTGCCCCCCCCCCCCCCCCTGGCCACCGACCCCTGTTACGCCGCTGCATGGTCGTGCCTGGTATCCACTCATCAATGGAAGTGGTTCCCTCGGGAATTTGAATCTAATCCCCCATTTCTGGGGAAAGTAAAAAAACATTGCCCATTACATTGTGTGCTAGAGGCGTACCGTTTGTGTAGAAGGAGTAAACAAAAGAAAAAAACCCGCAAATACGTCTGAATTTCAGTCGATTTTGAGGGGTTTTTTTCTTTTGTTTACTCCTACACAAACGATATGCCTCTAGCACACAATGTATAGGCCTATGCATATGCTGTGTACATATCAACGCATGCGAAATGGTTTCGGCTCGAGAGGTGATCTGACCCATGGAATCAATTGCCAGTGATCTACCAATAATCCACTTTAAATGCAATACCAATTCGATGGACTGTAATGATCTATATCTAAGCCTTAATTCAGTAACTTTTTCAGATCGGAATGTCATATATTTTCAGCTCGCGTTTCGCGGTCGCATTATTCATTTTCATAATAAAGAAATGTATTTAGAATGCCCTATTCTAGGTCTAAATCTAAACACGCGCACGCATGTTTATTCAGATACACAGCTTGTTTTTTTTTTCATTTAAAACGTGCTTAAATTATAATTTCAAATCAGAATATGATTTTTTTGGCTCGCGCTTAGCGCTCACATCATTATTGTAAGAAGATACCCAATTACCAATCCTTTTCCTGCTTTACAAAACATTAATTAACATAAATGTGTGTCCCGTTTTTAGGTCTGCAATCTCAATTGTTTCCGCTCGCGCTTCGCGCTCGCATTAATTGTATACATATCCTGTTCATGATTAGAAAAGTGATTAGAATGTCCCGTTTTAGCTCTGATATCTCAATCTTATTTCCACTCGCGCTTCGCACTCACATCAATTGTATAGTTTTTTTACCTATCCTGTTCATGATTAGAAAAATGCTAAGAATGTCCAGTTTTTAGGCCTGAATGTTAAAACATTTGGCTGGCGCTTCGCGCTCGCATTATTCGATTGTTGAATTATGTATCGTATTCATGGGTTACTGCAAAAAGGCCTTGAAACAGTCTCCTTTTCGATCAGGCCAGAGCGTATGTTAAAAATATCTGCTCGCGCTGATCGCACTCGCAGTAATTATTTGTTGCATACACATCTTGATCAGGATCACAAACATTGCACAAAATGTTCAATTTTCAGGACGAAATACATGAATTTGCAAAAAAAATTGCACTATTTAATATATATGTTCTTTTATAAGAATAAAGCTAAGAAGTGACTGTCATATATAAATACTTGATTGATAATTTTTTTATTTCAATTACAATACATACTACAAAGACTACACAAACCCCCTATGTCCAGAACCCCCAGATAATATCAATGCCGGGAAATACCTTGTCTACCTCTTTCTTTTATTTTCGTCACTCTCCAAGTTACCAAATCGTTTTCAATTGTACCCAACAATTCCGTTAAGTTAGTTCACTAACCCTTCTTTTGTTACTTTTTTGTTATCATTCTATATTCAGTGCTTGTGTTACCTTTCAGTTACCTTTTTCTTATTACGACTTTATTTGCATGGATTTTGTTATTTCTGTGTGTTCCAATGTATATAGGCCTGATGAAGGCCCGAGGCCGAAAGCTCGCCAAATAAACATGATAGAGAGAGCTACGTCTAGCATCCATGTCTCCTATTTCAACGTCTATATACAGTGCGTCCCACAAAAAAACGATACCGAGATTTATCGATGATTTATCATAACTTAATCTTAAATAAAATAGACAAATGACCTACCATTGTAGAGCTTAGAAGCTCCTCTTCTATCTGGAATTACTCAGATTATTTTTCATTCAGGCATGAATGATCAAAAAAATTTGATGGGGGAATACCACAAATTCACTTGGCGGGCTGTTTCTGGGTTTCAAAAAGAAAACCACATTTTAAAAAGTTCAATATCTGCTCTTTATTTTGATACATCAAGTACAGAAAATGGTCAAGAAATAACAAAGTTTTGGTAATGTGAAATAAGGCTTGAATTTCAATAATTTCATAAAATGAAGAGGTTTTACAGGCTAGCGTTCAGACTCACTCGACACTCCGTTTTGTTGCCGATCAGCCATGCATTAAGTTTTTTGTAAACCGTGCGAGAGCTTCTGTGGGAAACCGGTGAAAACACGTTTATTTAATGAAATTATGGAAATGTATCATGAAATGATATATCGTACATTTCGCTTTGTCTTTTACATTTTTGGCAGTTCACCTTGTCTTCTTTTCAAAGCCATTAATAGAGAGATTTGAGCCAATCCAGTTTCAATTGGTTACCAGCATGGCGCATAATGCTTTGTTAGGCAAGCGCAATTCAAAAGAAATCGCGCCATATTGGTTACCCATTTAAACTGAGGTGGTGGAACTCTCAATTAATGGCTCTGTATTTTTTTCATATCACAGCGCCACCTAACGCTTCCGCTTACTCCGATCGTATGCTCATACCCGTGACATATAGGGCATTAAAAATCTGATGTATATGGCTTCAACATTAAAGGTCAAGTCCACCCCAGAAAAATGTTGAATGGAAATGAAAGAGAAAAATCAAACAAGCATAGCGCTGAAAATTTCATCAAAATTGGATGTAAAATAAAAAAAAGTTGTGACATATTTAAGTTTCGCTTATTTTTCCAAAAAACAGTTATATGCACAACTCAGTGATATGCAAATGAGAGAGTCGATGATGTCCCTCACTCACTAATTATTTTGTTTTTTATTGTTTGAATTATGCAATATTCTAATGTTTACATATTTAACAACAAGGACCAACTTGACTTAATCATAAACTGTTAAAATAATGGTCATTCTACATGTTCAGGGAGGAATAAAATTGGTTTCACGTACCAATGAGGAGAAACTATGATTTTTTTAAATTTCATATGATAAAATACAAAACAAATAGTGAGTGGGTGACGTCATCAGTCTGCTCATTTGCATATCGACCAGGATGTGCATATAATTGGGTTTTTTTAATTAAGCGAACGCAAAGTAAATAATGGTCGAAGAGTCCAATGAACCTAAAATCAAATCACATCTGACATTGTTGAATGTCAAAGTTGAAACTGTGTTCAAACCCATCTCTTGTTGGTTCTTTGAAAGCTTCACTGGAAATTCATCTAAAAAAATCAAATACTTTTAAACGATTTATCTTCTTTCCACTGATGATGTCAAAGTGATCCACTTCGCTTACATGATTACATTTAGGGGAATATCATACCATCTCATTAAAAATTAACACATGGTAATCCAGTCTTTCGATGACGTCATGTCCTATCCAAACCGTCTGCATTGATATCAAGAGTAGGATGTAGCTGATTGCTCCCAAAGAAGATACTGTTGATGGGAGAAAGAAAAAAAAATTGAATTTCAAAGTGTTCAATTGGAACTATAGCATAGATCTTGTTGGAAAAAATAACCATATGAAAATTGAGCATACATTTCACAAAGAATAAAAAGGGACCTTTTGGCAACCTCAAGCATTCAAATTTAGCACATATTATGGTAGATTTCTGACACGCATAAGAGGAGAATGGAATTACCATTAGAATATTGGAAAACTTTGTTGTATAGATAATAATTTGACCAAGAAGGAATGAGATTCTGTAAAATAGATATTTGAAATCTCAAAATGCAGTTCGATCTTATTTTTACTAAGATACTGGGATGAAAAATATCTAGTCGTCATTAAATAACTTTTTAATGGTTGCCTTAATTAAGATTTTAAATAAAATCTAAAAAGTACATTCAGGAAACGATATGTCGTACATTTCGCTTTGTCTTTTACATTTTTGGCAGTTCACCTTGTCTTTTTTTCAGAGCCATTAATAGAGAGAGAGTTGAGATAACCCAGTTTCAATTGGTTACCAGCATGGCGCATAATGCTTTGTTAGGCAAGCGCAATTCAAAAGAAATCGCGCCATATTGGTTACCCATTTAAACTGGGGTGGTGGAACCAAAGACCTTATAATATATTACGGGTATATAGAACTCTCTCTGTATGGCTCTGTATTTTTTTCATATTACAGCGCCACCTAACGCTTCCTGTCACTCCGATCGTTGGCTCATACCACTGAACTAAAAATACGTGGAAGTCGTGTTCACCCAAGCAAAACAGCGCCGGCGAAATCGATAAGTCACGTGACCGCCGCCATTTTGCTAGGTCAATTGTTCGAGAGCGCGCCGTAGAAGGCAATTGAAAATTTGTGCAAGATGCAATATGTTTTCTCTATAAATATAAAATTAATAGTGTGGCAAAGTGTATTTTAATGTCATTAAGCCAATCATGTACAAACATATTTCTATATGCACAATGTACAGGGACCTGGTAATTCATGTAGTTAAAAAAAAGGGTCTAAATCAGGGTGACCAGATTTCACAAAATGAAATACGGGACAATCGATAAAAAAAGATCACCAAGAAGGCTACACGATGTTATACTTGTGAAAAAAATAAAAATAATTGGAAGGGAGGGATAACGAAAGAATGAAGGAGAGAAAGAAAAGACGAAAGAAAAGAAATGAGAAAGAAGAAAGAACAAATGAAGGGGAAAATGAAAGCGGAAAGTTAGAATAATCAAAAGGACGATGAAAGAAAGAATAAAAGAGAAAAAAGGGTTTCCGTCATTCTTTGAATTCACCCAATACATGTATAGAAAGAAAGAAAGGGAAGATGTGTGAAAGACAAAATAAGAAAAATGAGGAGGAAACAAAGAATAAAGGAAAGATTTTTTTTTTCTTTGAAAGAAACAAAGAAAGAA
This sequence comes from Lytechinus pictus, assembly GCF_037042905.1. NCBI lineage: Eukaryota > Metazoa > Echinodermata > Echinoidea > Temnopleuroida > Toxopneustidae > Lytechinus > Lytechinus pictus. The sequence continues at coordinate 14,784,225 of NC_087256.1, read as the reverse complement.
GAAAACGGGAAGGGAAAATGAAGGAAGGGAGGGAGGGAAAGAAAGAAAGAATAAGGGGAAAGAAGAAGAAGGAAAAATAAAATAGAGAATGAAAGAAAGAATGAAAGGGAGGGAGGAAAGATTGGAGGGAGGAGAGAATGAAAAAAAAATAATGGAAGGAGAGAAAAAACGAAAAGAAAAAGGTGAGGAAGGGAGTAAATAAAAGTATAAGGAAAGAAAGTGACGGAAATAAAAATGGCAGATACGGAGAAAGAAGGAAAGAAAGAAAATTAAAACACAGAAATTATCAGGAAAGAAAGGTATGAAATATTAAAAGATGTAGATGGAACAAAAAAAAACAAGGATAGAAGGATGAAGGATAAAAAGAAAAGAGGAAAAGGTTCAAACTTCAAGCAAACAAAAGCAATCCAATCATCTAACAGAAATGATAATGATATTTGGTGTGGTTTTTTTTATAGATATATCTTCAAAATTTTGGAAAACTAAGTGGTTTAGAAATGAATAAAATTTCAAAGTGAAACATTGTCAACTTACAAATTAGAGGAAACAGCGCCGGCATCATACACAACAAGACTCAAAAAGCTAAAACAACTGCATGTAGATCCAGTTATGAAAACTAACAAAAATCTATGAGGCGCCGAATGTACCAATATTATATAGAACAATTATTTGTTATATAATCATTATTTATTAAATAATAACTATTATTTATATATAATTTACATTTTATTTGTAAATAACTACTATTGTATAAAATATCATTTCTAATTATTTATATATAATTCCAAGTAATACTTCATTATTTGTAAATAATAATAGTTCGACATTCCATTATTTATAAATAATGATTATTTGTTTTTCATTATTTATAAATATTGATTATTTGTTTTTCATTATTTATAAATAATGATTATTTGTTTTTCATTATTTATAAATAATGATTATTTGTTTTTCATTATTTATAAATAATGATTATTTGTTTTTCATTATTTACAAATGATGATTATTTGTTTTTCATTATTTATAAATAATGATTATTTGTTTTTCATTATTTATAAATAATGATTATTTGTTTTTCATTATTCATAAATAATGATTATTTGTTTTTATATTATTTATAAATAATGACACTACATATTTCATTATTTATAAATAATGACACTACATACTTCATTATTTATAAATAATGATTATATAACAAATAATTGTTCTATATAATATTGGTACATTCGGCGCCTCATACCGATCCTATTAAATCAGTAATCTGAGAATTATAAAAAATTTCCGCCGATTTTGTAATTATTTTGGTGGAAAAACTGTTTATCATGTAAGATTGTTTGCATCATTATGCTCCGATCCTACATGCATAGAGCCTGTCACACACACATGCAGGCAATAATACTAACCTCGTACTAGTGTGAGTGACAGGCAGGAAGCCAGCTCGTTTGCAATGTATTGGGTTAGGATAAAAATCACCCACAGAACTTGCAAAAGTTTTAGTTATCGATTTATTGTTGTCTCTGCTTCGTCATTTTGTTTGGTTATGTGATGAAAATTCGTCACTTTTAGATTAATCAACTATATTTTGTTCAATATTCTAAAAATACGGGACAGATAGGTGTCCCGGGAAGGGTTTGTCGGGACGCCGGGACAAATTAAGGAGCAAAATACGGGACGATCCCGGGAAATACGGGACGTCTGGTCATTTGACAAGAGGTAGTGGTCTTTTTGTGCAATTTTTGACTTGTGGAATATTTCATACTCACCAGGATATTAACTGGTATGTGAAAATAAGCGAAATTTAGTGCAACAACTTTTTAAATGGAATTTCCATTTCTATGATTTTCTGATTTGTGCTCTAATAATAATAGTAAACTTGTTAGAGTTGACTTGGTTTTGTTTATCCATCACCCATTCCTTTATGTAAAAGTGTATTGATGTATAAGCACATGTCGTGCAACATCCATGCTCTTCCAAATTAAATTTCATAAGAATTCAAATTCTATTGTGCCCATTTTTACATACACTGTACTTTATAGTAGATATTTCCTTGCTGAGTACACGAAGGTCCAACTTTGAAGGCTCATTAAAAGTAACAACCTTCTTGCCCTTAAACTTCTATTCAATTTTTCACCCTGAATGTGTGATTGAAGAGTATGAGAGGGAGGGAAGGGAATATTTACTCAAAATTTATATAGAGAAAGTTGAAGGAAAAATTGTAAAGATGGAGAGAGAGACACTGGCGTAAATCCGTGTTGATGGGTGGGGGGGATGACTGAAATATTTTGGCTTTTTTTTTGTGCAATCATGTTTTTAGATATGCAAGGAATTGCCATTGATATGTCCACAGTGGCGTACCGTGGGTCACGGCATGGGGGGGGGGACACCAGCAAAAATTTTGAATCACTGAGTGAGTGCGCTAGTGAGCGCGCTCAGTTGCCAGTTATACTGACCTAATAGAGACATTTTAAGGACAATGTCATTAAACTTATATGTATCTCACTGATCAAATAATGCGAGCGCGAAGCGCGAGCTGATTTTTTTTTATATTCACACCTAAAAAGGGACATTATAATCAAATTTGTGTAATCATGATAGGTACCTGTCTCGCTAAACAATGTGAACGCGAAGCGCGAGCTGAAAATTTAGATAATTCAGACCTGAAGTGGGGCATTCTAAGGTTTTTTGTAAGAATTAACTAGGACCATATACGTATTTCATTAACCAAATGATGCGAGCGCGAAGCGCGAGCTGAAATTTTTTTATATTCAGATCAGAAGGGACATTTTAAGGACTTATTTTAGGAATTTATGAAAAGCAGACATATCTCACCAATCCACTAATGCGAACGTAATCACGGACATGAAATGTTTCATATATACCAAGACCTTAACATGGGGCAATCACTTTTTGAGTCGTGAAAAAGAAGCATAATTATGTCACTACATAAAACAATGATAACTCAAGTGCTAGGAAATATATTTGGTTTATATTGACTTGAAAACGGGATGTTTTAGTACAACAGGATTATATATCACGTTAAACAGACAATGCGAGCACCAGGAACAATGATGACGTAGGCCCTGGGCAAATTATGTTTCATAAAGTTATGATAAATATGTTTATTATGTAATGTAACATAACATAATCATAATATATAACATTATAATGAATAATATTTTCTTATTTCCCACTACGTTTCTCTTCCTTTCTCCCTCTTTTCTCCTTTTCCCCTTTCCCCGTTTTTTTTTTTGGTCAGCCGATGGGGGGGGGGGATGTGCCCCCCATGCCCCCCGTAGTTACGCCACTGTATGTCCATATGGCAAATACCCCTCCAATATTATTATCTTTTCTACCCTATGATGGTTTAATGGTTTTATTAGAGATTACATTAAAAACATTTTGACATTCCATCTTAAAAGGGCATCTTAATCCCTTCCCAAAGACCCCAACATTGATGAATTGGAAGAAACGGGGGTTTCTCCTCAATGTTATAATAAGGACATAAGTGTTTCGTTTGGAAATGGTGAACTGGCTCTTTATTTGCATTTTATGATTCAATAATATTGTTTTATTTGTTAAGCGGTATTTTAGGAAGAATTTTCACCAATAAAACAATTTTTTTTCATTTCTTTCGTAAAAAGTGGGGGGGATGTTTGTACAGGCCATCCCCCCCTCCTCGAAAAGTGGGGGGGATATATCCCCCCCATCCCCCCCGGGATTTACGCCAGTGGAGAGAGAGAAAAAGAAACAGACGATCAACGAGAAGAGATGGAAAGAAGAGGAAGATCAAAGAGAAAGAGAGAGAGGGAGAGAGAGGGGGAAATCGAGGAATGAGAGAGAGGTGAGGAGAGAAAGGCGAGACGAAAGGGAGATAAAAGAGGGCTCGATATATGGGAGATGGGGAAATAAAAGAAAGATATAATTAGGGGGAGAGAGAGAGAGGGAATATAAGAGAGAGAGAGAGATGAGAAAGAAGAGGAGAATCAGAGAGAAAGAAGCCAAAGAGAAAGGAAAATAATAAAGAGGGAGATCGAGATGATATAAAGGGGAGAAATAAGAGAGAGAGGGGCATGAAAGTAGAAATGGAAGAAATAGAAGGGGATGGAGAGGATAAGAGAGATGGACAGAAGAGGAAAATCAGAGAAATGAGATGATCGAGATGAATAGTTGAATGAGAAGGGAGGTTTAAAAAAAAAGCTAGAGAAAGGGACATGATTTCTAATCGTTGAAATATTTTTTTTATGCAACCAGCTAGTAGGCCTACTCAGAAAGCATATTTGTTGTGGGGCCTTTCCTTGTCACAGCGTGCGCGTGAAAAAGGTCGCCTTTTTTATGATTTCATGTCTGTATGTTTACTCCCCTTTAATACAAAAATGTGACTAAATCAACAATTTCAGTTATGAAAGTATTCAATAACATATAGTTCATGATGTAACAAAGCAAACTAAAACTTTAAACAGCACAAGGAACACTTTCTTTGCGTTCCTTTCTCCCATCTGCCTATATACACGCAGCATTTGTCGACCAGCCAGTATTGACCTAGCAAAATGGCGGCGCGCTCAGTCGAGCGTGAAGCCCGATGCTCTTCGTTGCCGCACGGCTTTGTGTACGTTGGGAATAGGGACACGCACTCCACGTATTTCTAGTTCAGTGGCTCATACTGTCATACCCATGACGTAGGGTATTGCGTTTTAATAATTCCTCTCTGAATCCAAGTTCATGATTTTTTAAAGTAATTATTATAGGTTGACGAATACCGATGTCAGATTTAGTTTGCACGTAAAATGGAAATCGGATGTATATGGCTTCAACATTAAAACGATAGAAGTACAGATTTGCATGTATTATTTTGGCATAGTTGTCCAATTGTATACGATTCGTTTATCGTTAAAAGTGTGTATATCATTGAAATTGTAAAAATTTGTAATGTTAAACATTAATGCCAAACTTGAATTTATTCTTAATATCACCAAATTTGAATAAATTTTGTATTAATTGTTCGTTATTGTTATGTGAGGTTACATGGTTCTTATTTCTTCCCTAATGTGGCTATCTCAATAAAATGTTATAAAAAAATAATAATGCATTAATCACCTGCCGTGTTGCCATAGTGACAGTTTATATCCGTGCAACCGATATCCATTGACCTTTCACCTTTGACCCAGTATCCCTCGTCACTATCGTAGACTTTAGCGCAGATGCGCGTAAAAGTCGAACAGTTCAATGAACCTAAAAACAATTCACATCTGACATTGCTGAATGTCAAAGTTGAAGCTGTGTTCAAACCCATCGCTTGTTGGTTCTTTGAAAGCTTCACCGGAAATTCATCTAAAAAAACAAATGATCAATACTTATAATCGCGTCACACACAAAGTAGTTAATCATGACTGCACTCTCTCCCTCAAAAAGAATATGAGTATTTGAAAAAAAAATCGCTTTTAACGAATTGGAGGGGTTTTTATCGTAGGGAGAAGACTGGAATATATATATATATATATATATATATATATATTTGTTGAAATGAATTCAGGTATTATTCAAAGATCACACAAAATTTGCCGTGTTTACACTTAAATCATAATTTACTTAACAGTGAGAATTTTAAATCACTTTGTAGCCATTGAGAAAAACTAATATTTTCAATGAAAAGAATTATTTAAAAAAGGCCTACTGACGAAGATAAATTAGAAATATTTAGAATAAAGATTGAAAGTGTTAGTAATACAAATAAAAAAGACAGAATATGAAGGAAAAAAAACAGATCTGAAACGGTAAATGTTCCGCAGTTAAAAAAAATGTTAAACAAGCACACTGGCGCAAACGAATCATACCGAGCGATTATTTTATTTTCAACGACATCAGTTTGGAGTCGCCAGTGAGACTGTGGTCTTTTGTATGAATTACAAAGCTCACCTGATAGCCTATGGTTAGTTGAGTTGGCAGCGAAGAACGTCAGGCGCCAATTACGATTCCCGACGACATATCCTGTTTCGACGAAACTCCCGATCCGTATCCTTGCTGAGATCGTGGTTGTATTAACTGATATCCTGATCCGCTTGTCCACGGGATCCGTCAATATTATACGGTCTATAGCAATGTTTACCTCTGGTACTTCAAGGCAAGATAAGCAAAGATTTTGATCGTAGTACAGTATTATCAACCCCCACTCCCCAACCCCCCCCCCCCTCCCCCCAAAAAAAAATCCAAGGAAGGTCTTCCCTCAGATTTCAATCTGATTCTAAGAAAACTATCCAAATCAACGTTGAACAAAAGAAAGTAACATTCAGCTGGCATACACATATTATTTCACTGACATCGGATCAATTATGACAAGATTGCGGAATTCAACAGTTTTCATCATTTTGGTCAATAATATGAGATGGGTATTGACTGTTGGTGACATATTCTTCATTCATGTCATTGCAAAAACAAAAAATATTATTTCGTGTTCATGTGTATAATATTGTAACACATTTTAACGCAACATCACACAGCACCCCCCCCCCCCCCCATTACCCAATGAGTATTTTCGTAAAATGTATCTCACCTAGTGAAGACTTCCTCGAGTCGGGAATTAAATTATATTTGATGATACAGCGAATTGAACTGAATTGAACAGAAAAAATCATGAACTTGATCGTGAACATTAAAAATACATGTTAATAATTATCCTCGTTTTCCTAACTTGGAACCCCCCATCTAGTTTGGGCCTACGTGTTATAGTGTCTTACCCATAGCCGTAAATGTCTCGTACTCGTAGATGAATCCATTTTCATCTCCTGGGGGTACTTCAGTCGGATCTGAATACATGAAATCATCATAATAGAAAGGATGTCGAAAACTTGTCATTAGAAGTAATTCGTTCACATTGAATCAACTAACCCTTTACTCGACAAAAGCAGACAGTCTTACGATGAAACTCACGGGGACTTCTCATAACAGGGGTGGGCGCGTCGTGGTCTAGTGGTTCTGACTCTCGCCTTTCAAACAGAGGGTCTTGGGTTCGAATCCTAGCCATGGCGTGTTTTCCTTCAGCAAGAAATTTATCCACATTGTGCTGCACTCGACCCAGGTGAGGTAAATGGGTACCGGCAGGAAAAGAATCCTCAAAAAGCTGTGCGCACCAGAATCGGTAGACTAGCTTAGCCGGGGTAATAATTATAGGAGCGCCTTGAGCACCTTTATAGCAATGTGGATACGTGCGCTATACAAATCGTATATTATTATTATTATTATTAACAGGATTTTTTCAATTCAATTCAAATAAACATTTATTTTCTTCCATTTAAAAAATGTATTCCATTTCATTTTTCGTAAACATGAATTCATACAAAAATCAGTTTGTCATACAGAATATAAATATGTACATCTTAGGTTTATAGAGGAAAGCGATACCCTAAAAGCAAAGGCTTGTGGCGGGATACAGTCAGTCGGCAAGCCCTCGAAAAAAAGTGGCTTCTTTTATCCAAGTGATATTCATGACTTTTTGCATTGTTAATGAGCTTGGTGCGGACCAAAACACCTCTCTTGATTCGGCCATTGCTGCTCTAAATATTACCCAGATTTCATGTTTTTGGTATCTTTATAAAGAAGAAAAATAATTATTGAAGGTCATGTGTTTGGATTTTTAAAAAGATGTTGTAATATAGGGAAAAATTTTGATCTAAAACATGAAACAAAATAATTATTTTCATGCAACAAAAGTTATTGTTTTTACCCTTAATTTCTGTGTGAGCACAAATGATTTTTAAATAATGATAAAGCTGAAGATCTAAGCTTTAATATGTTATAATTTTTATAAGAAGAGGTATTTTAGATGGGTCAGCAGCCAGCTTTTCATAAGGCCAAGTACATTTAGCAGCTCAAAAACAAGAATACTACTCTCTGATTGGTCATAGAGACCACACACCCACGCAAATTCCAATGTTCCCCACACTGGGCCTCTGAAGGTCACACTCACCATGTGGTAATCTCTTCAAAATACCCGCGCCTGTTGTTTTGAAAACATTATTCAGCCAATCAGAACTCTAGATTTTATGCTACCCAGAAATTTCAGAAATCTCTTCTTGCATGTTGATGGAAAAGGCTGGCTGCTGACCCATCAAAAAGGTGTCACATATCAAGAGTGACATTGTATGAAGGTAGAGAATTTGAGCTTTCTGATGATATAAATAATGTTTGTGCCCAAACACAAAATTTTGCACAATTTGCAAGAGAAAACAGAGGCCTCTTTTCAGGCCTGAAATTCACCTATTTATCAAACTATTTTATTCAAAAGAAATAACCAATATAAAAGAGTAACTTTTACTCTTTCCTATGGTACAAAAATAATTAATTTTACCCAAGGAAAAAATGGTTAAATTCTTTGAGAGAAAGTCTCACAATTCACGAGATTTTGTAGGGATATGAATTCAGCCACGAGAGGACTTGGATAAATCTTGCTCATTTGCTCATTAACATAGGGGCTTACAGACTGACTGGATACGCCTATAGAAATAAATACAATACAGTAAACAAAACAAGGAAAAGGCGAAGGGCTAGAAAAGGGCAGATAAAAGAAGAAAAGGAAAGAGAACGAGAACGAGAGAAGGAGACGTGAGCGGGAGGCGGGCACGAATTACTAAATAAAATAGAGTGCTCAACAAATTTTCACCTACAAAAAGAAATTAATTTGCTAGGACGTCATCTTATTTGTTTTTCTAGATTTGTATTTAGCCGAACGAATATTTCAAATATCCTCCAATATCAATGTTTTCAAACGGGAATTGGTCGGTATTCTGCGCGAGCCAAGCTATAAAATAATATGTACCTCGACCCAACTTTTATTCTGTAAGTTTATGTCACACCAAAACCATTGAAACACCCATCGAAACAAAATCTTGATCGGCATATCATCATCAAAGTAAATAGACTACCAGCTCAATATACTTTTTCCTTTACATTTGTCGCTATTTGTTCTCAAAAGAGGATGGATATTCTGTTCAGTTCATTTAATTTCCATTAAAAACTCAATCAAAATAAATACATACAAAATTCATAAATAAAAATCGGAAGGACCCCAAGAAAAGCATAGCTTTGCGAGGATGGGGCCCTGTACAATAATTTACAAAACAAAACAGATCTTACATTGTTAAAGTGTAAAGCATTTAATGGGTGGACAGAATGAAAATGTTTAAAAGACGATAAAACCATAGTTATAATTTTTGGCTGCATACAAGTTTTAAAAATTGATATATCATATAAAAATTTAAAGGCCTGGTCCCACTGGCCGACGGGTACAAAACGTATTCATAAAGGACACAGCGGACGAGCAAAATTTCGGGGGTAGCTCCATCCATTATCATCCGCTCCAGAAATGGACAAAATAAGCAAAAAATTGCGAAAACATAACGGAAAAGAACGGTCGTAGGTAGTATGTAGCGCTGATGTTGAACGGATGTTCATCGAAAATCTAGCAGATGAAAACGGATGGAAGTGGATGACAGTTCTGAAAGAGTTCCCGGGAGTTTTAGATATTTTATTTACGAGATGCATGCGCTTACATCCTTTCTATTTCCGTGCTACTAATAACCAGGGGCGGATCCAGCTTTTTATAAAGGGGGGGTTGGGGTGGTATGCGAGGGAGCGTAGCGACCGAGTCCAAGCGAGCGGAGCGAGCGACGGGGGAGGGTGTGGGAGGGGGGTGTCCCCCTCCCACATTCCCAAATATTTATTTTTCATCCCCAAAGACTTCAACAATCCCCCAATTTTTTTTTTTTTTTTAATGTGGGGATTTTGGGGATGAGAATCGGCAACGCTGGCCTAGCTTGTCACTTCGGCGGTGGCCCGTGTCCTCAAAAAAGCTGATGGGGGGGGGCAAGGGACTCTGTGACATTTGTTCGCCCAACCCCCCCCCCCTCCCCCAAAAAGAAATAATAATAATAATAATAAATGAAATAAAAACATAGAAATAGAATAAAATAAAATTACAAGTTTAAAAAAAAGATAAGATTTAAAAAAATGGTCCTCGGATTTTTTTTTTGGGGGGTTGCAACCCCCCCAACCCCCCTTCTAGATCCGCTTCTGATAACGATGTATAGACGTTCCATGTACCTTAACTTTCCTCCCTGTTTCCGTTGTCAGATTCAGTGGATGTGAGTTGCGAGGATGCAGAGAGGATACAGCGGGAGTTTAACGGAGGATAACGGACATGGAATGTTTGCTGTTCGTATATGTTACAGATTTATATCCTACACGGCGGAAAGTTCATCCGTACTAAAAATTTTGTGCAGCTCAAAACTTTTTGCGCGAATGAGATCACATTGGACTGATGCTCGATAACGGATGCTAGCGTTTTCCAACAGATGGCACGATTATTTTTTCCCGTTTTACATCCTCTTTGCATCCGTAAGTGCAGTGGGACCGGGCTTTAAACATTGCAAAATGTATATAACATAAATGGCGGTACCTTTAAAACATTTATTAAATTTACAAAACTTGTTTACTCTGTGTTGAGCAAACTTCATCGGGCCATTTTTGTATTCGTAGAATAAAGCCTTACTTTAAAGCTACGGTCACAAACGTCCGTACGAACAAAGCGTTCGTACGAATCTCCCAGTTCGTGCGAACTCTGGAGTTCCTAGAGATTCCTAAATGGGGCATCTTCGATTTTTACCGCCTTCTTAACAGGGGCCGCGGAAGCGGGGGGGGGGCTGGGGGGGGGGGGCTTCAGCTTCAGCCCCCCCCCCCCACTTTTTTCCAAAACCGTGTACAAAAACACAAAAATGACCATACGATTGTGATTTTGTACATGGTCAGCCCCCCCACTTTTGGCTCAGCCCCCCCCCACCCCCACTTTGAAAACCGTTCCGCGGCCCCTGTTAAGAACAAATTAGACCTTCTAGACAAAATTATTTATACCATGGTCCTAGAATTCGCATGCTGTTCGTAGGAATGTCTTGAGTTATTTTTATTCAGACTTAATATGACCATCTTACGAATTATGTTGTCACAAGATGGTCGTACGTGAAACTCACGACACTCTCAAGTCATTAGTAAGACGATTTATTTTGCAGTTGCACAATTTGTGTACCTACGACTTACTTCCTTCCCTTAAGAACGCCTTGGAACGCCAAGAATCGTTATTAAACGCGTAGTACTAAGCTCGGCTCGTAATGCAGTCTTACGAACGCTGTATGAGACTTCTATGAACAACTTACGGTGTTCTTACGGTCATCGTTAGAATTTAAGGATTCTAGAATTGTCTCTCGACCCTAAAAATCTTTACATGGCTCTTACGACGTTCGTAAGGCCATTGCGACCCCCCCCCCCCCCCCCCCCCATTCTTGTTACATACGCATTTCTAATAATGATAATAATTTACATATTTCTATGTGTATATACTCAACTGCGCATTACAATAATGTTGATATCATTATTACCCCGGCAACAGCCGTGCTGCCTACATGCGCTCTGGCATTCAAGGACTTTCTTCTTACCGGGTACCCATTCTCCTCACCTGGGTTGAGTGCAGCACAATGTGGGTAAATTTCTTGCAGATTGAAACACGAGAGTCATAACCACTAGACCACGACGCCCCCTCATTATCATATTATCATTATGTACCCAATTATTCATATTTTTAAAGGGGGATCCACACTTTACAAGCATTGCTTTTAGTGCCCCCCCCCCCTTATTTCCCATCTCCACATGCTTTAGTTGATGGTGCTTTTCTTGAAAATGTCAATCCATAAATTTGTATCTGATTAATATTACTTTGTATTTTGCGAATGGATATGAAATAAAGAATTGAATTGAATAGAGGGTTTCTACGACGTTCAAGGAAAAAATCTTGGACGAGACTATCGACCAAGCTGCTAACGGTCTACGAACTTGTCTGCGAGCGCTGGATTCGTCCGGCCTTCTTGAGATCTTACGAAATTGTATAAAAATCGTTCGTATGTCGTTCGTAGTAGTTCTTAATAGTATTTGTGACTGAGCCATTCGAAAGATCAAGTTATTTGAGATCGCTGATTATTCAGATAATTCTAAGTGTTATAAGTCTTGTCTATCTATGCCAGTGACCCAAATAGTTTGTCTCGGTCATGAATCTTTTTTCTTTTCTTTTTTGGCCAGAGTTATGCAGTGCAGTTGGCTATTATAGCCTAATTCTCATTTGTGCGTTTCATACCTTGCATAACTCAGTTTTAGGCTCTCTTGCAAGTTCTAAATTCTGATCCATATTCAATACTAGGATGGTTCAGATAGTTTTCTTGCAAGGTTATTGTTATAGGCAGGTGAATGCAATATTTAAGTAGCTTGGGTTTAGATTGGAATTCTTATATGGGAGGAACCCTTGTAAGAATTGATAGTTGTCACTTGAAGCCTAGTAGTCCAGGATAGGCCCCATAGAAAACCGACCAAACCTTGCTTTTTCATATATACAATACTTTTTTATGGTTTCTTGTCAATTCGAGGGTGCTGATTACGAATCTGAATGATGCCACTCGTGTAACCTTGAGAATCTTCCGCAAATTGGCAAAATCCAATATGGCCGCCAAAATATGCAAATTACCCATGAAAATCATAAGATTGCCCGCACATTGGTTATAAAATGTATGTATTTGTGTTGCAGGAGTGAAACGCCCTCTGAAAAAACGATTTATGACAAAAAATTATTTTCTAGATATTGAAAATGGCCGCCATAGACCCATGTATTCTACATTATGTACAATATGAATGGGGAAAACTAAATTTCACAAAAGTGAGCACTAAATGAAAGTAATTGTGATTTTTTGTGAAATAATGGATAAAAACATGATTGCTAACGAAATTTATCATTTGTTATGTCATGTATGTAATAAATAAAGCATTTTAATATTCAAAAAGCCACAAAATACCCTGACAATATTATGTACAATATTAATGTAACAAAAGAAAATCACAAGAGTGAGAACTAAAATGCATAATAGTATTAAGATAAGCGAGTAGAATACTGGCTAAAAACATAATTTTATCGAAATACAAATGCAACTTATGTGATAAACGCTGTATTTTGATATAAGAAATGACTGCCATATGCCCATTATACATTATGTACAATGCGATTGGAGAAATTAATTTTCACAAGAGTAAGAACTATAAAATGCTTGCAATTGTGATCACCGAGTAAAATAATGTCTGAAAACGTGTTTTCTAGCGAAACATATCATTTCTTTTATCATGCATGAAATAAATGCTGTATTGTGAAATTCAAAATGGCCCCTATAGGCCCTATAGGCCCTAACAGTATTATCTACAATGTAAATGGGGACATGTAATTTTGTAAGAATTTGGATATACTTGACTATGAAATCCATAAAATTATGTTGTATGATAAAACATTTAAACATGATTTTTATGAAATATAGCATTTCTTCTGCCATGTAAGTGATAAATACTGTATTTTGACATTCAAAATAACTGATACAAGCCCTAACTAAATTATGTTACATGCGTATAGGGAATCTACTTTTTACAAGAGTGAGAATCATAAAATGCATGTAACTGCGATTTATGAGTAAAAATATTGTCTTAAACATGATTTCTAAATGAATACATCACATATTGGTCATGGAGGTAATAAATGCTGTACTTTGAAATTCAAAATGGCTGCCATAGGTCCTTAAAGTATTATGTACATTGTAATTTGGGACATATAATTTGACCGAAATTGGCTTTGCTTGACTATAAGTATTGCATATAATTGTGATGCAAGAGTGAAATATTGCCTAAAACCATGGTTCCTAACGAGGTATATCATATCGGTGCACTTAAGGTGATAAAATGCTGCATTCTGAAATGGAAAATAGCCGCCATGGGCTGTTATTGTATCATGTACAATTTGAATGAGGACAGATAATTTTCACAAAAGGGCATATGGCGGCCATTTTGAATTTTGAAATATAACATTTATCACCTAAATTTTAGATGATAATCGTTAGTACTCATGTTTTCACACAATATTTCACTCATACAACACCATTTAGTCAAGCAAAGCCAAAATCTGTTAAAATCATTTGTCCCCATTCACATTGTGCATAATACTGTCGGGGCCTGTAGTAGTAGACCGGCCAAAACGATTTTTTATACTTTGGACGGCAAAATTTGTTAATGCTTGCTAATGCTTGGCATCCCAGCTAATAGTCTTGCAAAAATACACAGGAATAGCGTACGGCCGGATGCCAAGCGCAATTTTGCGTGAAAGTGTCATTTTTAGCGTAAAATCTGAAAGAATGTCGAAAATCACGCATTTTGATATTTTGACGGATTATATTCATATTTTTGATTATCTTTGATATGCAATTATTCTTATTCGGAGTTTCAAATTATAAGTCTCATAAATATGCATTTCAAATGTGATTATTGCACACACATATATGGAAATATGAAATATAAAATCGTGATTTACTAAAAATAGTAGTTTGTGAAAACTATCAATAGTATAATGTTTTTGTTCCGCATATCAATTTCGTCCATTTTAGCGCTAACCGAATAAATACATAATAATTGTTGTCATGGCACATATAGTGAAAACAAATGTTGAAAGAAGATGCAAGATATATCATTTTATGTTATATATGCGAAAGATAACAATGTACAATTATCGGATGCGCATTTATGATAAAATACAAACAGCGCACAATATTACATCTATATTGCACATACTAATATTAATCAGTGCGATACTCGTCATGATATTATATCAGATTATGTTTACTTTTGTAGAGTTCGATCTTCTTGCTATTTCCGCGAATTAATTGGTGCTGAACGTAAATCTACCTGTGGCGATATTCATAAATAGGTCTGATATTTAATTTGCCGTTACCATGGTAACATTAATTTTGTATGAATATCTATATCCAAAATCATAGAAACAGTAGCGTACCTAGGATTTTCCACAAGGGGGGGGGGGGGCAAAACCGTCGGCCAAAAAAATTGACAAGCAAAAAAAAAGGTCTTCAAGCTCGTCAGGGGGGGGGGGCAAAAAAAAAGGTCTTCAAGCTCGTCGGGGGGGGGAAGGATACGTCTTTTGCATGGGTTGGGACTCGTCAGGGGGGGAGCAGACTGCCCCCATTGCCCCCCCCCCCCCCCGTAGGTACGCTAGTGCACAGAAAACATACATGTATGAATAAAACGATCGAATTAGCATTTTTAAACTACTCTGTCAATCTACATTTTACTTCAATTATTGGATTATCAAAGTCTAAAAAAATATGGCCGTTGCCACGGCAATACCTATTTTTTGTCTCGCCTGCATGCATAGCAGAGCAGGACTAAAGGAGCCACTTTTCCGGCGGAGGCGACGGTAGTTTTGATATAACAGCGTCATATCAACCTTGAAATCTTAACCAATGTTACGTTTTCGAAATTTCGTTTTAACTTTGAACGTACATAGGAAAACAAAATTAATGACACTTATAACAGTATTCAGGTATTACTGATCGTCTTGCACAAGTTTTAGATCACATGATTAAGGTCAAAGGTCATTTAGAGTCACTGAACTTTGGCCATATATATGGGGGTATTTTTTTCTTAATGACATCATTACTTTTTAATTTTATTGATCCAGTTCATGATTAAACTTGAATATAAGGGTATTAAAGTATGATGGATCATTTTGCACAAATTTCAGTTCACATGATCAAGGTTATACGTCATTTAGGTTCGATGAGCTTATTATTTTATTATCACATGAATGGCGCTTTTGTGAATAATTATTAGTTTCAGTTGTTTCCAATGTTCTGCTGCTATAATTATTATGTGAAAATATGAATAATAAATGTTATTTGGTCTTTTGCATTGCAAGTTATAATTTTCATTCAATTCATGTTGCTTCATTACAGTTTTCGCGTTTGCTATTATCATAGGTCCATGCTGTTATATATCGTAGTCTAAGACGGGGGCCGGACAGCCCGACCCTGGGCAGCCCTGGACATACATGTATGTATTGCCAATGCCAATTTGGGAAATGCAATCTATATATTACAATATCTGCGCTGGACGCTGGTCATTAGCCTTTAGGTTTGTTTGTCATAATGGTCGTGCGACTGCATTTCCCAACATGACAATACATGTGATGAAATGAGCTTTAAGAATTAAAATGTGAACTTAAAGAACCTACTCTTTTAGTATTTCAAACATCATTATCCACAGATGATAACTCTTAGCTCATGCAAATGGTTACTGACCGATCTATTTTAATTTTTGGTCTAATGAACTGTTCAATTAACTGATCAAAGAGACCGCAGTTGCATGAAACAACGCCTTCGACATTCTAAAATTGGGAAAATGATCTACGGACACTGACATAAGCCTTGTGATAGAAGATGCATGGAAGTGAGGGGGAGGGAAAACTTGCCCCCCCCCCAAAAAAAAAAAAAATCAATCAATCAATCAAGAAAAGGCATAAAACAACAGAAGCAAAATAATAGAAAGCTTGTTGGGGAGGGGGTTATTTAGTTATTTATTTATTTATTTATTACTTTATTAATATATTTATACATATTTATTTATTTATTATAACCTCAATTGAATGTAAATATTGTAATTTTTTACATTTTTTGTATTAATAAACACAAATTCTTCCCTAAATTAAGGCTTTTGCTTAAAAGACTTGGTCAGTCAGCTCACTCACCAGCAGCGTAGCTAGGATTTTGTCAGCAGAGGAGCACGGGGGCGGGGCTTGGTATTTTGCAGGGGGTACCAAAATAGATTGATTCATATGCCATGAAATTTAGAGTTGAAAGTTAGAAAGTTACATTATTCGTAAGTGTAATCATGAACATTATCGTAATGTTAAAAATTACAGAAATTTTTAATATTCTGACGTGGAAACGGAGCATTTAATAAATATTTTATTTAAATGATATATAGGCTATTGATGCGAGCGTGAAACGCAATCTGATTTTTATATTCCAATCCGTAAACTGGACATTTTGATGACGTTTTGAAATGTTATGTATCTGTTTTTTTTTTTAATCCAGCACAAGCCGAGCTGGCTTTTTTTTTAATTAGAAACGAAACATTCTAAGGCGCGATAGCTCAATCGGTAGTGAGGGGGTTTCGGATTCCGGTGGCCTGGGTTCGATTCCCACTTGGTGCGCTAGTGCCAAGTAAGGCATTTAAATGGTATATAGTAAGGCATTTTAATCCTATAGGTCCCTCGGAGAGTACCTTAAGCCATCGGTCATCTGGTTGCTTACTTAGAAGCATTCACGCTTTCTTAGCAAATGAGGTAAAACAAAAATCGTGAAATCATGAACAATGTTCAGTATTTAATTATAGCATTTGATGCGAGCACGAAGCGTGAACTGAAAATGTCGAATTAAACGAAGGATTTTAAACATGTTTTTAATGAATAAAAAGATGAATATCTTACTTACAAAAACGTTAGCGCAAAAGCGCGAGCTAAAATTGGGAGAGACTAAGAGCTAAAGATTGGACATACAGTATTCATATTTATTTGATAATGGACTGGATGCGACTGGATTCTGAGAAGTTGACACATCAAGCAAGGTTTTTTTTTAAACAGATAACAAGTTGTTTATCTCATATATTAATGCCAGCGCGAAGCTCGAGTCGAAAATTTATTTGCCATCTTTTTGTAATCCCGTTTAGGGTTCCTATCTCGCTACACCACAATAAAATATACACTTGAATCGCGAGCAGAATACTTTGGGTATATTACAGCGGCGTACCCAGGATTTTCCAAAGGGGGGGGGGTTTTTAAGGATATTTCATCCGCGAAAAAAAATTACAAGCAAAAAAAAAGGTTTTCAACCACAAATAAAAAATTTTGTACCAGAAAAAAAAAATCGTCAGGGGGGGGGCAGGCCTGGGGTACGTCCCCTGCATGAGTTGTGACTCGTTGAGCGCCCCCCCCCCTTTACGCTAGTGGTTTATTATCTTGAAAACGGGATACTTTCAGCTCCATGTAATCCTTTCGGACACTACACATAACCTTAGGCAGCGGGGGGGGGGGGAGGGGGGGGGAAGAGGCAGTTGCGGCCAGAAATTTTGTAACTCGTTTTAAGTATGTACTTATTCATGTAATTATGTTAATAATTTACAGTATCTTCAATTTTACATTCAAAATGCCCCCCCCCCCTCCCCGCTAAATTTTGCATGCCCCCTTTCGGAAAATATTTCTTCCATCTTACTTGAAAATTCTTTTAATATTTGTGACATTAGAAACGATCGATATTCAATAGATGAACCAATTTAAATCGAAGAATTTAAGTTGTAAAAAAACTTAGAACTATTGATAGTGTTCACAAACTTCTATTTTGAGTAAATCACGATTTTTATGTCATATTGCCATATATGTGTGTGTAAAATTCCACATTGAAATGCATATTTAGTAGACTTATAATTTGAAACTCTGAATAAAAATAATTCCATATCAAAGATAATCAAAAATATGATGATAATCCGTCAAAATATCAAAATGCGTGATTTTCAACAGTCTTTCAAATTTTACGCAAAAAATGATACTTTCACGCAAAAGTGCACTTGGCATCCGCCCGTACGTTATTCCTCAGGATTTCCGCAAGACTTTTAGCTGGGATGCAAAGAATTGACAAATTGTGCTATCCAATTAAAAACTCGCTTTAGAATGCACTTATACATGTAATTAAAAACTCGCTTTAGTATGTACTTATACAATTTATTATGTACATAATGTATGGTATTTTCAATTTTTCTTTCAAAATGCGCACCTGGTAAAATGCACATTGTCTCCTTTCGGATAACATAAAATGAGATATATTCCATCTTACCTGAAAATTATTTTAATATTTGTGGCATTAGGACATTTACTATACATTCGATTGAGAAACGCATTTAAATCGAAGAATTTAAGTTGCGTAAAAAACTTCAAACTATTGATAGTTTTCACAAACTTTTATTTTGAGGAAATCGCGGTTTTATGTTTCCCTGTGCCATATGTGTGTGTGCAATAATCACATTTGAAATGCATATTTATGAGACTTATAATTTGAAACTCTGAATAAAAATTATTTCATATCAAAGATAATCAAAAATATTAAAATAATCCGTCAAAATATCAAAATGCGTGATTTTCGACATTCTTTCAGTTTTTACGCTAAAAATGACACTTTCACACAAAATTGCACTTGGCATCCGGCCGTACGCTATTCCTGGGTATTTTTGCAAGACTTTTAGCTGGGATGCCATGCATTAACAAATTTTGCCGTCGAATCCTTATCTAGAGCACTTTTTGACTTTTGGCCGGTCTACTATAGCGGTCATTTTGACTTTCAAAATACAGTATATATCACCTACCTGGCAGAAGAACTGATAAATCTTGTAAGAAATTATGCTCTCAGACAATGTTTTACTCATAGATCACAATTACGTGAATTTATGGCGCTCACTCGTGTTAAAATTTATTTCCTAGTTCGCATTGTACATAATACAATTAATGTCTATGGCGGCCATTTTGAAAATCAAAATACAGTATTAAACACAAACTTTAAACCTGAATGATATATTTCGTTAAAAATTATGTTTTTTAGACAGTATCCCATTAATTCATCACAAATAAATGGATGTCAGTGCTCACTCTTGTGATTTCTTTGGTCCTCTTTATCGTTGTACATAATACTGTTGGGGCCTTTTGCGGCCATTTTGAATATCAAAATACAGCATTTATCACATACATGGCATATTAAATAATATATTTCGTTAACAATTGTGTTTTTAGTCAGTATTCGACTTGTTTTTCTTAATAATATGCATTTTAGTGCTCACTCGTGCGATTTTTGTTGGCCCCTTTGCCTTAGAAAATAATACTATTTGGGCCATTGGCAGCTACTTTGAATATTAAATACAACAATTTTCCCATACATGACATAATAAATGATGTATCATGTTAGCATTGATGATATTCATATATTACTTCTTCCATAGATCACAATTACTTGCAGTTTAGCGATCATATTTGTGAAAAATTAATTTTCCCTATTCATAATTATTGTACATAATAGGGTATACAGAAGTCTGTGGTGGTCATTTTAAATATCAAGAAAGAAATATTTTGTCAAAAAATGTTTTTTTCAGAGAGTATTTTACTCTTGCAACACAATTACATACATTTTATAGCCAATTTGCTGGCAGTTTTATGATTTTCATGGGTAATATTGCATATTTTGGCGGCCATATTGGATTTTGCCAATTTGCAGAAAATGCTCAAGGTTACACGAGTGGCATCATTCAGATTCGTAATCAGCACCCTCGAATTGACAAGAAACCATAAAAAATCTTGTATATATGAAAAAACAAGGTTATGCCTCTTCTATCCTGGACTATAGCAATCGGAGAGGCAAGACCTCCGAGTTCTCTCTTAGAGTAGCTGCAGCAGCTTGCCTGCCAGGGTTTGGTAGCATCAGCTAGGCCGACAGGGTCGGGCGACTACAGCATGTTTAGGCTGTAAATCTAGAAACAAGGCGTGGCAGTTTCTTATATTTTTTCTAGCTATGTTGCACCACATTTGTCTGTACTGGACATGGGCTGCTCCGGTCTTCCAAGCTTTCTTGTCACCATTTGAACTGTAAGTGAATTTAAATTGTTTTTTCTTTATAATAGTTTTATTAGGCAAATTGTTAAAGAAATATTTACGAAGAAAGAAATCAAGTTTTTGGCTACATTGCAATCATTCAAATCATTAATGATTGATTTGCATTTATAGTATTTGATATATGTATGTTTTCCATTAAATGGATTAAGGAGATTATATAAAAGGTCATCTGACTTGAAGCTGAGTTATATTATTGCAAACATTTTAAATAATATTTTCTTGTAAGTTTGATTGTTATTGTCAAAGATATTAATTGTTCCTTTTCCAAAGTGGATGTTGCTTATAGTATTAACGTTTGCTTGTCATAATGTAATTAGAAATCAGAAGTTGTTTTATAATGGAAATAGCATGAGGCTGAATATTCTTGATTGTTCTTGTGATATATGAGATATTTAGTATAAATGTGAAGCTTATGGCTCGTTAGGGATAGGTAGTATTTATGCCTTGGTATATTATTATCTGTAGATGGCGTTGACGTCGATGTCGACAGTATTAAGGACGACGTTATGTCCATTGCGTGAAGGCGTTTCTCAAGCATAGAGGTGTAAACCCGATGTAAAACGGTATAAAGTCTATACTAGTCAAGTTGAGTCAGTCAAGATGAACGTCGAAGGACTTGGACCATGTTAGACGGTCAACGAGTTGATTTCAATATTCCCTAGAAGTTCTTCAGATCATGTTCATAATTTTAAAGAAATGAAGAGATAGGAATAAAAGAACTTTTGGACTTGAAAGCAGTAACACAGTAAACTGTTTGGTTATATTTGGGGACATCGATAATTCTTTATAGTGAATTGATCATGAATAATTGAATGGTTGCATTAGTGGATTGCATTGCAAAGTATGATTTATATACAAAATATTGAATATTGATTGATCTCCGTTGAATTCGATGATTGATTTATATTGAATACTTTTCCATATTTTATGTTTTAAAGTGATGTAATTGTTCCGAGGAACACTTGAATTTGAAGACTGAAATTAAATTTAATTACCTTGAAATATTGTCTAAATTGTTACTTTGTCTGTGTTCTGTATTAAAGAAGTTGCCACTGGACCAACAAGTCATCACACCCTCCCCATGGCTGTGACACTAAGCGAGTAAATTGACAACATAATCTAGTCAGCTTTGGACCAACATCATTTCCCTCTTTCAACTTTAAAAACTTGAATTCGCTTTAACGAACCTTTGGTGAACCAATAATTTGAATAGCAAATGAACAAGGGGTCAACCAAACTTTTAACAAGATGGCAAAAAAGTAAAGGAGCATCAAAGTTATGCAAATCAAGGAACAATCAAACAAAAATTAACAAAAAAACGATATTCTGCAATCATACAACTTACATCCAATCTTTGTCGCCAACAATAGGATGAAAATATTCACTTGATGAAATGTATTCCACGTCATAATCTTCCATTTCATACTTCCAACCTGTTTTTTTTTTTAAGAATTATAACTTAAAGTTTGCAACTGGATTTGGTTTTAACCCGGTAAATTCACCAACGAACTTGTCTCGGTTAATTCAGAACGTGATACTATCAGGCTTTCATTTGACAATGATTAATCAAACAATACAAAACAAACTGCTGCCCTTAAAGTTCCCTCCGAAACATGAACCGCTGCAAATGTTTGTTCTTATCAGTCAATATTCTTTCGCTTGGTGTGTCCAAATATCCTGTGAAATTGTTGCAGAGAATTTGAACCGTTGTCTTTGGCTTAAGCTGAGTTTTCTTAATTGGGTGGGGTAAAAAAAACAGTACTCTGCTCTAGAGTACATGCAGGCGAGGTCGTGATCTCATTATCACTATTAATTTGATAAAATATAGAAAATGAAGGATATGATGAAAATTTCGGTGATCATTTTTTTGTAATATATACTTTTGCAGAAATGATTTGAGCAGAATGTAGAATTTTGATAATCAAAGAGGCAAAAGTTCCCGCCCACGCCCTATATGTGCTACCATATTTGCTTTAACCCGAAAAAATATTGAAGAGAATCCCCATAAACTGCATACCTTACATCACCTTTTCTGTGTCCATGGAAACCGAGGTGTGAAACATTTCCCGGGAATGTGTGATTTTTACTATTTATATTTATTCGAGCCTGTATTGCCATTTAAACGGCTGCCAAATGAAAATACGTCACCTCAACAACCATTACAATCTCGAAGATGACAGGGGGTTTCGCAAACTCAACGGGTACGTTAAAGTTGCGGTTCGTACGAAAAATGCAAAGTGCGTAGGGCATAGGTCCCTCAAACTATATAGGCGAGATGGCTAAAAATTTGAAAATTAAAAAAAAACAAAACATAACAAAATAAAATTCAAACAGACGGATTTCAACGCCTGCGACACAGGAATCCCCGTACGCCGATGAGAGAAAAATACGCTATTAATATTAGAAAAACAGTATGCACAGAATATTTTTTGTTAAGCCCTTAAATCCTGGAAAATTATTGTGCAGTTCTGGACTTGAATTGGTAATCTTTATTTCTATAGATATTTCATAATTTAAGACTGAGGATGTATAGTGATAGGAGGTCGCTATTTGAAAGAAAAGCGACTTCAAGCGACCCCCCGGATTATTAGCGAAGTGAGCACTTTTGTTGCAGAAAATACGTATGCTGGACCTTTCCACTTTGTTAGGGCACTCACTACTAACGATTTCTCCACAGGCTCATGTGTTAAACATCTTAAGAATGAGATTTGAAATTATCAAAAATAAGTTTTAATAATGACACAATTCATATCCTTTTTATTAATAGATCATCAAATATCCTTCATTTCCTGAGAATATTTAGATGTGTTTTTCACCTTTTTTTCTCAATAAGGGGATGAAATTCAGAATACTCTGAAACTTTGCTGCAGAGCCTTTTATTTTCCATTTGCATCATTGTGTTACATGTATATCAAGGTTTTTGGAGAGTTTATATCGTGACCCTGTGATTCATGAGGTACCCTTATATTCCCGATCTCATTTTTCTTTTCCATTCTCATCTCGGCTCTAATCAGTAAACAAAACGTTTACATTAAACAAATCTCAACAGTTTAATCCTTATTTGGTAATTTTGATCCCACAACTTTGTATTTATTTTTTTCCTTTTATTCTGAAGTTTTTAATCATTGATAAGTTAAGCTTATTTTCCCCTGTTATATAATCATGTATAGGCACCATACATTATTATCAACGACTGAAGCAACTTTTTCGATACTCGCTCACGACGCTCGCTCGCCGCATTTCCCCCCAAAATTACACACCTCTTGAAAAAAATGTTTGGGACACCATTCTGTCTTCCAGTTACAATAATTTGCTCTCTCGCTTCGATCCCTCGCACTTATGTAGATATTATCTGTATTTGAATAGTTTACATCAAACCTGGCCCATTATAATAGCCATAAAAAATATTGATAAGCCTTTAACTGCCATCACCAAAATTGACAAATTTGACAAGTTTTTATGTACACGTTTACAAATCCCCGTACATGTAGCCCTTGATCATGTTGATGTAGGGGTATCCCCAAAATTGTAAATATCGAGCTTAATATTTTGCCATTATGCACGATCCCCACCCTCACCTCCCTCCTTCCATAGCCCGGACCCGATTTACGCCACTGAATGGGATTTATCTGCAGCAGTAATATTCCTAATTCATTTTTAAGAGATAATAAGGTGTCAGATGATCATCATTGATTTCATAATATTTCTATGTTCAACGTCAGGTTGATCTCCCTGGTATGACCGGAACTAAGAAGTGGTGTCTGGCTGTAACATTCACATCCTTTCAAAGCCTTTCCAAAACCTTTTTTTTTTTTTTACAGATTTTGATATTTTGAGTTGTTAACAAAATATGTTTATGGAATGCTTGATGTCAAAAAGTTGGAATTCATGAGAAAAAGGCTGTCCAAATTTGAAAGGATTTGCTGATTGGTTCCTAGTCAAGCCCCAGTCACATATAGCCCCCGGACCATCCCGGATCTGATCCGGGGTGAGATCCGTGTTGGCGCCTTGGGCATCTTTGGAGGTCCATGGTGGTCCGTGTTGGTCCTTGAACGTCCGGGAGGCCAACACGGCAGTTTTTGACTGTCAAAAACATCCGGCGTCATCCGTGGACTGCCGGGTAGACAAGCAATCCGGGATGGTCCGCGTAGCTGACGTGTTGGTCCGTGTAGCTGACGTATAGGTCCGTGTTGCTGACGTGTAGGTCCGTGTAGTTGCCGTGTCCTTGTAGCTGCCAGGAGTATCCTTAGCACTTTTCAGTAGTTGTTAAACAGTTGATATAAACATATGCTAAATTTATTTTAGATTAAATATTCAAAATTGATGTAGTTTAAGATTTCAAGTACTTAACAACTACTGTGAAAACAGTAAACAGGTCCATGGTTGTATATAAACAATAAATAAAACAGCGTTTTTACTGGTTACGGAAGTTTCGAGTTTTGATATTTTTTGTGTAATTCACTCAGAAAACAATTACGATGTTGCGAAAAGGATGAGAAAAAGAATGAAATAAATAAAACAAATATCAGCTAATTTTTATGAGCAGATTTTCATTTGCCGCGCTGGTCAATATAGCCGACGTGTTGGTCCGTGTTGCTTACGTGTTGGTCCGTGTAGATGACGTGTTGGTCCGTGTTGCTGACGTGTTGGTCCGTGTAGCTGACGTGTTGGTCCGTCGTGTCGGTCCGTGTTGCTGACATGTAGGTCCGTGATGCTGACGCATTGGCCCGTGGTGACAACCAGATAATCCGTGAAGGCGACGTGCTCTGTCGGTATGGTCCGTGTAGATCCTTGTGAAGATGCCGTGTGTACTGTTATCAACGCTCGTCGACGCTTAATCTGGAGCAAAACGAGCCCGGACCTCCCCGGATCATGCCGGCATTGCCGTGTTGATCCTTGAGGATCCGTGTCTATATGTGACTGGGGCTTCAGTCTAATGAGCAGAACGCGCATGCAACGACGATCTTGATAGGTCATTTCATTTACCGATCAATCGCTAACCTTTGTGTTAGGAGGCCCAGATGTCACAAAATCCTCAACAGTTCACAGAACTCATGTTGTCAGAAACACTCGCCATTCAAACAATATTGAAGAAATAATTGGTCAAAACGACACAAATGCAATGTTTGTATATAAATATTTACTAATATTATAAAATATATTCTACTAAAATTACCAATATATGTCAAACCCGATCGCAACAAATATGATGGTTTAAAAGGCTAAGACTGATGATATGTTAAAATTATTCAGCCTATATGCATATAAGTGATAAAATTGGAAAAAACATTTTTTCAAGCAGAGATCGTGAGTATAACCTTTATATTGGAATTGAACACCTATTCTCCTACTTTTGAATATTTAAAATGTACATTACAATTATTAATAGGGTCTGTTGACCATTAAAAACCAAATTAAAGTATATAAAAGGGTTATATCAAATCATGAATATGACGTCTCTTAATAGATAGGTATAATTATTATAAAAAGAATGTAGTAGATAAAGTACTAACATATGGAAATCAGGACACCAGGTTGCCTTTGAATAAAAACCTACTATGATTTGTGACTTAAATATCATACTAAATATCATGAATTCTTTTTTTTTTTATGTTATTTGACTGCTGTACCCAGTTCCCACGTTAGCTATCATACTGGCATAGATGCCATAATAGTAGGTTTACATTTTATTCCAACGGTTGACGATGGATCTTTGAACAAAAATGTCGCCACTGATCTTGTAGGGTGGCCCTGAAGGGACATCGCAAATAGACCAAATCGCGAATATTGCCAACACGCGCATCATTCGTAACCTTAAAAGGCTTCTTTTGATAGATACCATCACACAACCTAATAGATCAGACCTGTATTATCTCATAGTGTGTCTTGACCTCGTGGTTAATTATTGTATGGTTTCAATTTAACATTTACCTGGATCAATCGGAATTTGTTTCATTACTTTCTTTTAGTAATGCATTCGGTTTTCACAATCAAACGTATGTGACCTCGCTTTGTATACAATTGGTCATGTTAGACATTTACCTAAAGGTGTTTTATTTTAAAATGCTATGAATTTGATTCATTCCCGGAACACTTATTCTAGACAATGCCATATAACAGTTTGTTCTTGCTATAGTAATCACGATATTTTTCTACTTTGGCGAATGTTTGCATAAACTTTGGAAATGAGGGATTCGGAGAGTTATAACATCAAGATAATGTAAACAATTGTACTAGATTCTAACAGATTCTAACGAGTCTTCCAATACCCCCATCCCCAATTGTATATAAATAATTCCATCGAAAGTTCGTATGATTTGTAAAATTTATAGCAAACACGTGACAGTAAAATGGTAACGTTAGAATAAAAGAGTAAATCAGCAAAAAAAATCATTTGGATAAACCTTCAATTTACCCTGAAGAACAACGCGTAATTCTTCCAAATGTTGATTTTCATATACCATTGACATCGGAACTTGGTCGAAATAAAATGAAATTTTAATATTTCTTTCTACACATTGACCATGTTCGATGCCTTATTGAATTATCGACTACTATTTTGGTTTCATCATTTTCACAAGCTCCTTTAGAGCTTACAAGCTTGATATACTTGTTATTTCAACTGATATCTTTGTATGAGAAGGTGGAGTGTAGGGAACATGCATCATTTTACAGATGTGAATAGTTTGAATAACACTTTAAACTTAACGCTATGAAACTAAATTTGTTTCACTTCTGACGATTGCTAATTTTAAAACTACAGGCACACGTTGTGGCAAAATTTTGGCGGGTGTTGTCCTTTTAAGAGGCAATATATCTTGATGTCAGCGAGCTGGTTTGTCCCTTTTCCTTTTCCTCTTCCTGCAGAACAGTCTCTCCCAGCATTTAACAAACACGTCATCGAACCATCGTTTTGCATTGTTGAGCGTGAAAGATTCCACGGCGAATGAGAGGAATGCAGAGAGCATCAACATACCAAGGATCATCATGGTGATGGATACCAGGGTGGCCGATGTCTTCTGCTCCTGTGTCAAGGATTGGCCTCTCGTGTAATAAAACATGTCCCCAAACCCTACCGTCGAGATGGTGATGATATCGAAATAGAAAGAATCAATGAGAGACCAGCCCCCTGGCACAAAGTTAGAATAATAGATCAAGAGAGTAGTCAGACAAAGGTACGCTGCAAAGAACAGCAAAACAAACCATATAGGTACACTTGCACCGTTGGTTCCTGAAGAACTGTTGCCATCACTGGAGTTGATATTGCTGTTGTTCTCGTTGATTTCGTTGTCCGATACAATGGGACCATCTTCTTCTACACCTACAATGGTTGTGTCACTCCTGTTGTATCCATGATCACCATGGTTTACAGATCCGTTGATGATATCTCGCATCTGCGAATCACGGGTGACCTGTTCCTTTGACGGATGTTCCCACTCATTTTCTGTATCCCCTCCTCCAGAACTTTCCGTTTTATTACCCCCACTTTGCTTTACCGCTGAATGGTTGGGCGCCAGCAATAGGCCGTTTTGCCTCGGTCTAAACGCAAATTGATTGTTACCACCATGCACCTGCACATCCGTATCGGAGTCAGATTGCTCTACCGCTCCATTGATAAAACTGGAGTCTCGTTTGTTCTTTGTCATCTCTTTGTCATGGTTACTCTGATTTGCGGCGTTGATCCGATTGGGACCAATGATGCTTAAGGTACTAACAGAGCGTGGTGGACGGACATCGACGCGTCTTCCGCGTTTTTCTTGGCACGACATACGCAGATTGTGGAGCGATTGGTAGGTTTTCGTGACGACACAGACAATCCCTCGCCCCACCCATCCTATAAGAGTGATATTGAGGGGAATACCGATGATAGCATACAGGAGACACAAGAGACGTCCAGTGTGAGTTCGAGGAACTAGGATGCCATAACCTGCGTTGCATTGACAAAGAAGAGAAAAGATACAGACCATTATTTGTAACTGACTTATTATTAGCAGTGAATTGTGCTATATTTTATGATTTGGAACGAAAATCTAAATGTAAATCGCATTTCAAAGAATTTTGGCTTTTTTCCTTACCACGACTTCGCAAAACTTTATCTGTTTTGTTTCTTACATGTATAGTCATCAAGAAGGTAGATTTTTTCACTGCATAAATTGAGATGGTGAATACATACGTATTCATCTTCAGTTTGTTTCACATCTTATTCTACACTGTGTTGTTTGTCTGTTCTTGGTGCAGAGTCAACATGTGTATCTGCTGGTGATATGTTTGGAAATAAATTGTTCTTTCTGAAAATACTAATTTCTGTGTTTCCCATATTAATTTAAGTAAACACGAATCAAACTACATTATGTATTTGAAACCAAGTCTCGATGGATAAACTTACCAATGGTTGAAACAATAGTGAGACAGAAATGAAGGCCCCCGAGGAAACTCCACTCGAGGCCCTTATCCTGGTGAATTTCGAATACGATGGTGTCGGCGAGGTCAGCTATTTGGCAGTCAGTTTTGTTCGTTCCATTCACTACCGAGTAAGATTCTCCGCTAATGTTGCATCTCCGCCCCCTCTCCCATGCCTGTGAGGTGTAAGGAAAGCGAGGTCAGATAAAATGACTTACTTCAAATAATCAAATAAATGAGCTTGTCGGTTCGAGCATGGACCTACTAGTAGGTCCATGGTTCGAGTACCGTAAGCTCTTCATCGATCTTTTAATGAATACATCTCATGTTATGTGCTAAAGGTCGGGTCGCCCAATCAGACTAAACTGATCAGGCTCATCGACGCGACACTTTCATGTTCTTCACTCAAGAACCGACCTTTTGTCGATTTCAATATAATACTTATATTATGGATGGTTGCTTCGACGTTTTGCAAATAACCTGGGGTGTTTTTAAGAAAGCTTAGGTTACGCGACTACCCTATGACCCGATGTTCCGGAATGAGCCGAACAAAATAATCAGTGTTCTGAAATACATGTACGTTCGACATTGTTTGAAGACATGTTTGGAACGTAAAGTACGTCATGTACATGTAAAATGAAGTATACAGTGGCTGACGACCTCTGAACTTCAGAACTTTAGGTAAGTTTGATTCCAATGGCGCATATGTAGCCAAATACATCAGACAGGAACAAGTATTTTTGTGACATAAAAAAAAAAAAAATGGCTTTGAAAGTGGATATGCAACCGGACTAAGGTGACGTGTCTGATGGGATTTTGTTTTGCATGAGAATGAAAATCTGAAGTCGTAACTGTTTTGATTGCTTATCGTCTTTGCTAAACCTTGTCTAAATTTTGCATTTACCACTGTAAATGGTTCGACCCAACATTTAAGTTGTTAGATTTAGCTTTATGCAAGGTTAGATATAACATCTGGAAAAGGTTGTCATCCCTCCGACCTTTCAAATTGTTCATTTACCATTTCAGTTTTTAGAGTGATTTCTTACAGATGCCTTACACACCCATGAACTCGGGTTTAAAACTGTACGAAAGAGTCATCCTTTCACTGAACAATCGTTCAACTGACAGGATTGAATCTACTCCAAATATTCCTACTAAAATATATGTGTCTGCTTTAATTCCCCATAAATGTGCCAAATCTAAATATTGTATTAAAATCCCAATTCATGTTCTATTTTAAAAAAAATGAGATGTCATATAAAATAGGGGTTTTAACATGTTGCAGGGAATAACTGAACAGTGGTTCTGCAAATACCTCAATGACAATATTTGCAAAGTAGTCCCTTTCCGCCTGTCTCTGAAGCATGAGCTGCGGTCCTTCGATGCTGCTAAACATCCAGGCACCGCCGCAGAGGTATAAGACCCAAACAATGGCTGGAAACACCGTGATGGCCACCTGTAATATCAATCGTTAAATAATCATCAAATGAATTACATAGATTCCAAGTCTAAATACACCAATTTTGAGAGTGAAGCATAATTTTCATTCAACTACATGTAAGAATCATGATCCTCAATCAAGCGCCAGGTCCTGGCGGAGGATATCATCACGTTGAGGGATAGCGTATACAACATGTATTTCATGACTTCACTGGAAAAAAAACAGAGCCCCTTTGCACCAAAAGTTTGCAATCAAACACAACTTGATTTTTACCAAAGGCAAGCATTAAACTGGCAGTTGCTTTTGATTTATTGGGTTAATCTAAATCTGAGTTGGTTTGAGACAAAAGAAGACGTTCTTCTGATGTCTGATTGTGTATAAAAATGAGACCAAATTGTTGTATACAGTTAAGGGGCGTCGGAAACTTTGACAGCTTTTGGCAAAGAGATTCAAATTTTTGACAAAGTCCCCGCCCCCCCCCCGAAAAAAAATCCAATACTTCCTTCGCTCTTTTCATTATGATTTTGTTATTAAAAGAATAATTATATCGATTGATTAATGAGTAAATTAATCATTAAATCAAAAAGTTAAAAATATATAATAAAAAATGAAGACTGACTTTATTAAACCAGACTTTTATATTGTAAGTAGACGTGCGTGCAAAAATCTTTAAATGTGTCCTTCAGCAAAATAGGGAAAGTTTCATATTTTCATAGACATGTAACAAATGAATTGCTTATACCCCTTTTGCACCTACGCTACGTCCATGCAGTTCTCGCTACGTCAACAGAAAATTACCATGACGCAGTGGGAGCTGCTGCCACGTACTAAGATCGTAGCGAGAACTGCTATTGACGTGATATAGTCTGCATGATCTCCGGAGACCAATTTTCCGCTACTTGGACTTTGAACATGTCCAAAGTCCACGTAGCAGGAGCGCCGTCTGATCAGTGCGTAGTAATGACGCAGCAAGGACCTCCTAAGACCTACTGGCAGCTCCAACGACGTAGCATAGACGTGGTTGAACGGAGTAATGAAGAGCAACAACTCTGTCCATGTCTACTGCGCGGCCGCCACGCACATTTAGTTGTCACTACGTCCTATATATCAGGTGAAGTTCCCGCTACGTTGTTGAAATTCAGAAGAAAACCTAGCACATGTGAAATTGTCAAGTGTGTGCTACGTCCGCGCCAGGTTCTTATGAAGTTCCCACTAGGTTTATTTTGTGCGCAAAAGCGGTCCATGCTGCGTCGAAGCGGTTCTCGCTACGTTCTGACTACTTTCAGCAGATTGCCGTACTTGTTGCACTTTCGTCTATTTGGGCGTACTGTCAACTTGGTGTGCGTGATGGCCGCGTAGTGGTGGCGTAGTAGCAGTATAGTAGACATGGACAGAGTTGTTGCCACGTTCTTCCAGTGTCTTCCACGTCTATGCTACATCGGTGGAGTTATTAGTACATGTAGGTCTTTACTGCGTCATTACTACGCACTGTCCAGACGGCGCGGCGCTCCCGCTACGTGGACTTTGGACATGTTCAAAGTACACGTGGCGGAAAATTGGTCTCTGGAGATCATGCAGACTATGCCACGTCAACAACTGTTCTCACTACGCTCTGCGTACGCTGTAGCAGTTCCCACTGTGTCATGGCCATCTTTCTTCGACGCGGCGAGAACTGCATGGACGTAGCGTTGGTGTAATGGGGTATCAGTTGGCGCTACTAGTCCAGTAGATATGTGAAAAAGATGCTCGAATCTGGCAGAAAGTGTGAAATTTGGCATACAGAGGTATTTTTGGGCGCTGATTTCAAAAATTGCCGGCCCCAAGCGATTTGACCATCGGGTCGGCCGCCATTTTGAAATCCAAGATGGCCGCCGTGACCAATCATTAAATGTCATTTTCTTGAGTTTTACATGGCATGTGACACTGAAATTTGGCATATAAGGATATTTTTAGGCACTGATTTCAAATATTGCCGGCCCCCAGCAATTTGACCATTTGGTCAGCGGCAAAATGGCCGCCATCTTGAAATCCAAGATGGCCGCCGTGATATATTATTGCAATCATTTTCTCAAGTTTTATATGAACTGCGGTATTAAAATTTGGCAAATAGGCTTAATTTGGAGTGCTGATTTAAAAAATTGCCGGCCCCAAGCGATTTGACCATCGGGTCGGCCGCCATTTTGAAATCCAAGATGGCCGCCATGACCAATCATTAAATGTCATTTTCTTGAGTTTTACATGGCATGTGACACTGAAATTTGGCATATAGGGATATTTTTAGGCACTGATTTCAAATATTGCCGGCCCCCAGCAATTTGACCATTTGGTCAGCGGCAAAATGGCCGCCATCTTGAAATCCAAGATGGCCGCCGTGATATATTATTGCAATCATTTTCTCAAGTTTTATATGAACTGCGGTATTAAAATTTGGCAAATAGGCTTATTTGGAGTGCTGATTAAAAAAATTGCCGGCCCCAAGCGATTTGACCCTCGGGTCGGCCGCCATTTTGAAATCCAAGATGGCCGCCATGACCAATCATTAAATGTCATTTTCTTGAGTTTTACATGGCATGTGACACTAAAATTTGGCATATTGGGATATTTTTAGGCACTGATTTCAAATATTGCCGGCCCCCAGCAATTTGACCATTTGGTCAGCGGCAAAATGGCCGCCATCTTGAAATCTAAGATGGCCGCCATGATATATTATTGCAATCATTTTCTCGAGTTTTATATGAACTGCGGTATTGAAATTTGGCACATAGGCTTAAATAAGGGTGCTGATTTCAAATATTGCCGGCCCCAAGTAATTTGACCATCGGGTCGGCCGCCATTTTGAAATCCAAGATGGCCGCCATGAGAAATCATTAATGTCATTTTCTTGAGTTTTACATGACATGTGACACTGAAATTTGGTATGCCTTTTGTTGGGGTATTTTTAGGCACTGATTTTAAACATTGCCAGCCCCCAGCAATTTGACCATTTAGTCGGCTGCAAAATGGCCGCCATCTTGAAATCCAAGATGGCCGCCGTTATATATTATTGCAATCATTTTCTCGAGTTTTATATGAACTGCAGTATTGAAATTTGGCATATAGGCTTACTTTGGGGTGCTGATTTCAAATATTGCCGGCCTCAAGCGATTTGACCATCGGGTCAGCCGCCATTTGAAATCCAAGATGGCCACCATGAAAATCATTGAACTCATTTTCTTAAATTTTACATAATATATGCCACTGAAATGTGTAGCATATCGGTACCTGGGTGAGTTCATTTAAAAACTTGCTGGCTCCAAGCAATCTGACAATTGGTCGGCGGAAAAATGGCCGTCATCTTGAATTCCAAGCTGGCTGCCATATAAATATTGCAATTATTTTGTTGAGTTTTATATGATCTGCGGTATTGCCATTTGACATATAGAAGTAGTGTGGGGAGCTTATTTCAAATATTGCGGCCCCTCAGTGATCTGAGTCAGGGTTATACGGGCGTAATTACAACTGGCAGGCCAAAGATATTAATTCGAGCCAACCCAATAGTTCTCAATTTTTAATTTTGATATTGCTGATTGACAAAAATGAATGAATATGATTGATAATCTAACACTGATTCTAGGGAGGGTAACTTTACTGAACTTCCTTTTTTTTTTATTTGGAAGATATATCACCACTTTGGAACTATTCTTATACTGGCGGAAGAAGTATTGCAATTTTACTGCGTCAAGTGATGAATTTGATCCTGTCAGGTGTAGTCTTCATAAATGCCGATTTATTTTTAAAATGAGCTTGTCGAAGTACCCTTTTCTGGTCAGATATGGAATGTCAGACATATATCCTATCTTCTAGTAGTAAACATTCAATTCTCGAATTTCATCCTTATTTTTTTTAGAACGCCTCTTTAACACACGAGTCTATGGGAAATGTTTCAGGCCCGTGATACCTTTGCTGCAAAATGGCAGCCATTTTGAAATACAAGATGGCTGCCATAAAAAAATCATTAAAAAATTTCAATTATCATAATTATAACGTAGTTATTATTTTGAAATTTGGCATCTTGGGGTATTGAAATTTCCCCCCAGTTATCTGTCAAATAGATATGCTGCAAAATGGCCACCATCTTGAAATCTAGAGAGGATCGACTGTCATGAAAATTCATTAAAATCATTTTCTTGATTTTTTTTTTTAATTTTTACTCCCCATTGTAACGTTGTGCATCATTCAAACTTGGTAACCATATTGGAATTCAAAATAGCATCTATTTATTTATTTTTTTCATTGATCAAGGATGCAAAGATCAAGTTTTTCTCCAAATACAAAGTGTTACAGCCCATACGTAAGACTTGAGCAAATTATCTTTCATGGCGGCCATCTTGTATTTCAAAATGGCAACCAAACAGGGGTCTGACAATAATCAGGGCCTAAATATATGACTATATGACAACTTTCAGGGCCAGAGTTCATATAAAACTCAAGACAATTATCATTGCTTTTAATTCATGGCGAAAATCAGTGCCACGTACTTCTGTATGCCAAATTTTGGTGTCATATATAATGTAAAATACAAGAAAATTATTTTGATATGGTTTTTCATGGCAGCCATCTTGCCGCTGAACTGATGGTCAGATCACTTGGGGCTGGCAGTATTTGAAATCAGCACCCCAAAATAGGTACTCTACTTGCCAAAGTTCAGAGCACATGTAAAGTTCAAGAAAATTATTTTTTTTGTGATTTTCATGGCGGCCATCTTAGATTTCAAGATGGCAGCTGACCTGGTGGTAAGACTAAACTAAACCTACACTGTATATGCTAAATTTCAATACCATAGCTCATACGAAACTAGAGAAAATTATTGCAACGATATTTCATGGCGGCTATCTTGGATTTTAAGATGGCGGCCGTTTTGCCGCTGACCTGGATGACAAATTGCTGGGGGCCGGCAATATTTGAAATCAGTGCCTCAAAATACCCCTATATTCCAAATTTCAGTGTCACATATCATTTAAAACTCAAGAAAATGACATTAATGATTTTTCGTGGTGGCCATCTTGGATTTCAAGATGGCGGCCAATTTGCAGCCGACCAAATGGTCAAATTGCTGGGGGCTGGCAATATTTGAAATCAGTTCCTCAAAATACCCCTATATGCCAAATTTCAGTGTTGCATGTCATGTAAAACTCAAGATTTTTCATGGCGGCCATCTTGGATTTCAAAATGGCGGCTGACCCGATGGTCAAATCGCTTGGTGCCGGCAATATTTGAAATCAGCACCCCAAATTAAGCTTATATGCCAGATTTCAATACCGCAGTTCATTTAAAACTAGAGAAAATGTTTGCAATAATATATCATGGCGGCCATCTTGGATTTCAAGATGGCGGCCATTTTGCCGCCGATCAAATGGTCAAATTGCTGGGGGCCAGCAATATTTGAAATCAGTTACTCAAAATACCCCTATATGCCAAATTTCAGTGTCACATATCATTTAAAACTCAAGAAAATGACATTAATGATTTTTCATGGTGGCCATCTTGGATTTCAAGATGGCGGCCATTTTGCAGCCGACCAAATGGTCAAATTGCTGGGGGCTGGCAATATTTGAAATCAGTGCCTAAAAGTACCCCTATATACCAAATTTCAGTGTCACACGTCATGTAAAACTCAAGAAAATGACATAAATGATTTCTCATGGTGGCCATCTTGGATTTCAAAATGGCGGCCGACCCGATAGTCAAAGTACTTGGCGCCGGCAATATTTGAAATTAGCACCCCAAATTAAGCCTATATGTCAAATTTCAATACCGCAGTTCATATAAAACTTAAAAAATGATTGCAATAATATATCATGGCGGCCATCTTGGATTTCAAGATGGCGGCCATTTTGCTGCTGACCTGGAGGTCAAATTGCTGGGAGCCGGCAATATTTGAAATCAGTGCCTCAAAATACCCCTATATGCCAAATTTCAGTGTCACATTCCATGTAAAACTCAAGAAAATGACATTTTAATGATTTTTCATGGCGGCCATCTTGGATTTCAAAATGGCGGCCGACCCGATGGTAAAATCGCTTGGGGCCGGCAATTTTTGAAATCAGCGCCCAAAAATACCTATGTATGCCAAATTTCACACTTTCTGCCAGATCCGAGCATCTTGGCCATTTTTTGTCACATAACCGCTCCACTATACGTCGAAATCGAGGAGACAAAGCAAGTCGCGCAATCTGCTGGGTGTAGTCAGAAGGTATCGGGACCGTTTCGACGCAGCATGGACCGGTTCTGCGCGCAGGATTAACTTAGTGGGCACGCAGCATAAACTTCACAATAACGTGGCGCGGACGTAGCACGCGCGTAAAAATTTCACATCTTTGAGAAAATCAAACTAAGTTGGCGCCACGTCCTGGGGTTTCTTCTGAATTTCAAGAACGTAGCGGGAATTTCTTCTGGTGTAAAGGGGAATTACTCGCTGTTCGTCGACTTACCTTAAAACAGCGCCCTCTCGTGGTGTCAGACTGACCATTGTTCATTGTAATGTCTCCTTTCTCGTTGTCGAGTCCGTCCGTCATCTCTGAAGACGCAGAAGAGAGGGCAGGATGCACGTCACTACATGATACACGAGTCATCCGCTAACCTTACTGCCGGATGATTAAGCGACTGTGGTGTGAAAGAAAATTGTTTAAAAAAAAATAAAAATTTCGCTTGAAATGTTATATTTACTACCAGAAATGTATTCGTTACGCAATTGAGTGTTCTATGGTGATCTCATTGACTGAAAACATACCATCATGCATGTATGTTTGGGCGTGGATATTGAAAAGGAGTGGATTGATTAGTTTTGCTCTCGTGGACACGACTTCAACTTCATTTCATTTTTTTAAATTATTATTGTTTTTATTAAAAGGGTCTTCGAAACTTAATAGTTCAGATTCGATGCTGTTCAAAATGACTGGTTTGTTGCATTAATTCAAAAGCAAAATGATGATTCTAATATACATGTGTACATGTACATGTAGGCTTCAAAAATTAGGTTATTTCTAATCTACGAGAACAATGAATTTCTTCCATTTGTAGATTGTATCTAATAACGTTCAAATAAAAAAATAAAAAGGGTCCACGCACAGTATAGTATTTGGTGGTGACCCGACAAAAATGCAGAAAAACATTATTACATTTATAAAACATTGAAAATAAGTTTTAAACATTAATAAGCCATGCAAATACATATAGTTACAGTTGCACCTTCTTTCTTTCACGCAGATTGTGTGGTCCAGTGGTTAGAGCATTGGACACGTAATCGCAAGGTTGTGAGTTCGAATCCCCACTCTGGCATTGTCTCCACTTTGACAAAAAGGCCCGAGAGTAATCTGTCGTCTATAAGGTCAGCCACTGTGACTGATTAACCTAGACGTAAAATGTTTCCTAGGTAATTGGTTATATACCTGCTTGGCGTTTACCAGCAAAACGCTGTCCTTCCGAGTTCCTACATGTACGCGGGAGTCACCGTAATCATACATGTAGGTAAATTGTCCTCGTAATTTTGATATCCCTTTGTGAATCGTTTGATTTCAGGTCATCAATAAGAAATATGTATATATACAGTGTAGATCTAATGATCAGAGCATTTTTTAAGTGTGAGTAACATGGATGCCAATCAGCAAAGTACAAATCACAGGCCCACACACATTACAGAAGCATGCAATTTTGCACGAACTCCTACTGTTATAGGGATTTCACAGCTTCACGACTTTTGCAAAATCGGGGTATTTTGTGTTAATGATTGTACTTATTCTGAACAAATTCTGATGATAAACACTCTCAAAGCTGCCATAATGTTTTTTTTTTTAAGATCG
Source organism: Lytechinus pictus (assembly GCF_037042905.1). Taxonomy (NCBI): domain Eukaryota; kingdom Metazoa; phylum Echinodermata; class Echinoidea; order Temnopleuroida; family Toxopneustidae; genus Lytechinus; species Lytechinus pictus. The sequence goes on along the minus strand of NC_087256.1, from coordinate 14,745,926 downwards.
GCTCGTCTCGTCATCGTGGCAATAATGGGGAGTTTCCGCTTTCACGAAGCACGACAGATTCAAGAACACAGTAAATGTATTGAAAAATGCCTGTCAAATGACAAAGCACAGCTGGGAGGGCTTTGTCGGAAATTGGTGAACCGGAACAATAGTTTTGTCTTAAGGCGAAAAGATGCATAAAGTCGTTTGTCCAGAGTCCATGACGAAACTGATGTTTTGATTCACCAATTTTGGACATCTTCTTGGTTGTTCATTATTATGAAGGGCATTTGACAATACATTTTTTATGTCCTTGAATCCGCCGTGCATATTGGAAAACTCCCTAATTAGAGAACAAGAAAGCAGATTCATCTCGAAACATCGTGGAAAGATATCTGAATTTCTGTCCATTATGCGATGTAAAAGGACATCAATTAAAAAAAAAGTTGCTGTATAAAATTGCACAGACGTTATTTGATCCTGAATTAGCGTGGAGCGTTGTGGCCCAGTGGATAAGTCTTCTGACTTTGAACAGAGGGTCGTGGGTTCGAATCCCAGCCATTGCGTAATTTCCTTCAGCAAGAAATTTATCCACGTTGTGCTGCACTCGACCCAAGTGAGGTGAATGGGTACCCGCCAGGATTTAATTCCTCGAATGCATGAGCGCTGAAAGGCAGCTCGAGCTAAAGCCGGGGTAATAATAATAATAACAACGCCCCTCGGAATAGAATATTTCTAGACAGATGGTAAATTACTTGATTCATTCAATTTTGCACTTGAATTTTTGTTACATGTATTGTTTACAGTAATACACCGCAAAAACTCTGGTGTTGGTTTAACACCAGCCCGGACTCTACATGTATATACGTCCACGCCAGCCAAGTGTTAAACAACACCAGTTTGGTTTTGGTCTAACACCAGATAGGTGTTTATACAACACTAATTAGTATTAAAACAGCATCGGTTTGATTCCAAACTTGTGTTGTTTCAGTATTTCTTTGTACATAGATAGATTCCGGGCTGGTGGTAAATCAACAACGGGTTTTTTTTTTGCAGTGTCGAAGCCAAAGCAATGTATAAACATGAACAGTACTAAAAGCAACGTCGAGTACTGGATATATTTAACAAAAGATTAAAACTTACGGCTTACGGTTTGGCAAATTATAGCCTCATGGGTTGACATTTGGATGGGTTCAGACACATATTCCATTTTTGACACCATACCTCAAGAGCAGACAAAGCAAAATTGGCGAACACTCCGAAAAACATTAGGTCCCAATCAGGGGCAGATCCAGGAAAAATTTGACAAGCAAAACAAAATAAAAATTGACAAGCAAAAAAGGATCCTCCCCGCGTAAGCATGACATACATGTACATGTATTCCTAAACAAATTGTGCCTCTCAAGGGGGGGAGCACGGGCCCGATGTGCCCCTACCGAAATCCGCCACTGGTCCTAAAGAATGTCTTCAGTTCTGTTCCGAGAGTTTAATTTCAACAGGAAATGGAACCTCTCACTTTCCTGATTTCAACTGAAAAATTACTTGCAAAGCAGCTCTCTAAGATGAAAATGTACATGTATGCTTGGGTGTCACGCGCGTAAAACATTCCCCATAGACTTGTGTGTTGAAATGGCACTTATGAAAAATTCATAAAAATAAACGTGAAATTAGAGGGTTGATTGTTTACTACCGTTGGATAGGATATATATCTGACATTCCATATCTGACCAGAGAAGGGTATTGTAGTCAGCTCATTTTAAAAATAAATCGCCATTTATAAAGATAACTATGATGGGATCAAATTTATCAACTCAAACAGTAAGATAGCCCTAATTCTTCCGCCAGTCAAAAAATAGTTCCAAAGTATACATGTATATCTTTCCAATTTGGGCAAAGGAAGTTCAGTAGTTACCATTTCTAGAATCAGTGTTAGATTTTCAATTATATTCATACACTTTTGTCAATCAGCAATATCAAATTGAAAAAAATCGAATGGGTTGGGTCGAACGAATATCTGTAGCCTTCCTGTTGTAATTACATGTTGGCTCATGAAACCCACTGAACTAGAAATACTTATTTCTAGTTCAGTGATGAAACCCTTGCTGCTTGACAGCGCCCTCAAGCGTTCGTGTTAAACTGATCAGGATTACATGTACATGTACTTCTTTTTAATCATCACTGTGAATCATTATGTCTGTTATTACTATACAGTAATTATCATCATCGTCGTCGTCATCATCATCATTATTATATTCACCATCATTTTTTTTCATCATTATCATTGTTATAATGATATGAATAAGGTTGCAGTGAACACTGATTTCATACATGTATAAATTATAAAATATACATCTGTAAAACCATGGACCTACTACACAACCGAATTTAATTGTCACAATATAATCCTATATAGATTGAGCTGTGATACAGTTACCTAAACTGGACTTTGAATCTAAGTTGAAAAACAAAACTAGATAGATAGATAGTTAGATAGATAGATAGATAGATAGATAGATAGATAGATAGATAGATAGATAGATAGATAGATAGATAGATAGATAGATAGATAGATAGATAGATAGATAGATAGATAGATAGATAGATAGATAGATAGATAGATAGATAGATAGATAGATAAATAAATACATAGTATTTTTTGTAATAAAAATTCAATTAGCAGCCAAAGGCTGAATTACATCAATTTGTACATAGTAAAATTTCAGTATATAAACAAACAGTAAAAAAAAACTTATATCAATGTATAATATAGGAAAGGGAATACAGAGAGAAATGTATACATAGGAAGAAATAATGTCAAAAGGAGGAATGGGGAAATATTAAGAGTACATGTACATGTACATGTAGACTAAAGTTATATACCTTTAACATAATGAACATTTTAACATCAATATAGTTAAGCAATGTTGAAAGAATAACAATAGTGGATTGTATTTAATAATACATGTACTTGCTTTTTTGAGAAGACAAACAAATGAAAGCTATTAAACATGTATTCCATACAAAAGATTTCCAGTAATCTGGGTTGGGATCATTCTCGGTATGCTTGATAATGATTCTAAAGAAACATTGTGTTAATGTTAATAATAGTTGTAGGAAACGGAGTCATGAATAATAATCATAAAGTATTATCTTAAAAGGAATTAAAAGCAAAAATAAGAGGACGTTGAAGAAATATGATCTGTACCAAAAAAATATAAATGTACATGTAACGTGGGTTATAACATTATGAGCCAGTGAATTTTCGGAGAAGAAAGTTCAATGATTTCTGCAGAAATTAACAATTACAATTACAAAAACGATCACACGAAAGATCACACAGATAAGCACAGATGGGACATTACATTATCATCGCTTGGGGAAAAAAAGCCCCGACATTTTTTTTTTAATGTCTTGCTTATATTGATAGTTTCTTAGCAATTATAAACACAATATCTCCCATAATCATTTGGCATATATATATATATACTGTACATATAGTACTTGTAATACCTGTGTGGTCATTTTAAAAGGTTCTGTGCGAACTCATTTTCAAATCTTTGCCACTACTGGCGTTTATTTTTAACATTATTATCACCATCATTATTATTATCCTACATATAATAATTATCATCATCATTATCATAACCATAATTATTATCAACAATATTGTTGAGCTGTTATCAAGCTTCGGACTGCCAATTACATCTTTCACTTTAGTGTGCATATCATTTGAATATGTTTGATTACATTCGAAAAATACATTGTTATATTCAATATTTTTGTACATTTCACAGTCACGGTGCAATTCTAGAATGAATTGTATATGATAAATCTTATGATTTGCTATAAAACAGTACATGTATACCTTTTTAATTATATCAAATACTTTAATTACATGTACACTGTATATACAATAATGTATAATCAAAAGGACTATAATTTAACTAATTTGATTTTTTAATCAACAATATTGGTATATTTCAGATCTCATAATTACTGTACATGTACATCATATACATGTATAAAAGTTTTTTCCCTAGAAGCGTCATGTTGTGGTGGTCCAGACACCATCCTTTGAATCAGAAGGTCGTGGGTTCCAATCCTATTCCATGCATGATTTTTTTCAGCAAAAACAAAACACACACATTATGTCACTCTCAACCCAGGTAAGGGGATTAAAGGGGTACTCTGGGCTGAAAATAATAGTATCAACATAAATAGAGTAAAATTCACAGAGCAAAATGCTGAAAATTTCATCAAAATCGGATAACAAATAACGAAGTTATTGAATTCTAAAGTTTAGAAATATTTTGTGAAAATAGTTATATGCACGTCTTCATGAATATTCATTAGTTGGGCTGATGTAACATACCCACTTTCCTTTTTCTCATGTTATTACATGAATTTTTTTTTTTTTTGTTCATGCATGTGTGAATAATGTGTCTCCTTTAGAATGAAATAAGTTGCAGCAATGAATATCTACATGTACATGTAATGCACTACAAATAAGTTGTCAATCCAATTTTCAGTTCTTGGTAAAAAGAAATTGAATAAACCTAACTTCATATAATAAACTACAAAATAACAAGTGGGGTTATGACATCATCAATTTGCTTATTGAATATTCATGAAGAAATACCTAGAACTGTTACACCGGAATACTGCAAATCTTTAAAATGCAATAACTTTGTTATTCCTTGTCCGATTTTGATCAAATTTTCGGTGTTTTGTTTGTCTGATTTTCTTTTATCTGTTTATATCATATTATTCTCAGCCTGGAGCATCACTTTAAGTACCCGATAGGATATTTTCCTTGAATGCTAAGGGGAATACAATTATGGTTTTAAAAAAAATGAAAGGCCTTCTCTGCACCATGAAAAAGAATAATAATAATAATAATAGTGCATATTTGTAAAGCAGAATAATAATAATAATAATAGTGTATATTTGTAAAGCGCGCACACCGTCAGTAGACGCTCATGGCGCTAGAAGAAAGTAGTTTAAACTCAAATATAGAATAGCAAGTTATTAGAACATTGTTAGAGCGACCTACAAGAGAGAGAAAAATCAATAATCTTTAATACAATTGACTAAAATCTAGCCATATATACCTTTCATTTAAGGGCAAAAATTGCTGCCTCATTATTCCCCAATTTTGAGCCCATGTACAATTATCTTTATTGTTGTTTACCAATTGATTATTGAAATGCGATCGTTTGAAAACTGAACCCCCCCCCCCCTGAAGTTACCGATTAATCTTATTTTTTGTGCCACCCCTCAACCAAAAATGGAGTGGCATTTCTATCTACATTCAGTCTTTTTATCTTGCATACAAAAATGAAAATACATTATTGATACCAACGTGTGCACGTGTTTTTTTTATAAATAAAAAAAATGAAAAATGAAACGATTCATTATTAATAGAAAAAAGCATATACGTGCACATGTTAGCTTGTGATTCTCCATGAAAAATGTCATTAGTGAACAATTTTATTTTTAAAGCAATGCAAAACAACTTGTATTTTGTAAAGTGAGACAGATGGGTATCTTGATTGTAAAACATCTGTTAGCGCCTAACCATGTGTTTAATATTGCGGTTCAGCTACAAATTTCGCAAGAGCAAATGTCGTGTCACCAGTAAGACATGTATATGTATGCATCCAGTACATGCATGTACCTGCACTATGCCCTGATTCAAAAGTCAAATCGAGTATTTTACTACAGTATTTATCACAATACCTACAATATTTATAGTATTCGTGTTTTTTTGCTTAACGTGTCCTGCGGTCTATTCCAATTAAGAATGTGAACCCCACCAGAAAATGAACATATTCAAAGTGTTAAAGATTCTGCCATGTTTTAGATACATGTATTTGTGAATTTAGGTGATAAAATATGACATACAATAAGGTTTACTTTTCTGGGCTTGCCAGACATTGTAGTGTTGCTGTCTATATTTAACACTCAGCATGAAGGAGTGCATTTCTTGGTGGGGTAGGTCCATGGTGGGGTTCACTAACTTTTGAGCCCAACTGTATGTATATATGTGTGTGTACATGTATATATATATATATATTCAGTGGCGTACCGTGGGTCACGGCATTGGGGGGGGGGCACCAACAAAAAATTTGAGTCATTTAATGAGCACGCGAAGCGCGCTTAGTTGCCAGGTATACTGACCTATAAGTAATAGTGACATTTTAAGGACAGTGCCATTAAAGCGGATATGTATCTCACTGATCATATAATGCGAGCGCGAAGCGCGAGCTGAAATTTTTTTATATTCAGAACTAAAAAGGGACATTATAAGCAAATTTTTGTAATCATGATACATACCTGTCTTGCTAAACAAACAGTATATACATGTCTCACCATAATCATCTAATGCGAGTGCCAAGCTTGCGTATGCTGATTTTGTTAGAATTACATCTAAACACATGAGGCACTTTTTGTAGTCGTTGTAATCATGATTATCATACGCATCTCACTAATCAAATATTGCGAGCGCGAGCTGAAAATTTAGGAAATTCAGACCTTAAGAGAAGCATTCTAAGATTTGTTTGTTGGAATTCACGAAGACCATACATATTTCACTAACCAAATGATGCGAGCGCGAAGCGCGAGCTGAAATTTTTGTATATTTTGACCCTGAACAGGGCTATTTTAAGGGCTATTTTTTTAAGGAATCCATTAAGAGTACACATATCTCACCATAGTCATCTAATGCGAGTGCCAAGTGCATGCTGATGTTACTAGAATTACATCTAAACACATGAAGCATTTTTTGTAGTCATTGTAATCATGATTATTATACGCATCTCACTAATCAAATATTGCGAGCGCGAAGCGCGAGCTGGAAATTTACTTAATTCAGAACTGAAGAGGGGAATTCTAAAGCTTGTTTGTAGGAATTCACGAAGACCATGCGTATTTCGCTAACCAAATGATGCGAGCGCGAAGCGCAAGCTGAAAATGTTTGATTTTCAGATTTAAAAAAATTACATTTTAAGGACTGATTTTAGGAATTCATGAAGAGCAGACATATCTCAGCTATCCACTGATGCGAACGTAAGCACGGACAGGAAATGTTTATATTAAGACCTTAAAATGGGGCAACCACTTTAAGTAGTCATGAAAAAGAAGCATATGTAACTACATAAAACAATAATAATTCGAAGTGCGAGGAAATATATTTGGTGTATATTGACTTGAAAACGGGAGGTTTTAGTACAACGGGATTATATATCTCGTTAAACAGACAATGCGAGCGCCAGGAACAATGAAGACATAGGCCCTGAGCAAATTATGTTTCATAAAGTTATGATTTTTAAAAAGTAATATAACATAACATAATCATAATATAATATTATAATGAACAATAATTTCTTATTTCCCACTACGTTTCTTTCCCTTTCTCCCTCTTTTTCTCCTTTTCCCCGTTTTTTTTTTTTTGTTTTGTTTTTTTGCCAGCCGATTGGGTGGGCACGTGCCCCCATGCCCCCCCGTAGTTACGCCACTGTATATATTAGTATTAGTATAGGTATTCTAATTGATGAACAATTTTTTTGGGGGGGTTGCATACGCAAAACTTATCAACTTACAATGTACGATCAATTTTTTGTATTTTGTAAAAAAAAAAATCTTCAATTGCTTAACTGGAATGAGATACTGGCCTCAATGTATACATGAAGCCTATTCATAATATTATCATGCAAAATATTATACCATATTCATGATTGTACATTTGCTAAAATGGATAATCTATGCATGTTCATTTTTATGGAGATTAGCCCCACAAGAAATATTAAAAATTATTTTCTTACTTAATTTATCTGAACTCATTCTGCTTCGAAATATCATATTGTCCCTTTCTATAGCATGTATATTATACATGTACATGTAGCCTATATCATCTGTATCTAACGTTGAACCGTTTTATGTTCTTAAAAATGTCGGCTCAATGGAACGAATATGGTTTCTTTAAATCAATAAAAGTTGATTTGTTATTATTTTTGAATTATACAGTATCTTTCTTGTCTGATCGCTACTATTACGAAATTGTGGGATAGTATATATCCTCCCCTCTAACGGAAATAATGTATAGGCCTATTTTTTAAGAAAAAACAACCAATAATTGGTGGATCCGACCAATATTGAAAACATGCCAATACCAATACTGCACAAAAGTCATACAGACTACATTTTCGTTACGGGGTGATAAATTACATATTCATGATATCTGACTTCAGAAATCACGAGTATATAGAACTTAAAATTTTAATATTTGATCAAAATCATAATCATTTGAATGACTTAACTGTATTGTGAGATTCACATTAATCCTTTGGGTTTTAACTACATTTTTTCGATCTGAAATGGGGAAAACAAACATTAAGTGCAATCTATGAATTCACAATGTACTTCGTATACATGCGCTATCACTGTTACATAATTGTCAACATACTCTGGGACGTGCATTTCGCATCCGCAAAAATATATCGAAATGATAAGTTTGTTGTATTACATATCATTTGAAAAAAAAAACATATCCCAAGCAATATACTATTCAATGCTACGAAATATAATCTTACCTCGCAATTGCAAGCATTGGTATTAATCCTAAAGTATAAATCCAGAGTGGAAGTATTTGAACAAGATGGCGTCGGATATACCACTTTCAATGTACCTTACGAACTTTATTTTTTTCTTTTGTTGTTGTTGTTATCGACCTCTTTTACCCCTATAGTTAAAAGAGGAGCACAAACCGAAACGTAAAAGCTCCCTATTGTCGAAATCAGCAGGGCTATTCAAGCGATGCCAACCCCCTTAGCTACTTGCTTTACATGACAATAGCCAAGTGGTTGACGCGATCTAATGGCGTTTGACCGAAGGATCTTACCAAAGGGGGGCTGACTGTACCGCTACTTAGGGCTAAAATCGATACGAAGTGGTAATAAGGATATATGCAGGGCAGAGTTTCAGGGATAAAGCCTGTTGTTATTGGTGTATCTAGGGGCACGGGTACATATTTGTTTCGGAGACAATTCGATGATGTCATCACGTCGTGGGGATACAACGTATTGTGATGGAAGATAGTTTAGAAAACAAGAATAAAGTGGAAAGGGTTGTACACAGGAGCAAAGCACGATGTGACCAACATACATAAAACAGAATATCGACTCTCTCACTCCCCTCTCTCTCTCCCTTAACTCTCTTCTCCTCTTATCATTTTGTTACCTCCTCTCCCTTTTACATTTTCACTTTACACCTCTCTCTTTCTTCCTCCCTCCTCTCATTCCCTCTACCCTTCTATCTCTCTCGTTCTCTCTCTCTCTAGGCCTACTACACTTATCATTGAAGAGATACTCTCCCGGAACGCAGGCATTAATGAAACTTCTCTAACAATTGTGTTAGTAGAATACAAAAAATAAGGATGAAACTATGATTCATTGCTTTCTCGAAAAAAAATAGATACTCCAATGTCTTAATTTCTAAGCTTGAATAAAATGTATCATTTCAACTCGTTTTTTTTTTATTGCGCTCTTCTTTTCTTACAACTTCGTTGAAATAACTTGCAACATGGCCAATGTCATATTAAGACAAATTGGACTCTGTTCTTCATACCCTTCATTTGCTCCTATCCCATTACATTTTTGAGCATTATCAAAGTAGATACTTAACAATAAAATGACTGGGCTATTTGAGATGCTATATAAGGACTGACAGGGGGGCCAAGATAACCCGCTTCTGATTTTGGTCACCGTTTGCGCGATCGTAGCGAAATTTGACACGCACATTTATTACCACATAAACCACAAGCCAGTATAAAAAAGATATCCGAAAATGATAACAGTTTATTTTTTACTAATAAAATATGCAAATTTATTCGTAAAAAAACAATATTTGCATATTTGACACCCAATTTCACTTCAAATTTCAATTTTTCCGGATGTTATTTTTGTAATCTTATTCAATCTTTTCCACAAAGAAAAATTGTAAAAGCCAAAGGTTTCCTTATGACTTGAATTTCTTTATGTTTTCTTATGTATTCCTTTTTTTTTTTTTCTTTCTTTTCATTGGAAATTATTACAGACCATTGAAAAACTAAAGAAAACCCTAAATTAATAAAGTAGACCAATTAAAATGAAATATAATCACCCTATTACGAATTTCATCTCCCATAGAATTTGCACACAAAGTATAAAAATTAGCCATTTTCGGCATGACATTGTCTCGAAAAAAAAGTCACGATGGCGTCGCGACACTATACCTGTACGTCGCGAATTGGGTCTCAAAAGTTGCGCGAGACTTCAGAGAAAAAGTCATTATTTTGCGGCGCTTTCTTTTTGCATTCAGGAAATATCGCGCGAAGTGTTGAGGGGGGAATTATGGTTCCATGACATTCGCTAAAACCTAACCTCCAAAACTAAATAAACCATAATCCTTATCTTTACATTATTCTGAGCCAAAAACTCTATTACAATCCTAACTCTAATCCTACGCCTTCTGAGATATCAAGACCGGAGCAATTGTCGCAGGAGCAAATGTAGTGGGCGTGTCGCGTTGACATTAAGAAATGACTCACATAAGGTTTATTTAATACTTGAACATTGTAAAATCATGCAACAAACAATAGGGATATTTGCATACATTTACATGTACATCATTTATTATAAAAATAGTAGTGAAAATATTCTGTGTAGCTAAGAAATTGAAGACATTAGTTCTTCGTGTTTAGTTTATGAGCATGTTTATTAAGCAATAACATACATTTCCGAGGTTACAATAAAAGTGCTAAAAGTAAGAAATATATAATTGATTTGAAATGCATTGTGTGAATCAAATACAGATAGATGGAAATTGGATATGTTTCTTTAGTCGTTTTAACTGCTAAGTGTAGCGTCTATGTAGATTATCCTTGTAATAATTATCATCATTGTTTTTTCTGGGTTTTTTTAGGTTAAGATCATCGCAATGATAACTTATATCGTCATTATTATTATTATTAGTAGTAGTAGTAGTAATAGTAGTTGTAGTAGTAGTAGTAGCAGTAGCAGTAACAGTAGTAGTGTCATTATTATTACTACGTATTCCTACATTGTTTCGAGACATCTTTGCAAGTTTACTGTTTAAAGTTAGGTAAAATCTCCATATCAAATGCCAAATTCCTACACTGAAAAAGACAATAATATTCTCAATGCTGTTGGAATCATTTGATATCTAGGATGTGACATGCAAGTTAATGAACCCTAAAAACAGTCTTGTAAGCTATGACCGTCAATGAGTTTAAGTATTCAACATATATGATATAATATTTATTGCATGTACATTCATCTTTGGCGTATCCATATCGGGCAAGCCATTACCACAAATTACCGAGACACTTGTCAAATAGATCTGCTTCTTTAATGCTGGCATTTCCATCCCCCCGCCCCCGAAGTTGGTTTCAAATAAAATGACACTATTTTTTGTGTGCAAAATCTTAATGTGACCAAACATTTCATATTAGTACACTTGAATATTAATATAATTAAGTATGACTGTTATTCAATACATGTCTGCAATTGCACCAAAATGAGACGAAAGGGAATTACGAACATTCTGAATACTGGTACTCGAAATATTATACCATATTTCATAACATTTATGACGCAAAGAAAATATTGACATTTCAGTTTGTTTGATTTTTATCAAATCTAAGATCTTAACTGCACGAGTACTAAATAAATAAGGCCTACGAATAAAAAAATTAAAAGATGGTAATAAATTAATTAACAAAGGCAAAATCAGCTTCAATTGCATTTTTAGACTATTGCAATAACGTATTTTTTTGTCATTTTATTTGAGTTCTCTGTTATTTGTACCTGGTTTGCACGCTTGGATCTGTTTTGGCCTCTCTTGAAGAAAGATTCCATTTAAGCATAATCGTTAAAAGTAAAAACTTCGTTAAAATGAACCTCTCAAAACTAAACTGCATTGAGAACGGATAAAGACTTTTATACCAAGCAAACTTTAGATCCATACAATATCCCATATGCATAAGAATAAATATAAGTGTCACTTGCATCGGTGTATATTTTTGCACATGGGGAAATATTTGTATTATTCGATTCGCTTCTACAACGATGGTGGAACGAGTAATTAAAAATGTTTCAAATAATCTTAGTTACTCATTCTGCATTGATTTGTCTGGATAATACTATCATGGTAAAATAAAATTGATATTCTAGTTGGTATTCGAATTCCGAAATACATATACACCTTTTTGACATTATGATAAGGAAGGCGGAATCTTTGGAAATTGATTTTTTTATTAATGATATATTGATATTCAGAAATATGACTTGATGTCGTCCAAAGATACGATTAGGAATGTCAGAATATAGCTTGGAGATAAGTGTCATGTTGACATCACTACAAATACTACGTTCCCAGGAAGACATTGTGGTTACAAAGTGGTGTAAATGAGTTTGAATAAATATACAATAATGGGGTACATTATGAAAACGATAATCAAAACTTCAGACAATGAACTAAAACGTTCAACTCAGTGAAAGTTATTCATTTATTGAATAGTTATACTCCACACTTTTCTAAAGTGTATATTTGGACATCGAAGTGAATGTTCTAACACAAAATGAAATATTGAATTTACCCCGCCCCAAAAAGGGCATGTATATACGTTTAGATAAAAAAAAACTATCTCGGAACACCTTGAAATATAAATCATATGCTTTTACTTAGTTTGTAAAAAATGGATACAGCGCAAAACATATCAATAAATGCGCCATCAGCGCACCAATAAGTGCACCATTCGACAAAGGTCATGCAATGAGGGTTGTGTTGAGTGTGCCATCAACATTGGTATAAAATATTGATAAGACAGAAAATACAAAAAAAAATACATGACAAGGTATTGTAATAACCAAGAAGGCATCAATGCGAAACAAAACTTGCCTAAATAATGGTAATCAAAGCCTCTGAAAAGAAGACTTAAACCAATGATGAAGAAATAGATATATTCAACAGTGACACTGTGAACCAAAAACGTGCAGTATACCATGAATATCTCGCACGACCAAATCACTTCCGTGAATTCTCAAGTTGATCAGTAAGTTTTCAATTTTATGATTTACCAAATCCTTTGTCTTCTCAGAATTGATGTACTGGTTATTTCTCATTTAAGTGTATTTCTCACTGGGCTTGCAACTTGTGCGCGACTAGTTTGCGACTCCATATTTGGCAATTTGTAGAAACATCTTCGCAACGTCTCCGATTCATCTACTCGAAATTATGTAGTCTGCGAGAACTCGTTAGAAAATCGAACATGCTAGTTTTTAGACCTTTTTCTGACTTTTTTTCAGTACTCGTAATGTCTCCACGACGCCTCCGAGATATTTATCAACTGCAGACACATCGCGGGACTAATCGCATCCCCGACTGCTGACACGTCTCCGCGATGTCTCTGCAAAGTCTCCGAGATGAGACCTCTTAGAGACGTCGCGGAGACATACAGAGGACCAGAAAGACTGATAAGACATAGTGAAGGTGTTTACTTGATAATTAATATGGGGAAATATCTGCGACACATCATGCAATATAGTCGCGAAGACGTCTCCAACATAAAAGTTTCTTCGGATTAGCCACTCTCTGCGACGTCTCCAGCATGTCCAGGGAAGGTGTCAAGCACTATGCCCGACAGCCATGACAGTCGGGGGAATGTTGCTGCAAAGTCTCCAGGTGGTTACTTCGGAAACATCTCTCAGACGTCTCTGCAACTAAAAAGTTTCCGAGACTTCGCAGCGACTACTTTGAGACTTGAAGCAGAATCCTTTTGACCAACTGTCGAGCAAAGTTCTTGTCGCCTTATCCGTGTTATCTTAAGACGACACATATACGTCTCCTCGGTTAGATGAAGAAACTTTTATATTTTAGAGACGCCCCCCTGACTGCTGTCTCTGATCGGTCGCAAAACAATTCCTTTGGTTATAGGTATGGCCTTTAATCCCCCCGAATCGAATAGAATAGTCTAATTCAAATTGAATAAATTACGTCACGAAGTTATACTTCATTATATCTACACTAAAAGTAATTTACATCAAAAAGTAATAGTAATTAAAATGATATCCTCCATTTTTCTTTCAGTGCTACCCACGAAAATTCGGTTCTCGAAATAATTATATCGCAAAAGTACTATGAGGAGTTCATACTCGTGAAACACATACAAGAAAATGGCAAGGTTTCTGGCGAGTAGCGAGAATCTTCTTCTCAAACTTTCAGTCACTTTATATCCACTTGGTCTACAAGAAGATGGTCCCATTCTTAGATAGCCTTATCATCATGGCAAAACCCACATGGTCAACTGTCTCCCAGTATAACACTCACTTGTCTTAATGCCACTTAGTCTTATGTCCAATGGGTCTAGTTTCCCCTTCGTCTGCTTACTATCTTTATTGAACTTTGTCAAATAAAAATTGGTCTTAAACGGTTCATCCATTCATATAGTAGTGTTAGATCAAGTGCCTATTAGGCCAAATGGGTCTTACTGGAAATTAGTCAAAGTGGACGATTGATGTCAAAATGTCAATAAGACCACACGCACCGTTGTAGAGGTGTTGTTGCTCAGTGGATAAATATCTGGACTTTGAACCACAGGTCCGGGGGCTCGAATCCCAACATGATACTCGCGTCCTTTGGTATGCGTTTATCTATATCTCCCACTCTCCACCCAGGTGTAGTAAAATCATATCAGGTAGGAACTCCTTGAATGCTCGAGCACCTGATCAGGGAAGCCGTGCTTAAGCAGGGGTAAAAGCATGCAGGGCGCAGAAACATTGTCTTAAGCGCTATATAAATGTTGCATATTAATATTATCATTATCATTAGACGAGCTAGAATTTGATCATGCCTTATGAGACCAAACGGACAGTACATAAAGTAAACGTTACAGTCTTCTGAATATATCGCGGGAAATATTCCTTTCGGTTGGATATTATGCAACCTTGAATGATTGTCTACAATGTGTATTTTTGGCTATTTTAGACTTTCTTGATGATCTGTTTGTCAATTCTATTGTGGACGTAAATGATTTCTTTCCTTTTAGAGCACTGAACATATGATTTTTCATTTGTCCATGGCTACCTTCTCATCTGGGTGACTGCGAGCGTCTATCGTATGACAATGCCTAAAGCAGAATTCATAGGAGAAAAGGGGTCCAGATTCATCCCTATGATCTTGACCCTGGCCTATAAACTTTTAGAGACATCGGAAGAAAGGGCGATGTATATCGAAGGCAACTACTCCAGATTAACGCTAATTTTCAAGGTAGTCTCTGGCTTAGTCATCATAGAAAAGTGGCACATTCAACCCTCCTTACAACGTACATCTCTACTGGTAGAGACACTTTTCTGCTCTTCAATGTCCGTTGTACGTCGTCTACTGTCTAGATACCCTAATAATCTCCGCCCTGCTTTAGATACTCTATCCTGAACAAGAGCTATACACATGGATGTCACTGCAAGGCCGAATACTGTAAAAAGAAGGCAAAATAAGAACCTACTCCCTCCATACTGCTCTTCTGGTACGACATCGCCAAAACCGACTGTCGTGAGCGTAATGAAGGTGAAATAGAAGGCAGTGCCATAGTTCCAATCTTCCACCAATGTAAAAGCAAAGGCACTTAAACAGATATAACTGCATAGAGTACAGAAAACTAGTGCTAGGGATACTTCATCGGCTGCATAGTCTTCCTCGTCATCGTTATACTCATGGCTTTGATGTTCTGAACCATCACCACGGCTGATGTCTTTAGGTTGAACGGGTTCTTTCTTTTCATCAAGTGCAGTCGTGGTGATGGTAGAGCCATTGTTGTCAGACGTCTCGACGCAGTTCGCGGGAGACGACTGGTCTTGTCCCGAGTTATTTGTGTTTGGCGATGATACTTCTGCATGTGTGGTACTGAGAACTGTCATACCGATTACTTTGTCGTTGGTTTCGTTAAGGACACTGGTTTTTGGCAAAGCTTTCCTGTCTAAGACTTCGCCAGGGTCTACGCTAAACCGTACGGACTGCATGTGCCTCATGGTCACGTTTGGCATTGCACTTCGAAATCTTCTTGTTGGTTTCCTTGTTGAATTACGTCGTTGCGTTTGCGCTGTCTGGACATCATAGAATTCGGCTTCTTTCGTCTTTTTCTTCGATGTACTTCTCATGCTTCGGCACAGTTTAAGCCATCGGATGAGCCTGATAAAGCCTAAAGCCAGTACTTGGCCAATGTCCGCAAGAAGGAAGAACGAATATGGTATTCCAAAGGCAGAGTAAACGACACACACGGCTTGGCCTGTAACGGTTTCTGGTACTAAATCGCCATATCCTATGGACGAGAATGAAAAAAAAAGATATATGTAGAAAATCAATTACGTATAAACAAGTACACTCCAATAATTTTGATCTCTAAAAAAACCAATCGTTGTTCATAATATGTGTATACTTTATCCCAGCCATATAGAGGTAAAGAGATAATAACTACAGTCATGCAGATGCTCGCTCGTATACAGTTAGATGTTATGGCTTAGCAACCTTTCACACTGTCGGCCTCAAATAAACGTTATAGCGCTAACAGAGCACTGACAAATATAGTAGTTTCTGCGAACTTTACAACAATGGACATTGCCCACTCAAGCGTAATATTTCAAAAAAATACCACTTCTAAGTTATAGAAGAAACCCAAGCCCAAGATTATGTAACAAAAAATATCATCATGCTTTAAAATTATCCTTTGCAAGGACTAAATTTCAAAGAGTATTTTTTTTTTATTAAAACGCAATGTAGACATAACAAGATTACAGGTCCTTTTTTTAAACAGGGGGGGGGGATAAAACTTGCATCAAGCTTAATAAAAGTGGATAGCTTAATAAGTTTTTTTCTAATTATGAGGGGGTTTCTTAGCTTTCCAATAATCACAATAATACACATGCAGAGAAGACAATCTTTTAAAGAGCATGTATTATTTGCTAGCTTGTAATATCTAATTTGTCACCAGCTGGTTGGTGGCAAGTTATTGGCTAATGTTTTTTCAAGCATCTTCCTTGATTTTGTCAGTGAGTTTTCTTTCTCTATGTCTCTCCTTCTACTGATACATGCTTTGTTGTTGTTCTGTTCATAACAGTTTTGTAATAAGATCTCGGATCCGATCAAAATAATCATGGACCTATTACAATTGGTCCATGATGAAATCAATCAATTTTGGGGCAATATCGGTATTGCACGGCAATGTTTTCGGGATCAATCTATCTACGTACTGCTCTGGTAAATACTACATACTGTTCACGATTATTTTGAACTATTTCGGTTTATTTTCGGGAAGGGAATCGGGCGTTATCACTAATCACTACGATCACTGAAAACGATGCCGAGATCTACCAACCAAGAGAGGGGGATCTCAAAGGCGTGATCGGGGTCATGGACATACCGATCGTTGTGATAGTGGTCATCGAGAAGAGCATCGCACTCGGGAACGACCAGTCCCGACCCATCATCAGAGTTTTTTGTCGTCCTGCCTTCCAGTCGGGATGATTGACGGTGTCGATGAGAGAATTAAGAAGATCGGTGAGGTTTCCATCCTCCAGTTTGACAATACCCATGGAAGCATTTCGATAGGCATCCAATATAGTTTGTTTGGTAAGTTCTGCCTCTGCAATCTGCAACGAAGGAACAAAAAAATAGCACGTAAACGATTTCGTCGTTCTAGGCGTGGGCGTGAAACATTAAATTGAATTCTTCATAATCATGACAATGAATAAAAAGAGGCAGTGCCCCAGAACGAAACCATAAAGTTCGACTTATGAAGTATGACACCACTTATATTCTGCTCAAAGTAATTGCCTATACACACGGGCAAAATTAACTCAGAAGAACGCACACCACTAACAGGACCAATGAGATCCAGTAACCCTAAATATACTGGGCTATTTCGACGCCCAAGAAGACTGGGGACTGAGTCAGCCTCCCCCCCCCCCCCCTTGTGATCTCGGCCGTTGATCGCACGATCGCGACGAAAATTGGCTTAGTCCACAAAACTGTAAGATCAAATTCTGCAAAAAATATCATTGCTAATTAATTACGCTCATTTATGCATAAAATAATTTTTTTATCTAATTAACTACAGAATGCCCTAAAAATGCTGATTTTTGGTTCGCAGACTCTTAAAGGTATTGTTTAACTTTGTGAGCAGCCGATTTAAAAAATTCTCAAACCAAGATGAAACATGTGTACAAGTGCATGTATTAGAACTAATAAACCCTGAAAACAACCATTATTGAGAATGAAAAGCTAAAACTACAAGGCAAACCCCGATTTTGTAAATAGGCGTCTTATAGACGCCTAAATAGTACACATAAGTGTATGGGATGAAATTAAGATGGTGTTTTCGGTCACTTTATATTTCAATTTTTGAATCACTAAATAATTATTTTCGAACGCAATTTTTTCTGGGCTTCATTTTTGTAACATATCACAGACACAGGTGACAAGTGTGACCTTCTAGCTCAGATTTTTTAGAAGTCAAACCAATGTTAACCAATCACTTTAATAGGAATCTGATTAAATGTACTGTTTTTTTAAAGTAAGCAAAATTCTAAAATATTATTTAGACTCTATTTTCTCTTTATCCCAACAAAGGGATACGTATCACCAACCAACAAGATACATATCCCAAAATAAAGGGATGCGTATCCCAAACATTGGATACGTATCTATAACGGAAGTATACGTATCATTAACACGTCTGATACTTATCATACCATTTTGGCTACGTATACTATAAGGATTCGTATCTATCTTTTAGCCCCTTTTTTGGCTCGTGATTGGTCAAATGGGATATGTATCTGGTGTGGGGATACGTATAGTATCTATTATGCGAATTATGACCACGATCGCCAACCATACGAGAGAGGTTGCGGAGCCTCGCGCCCATTGTTTTAGTATCGGCATATCGGACGTATCGTTTATGGCTTAGTCACATTTCCCCTACGGCGGCCGTCCGGCGAGTTGAAAATCGCCGTTTCATCAGTTTTTGCATCATCTTCATATAGGTGGTTTTAATAAAAATGAATAAAACGGCTGTTTTCGACTCGCCGTACGGTCGCCGTTGGGAAATATGACTGCAGCATTATGCTTAGCGTATAACGGATATGACTGCAGCCTCTGCCTAGATTTAGGCTATGAATTTGATAACTATGTACGAAAGAACTTCGAACTGACCACGCAACACTTCTGCAAGGGGCACGTCCACGAGGCCAAAATGGCCTTTCATTTATTTCATTATGATAGGCAGATTTCAAAGCAGGATGCAGAAATTGTATAGACTAGAATAGCCCACCAATTAACACTCTATGAAGGTATTTGTTGCATTTCTACTATGACTTCATTAACATGTTGTTTAAACAATGTACTTGGCCAACTGTGAAATACCAGTTGCTAGTGGACACATTTTTGTTTGTTTGTGTTTGTGGATCTAATGAAAATCACAATTCGAAAGAATAATATGAATAATCAAGACAGCGAATGTGGTGCTTAGCTCATTGAACATTAAACCACCATGCCACTTTAGTACAAATTACCTTCTCTTGATCATGCGCAGAACGAACTGCGAACTGGCTTACTGCGTTTAAACGAAAATTAAGCGAAGTCAATAATACCTCAGTCACATTTGCTCTACGGCGGGTGTACAGTGGCCGTAAATACCTGAATTCGAGAGATTTATGTGGCGACCGCAGGGTCGACGTATTGGCGAATTCCTATTTTTACAGGCCGTAGGGGTGGCAGTAGAATAGACCTAAGAAAACGGGACATTCCATTAACTCTTTGTAGTCATGAAAAGGATAGGGATCTTTAAAAAAAAATGATGCGAGCACGAAGAGATGAAAGCTTGTGACATTTCAACATGAAAACTAGATATTTTTAACCACGTATTTACCTAAAGCTGTGTATCTCGATAAACAAATCAATGCGAGCCTGAAGAATTAGTTGAACATGTTAAGCACTGTTAAACATGTAGGACCATAGTTATGAATAGGGCATTGTTGTCAATATAAATGATATGAGCGCGAAGCGCGAGCTCAAATGGGGGCAAATAAATGAAATATAAATAAATCTATTGAGATAACCATCGAACCAGTCAGTCTAGTTCGGCATGTAACCATGCAGGATCAACATGCCATGATCATATGTTCATAAATCTGTTTTTGCCAGCAGGAATAGTCTAATCAAAGACATGCGACGGGAAGCACGGGAAATGAAGATGTAAGAAAAACAGAGACAAACAGAAGGAAGAAAAGAAGGATCTGAAAGGGGAGAAAGAAACAAAGGGATACAATAATTGGATGAATGAATGAAAGAGAAAAGAAACAACTAAATGAATAATAAAAAGAAAGAAAGACAAGGTATAATAAATAACAGACAAAGAACGATATATAGGGAAAGGAAGAATTGGAAGAAAAAAAAGAAAGATTCGTGTTTAAAAAAAATTAACCCCACCTTATTGTGTTCTTCGGCTGAGAGTCGATTATACCTCGAGGATTCCAAGACAGAGAATATGACTCCGCCGAGTGCGAGATACATGAGGTACATTGTGACGAGGATGACATGAGGGATGGCAAAGCGAAAGCAACCTGCTACCCCTGATCGTCGCTCCGACGAAGCCTCTACAGACGACGAGGAATCCATGTATGGGCTGGGATAGCGCTCCCGCTTCGCTTGGTGGCCAACTAGGTTGATCTCAGAAGAAAATCTGTCAATGAAAACAGATAACATGGGTAAGTTCTCAACGACTTAAACCTTATTACCTAGATGTACTTCATCGTGACACGAACCGCTCCCTTTTTAAAACTAAATTATGAGAAAACGCGTGTAAACTGTATTTATAGCTCTCCAACGCTTCTCTTTAAGCTGGTTAAGATTGTTTCGTCCCTTGAGACTAATGATGAATCGAAATTGAAACATCCGCATCTTTGAGAAGATGATTATATTGGGCCAATTGCGCGGAATAGTAATATCCTGCGTTCTGATTGGTTAAGGAACGTTAAACGCTAGGATCAAGTTAGATTATATGAAACCATAAAAAATCAATGAAAAATACGGTCAATTAAAAGTTTGAGAACAATTACTTGTCCTCTCAAGAAGATGGATAGACTTGCTGAACATGATCAGGTAAAATGCGTAGAAAAGTAATTTAATTGGGGAGTTGCAAAAATGTGACATCAGACGTGTTGGACGCATTGCCAATGGGAGGATGTCCATTTTATTGTTAGTGATCTCAACATTCAAATGCTAATAGCTTTATTGTTTGTTCAATTTTTTTTTGATTGATTTGGGTTTTGTTTTCGGTTTTCATGCAAGCTAACTTGTTCCACATTTTCATTCTCCGAAAAATATATGTATTGAACATAATTATCCTGGATAGATGTACATGTATAGTTGCATATTTATCATTTTGGGCACCACATAGGCAGTCAGTCCCGCGCAGTGGCGTACCTAGGATTTTCCACAGGGGGGGGGGGGCAAAACCGTCCGCCAAAAAAATTGACAAGCAAAAAAAAAAAAAAAAAAAAAAAAAAAGGTCTTCGATCACAAATAAAGGATTTCGTACCAGAAAAAAATTGACAAGCAAAAAAAAAAAAAAAAAAAGGTCTTCAAGCTCGTCAGGGGGGCATTAAATGTCTTAAAGCTCGTCAGGGGGAGCAAAAAAGGTTTTTCAAGCCCGTCAGGGGGGGCAAAGATACGTTTTTGCATGGGTTGTGACTCGTCAGGGGGGCAGAGTGCCCCCCCTGCCCCCCCCCCCCCCCGTAGGTACGCTAGTGGTCCCGCGTACTATATGTACTATACAACCGCGCAACTATGCGTGATCGAGTGGGGTCGGTTGAACAGATTATACAAGTCATGTTTAGTTCCCTCCGCTCTGATTGGTTAAAGCGATATGCAAGCAGTGTTATTCACAATACTTAAAAACATTTCTCTTAAAGCCGGATACGGTTATTTCCTCCCTGTCAAATTCACGATGTATCGAAATTGAAAGATCCGCATCTTAAATTTGACAACCTTCCATATAATTAAGGGTAGTTTTATAATCAGGGTATACCATCGAGCAAATGCCTTCTGTGCATAATAAAATAAAAACATGTTCAGTAATTTCAAATCTTCGATAGCAAGCTATTTGGCTCTGTTAATCAACCCGCAAGAGAGAAAAAATAATTGAAATAAATATTTGCTTCTCAAATTTACTACATGTGACATTTAGGCCTAAGGACCAAAAATACTGACCCATTTCTTTTTCGATTTTGAGCCCTCGTATCATAATTATTGACAATCATTGGGTATTGTTTTGGTTTGATTATTGAAATGAAATTGTTTAAAAACTTAAAACCCCATAAAATTTATGTTACTTTTACTGTTACTACTAAAAACATGGGATGCTAATTCTTTCAAAAATAGTCCTCTTCGCATTCAGTGCTTTACTCACAGTTAGACAGACCGTGTAGAAGCACTAAAATATATGCAATAAATTTAGAAAGTTTACTTAGCCATCATCCACTTATTTTTCAGACAGTTTATGTTTCAATGTTGCCAAATCTATTTCTGTCCAAGGTACATGTATCCTCTAAAAAAAAAATGTCAGAATATATGACAAAATTGAACCCCTATAAAAACAAAATAGATAAATAAGTGAGTCGCCTTATGCCTAACAATTTCAAATAAATATAATTTTCACTTGTTTACAACACATCACACAAAATTGGAAAAACAAAACAAATATGAGACAGTTCGCTTATCCTGGTTGTAAAACAACCTTGAAACCTGCGTTCACTCCCTTTACACACTTTACAGGCTTATGAAAAAGATGTTTTCATAGATTGTCTTAATGGCATCTACCTATTCAGATCAAGAACACACGCCCTCTAATATACTGAACACCAAAAATATAGGCCTAAGGATTAATTATTAACGCATATTGCTATGTATATTTAATTCCGACAAAAATCCCTTCAAAACCCAAACTTAACTTTAATCCAAGTCATCCCGAGCTTCATTACTGACGTACAGGTTGCATGAGCCTAATTACAACAGGAAGGCATAAGATATTCATTCGACCCAACCCGTTCACATTTTTTCTAATTTGATATAGCTGATTGACAAAAGTGCATGATTATGATTGGAAATCTAACACTGATTCTTGGGATGGTAACTACTGAACTTCCTTCGCCCAAATTGGGAAGATAAATAAGTGACTTGGAACTAATTTTTGACTGGCGGAAGAATTAGGGCTATTTTACTGTTTCAGTTGATGAATTTGATCCATTCATAGTTATCTTCATAAATGGCGATTTATTTTTAAAATGAGCTGGCTACGGTACCCTTTCCTGGTCAGATATGGAATGTCAGATATACGTATATCCTATCCAATGGTAGTAAACATTCCACCCTCTAATTTCACATTTATTCTTTATGAATTTTTCAAAAGTGCCATTTGAACACACAAGTCTATGGGGAATGTTTTACGCGCGTGACAGCTACATGTAATCATGCATGCTATCACAAAAAAGGAAATAATTAAATGTGAAATAAGAAGGCTCGGTCTGAAGGTGTTTTTGTATTTGCATGGTTTCACGAAAGACATCTGTGCAAGAAGATAGATGCCAATAAGAGGGCCGATTAGTTAACATGTTAACTTTTTTTTTTTTTTTTTTGTTGTTGCAATTTACTTACTAGTTGAAATGTTGAAATTATCTTTGTAACTTTTATGATCCAATGGATATCTTAAATCTATGAAAATATTTAAAATAAAATGTGTAATTAAATACCAAAAGAGTAATGAGTATTCACGTCATCTGCTAAATCATTCTCATATTACAACCGTCATTATTATACTGTCTATATCGCTTATTATGTGAAATTACGTATGTATAACATTATTTTTACTGTCGTATTATTTGATGAAAATAGTTGATAAGGTGTATGTACACTGTACAGCCAAAATCAAGTACTTTCTGCGTAAAGATCGTTTAACTTTTTTTTGTTACGAATTGTGTTAATATTATACGTTCGTTAAAAAAAACTTAAGTTACCAGTTCCAGTTACAAGTAAAATCAGTATTGAAGATGATGTAAATTGTGATTTATAAATTGAACTTTGAATAACTTTACTTATTCCAGGCTAACTTCAAATATTATGTTGCTATATACAGTGGTGCTAGAAAATTAGTGATCCCCACCAGAAAATGCACTCCTTCATGCCGAGTGTTGGGTTTAGGCAACAAGATTGTTCAGCGATCCCAGAGAAACAAACTTTATTGAATAGTTTATCACCTGACTTCACGATTAAATATCCAAAAAAATTGAACAGTTGAAAAAATGTTCATTTCCTGGAGGGGTTCACTAACTTGTTAGCACCACTGTATGTTCGCTCCAAAGAAGAAAAGAAGAATTCATATTTACCCAGGGTAGCCACTATAAAAAAAATTGATGTTTTTGTATATTTTGTTATTTTGTTTTGTTTTACAGACTTGCTGAAAAACAGCCTTGTCGGCTGATAGCAAGTTTTTTACCGTATTGAAATAAATAGACAAACAAAAAAAACCCAATGCATCTTTGGGCTGCCACGTTTTAATGAATTCAAGTTCAATATCAAATTTCTGATTCGTCATTTTATTTATGACTAGTAACTCGTGTCATTTAGATCTATAATGAGATATATATCGAATGCACCCACTTAATATAAGTCAGATTTGAGAAAGTTTTTAAAGTATAAACTCTAGTCCATTCCTATATCAGGGTCCATGCTGCTACCACGTTATTTTGCTAAAATGTATTTATCAATATTCCATTGAGTTTTCAGTCATCATTCATGTTGCACCCCACATGCTTATCTATTTTTGCTAAAGCCTTTGGATTCAGAGGTAGATCTCGCGTTTCAACTTATATTTATCCTAAATCCATTTGACATTTCAGATGATATTAATACATATTTATTTCATTTCTCAATACTGGTGCTGCTTGCCACCAAGGAAATTCCTCGGTTAATTCTATTATCTCTATCTCTTTATTTTCTTTTTTTTCCCTTGCACACAATAACAATCTCACTTAATGAACCATGCGTGATCCCAGATTAACGATCATTGACAAAAATAGCAAATTCAATACCGAAGAATTTCTACTAACACGTGTATTGTCTCGTGACTGCAAACATACTGTGTGCACCATTTTCGAAATCTTTAAGTATTTTCATCAAATCGTATCCAAATCAAACTAGACAAAAGAAAATCGGCGTTGGCTGTTAGAACTCGCGCTCATCGGCCTCAAATTGCCTCGGTCAGCATGTTCAATGTCATTGGTTTGGCTGGTTCAACGTCTCTCCACGAAAATTGCATTTTTGTGCAGAAAAATATTTCAATTTCTGAAAGTTGAAAATTACGATGATCATGATTGAATCATAATGCGTTCCAATGATGATGATGATGGTGATGATGATGATGACGGTGAGGATGATGATGATGATGATGATCCACAATACACAACATTCATAAGCCCATTACATCTCCTAAAAGAAGTGAGTTTTAAGGTACTATTTGAAGAGTTCAATGCTGTTAATTTCACGGAACGAAGAAGGGAGAGGTTCCAAGACGTGTAGCAATAGATGGCATAGACAGGGGGCTATAGGGGGCTAAAGTCACCCCCACCCCTATTCATCCCATAAAAAGAGAAAGAAGGGAAAAGAAAACAGAAGGAGAGGAGAAAAAAGAAGAAAGATAAGAACAGGAAGAAAGGTATGGGAAATAAGGGCAAGGAGGGGAATACAATAATGCAAGCGCGTAGTGCGAGCTGGCATTTTTAATTTAGCACTTTTTGTAATAATGAATAAGATGCGTATCTCGCTGAAAGAAACAATTAAAACTCAAATCGCGGGCAGAATAATTAATGCAAATTGATTAATTAACAAAATATTTCAAGGCAAATGTTAAGATCATTTGGAGCAGGTTATTATATTACTTAAGGCAATGCGAACCCGAATTTTTTAGTAAGATTTAATGACCTATTTTAATTTTCAATTATTCCCCTCCCCTCGTATTATTCACTGTTTCCATCTTCTTATTTTCCCCATTTCTTGCTTTTATCCTCTTCTTTCTTCATTTCTTTTTTTTTCTTTTTTAAGGAATGAGTAGGGGCTCTAGCCCCCCCCCCCCCCCCTAGCTATAGCCCCTCTCTACGCCAGTGTGTTATATTCCATCACGGTGGTTTACTTTGAATTCTACAGAGAAAGTGAAGTGTGTGTGTGTGTATTTGAGTTTTGTCAGACGTGTATCAATCAGAAATGTGGCGCAAAATATATTGTTGACGTAAGGCGCTCGACTTTTGCAGAAAAAAAAACCCATCAATAATATTTTGGTGTTCGCAATGCGAAAACAAAGTCACAGATCGGAAACGTGTTTCGATTTTGATTTTGTGTTTTTAAAAATGAAATGAGAGAAAATTCAATTTTTCCTTGATCATGACAGAAACAGATAGACGATGTATCAATGCGTACCTTGATCGTGAAGAGAGACAACAGAACTAACACCAGCACTCTAACTGAACAACTTTTATGATAAGGTTAATGTAGTAATATGTATTGCAACTCATATAAGTGGAAGTCAATCTTTCCTAAAAAGTGCAAGTGACCTTTTACAGAAACCCACATACGATCACCGTTTCCCCATACAGCAGGTCGGAAATACAAATAGTCCACATTAACTACGTTTCAAAATAAAGATATCCCAATCAGGCGTGGTTCTAGCGGGAGCCTATGGGAACTAAACCTCCCCCCCCCCCCCCCCAAGCAGGCGCGTAGCCAGGGGGCGATGGGGGCGTAATCGGAGCAATCGGGTCACATTCGGCTGATTCCAGGCATGCCTCTGTGACTCGATTCTTGTGACTATTTGGGTGGCATTCGGCTTTATTCGGGATGACTAAAATTGATTCGGGTCAATTCTTGGCCATTCTGAGCTGAATAGGGACCATACAGATACATACTTGTAACGCAAACTAGTAATATATATATATATATTTCAAATTTTAAAAAAGAATAAACATAATTTTAACAACTTGAAATGCAATGCAAACACATTTCTGAAATTGACCTGGACCTTTTTTGGTGGGGGAAAATTGATGTGTTTGCCATGAAATATGTAATTAAAAAAACGTATGGTTTCACAGTAATCACACTAATGATTAATGAATTTTCTTTTTGAGCATATTAATACAGGATAAAAAAAATCAGCAGCTATGAATCAATATGAGGGGAATCGATATTTTTGCCCCCTCCCCCTCCTCCCCGATCGACGCCTCTTCTTATACTGTAATGATTTAGTGGCGTAGTATTAAGCGAAAAAGTTTGAGGGAGAGATCATGACGTATGCGGCGAAATTCCCTAAAAGTTGCGAAAAAATGTTGATCTGTTTAAAATGAAAACATATTAAGTATTATAATAGATAGATTTTATGATGTCAAATTTCATAACTTTATTTTCATTCTCTCTCATTTACTGCCCCCCCCCCTCCTGTTTGGTTTTTAACCGTTCCACTTTTGAGGGGACTCAAGCCCCCCCCCCCCCATACATGCCTGTGCAAGTGATAAAACAGACAATTAAGATAACTTCCTTTTTTAGAATGTATAATGGAGATAATCGTTCGATTGGATTAAGATATAGATTATACATGCATATAGATTAGAAATGCTCCATGAGGGTAATTATGTGTCCAACCAACATTGGGCATTTCTTTGGGGCATTTTTATTAATCCAGTGTGAAAAAATTTGCCCATTCTCAATTCTCAATAGCTGCTTATTTTCTAACCTTACTGGATAATATGCTTCCCGCATTGGGTAAAATTCTGCCCCAACATGGTTGGACACATAATTACCCTCGTGCTGGTTAAAATTTTACCCAAATCAATTGTACAATCGCTGATGTGGTTTACGGTACACCATGTGGAGTGTTATAGAAACAGTGGATAGAAGAAGAGAAGAAATGGATAGGCGAGAAAGTGGAGATTTGAGAGTAGAGAATTCTTTCTTGAAAGTAGTCCTGAAAAGGACTGTAAACCAGCAAAGATTGATGAGTTGAGAACAGCTTGAGTAGTAGAGCTAATGAGGAGATGCTGGCTTGAGTCGGCGAGTAGAGATGATGAGTAGTAGAGAGACTCGACGTTTCGGACAGCTTGACTGTCCGTCTTCAGGAGTCTTTCAAGAAAGAATACTCTACTCTCAAATCTCCACTTTCTCGCCTATCCATTTCTTCTCTTCTTCTATCCTCTGTTTCTATAACACTCCACATGGTGTACCGTAAACCACATCAGCGATTGTACATGCCACCATGCAAACCTTCAAACAACATCCAAATCAATTGTAGTATCCGCGGTCGTTTTACCTAAAGGCCTACATAGTGGTAATTTCGCCGAATTACACGAATTATTCTTCTCAGAAATTTATTGGAGAAAATCACTTATCAATTAAAACTGAACGAATTAATCATGATCAAAAACTAAAAAGCAGTTAAAACTATACAAATTCAAGCATGGTGAAAATCTATTTAAAAAGGGCATGGGCGGAAATCTGTCCCCATAGGTAGGGGGACCATGGGCTGGAAAATTTGACAAGCAAAAAAAATGTAAGGTCATTTTAACCCCAAAAAATTGACAAGCAAAGAAAGGTTTTCACCCAAAATGTAAGGTCTTTTAGTCCCAAATACATGTATTATTTCGATTGTGAATGATGTATTTTCCACCATCATAAAATACCAAAAATAGTAGAGGGACATTTGATATTGTGTCCCCTCCCCCAAATAATTTTGGTAGGGGGACGCGTCCCCCTGTCCCCCCTGGGATTTCCGCCCATGAAAAAGGGACAAGTTTTCAGTAATGTTTGGACGTGTAAAGAAAACTGTTTTCATTACATTAGTTGCGCATACATGCTACAATACAAAAGTCATTACAAGAGCGCTACCTTGCTATTGGACTCGGATCTCGAGAATATTTACACATAACATAAATGATAACATCTCATGCCATCCTCGTAACGTCCTCTGGGATTGAAATGGCAAGGGTCTGCCTTTGGAATTCACTCGAGATTTAAAGTGATGTCGGTCGTAGCGATCATTTGCTTTATTCATGCATGTATTTTTTTTTTTTTTTGGGGGGGGGCGTTTGGTTCAGTTGAAATTGTTGGCGGGTCGCGCTATTTGTCTTGAGGACCACGCGCATGCGCCGTTGTTTCAGATCCCGAGAGTTATATCGCAGACCCCTGGAATGGCTACCTGTTTCAAGGGAAAATTAGTTTTAGATGACTGTACTGTATATTTGATAACAATGAACTGTCTTGAGTCCAAACTAATCATGTGCAGTCAAAAGAAGGAACTATGTGCTAAGAGGAAATGATTAGACGCCTGGTATGTAACACATGAACTATAACATGTATAATCTGCCTGCAAGCATGGCTGGCAAGCTAACAAATGCATAGATCTCTTGTTTTGATTGGCAAAAATAACTAATGATAATAATGATAAGAATTTTTATAGCACAACCACTGTAACTCAACTGCACTACTGCATTTAGTGCGTTGAATCCAACACATTATCTCATGGCGTCATTTGCATTCGTCGAAATAATTAATTTGCCATTAGTAATACCGATGGTATTTTCTTTGGGCTTTGTTATTGTCCATGTTCATGTCACTAACCAGTTCGAATAAAGTCTATTACAGTATTAATAAGTCATTAATTAGGTATATATTATATGCATATTTGAATTTCTTTATTGTAAACCACGTGTATGAAATGTATTAATTACTGACGCAACCCTATACGTCAGTAGGCTAAATGAACTCATCGTGGGCTACATTAAGGGATGGCGCATAAGTCTATATGCAGCATTCTCTGTTGTGTTATCTTAACTATGTACAAACAAAGAATCGACATATTTTCAGTAAAAACAATATCTGCAATTTCAACCATGTTATTTTATAAATGAAATTCAAAATAATGTACTCACAATACTGGGAATTCGTCGCATCCTATTATCTGAGATGAAAACAAGATATGGACATCGCTTTTGCTTTGAAGAGTGGGCATGGTCAAAGAGGTACAGACATAACTTTTAAGAGGATGACAACAAAGATTACAACCGACTAGCTCGGTCAACAGTATATCAGTATGTGTGTAACTTCTGAGAAAGTGGACTAAGAACAGACAATCCCGAGTGAGAAGGAAGAAAAACCTGGTATTGTTTAGGTATAGACAATAATATGGATGAGTGTAAAATTTTCCGCTAGTATTCATAGCGGATATTGTGGAAGCGGCGTTTCCGATATAGTACACGCCTAAAGGATAGTCTGGAAAAATACCAAACTTCCATTCAACAATTTGCACATAGTTCAAGTGAGGTGCAAGGAGACAACATTAGGTCAGGAATTCAAACTTTGTAAGTAGTTAAAGGCGGGAAATAAAACCTGCAATAATGGAAAACCGAGAGAATGGTGGAAGGAGAAAAAAGGAGCGGGTGAGAAAGCCTACATCCAACTATGATCAAATACAAATGTAATTATGAATATGATAACAGGCGCGGATACAGGAGGGGGCCGAGCCGGCCCCGGCCCCCCTATTTTTTGACAACCTGCAGAAAAAGTGTACTATAGGAAAAACACTAAAGAAAAGAAGAAAAGAGGTATCATACCCAGGATGTGTAATTTACAACCTCGTAACGGCCGGCCCGACCCCGAAAGGAAAGAAAAAAAGGGTGAGGGGAAGAATTTGAAAAAGAACTTTATATAAAAAATTTCGCTCGCGCTTCGCGCTCGCATTGCCTGTGCCAATGAATCCCATTCAAGAGGATTAAATGACACTTATATATCCAGATCTGAAATCAATTTGCACACAATATTTTAGCTCGCACATCAAGCTTTAATTACTTTGTTTGTTTTACACAAATTGTTTATATCAAAATTTTCAGCTCGCGCTGCGCGCTCGCATTGTTTGATTTGTGAGTTACCTATCCTCTTTGGAAATTCTTACCAAAATTTGTCAAAATGCTCCTTTATCATGTCAGTATATAAAAAAATTGAGCTTGTGCTTCGCGCTCGCATTTAATTGTTTGAGACACACAGCTTTTTCTGTATTTAAATAAAAACGCGCTTAGACTGTCCAGTTTTCAGGTCGGAATATCAAAAATTTTGAGCTCGCGCTTCGCACTCTCATTATTTAATTGGTGATACTTGTATCCTCTTCATTAATCACTAAAAACAGTCCTAATTGAGTCCCTTTTCACGTTACTATGATAAAATTTCGGCTCGCGCTTCGCGCTCGCATTGTTTAGTTGGATACTTATCTTTTTCATGATTATAAAATCTCCTCAGAATCTTCAGGTCTAAGGACATAAAATATCAAAGAATTTGAGCTCGCGCTTCGCGCTCGCATTATATATAAAGACCACATGATATACCTTATCTTGTTTATAACAATAAAAACTAACATATACTTAAAACTTCAGTTTCTAGT
The DNA here is from genome assembly GCF_037042905.1 of Lytechinus pictus. Classification (NCBI taxonomy): domain Eukaryota; kingdom Metazoa; phylum Echinodermata; class Echinoidea; order Temnopleuroida; family Toxopneustidae; genus Lytechinus; species Lytechinus pictus. Next base: position 14,714,374 of record NC_087256.1, on the reverse strand, counting down.
TAGGACTACCCCCTGAACCCCCCCCCCCCAAAAAAAAAAAAATCAGATTATAGCGGCCAATCGAGAAAAATGTTGATGAAAATATTTTTCGGCCCCCCCCCCCCTATTGGCGAAAGCTGGATCCGCCCCTGGATAATATATAAAAATATCGAAGAAAGCAGTATCTATGATAATATTAATAATAGTAATAATAATAATAATAATAATAGAAATAATAATAATAATAATAATAGAAATAATAATAATAATGATAATAATAGTAATACTAATGATGATGATGATGATAATGATAATGAAAATTATACGATAGTGAGGCAGCAGCCCTAAAGTCTACAATGATTTGAGATGAGTAATTTAGTTGTTATAGTCACCTACGTGATCACAATCTCGTTTATGATAATCATACACGTAGTTATTAAAAGAACAAAATAAAATTTGAATATTTGTGAGCATTTGCTTGGGTGAGTAAAATTTATCTCTGTGTGCAGGAAACTTCCCCTTCAAAGAAAAGTTTGATTTTTATTCGACACGAACCGAGGTCATGCATGTTTCACCTTCAAACATGGTTCTTAACTTGATTCATCCTAACGAATAAATCGATCGACAATTCATTTCTTTATAATTATTATCATGAATGTCACTGATTTATCAATGATAGCACGGCCGGATATGGATAGCTTATCGGGTTGGATCACCTAATCGACTAACCAAATAATGGCATATCCGACGACGTCCGGTTTGAACGTGTATAGCCCATCAATGGATTACTTGTAATATTTGCGAGAAGTCAAATAAGCTGGAATTTCACTTAGCAGAACAATATCGAGAACATGAAGCCCTATTCTTTCATTTTTTTTAAGACCGCCCCTCCCCTAGCACAATGTGTTATCTTAAGTTCACCCACTGCTTCCTCCCTTCATGATTAATTACATGTAGTTGATATTAAAAGATCATATATAGTAGACATATAGCTTTGAAATCGAACCTGAATGAATTCACTCAAATCACATATTCCTGATGTGCAAAATTTTCGTTATGATATAACGAAAACATTGTCGATAGACATGGAACTTATTTTGGAAATTATCCCCATAGACCATCCACATTTTATATTTTTCTTAAGCCAACCTACTGTGTTGAAAAATAGTAAAATCACCTCGGTCTAGTCACTCTTATGCATGGCCATGATGAAAATAAGCACAGTTCTGATCAAACCAATTATTCATGGAATTGTAACACCACTTGATCACGTGTATAATATCTCTATCTCATCAGGGGTGTTTCAGTCTGATCTTAAACTAGCTAAATTAACCCCAGCTCCCAAGAAGGAAAACAAAATTTTAGTTTCAAATTGTATAGACCTATCTCCATACCACCAGCTTTTCAAATTCATCAATTATGAATCTACAGACGAATGACAACGGTAGAGTTACTTTTTATAATAATACTCTACTTCGATCAATCACCGATAATAAAGCTACGCCCAGAATTGATAACAATACATTTTTCTCAAAGTCGTATGTCTCTGAAGGGCAAAGTGATGAGTCGCGTCTGAAAATTGGAATATGCTTTGCATTTCCTAAATAGACGTAAAATTGAGATATACAGTAAAGTATCAAATTTCCATTTCTTTTGATGATTATAAAATTATGATGATGATGCAATGTTTTATTGATCGGAAAACGGTCCAAAGTTTACCCAAAATTGCTTTTGACTCCATAAAAAAACCATGTTAATTGTCATCTAAACAACCTGTTTGCAATGGGTGGTATTCATGGCTTATTTTTTTATGAAATGGTATATAGTTTGGTGTTTCGTCCAACAATCGATTTTCATGACATTCTCCTTGTAAGGGAATTTTTTTCTCTTTCTATTCAATTACACGTGGTCTTTAAAATAAGTGAAATTCAGAATAATAAGTGAAATTCAATTGGAATGGCTAATTAATTTCAATCTTATGACAAACGTGTATACAGGGTCTTACAAAAACACATAAACTCTCCGAGAAGAGTGTGCATAGCATCTATTTAACGGTCAAATTCAAATTTTACGAATCAATAAAAGAAAAGTGTTAAATGTGTTTGTTTTTGTGAGATTTGAATTCTTAGAATGACAATACCAAAAAGATCATATCGATGATTTTTAGCAAACCTTTATGCAGTCTTTAGTTGGGAAAATACCGGGAAGGATGATAGAAAAAAATCCGGAGAACACGCCCGATTAATATAGGTTATCCCACCCAATTTCAAAATCATAGCATCAGAAGAGGCGATATTTTCATTCAACACGACATGGAATTGATTGGCAGTGTGGATCACCCCTTTAAGCGATTTTGTTCCAGTTTTTATATTCTAATATTGCGTATAACTTTTTGACAACCAATAAGATAAACGCGTTATGGTCAGCGTTGGAATTCGCAGCAATCGAATTCCCGCATGACACAATGTCAAGAACAGGCATAATATGCCTATACAGTTTAACACTAACTCTTGTGCAATGTACATTGCATTTATTGTTTACATGAACATTATTCACGTGGAAAAAGTAAAATTATGAAAAAATCGACTTTTTAGAGGAAAATGTTATTGTGTAAAAAAAAAAGCTGGCAGTTTGCTAATAATCTCCACAATTGTGGAAATACAGGAAATACTAGTATATGTAATGATTAAGTAGGAAATAAAATGCAACAATTATCAGACAATGTCGTAGGGCAGGACATACCAAAAATATATATTTTCTGAGGGAGCCAACGGTTTAACAGGTACCTAAAACTCCTCCCTGGAAAAATAAATCCACCCCCTACATGTAACTCGTTTTCAATTAACTGCATGCGTTTATATATTTCTTGGTTTATATTTGCTATCATTTATCACATTATTATATCACTTATTATAATTTCAGTTGCATGGAACTTTATCTTTTCTTTACTTTTTTTCTGGAATATAGAGTCCATACAATCACTTTACAGCCGTGGGTGACCGTTTCAACCACTCAGAGAGGACTGGGGACTATACGTATACCTTGGTAATACTAAGAAGCCTGCTCATTGCACGTACCCTAGCCAGTGTGTCCAGATGATACTTCAAGGTCAAGTCCACCCCCAAAATATGTTGATTTAAGTCGATAGAGAAAAATCAGAGAAACATAACGCTGCAAATTTCATCGAAATCGGATGTAAAATAAGAAAGTTATGACATTTTTAAGTTTCGCTTATTTTTCACAAAACAGTTAAATGCACAACTCAGCGATATGCAAATGAGAGAGTCGATGATGTCCATCACTCACTATTTCTTTTGTGTTTTATTGTTTGAATAGTACAATATTTAAATTTTTACAAATTTGACAAGAAGGACCAACTTAACTTAACCATAAACTGTTAAAATAACGGTAATTCCACATGTTCAGGGAGAAATAAAACTTTGTTTCACTTGACAAGGAGGAGAACATTAGTGTGTGTGTGTGTGTGTGTGTGTGTGTGTGTGTGTTTGAGTCTTGTCAGACGTGTATCAATCAGATATGATTATTTACGTCTGGGACCGACTTTTAACGTCACCATCCGAAAGACGTGACCAGGACTCGAACCTCTGCATCAATTTGTAACTTCGCCACATAGCTTGGATTACAGGCGCACGCCACGACGCCCAGTTAGAATATTTCATATAATAAAATACAAAAGAAATAGTGAGTGGGTGACGTCATCAGTCTGCCAATTTGCATACCAACCATGATGTGCATATAACTGTTATGTGAAATTAAGCGAAACTTTAAAATGTCATAACTTTCTTATTTTACATCCGGTTTTGATGAAATTTTCAGTGTTATGCTCGTTGGATTTTTCCCTTTTTCAAATAAAACTTTTTGTTGGGGTGGACTTGTCCTTCAAATTCAAAATGAAAGTGTGTTCTTCGGCCATTCTGTAGGGTCCTCTGGTAATAAGTCAAAACACCAAACGATGAATGCGAACGTAGATGGCGTAAATACTCTTTATGTTGAATGAACGCCAAAAACACCAACGACTACAAAATTAAATATATACCGAGCAAAGGTGAAATAAACACTTGTATTAAGTTCACATACATTTTGAATTAATTGTATAAATCTGTTAAACATTTTTTTTTTCTCGTGAAGCTAGGCATTTCCTTGTTTGATCTGTCAATATTTGAACCGACGAAAATATGTGCCGAATTGTATTAAAACAAGTTACACATTCAGATAATGTGTTATAGGAGTTCACTCCAATAACAAATTGATAGGAATAAACGGCAGCAATGGCAATTTCATCAGCAAAAGATTTAAAATTGGAAAGTTATCAGAAAACAGTTATAGACATAAGGACAGCATGCTATGAAAAGATAGAATTATGTCGCTCGTTCACATTTTCCTAAAATATTATAATATTATTATCATGTTTATGAAAAATGAAATATTCATTTTGCCTGCATTAATATAAACCATAGCTTGACTGTTCCATTAGCATAATAGTTTATCATTGTAACGTATTATACTCCAAACGTGGTGTTTTACAAATTAAAACATTTCATATTGATGAAAAAGATTTAAAATAAATAATATTAATGTGTGGCGTCATTGACTTTCATAACGGCATACCACAATAGTTAAGCGTAAAATAACAAATGTCTCTAAATTAAGCGAAACCTTAAAATGTCAGAATTTCATTAGTTTTCATTTGATTTTGCATTTATTTATGTGTTCGAATTTCAACTTCGAATAAACTTGTTGCTACAGTGAATAGAGAGATTTAAATTGCTAAATGCCTAAGCCCATCATAGAAATGTTTTATAGTCGATTTATTCCAAATCGTTTTTAAACAAGAGCCGAACAATAAGTTAGCAATTGGTCAAAGTAGAAACTGATTTATGTGCACAAACAACAATATATAAGCAAATTACAGAACTAATAATGTACTAAATCAAAGTTATCAGTTGCACTTTGTTTATGTTTTCGTGCACACATTTTTATTTCCATACCGAAGCCGCAGATTTAACTACTGTAACAAAAACTCTGAAGGATACTGTGGAATAAAATGTAATGGCCATAAAATAAACAAAATATAGAATGATAGAAGGATTATTTCGATGAATTTTGGGGTCGGTTGTAGCGAAAGCAGTCACGTAAAAATGCGTCATAACAACATACAATAGAGGCCGGGTTATGTTGACAGACAATTTTTCAACCGGATCCAAAACTATTGTGATTGTATTGCTTTATTCGCTTTATCCGACATTTTAGGAAAATATGATCACACATGACTAAATGTGAATATAGAAGCTGATATATTGAGAACATATTTGGAATGTATTCACGATACACTCTAAATTCCATGGTGCTACATGTGCTTCTTTGTAAGTGCTTCATGTGTTTCTTTGTAATTCTAACAAAATCAGCACTATGGTGAGATTATGAGATATGTATGCTTTTCATGAATTCCTAAAAAACAGTCCTTAAAATAACCCTGTTCGGGGTCAATATATACAAAATTTCAGGTGGGGATTGAAAACTTGCAGCCCCCCCCCCCCCCCCAATCCACCCGTTCCACCGCGAGTAAGGGGGGAGGTGACCTACATCCCTTCCCGTCACGTTCGACAAATATAATATCTTAATACGTGTGAATGAAAGTGCATACATGTAATATCAAATGACTTCTGAATACGACAAAATGTGGATGTAACATAAAATCGGTTGCGAAGTAGATAAGACAGTTGAATACATTTTATTCTTATTTACCCGCATCATTCATTTGACAAGTTAAAGTTGTCAACCTCAATAAATGAGTAAAAGATTTCGTACCATATGCTCGGTTTTCAGTTTTATTATTTGAGGTTGGCTTACCACAACAGAATCCACATACCAATTGTGTTGTCACGTATTAAAATTTATATCGCAATCTGATGTATTTCGGTGTGGCCTTGCCACGCTTCGATCATACATAGATATTACAAATCACATTTTCTTTATGCTTAGATTCACGAAAGTTACAGCTTTGGACCATTTTTTGCCATATTTTTATTTCAGAGCAAGGCAAGCGAAACTGCACTGAAGAACGCAATGATTTACATAACATACTCAAATACATCCTTGCCGCTCCACTTAACCAAATTAGGAAATATTATAACTAGTGTTATCCTAAGTTTATATAGAGACACCTATAAGAAGTAATTATGCAGTCTAATCAAATTGCGCGCAGATAAATGACCACTTCCTAATGGACGCCCTTAAGTTATACATGTAGAGGTCACGTCATTTTGGGGGATTCCCCTCTACCCATTCATGTAAACATTTTGATTAAAAGCATAAAATCAAGGACTCCTTTTTTTAACAGGGACGTTATACGAATATAAGAGTGATAGTTACTGGTGTGGGAATGGACTTGGTGAGTGACCAAAGAGCGAAGCCCTTGGAACAAGCTAGTTCGTATAGAAACATAAGAAATAGATGAATGAAAGTCTGAGAACAATCAGACAATTGGACAAGTAATAACAAAGTTGTGGGCATTTAAAAACCGAAAGCATTGACGCTATGGCGATCCTCCCATTGGCAACGAGATGAAGATTTATGATAACACAGAAGTACAATTTATAGGACACTGAAAATACACCCCAAAGCATTCAATTTTTGTGTTCATTATAACAATATGACAAATAAATTCATCCATGGTATGATGTTGTGAAACCTTTATTACATGTCCTCTCATATAAAAGAAGTCTGATTTTGCTATAGACTGACAAAAAGAGAAATTTTCAGTGAAGTATGTATTAAAGTAATTGTGAAATTTGTGAAATTGTACGTGTGTGACATCACTCACCTCATAGGCATTGTCAATATGAGGATTTGTATAGGTTCAGGGTGATCTCTAATGCTCATAATTTTCTGTTATTATTCATTCATTCTTCCTCCAATTTTTTTTAATCTGTTTCTTTTATTTTTCTCTTTCTATACGAGTTCCACTAGTCTCAAGGATCTCATTCTCCTGCAGTAAGTGCATGTCGCTACAAACAAGTTCGAAGACTAAGCTACGGCCATGACGGCAGAAAACAAAACCACTCATCATGTTAATCTCCTGGACATGATATAAAGGTAATTATACAAACTATCTTAGGATAAGTGTTTGAAGGGTTTCGTCATTGACATTTACTTTCAATGATATGTTTTACCTTTATATTGTTTTCAGATCTCATTTTGATACAAAAACCTATGCGGAAATACGTTCATTAAACAACCATATTCATTTCATTGTCATCACGTGTTCATCGCTATACTAGGATTCGGTTATTAGGCCTAAATATAAATAAAAGTAAATATATATATATAGTACAGATATTGAAATGACTTGTTTTAGCATGATTACAAAATGTCCATTTTTCTTACTAAGTATCTACATAATGTCGACGGTGTTCTTTTAAAAGATTTACTCGATTTACTCAAATAACACCCCTCCTCTTTCTCCCCTTTCTTTTTTTTTAGGAATTGCGAAGGCAGTCGCCCCTGTTGAGCATCCCCTTTTTACCTCTTTGAATAAGCCCTTTTCCACAATCACAGTAAAACAAATCAATTTAAGAAGCCTGTATTCAGATCATACTCTGCATATTGTCCTAAAATGGAGCGCATAAAGTCCAACGTATCAAATCCAAAGAAACCCCTACTAAGATTTATAAATTACCATGACGACAAGCGAGGCAGGGTTCAAGCATCATATGGCATTCTGCCAAAATCTCTCGATTTTTTTTTTATATATGGGTCATTCCATGGGGTTGGGGCAATTTTTTTTGTGATATACCAGAACTCCAAAACCGTGTATCATGCAAAGAAGGCAAATGTGTATGCATAAAATTGCAAGCAAAAATAAATGGTGTCTCACCAAGTTTTACTTTTCAAGCATCATGATGTATTGCAGATTCACACCTGAGAATTTATTGCCAATGTGATGTCCATGTAACTTTGTATTTGTGGGTGTGCTCATATGATGGAAAGCAGTAGAAACTTCAAAATGTTCTACGACATTCCTTCATCTGAGCAGGTTACAGATTCTTGTGTAGTTGTCCAATTTTAGCACTCATAAGGTATAAATTGATTCAAATGCATAAGTGTTTCTTCCTTATGAAGTTAATGATTATTTTTTGTTGAAAACGTAATAAGAAATAAATCTACTAAGAAAGAATAATCCTGACACCTAGTTTAAAAAAAAAATAACGAACTCCGGGAACGAACTACAACAATTAAAATCTATTTTACATACATTAGTGGTTACTTTGTATGACAAACTTTGAGATTATCAAGAACAAAATGTTAACAAGTAGGTATACAATTTTAATGTTAGTAAATAGATCTAACTTAAGTTGAAAATTGCGTCATTTCTCTGGTCGAATCATAACCACCTGTAAACACCAGTTTCCTTGCACTTTTATATACAAAGAGTACAACGTGTTTCAGAACCACGAGAGACAGTGTGTGAATACTCCTCGGCTTACCTCTAATCGTTCCTGTGTTTCTCTGCTAACTAATTACGGGCCGAATTCCAATAGTTCTCCACAGTGAACAAGCGTCTGGTCTAGACCTACATCCTAGTCCGAGTCCGTGTCAGAGTCACTTATGAACCAATATCTCTTCTCGTTGAAATAATATGTGTATCATCATAATGCGGAAGTTCTATTTCGCTCTTCGGCAATTGTAAATAATCTTCCACGGTGTATACCATGTATACAAAAATCACGTAGAGATTTGACCGGATTTCTCTTCGTTGTTGAATAGAACTGGTCTCACTTGAGCGGGTCTCGTTAAACCATCGTCGCTTTGAATAGAAACCTCTTTTGTGTTTGCTTACCTGTAAAAGAGTGAATTCATCTATCATGATCGATAGGGTACAGACTTTTTGGAGGACGTCATTTTGAATTGAATGTCCCTGATAATATATACAGATAGACAAGGGGCCTTTTCACACGTGAATCTCTAATCATCATTGTAATGATGATTGCTATTGCAATCGTGACTGTGATTAGCGTTCGTGATTCTAATCATGTTCTAGTTTGGTTTCACACGTGCTAAATATTCGTCATTAGCCTTATTTTTCACTGGAATCATCATTCAAATTACCATTTTTTACCGTGTGAAAGGGCGGTAGGTCCTAAAGAGATTGGTAAACAATACAGTCTGGGATAAAATCGTATTTGTGATGTAAAGAGGGTTATGTAAAGAAGTGCATAGAAACTAATTCGGTCATATAATGCGGTAGAAGTTTGATGAGCTTGGAGCTTTGGTGCATGATGTTATAAGATCTCCCTCTTCAAGCAATGATTTCCGTTTTCAAATAATTAGCTATATAAACAATATGAAGGGGACAGTTGGCTGAATTTCAAAGAGAAAATTTCGAGAAAGCAATTTTTCTGCCTATTTGATATCAGACCTGAAGATATGACACAATTAGTTATTTCATTAAAGTAATGCCTGTATATCCATCATTCAATCATTCATTAAATTCTTAGACACGGTAGTCCCATTGAAAATGTAGATGACGTTTTTGTTGCAGTACTACCTGCCTCACCATGCAACGAGTCATTTAGATTTTCTTTGAAACCCCCGCTCTTAACGATGCAAGTACCGCTTTAACAACACTTATTAAAGACAAGACAAGCAAATTTGCACTTTAACAATTTTCCTGTTTTTTTATATCAAAGAAGCAAATTATATGTTCTAAAAATATAATTTCCTCTTTGAAATTCAAATATTCGTCCGCCTTATTATTTCGTGTACCATTTTTTTTTTCAAATTTATTTACTCACTAATAATAATAATCATCATCATCGTCATTATTGTTAATATTATTGTTATCATTATTGTTATTGTTGCTGTTATTGTTGTTGTTATTATTACTATCATTATTATCATTATTATTATCATCATTGTTGTTGTCATTGTTGTTAATATTACTATAATTATCATTATTATCAGTAGTATAAGGATGTCTATAACGTCATGACGTCATCGTCCATTTATGGACGATGACGTCACGAAGTGACGTCATGGGGCCACGCCCCCTAGACCCTGACGTCACTTCGTGACGTCATGGGGCCACGCCCCATGTCCCTGACGTCACGAAGTGACGTCATACAAGCCACGCCTTCACATGACGTCACGAAGTGACGTCATGTGTATGACACCATGGATGGGGAATATTGCGAAAGGGCTGGGGTAGGCATGTTTGGGCTGGTAAAAGACAAGAAAGGACATGAAAAGGGTGAAACAATAGGGAAAAATAACAAGAAAAAATCTATAAAGAGAGGAGAGAACACCGTCATTTTATGCATTCAATCATTCAACAACCTACACGGCAGTATACGGTGAAAAAGTACCCCCAAGAAAACCATAAGTATTCCAATATGGTTCCAAAAGTTGAAGAAAAAGAAGACAAGGAATGGTGTCAAATATTCCAGAACCAGGTGGAGAAGGCGGACCTACTGATGGTCATCGAATACATAACGATTTTAGAAGTGTTCAGAGACCTTGCAAAATGTCCCTGCACGTGGATAGAAGACATGGTCAAGGACAATCCTCAAATAAAAGTGCACCAAGCTGTGCAATACCTGGACCCTCAAAAGGTGGCTCAATATTACCCTCATGTGGCGAGAGTAATGTGGCTGAAACCGGAGCTGGTGGACCCCTGCCTCTTCGTAGAGTATGTCAAATTCCTTCTGAAAGGGGAGACGGAAGAGGAGTTGAAAGAAAAAATGAAGCGGATAGCTTTCCACATCGAGGGAGTAGACACCGCTGTTCGCACAGTGTACCGTGCCATGGGGGAGGAGATCACGGGTTTGCCGGAGCAGAAAGGCAGCTGCTGACTACAATCGTCAACGGTTCGAGCAAAACACCATGCCTGGAACAAGACCTGTCAAAAATAGCAGATATATGTCAACGCATCATGAATTTGGAAGACTTTCAGCAAGTGGAAAAGATTGAACTCGATGACGACGACGACTTTGATGCGTTCGCTCAAATTCTTCTTCTGAACTGTATCGGGGAGAGGTCGCACGTCAATAAACGTGAGAGGGGCATCGTTGCCGTGAGCTATTTTATTAATATGTACAACAGCATAGACGACCAGTGTAAACAGAAACTCTTGAAAGCGTTCATCCATGAACTATGTACCTATAATATACAATGGGTATTAAAACCTTCAAAATCCAGTTTTTACCAGACGATTGTGTTAAATGCCATGTATACCCTGTATTACGTAATTTCAATCGATGTCAACCGTGTCAATGTGTTCTTCTCATAATGATGTTCAAGTATGACGTGACGAATAAATGATTTCAAATACCTACGATATAGTAATAAAAACATTTTTGCAGATGATGCCCATCTATAACCGTTCGAATCTGTGTCATCATTAAAAATAGTAGGTGCATGCCTGTGTGTAGTATTAAAGCATGAATGATAGCGTTGAATGGTCTCATTAATTGTTGAGATAGTGGAAGAGGGAAGTTCTCGAGGATGGGTCGTGTAGAAGATACATTATATAAATTATACTACGATCCACGCAACGAGGGTAGTCTTGGGGGAGCCGTGAAACTCTGGAGGTCATTGAGAAAGAAAGGGTTCGAGAAAGTACCGTACGGAACTGTAAAGAAATGGTTGGAAAAGCAAGACGCATATACCCTGCATGCTCCAGTGAGAAAAAAGTTTGTGCGAAATAGAGTGGTGGTGAGAGGAATAGATGAAATCTGGGAAGCCGATCTCCTCGATGTTCAAAATCTAAAGGGTGATAACGAAGGGTACCGTTATTTGTTAATGTGTATTGATGTACTGTCAAAGTTTGCATGGGCTATCCCTATTAAAAACAAGACGGGGAAGGCGATAATAGAAGCTTTCAAGAAAATAACGGTCAAAGGTAGGGTGCCCGTTATGTTGCATACAGATAAAGGGCGTGAATTCACAAACAATGATTTCCAAAGGTACTTAAAATCCGAAAACATATACTTTTTTACTACAGAGAATGAGGTCAAGGGTTCTGTCGTTGAAAGATTGAATAGGACAATCAGGGAAAGACTTTGGCGATACTTTACGTTTAAACATTCTTACAAGTACATAGATATTATACAGAAAATCATGGACGGGTACAACAACACCTTTCATACAAGTATTCGGATGAAACCAAACGAAGTATCCATTGAAAATCAAAAACAGGCGTTGGAGGCTTTATATGGACAACCGAGGGGTAAAACACGTAGCCTACAATCAAAAAGATTGTTTAAATTCGAAGTGGGGGACAAGGTACGTATCAGCAAGAGCAAACGGAGGTTTGAGAAGGGATACAAAGCCAACTGGTCCGAGGAAATATTCACCGTTAAAACGAGAATAGCAAAGCCTATTGTAGTATACAAAATAAAGGATTATAACGGTAACGAGATAAGGGGTACTTTTTACGAGCGTGAGCTTCAAAGAGTGTCAAAGTCAAACGTTGAATTATACGCGGTAGAAAAGGTATTAAAAACGCGGAAGAAAAAAGGGAAGAAGGAATATTTAGTGCGTTGGCAAGGTTATGGAAGCGAGTTTGACAGTTGGGTAGAACGAATCAAAAACAGATAAAACGAGAGATTTGAAAACAAAATTATCATTTCGCCCCCATGAGAAGGGAATGTTAGGTAGTGCATCATGGGTTCGCAATTTTACGTCACATTGCCGAGTAACAGTTCCATGAGTTATTTTCCCGACAACAAAACGTGTCACTTTACCACGAAATTACACAGACCGCTTACACTGGGCGAAGACTTCGAAGTTGCCCTCACAGAAATTCAATTTCAAAGTACGTGGCATAATTTGACAGCCGATGAAAACTGGATAAAATTCTACACCTCGGATGGAACATCCAACCCTAATTTCGTTTTAAGGTATATGATAAAAGTGCCGACAGGATACTACAGTTCAGGGGATGATCTATGCGAAGCCATCAACTCCATCTTACCTTCCGAGCTCCGAGAAAACACTGGATTCTACTTCAAAAACAGATCTCGCCGGTGTTACATAGAAATAAGAAAACAGTTGAAGATTCACTTATCCTGCTATCTCGCAAGAGTGCTGGGATTTGACGGGGAATGTCACCTCACGGAAACGACAGAAAGCCCTCTTCCAGTTGATGTACACATGCATTATCATACTTTCTATGTTTATTCGGACATCGTGCAATCCCAGCATGTGGGAGATGCAGCCGTGCCGCTCCTCAGAACCGTCGCTGTGTTGCCCTCGAAACGACGCGAGAATATTGTCAATCATTATACATCACCTCATTACGTCCCCCTCAAGATTCATAATTTTGAAACTATTGAGATTATAATAACCACTGAAACAGGAAAGATTGTACCATTCGAACGAGGAAAGGTAATCTGTAAGCTTCATTTCAGAGAGCGCTCGTCGAGTTTACCCTAACTGGAAATTATTAATAACTATCATGGTACGCATGGATAATTTTAATAGAATTTTTCATAGTACTCCCCGGTATGCAGGACAGCGAGGAATGGGTATTCCTGTTTTCAGAGGTGCAGTGATGCAGCGAGGTCATGGGCTTGGAAGTCTTGTGAGAGGCCTATTCCGCACAGCTACACCACTCCTAAAAAGGGGAGCCACAGCTTTGGGAAAGGAAGTGTTAAATACAGGGCTGAACATAGTACAAGATACTATGAGCGGCCAACCCCTTAAAACGGTCGCTAAAAGAAATGTTTCTCAGGCAGGGAAAAGGCTGGCTAGGAAAGCCCTGGAGGGTGTAAAAAAGAAAACACAGGCAGGAGCTGGACGAACAATTATAGTTAAAAGAAAACCGCGAGGAAGAAAACGTGTCATTCGATCCGAGAAGCCCCGCATGAAAAGACGTCGCCTGGATATTTTTGATTAAACACTACTTCGTCACTTCACGATTGCACCTCATCATGGCTCTTCTTCATGAAAAAAGCGATATCTGTTGCAAGTCCGAATTAGACTTATTTTCAGTCCCCTTCACACAGATGAGCATTGTAAAAGGTCCCTGGGTGGAATATCATCCAGTAAGCAACATTACAGATTCCGGCCCTATTGAATTTAACGTGGCCGGAACTGCGGAAGAATATATAGATCTATCACAAACCATGCTTCATGCACTGGTGAAAATTGTCAACCCAGACAACACAGCCCTCGCGGATGATGCACCAGTTGGACCCGTAAATCTACTGTTTCCTTCACTTTTTAGCCAGATAGATGTCAAACTGAATGAAACTCTAGTGTCTCAGCCATCAAATACAAATGCGTATAGAGCATATATAGACGTGCTGACCAATTATGGGCACGATTCAATGACATCCCAGCTGACCCAGCAATTATTCTACAAGGACAAGGCCGGATATTTGGACGTGGTAAACCCCCTCCTCGATGAGGCTGATGTAAACAAGGGTTTGAAAAAGAGACAGGAATTCACGAGTGGGAGTAAAGTCGTATCATTATTGGGACCCTTGTACGGAGATATTTTCTTCCAAGAAAGGCTCATGCTCCCAGGCGTGGACGTTAAAATCAAACTTAACCGAAACAAAGATGCCTTTTGCCTGCTCACGTCGCACGCAACGTCCAAGTACAAGATTATGATTCAGAAGGCTTCCCTCTACGTCAGGAAGGTGAAAGTCAACCCATCCGTCATGCTATCGCACGCAAAAGGCCTGGAAAATACCCCTGCCAAGTATCCAATAAACAAAGTAGACGTGAAATCTTTTACGATACCTGCAGGGAATATGTCCGTTAACAAAGATAACCTTTTCCTGGGTCAGATTCCCAATCGTATCATCGTCGGATTCGTGGATAATGACGCTTACAACGGGAGCTACCGAAAAAACCCTTACAATTTTAAGCATTATAATTTGAATTACATTTCAATCACAGTGGATGGAGAACCTCTTCCCATGCGGCCTCTCAGGCCTTGTTTCGAAGACGGAGGGAGCCAAAATTATATAGAAGCTTACAATACGCTGTTTATGGGAACCAGTCGTCTATTTTCAGACCGTGGAATAGCTATAAATAGGGAAGAATATGCCCGAGGATACACACTTTACGCATTCGATCTCACCCCCGACTTAAGCGATGGTTGTCATCTCAATCTTGTCAAAGAAGGGAACGTACGTCTCGAAGCAGGATTTGATGTCGCTTTACCCAACACCCTGAATTGTATCGTATACTCTGAATCACAGGGGCTTATCCAGATTGATAGAAGTAGAAATGTCATCTACGATTTCAAACCGTGAAAGATGCCTGTACTGCATACCTTTGCATGAAAACCATGAATACGTTGCAAATTGACCACGTGCTCAAAAGACATCCCGTGACCAAGGACTACTTTAAGGGGGTATTTGCTTTGGATGAGATACCACGTACGTTCACAAACACCAAGCACTGCTATGTTTTCAACACGGACACGAGCGACAAACCAGGATCCCACTGGCTCGCATTCTATTATGACGGAAGCAGGGGAGAATTCTTTGATTCTTTTGGAAACTCACCATCTTTCTACAGCGAGGAGTTTCATGAATACTTGAATGAAAATATCAACTATTGGGACTTTAATAATAAAAGACTGCAAGGCTCGTTTTCTACAGTGTGTGGACAATATTGCATCTATTATCTGATGAAACGATTGGGAGGAAGGAGATTAAGAGATATTGTGAATGTTTTTGGCCATGATTTCAATAATAACGATAGGAAGGTGAATGAATGGTTCAATACCAATTATAATTCGTCATTTCCTACCCATGATCTTAAACTCACCCTTTTGCAAATTGCCAGCAGTTTTGAAGAACGTGAGGTTTAAATCTTAATCTCCTTTTCAGGGTTGGGTGTTCAAGATTGGAATAAGGTTTCCAAATAGGGATTGGGTTATTACTGAAAGCTATAGTACCATTTTTATTACCCCATCTCCTCCGTTCCCGCTTTTTCTCTACCTCCCTCTCTCTTTCTTCCTTTCTCATTATATAATTCTATTGTAAACCCAGGATTCTATACATTTCATATTTTAATGATAATTTATGGGATGGGGCTGGGTAGTGATTGGAATTAGGTTTCGGGTTAAGCTAGATTTAAGGTAATTATTGGAAGATGCATTGTCCTTCCTCCCTTCATACTTGCTTTCTCGTTTATTCTCTCTCTCCCTCTCTCTCTCTCTCTCTCTCTCTCTCTCTCTCTCTCTCTTTCAATCCATTTTTACATTTTTATATCTCATAAATTATTCTCTTTATCTCTCTCTCTCTCTCTCTCTCTCTCTCTCTCCATCTTATTCCTTTATCATATGCAATGTATAACCATGAAAGAAAGAAACACTTCGAAATAATTTTACAATGTACGATGGTGTTTAATCATGAATAAAGATTTACAATCAATGGTATAGCTCATGTGTACGTATGGGTTTTTTGTGTGTGTCTACTTGTCTACTTATCTCTTTATCATATGACATTTTCAAAAAAATATTTATGACAAGACATACAATCATACATTATATTATTTATATTTACATTATTCGGTACGGTAATCGTACTAGTGATCGTTCAAAAGTATTTACATGTGATTTACAGCTACGTTACAAAGATCGTATATGAGTTATTAAAAGAGTAATATTACAAATCGGTTAAATCAAAACTATCCAAATAGGTTTTCTATACAATGATCACGTCAATAATTAATATAAGCAGGTGCTATCATAAAACATACACCCTATATATGTCTTGGGTGAAATAACCATATCAAATACATTTGTATACATGTATATATTTATATGTATATATAAATTAATACCCGTTCGCCCATGTGCTCGTTTACCCATTTACCCATTTACCCGTTTACCTATTTACCCGTTTACTCGTATACCCGTTTGTCCATTCATAGCCATTATTTAAAACTAAAACCCGTAAATGTATTTTACATTAGAACAACATCATGCATTGCAAAAGGAACGTGTTAAACGTTTTTACAATAAATAAGAACGATATCCTAGCGCTGGTGACTGAAACAGTTTCCTCGCTCATTAAAAATGAACCCATTTGGGGGATGTAGGCTTCGTTTTTGTCCTTTTTCTACGTTCGGGTTTGGTTACCTTTTCATCTTTCATTACCGGATAATCATCCCCTATCTCTCCTCTGTCGAAGAAATCTGCTCGTTTCCATTGTTGTAGATCGTGTCTTCTTTTAGGGTTGGTAAGAAATGTCTCGGGGATATTCATTTCTGCCAGTAGACGCATAAATTGTTCGCTACCACTGGGGGTGTAACTTTTCCGCTCTCGGAAGATGTCATACATTAAATCGCAAATATTACTCCCTCGCAAAGGTTTCCCATGAATAACGAGCTGTCCGGTTGATGTCCATTGTACACTTGGATTGTCCTTTAATTTTTGGAGTAATTGGTGAGCACGGTTAGCAAAGGATTTGGGAATGTGTTGGATAATATCAAGTTCAACCGGATCGGTCACGTGGTCAGGATCATAGCTCGTGGGTTTAGTGATTGTTTCCATCTCATTCTTTGCTGGTTCGACACCACGGATCTCGATGGGTAACGGTTGCTTTAAGTTATCGGATGCTTTGAGAAATGTTTGTAAATACTGAGAGTACATGTTTGCTTTATCGTGCACATTCAAATCCTTCCTTTCCAGTATCATACGCATTTTCTCGTCGAGATCGTCTAACTGGTGCTGCGTTGAGGAAGATGGACCCGTCTGCAGAGATTGTAGCATGTTTGGAGGGACGAGCACCATTTTACGGGCATGTTCCATGATTATTGGTTGTTCCCAGAGAAAGCACTGGCAAGGGCTCCCACAGCAGGCACAACGAGTCTCATTAACATTGGTAGTATGAAACCTCCACGTTGATTCAACAGTCTCTTTCGTTCTTTGAGTGAAGTACGACGATCGGAGAGCTTTCTCAGCTTATGTTTATGTTTTGCGAGGGAGCGTTTATGAGCTGGTGATAGCCTGACGTTACCGTTGATCACGTTGACGATGCATTCACAAATGGCATCGATGAGTCCTTTGTCAGCTGTTTTTAACAAGGCTTTTCGTTGTCTGGGGGTGCAGTGAGCGAGTGTCTTGAGAAGCACCGCGTGCGTCTTGATGCGACGAGACATCTTTTCATAATAAAAAATGTTTTGGGTTGGAATGTTCCTTTATACTTTTTGGACGTAACTGTTTTTCTCCGGGAAATATATTAGTTCTTAAACGGAAGTCTTCTGGGGTGTCAGGTTTCAGATCGATGAAAAGGTAACCATAATTTTCTTTGGTGGCGTCGGTATAGGCTTCTTGAAAGTATTTAATGCGCCCAGGGTACATCTGCCTAGCTAAACAGGTTATTTGCATTTTATCTCTACAGTTTTTAAATAAACAATAGTATTGCGTATTGAGCGATATTGCCCTTGATTCTTTCCCTTTATGAAATAAATTTTGGGTGATGTAAATAACGCTCACGTTTCTATGGTGGCACCCCTTCGTAAATAACGCAGTAACCTTTTTATTGTCACCCGCAACATCCATCAAGTCGTCTATGATAAACAGAGTAGGTTTTGCGTTGTCGGTAAATGCATAAAAGTCCTCGGGTTAGTTTTCATGAAATTCGATATTAGGAATAGAATTCATCATGTTGATATATTCGTTTTGGAATTCACCGTAAAACCACACAATCCTTTCGGGGGTGTGGTCGAGCATAGCTGGAATATTTTTCAATAACTTTTTCACAAACATAGTTTTACCCGAGAACGTTGGACCGACAACGCACATGGTGAACGGATGTCTCAATCGTACATCCATGGTACATAAAACATAAATAATATACAATAATAACAAAATGAAACACGAGTAAGTGAATGCAACGTAAAAATACCTTATTGTAAGAGATGTGGGTAGAATGACACCTAGCCGGTTTACTGACGGTCATGCGCTTTCATCACTACTTAAATATAATACATTATTAAAATAAATACATCGTATACAACGTCACCTACTCTTAGTCGATAGAGAACGAACTCCCAAAGTTCTCCTCGGAAGTAGAGGAATTCGAATACAGCAATATCGTGTCATTCGTGGGGGTTTGCTTAATCAGCATGACATCAAGAAGAATGTTTGAAAATACTATAATTAAAAACAACACAATAGCAAAAAAGTTTGTACGGCATGAATTTTGAGGAATACGCCCCATAATGGTTCGTGGAATTCTGAACATGTCTAAACTATCCATTTTAAGCCGTTCACTAACAACAACCTCCTCTGAAGAAGGTTATATGAAAAAATGAATTTGAAATTCTGGAATAGCATATTAATAGATATTTGAAGGCTATCACGTCTTCTTTTTTAAAAGTATTATTATATTAGAAGTATTATCATTATAATAGAAGGGTAAAACCCGTCTTTACAACAGAAACGAAAACACTTATTACACGTCTTATGATTCGTTTTATTTACGTGTACATATATTTTTCTATTCTTCATTCAATATGTCTCATAATCCTTGGGGGGGGGGATGACCCCGCTCCCTAAGAAATATCTTCGTGCCCGTATGGCAATGTTCTAGTACCATCCCCCACTCGAACCCTTTTGGTGAAAACAACCCTGTAGTCCTTTTTTCTCTCTTCTGTATGGATGGTTTTGGTCTCTACATCCCGTACTATTTTGGATTCTTTTATTGTACATTTGGAATTCATACTGTCTCCTGCTATAAGCTCTTTCAATGCATCATGGTTGATGACGAGTGAGTTGGTGTTATTTAGGGTAAAACCTCGTACCTTACAGACTGTGTTCCCTAAGTTGGTTTTATAACTGTAATTTTTAGGACCACCACACAGCCAGGTTTCAATGTATTCTTCATTTGAAGGGTCGATTTCGTTCGTAAGTTCCCCCAGATAATCGCCCGTTTTAGGATCGGAGGATTCGAGAGAAGGATTGGTTTTGAACACCACACTATCGGTGTCATGGTATAATACCCTATCACCAAGCATTTCTAACACAGAGTACAATTTCAACCTAGCTAGGGCTGTAGTAAAACTTGCCAGGATGATGTTGGTGTTTACATTCTGGTCGACAAACCCCTCGCTACATGTGTAATTTATTTGCACCATTTCATTCATCACTACAATGTCATGAACGGTAATAGCATCGTCATTAAAGCACTGTAGTAATTCCGCCGAAGTCTTCACAAATTTGGTCTGTCTCAAGTTACTGCGTTCCGCAAACTTCCCCCAAAGTACATTAATAATTTGTTTGGAAATGGCGCGCAGGCCTGGATTTTTGGTTATATTTTTAGGATCAAGCAGAATACCTTCGTGATCGAAGTAATTTTTTACGTACTTTTTTTGCTCATCCGGTGTTTTTACATCGACGGGGTACCCCGACGCCTCCTGCTTAAATTTCATAAAAGTGTCTATATATCCCGCGAAAATACCGCCCGTTTTCAGAATTGTATTGTACTGACTATATTTGTCAAAGTGCCAAACCTCGCGCATGCGAAGATTATAATAGCCCATCTGGATTGCTTTCTTCAATTCCTCGGATACCCACACCCCTTTCAGCGTTCTTTCGCAATCCGAATGTTCACATTTATTTTGATTGAGGGAGTCTGCGCATGCCGCGCAGAGAGGGAACGTCAGCTTGTTCGAGGATCGGTAAGGCAGTACAGGGTGGTAGAGATTTTTAGGGGGCGTAATTTCGCATTGAATCAGCCCAAATATCTCCTCAACGGGTGGGAAATTGTCATGAAGTATACGCGGATGTCCCAATGGGTATTTGCCAAATTTGTTTATATAAGGATAAAGACTCGTAAAATCGAGGTACAGAATCTTTTCACCAGGTTTTGTCTGGTAAAAGAGGTTACACCCATCTGTACGTCCCCCGAAAAAAGAATGACGTGGGTTAAGAGGGTCTTTGAAATTTTCTGTTAGATCTTGAATGAGAGGAAACACGTCTGGTTGGATTCTCTCTCTATCCCACTCGTGTTCCCATACCGTTTCAACGGTATATCCAGCCTTTTTCAACAGGTCAATTCTATGTACCGTTTCATTGTATAGCACACCCATTTTTTTATTACACCGTCTGTTTACGGTGTCTGGTTTGAAGCATACTTTGCATCCGTGGAAATAGCATCCTAGATATTCGAGGATAAGCTTGGTATCCCCATCCTCACAGTACCCGTCCACGTACCGACCATGTACCTTACGTTCTCCTCCATTAAAAGCATGCCTTATTTCGATTCCTAATTTATGTGCCTTATAATGCAACCATTCACCCGCCTTCAATGAATGCCCCTTTGGGGTGGAGTATCCATCTTGAGGAATAAGCGCTATCGTATTTGGTCGGAGGTAATTTGTTCTAAAAAGCAGATTGCATGCACTCGGAAGAGTAAGATTGTGCAGAAACGGGTCGATACCGTCAGGGTTTGTCTTGGTTTTGGTAATTTTTTTGAAATGACCTCTAAATATCCTACAGCTTTCATGCAAGATTTGAACGTCACTCTTACAATACTCTAAAATTTCTTTTTTAAAATCAAACACATAGTCTTCAGGGATGTTGTCGTACCATGCGTTAAATTCTTTTAGAGTATTTTCCATCATGGAAGACACGCCGTAGTACTTTCTTTCAGGAAGAGGTCCTACATAATTTTCGTTGGCTTCAACATTAAAAAAATGTGGGAAAAAGCCCTTTTTCAGCTCTTGAATACCAAATGTCTTGGGTAATTTCGCAAGACTCATTTGGAAGAAGTTCAAACTGTCTTTGATTACTATTTTTGGATCTTGTGTTCGCAAGCTCATGATTTTCCCCCCATTCATGATTACTTGGGGAATAATTCCTTTGCCAATGAGATGATTCAGAAGAAAATATGAATCATAAGCTTTGCTGTTATGAGCTATGGCGATTGCACCGTGATGTTCCTCTGAAAACAGCCAGCTACAAAAATTGTCTAAAGTATCCTTCCCCTGAAATGTAATGTCCCTTTCTCCTTTGGAATTGCAATAAGCACACCCATCTTCAGCATCGTCGGGTTCTATCCCGTCCATGCAATGAGTACATTCCCAGCTCGCATGGACGAGATTGGGGACGTGGGAGCCTGTGTTTTGTGTACATTCAAAATCAAAGAAGATGTATAATTGTGGAGGGGGTACATCTTCTTTTTCCTCCCCCTCATTTTCCTCGCCGTTTTCTTCTTGCTGTTTTTGGTTCGTTTTTGACCCAACATTCTTTCGAAGACATTTATTTTTATTCTTTTTCTTTTTCTTTTTCCAATGACGTTCTTCTTCTATTTCTTCCTCTGTCTTTACATAGTAGGGACTATTTTTGGGGACCTTCATATAGCATTCATGGTTCGACCCGTCCACAAAATCTTTACAAGTGCTGCAAAATATCTGCGAGCAGTCATGCTTGTATCTATGGCCTGGTATTACGGAGACATCGAACACGCGCTCGCAATTTAAGCATTTTTGTTTTAAGGCGAGCGGTCTCGGAAGTCGTTGGAAGCCAACGGTCTAGTATATTTGACTTTTAGCAATATATTTCTTTGCAAACTACCCTGTGTATTTATAATCCGCCATTATCTTTAACCCTTTTTTGTTTTAAGGCGAGTGGTCTCGGAAGTCGTTGGAAGCCAACGGTCTAGTATATTTGACTTTTAGTAATATATTTCTTTGCAAACTACCCTGTGTATTTATAATCCGCCATTATCTTTAACCCTTTTTTGTTTTAAGGCGAGCGGTCTCGGAAGTCGTTGGAAGCCAACGGTCTAGTATATTTGACTTTTAGTAATATATTCCTTTGCAAACTACCCTGTATATTTGACGTTCACGGGTATTGTTAACCCGCCCCCCATTCATTGCATTGCATGTATACTTACTTATTAACTCTTACATTTTCCTTGGAGTGCGTTGTGGACATTCGGACATTCCATGCACAATGCTCTGAATTCGTCAATAGATAAGGTCAGCCCTTTTTTGGTGGGTAATAGTTCTTTGTTTTTCTCAAAATATTCTCTCACATCGACGTATACACGTTTACGGTACGTCTTGACCACGAGATATTTAGGACGGCCTCCTTTTGCGCTGATTGGACATTTAAAATATATCGTCGATTCGTCATCGTCTCCGGCACATTCGGGTTTCGTCGTCCAACCTTGAAGTCCCGCCTCGTCTCTTCCAGCTTGGTAATAATTGGATGGCTGCATTTTTCGACCAGGAAACCACACCTCTTCTTTTCTACATTCATTTTGTAGATCTTGCTGTTGCGTTTGGTATTGGTCGATGTAAGGTTCTTGTTCCTCGTCTATTATCAATGGCTTTTCAGAATATAATTTATCTGATTCTTTTTTATCTTCTCTTCTCGCACCTTCGTGCGATATCCCCGTGTCGTAGATGGATGAGTATTTTCCGGCCATGATTTCTCGGTCGATTTCTTCGTATAGTACCGTGTAGGTTGACGATGAATGATGAATACAACGAGGCTATCCTTCCCCCTTTTTATAGATTTTTTCCTTGTTATTTTTCCCTATTGTTTCATCCTTTTCATGTCCTTTCTCGTCTTTTACCAGCCCAAACATGCCTACCCCAGCCCTTTCGCAATATTCCCCATCCATGGTGTCATACACATGACGTCACTTCGTGATGTCATGTGAAGGCGTGGCTTGTATGACGTCACTTCGTGACGTCAGGGACATGGGGCGTGGCCCCATGACGTCACTTCGTGACGTCAGGGTCTAGGGGGCGTGGCTTCATGACGTCACTTCGTGACGTTATAGACATCCTTATACTACTATTATCATTATTATTATTATTATTATTTCACTTTCTGAGAATATGAAATTATGAACAATTCATTTCATGACTAAAAAAAATCACATGTGGACGTTGAGATGGGTTACCCCCGGGATATCAAATTCAAATAGTTTACGGAAGTAAACCGTAAAGGTTTACTTTGTAAAATGATGATAATTATACTTTTTTCATGATTCCAAACATCATCAAAATATAATGTAACCCAAGTTGTTTATATCTTTAGATACCGAAACATACGATTTGACAAATTATATGCACAGATTAGAGATATGATTTATTAAGATGTTGATAAGGGTCTGGCAATCTAGACTGGATATAAGGAAACACTTCTTTAGCCAAAGGGTTGTTGATCAATGGAAAAAAACTCCCATGGCACAGTCCACAGTTGAGGCACCAGCACTCCTGCATTTTAAGATACAATTATCAAAACTGGGTTTTTTAATGGGCTCTATAGAGCCTCCTTAACCCTGCCACACTCATCTGTGCACCCTCGTCGTGAAGACAGTGAGATGTGGCCATGAAGGTAACTTCAAGGTAACTTCAACAACGAATACGAGTCCAGTTATGGATGGCCTGACGTGGTAGAATCTTTTTCGATTTAATTATCTTACCTTTTTTCAAAATGAATGGTTTTGTGGCGTTTTACCAACAGTATTTATAGGTTTTGTGTATTACAATTATTATTATTTGATTCCATCTAATTGTTTTGCAATGTAATTTCAACTTCTATGATTGATTACGTGAGATTATAATTTTCACATTTCGAGGCACTTTTGCATGTCATAGTCTACCCACGTGATGCCGCTTCGTCATTACGAAAAAAGTTATGACAGGTTCGGAGGTGTCATAAATATCAATAAAGGCCCGGGAATAAAGGTCGTGGGTTCGAGTCCACCGCGGGCGGATGACTGAAGCTTGCGTTGTGTGCAAACGTGTCCCTCCATTGTTCCATAGATGCAGGGTATGGTAAGCTGGAAAACACTCCGCTAAACGGAGTAGAGGAGAGTCACCACCTTTACTGCATTATTCGTATAAGAGTAGGGGGAACCCTGGTGTAGTGGTACAGTTTTATTGGGAGGAGAGACCTGCGGGTTATTCAGATCGCTTTTCGCCTCCCAGGACCAAGCGACGCCAAACAAATAACAGATATATATCAAAATATAGCATAACAATAGTTTTTAAAATAATCATGTGTTTCATTCGTAATTGTGACTTCTATAAAACTTCGATAATCAAAATTTAATTTTAAGCACTCATTTGATAGACCTACTTTGACTCGTTCTGTCAGCTTTTACGCTAAACTGATAACCGACAAACCAATATTTGGTAATTTACTGCCCCAATTTTTGTTAGTAGATTTGATTTCCTTCTTTCGCCTTCATCTGTTTTCATCCCTGTTATTTATTTTTTGTTACTGCATTTACGAATTCAATTTAATTTTTTTTTACAACTCTGCACCACGCCTCACCCCTCCCCTTATCTCTTTCACTCTAATATAAAATAATACAATATTGCAAAATAACATATCTCTGCAGTGGCGGACCGTGACCCGGAGGAGACAAAGCATTGGAGGGGCACTGTATTGTTTGTGAACAATGCTGTGCCCCTCCAATGCTTTGTCTCCTCCGGGTCACGGTCCGCCACTGTATCTCTGTATAGAAGGCGTAATTTCAATTCGATTCTTATGATTTTATGGTTAATCATTAGATATTCCATTCTAATCAGGAAATGTATAACACTGCAATATAATTAATTCATACTCTAATTAATTTACAAAATAGTCTGAAAATTACTATCAGTCTATCATTTGTTATATTCATATTAATTATCATTCCCACACTTGAAGGCTGAAAAATTCGGCCAAAAATATGGACCCAGGCAACAGTGCAACTTCTACCGACATTTTGCAATTTTAATTAAAAGTTTAATTTTTTTGTCAAATAAAGAAGTTACCAACACCAGTCTTTTACTATATAGGTATTCGGGAATAGCTTCCCAAATAATGAATTAAAATATAAATTAGAATAATGAACAGATGATTTAATTGTGTAATTGAGTAATCACTTAAAGTATATTTCTTCCTAAACAAGAGTGATTAAAGGTACAACTCAGGGACGGATCCAGCTTTCGCCAATGGGGGGGGGGGCGAAAAAAAGTTTTCACCCACATTTTCCCCGATCGACCGCTCAAAGAAGATTTTTGTTTGTTTCTTTGAAGGGGTAGTCCTAACAGTCACTTCTTAGCTTTATTCTTATAAAACAAGATAAACGTGTAATAATCTCATAAGTCATATTTAGATAGTGCGAGCGCAAAGCGCGAGCTAAAAAATTTTGGGGGAAATTTCATGTATTTCGTCCTGAAGATTTAACATTCTGTGCAATGTTTGTGATTCTAGGCAAGATGCATGATAAGAAAGTTACCGCTAGCGTGAAGAACGAACAGAACTTTTTAATATACTGTAACGAAATGAAAGGTTTATTTAATGTTCAGCATGGTTTCGTAACAGTGAAGAGCGTAGAATAATTTTTAATCCATGTACATAGTTGCATAGGGAAATTCAGTAATCGTTTGTAATCGATTATGTAGGTATTTTCTTTAAAATGTATTTAAGCACTATTTGCTGAGAAATAACGATGTTTACAACTGTATGATTATGTTAATTTATATATATTATTATATATATTATATTATATATTATTTATATATATTATTATATATATTATATTATATATTATTTATATATATTATTATATATATTATATTATATATTATTTATATATATTATTTATATGTTATCTTAAATTGTTCTTCACTGTTCGGGTATAAATAGTAGTGGCAATTACCATTGCTGTTGTAACAAAGAATTATTTCATGACCCTAACTGTTTTTAAAAGAAGATTACATTTTAGGGCCTGACAATCTCCCTCCTAAATCGCCAAGCATAATATTCGGGCTCCATGCTCAATTATGAGCCATGCTATATGCTTGGCGAAAAAAAAAGGGCATTTTCGCCGAACTAGGCTTCGTACAAAGGTGCCAACTTGTTACCGTGGTGGTATTACACTTGACTGTTTACTTTTTTTGATGTTCTTAGTTGAGGTTTTCTGTTATGTATAAGCGTTTGGAGTGTAGTATTTTACTGTAGTCATGGTATGTGTATTATATAAATGTACTGACTGTATGTAAATATTGTATATATGTTGATATTTTGATGAATAAAAGTATTGAAAGAAAAAAATATATGCTTGGCGATAAGAAGTTTCTGAACGGAACTCGATTCAATTTTTATTGGAATCTGATGCGACAGGATGGGCATGATTTATTCAGTAAAGTTATAAGAACTGAACGGCTTGCTTCCTGCTTGTCGTTATTTTGTTGTATGGAGGTACAAGTATACATGGTCGGAAAAGCAAAAGTACTGAAGGA
The DNA here is from genome assembly GCF_037042905.1 of Lytechinus pictus. NCBI lineage: Eukaryota > Metazoa > Echinodermata > Echinoidea > Temnopleuroida > Toxopneustidae > Lytechinus > Lytechinus pictus. Next base: position 14,687,146 of record NC_087256.1, on the reverse strand, counting down.
GTGAGAATACTGACTTTACCGAGATTGAATTTACCAAGATACTGATAATACCGAGATTACTGAAAATACTGAGATGAGCGAGGATACTGAAAGTACTGAAATTACTGAGATACCTAAATACTGAAATTACGGAGATACTGAATACCGGAATGACTGAGAAAATGAAGAAACAGAGTGACGGAGATGTCGAAATCCATGAGATATAATCTAAGTAACTGAGAAGGAGCAAAGAGTCGGAGGTGAAAGAGACGGACTTTGCACCAACTGGTTGTATATTGCAGCTGAAAAGAACCAGTTCGTCAGGAAAGAAAGTCGGTTCGGCTACAATACTTTTTGGCCTGGTCGAAAAGGGGCATGTTAAGGACCGTTTGCAGTTAGCCATAAAGGCGATACATATTCCATCAATCAAATAATGCGAGCGCAAAGCGCGAGCTGATAATTATTTTTATTCCGACCTAAAAATTGACATTCTATTCATGTTTTGTAAATCATGAAAAGAATGGGTAATTGGTCATCTTCCTGTATCAATAATGCGAGCGTGAAGCGCGAGCAGACAAAAATTTATATTTTGATTCATTTTGTAATTTTGAACGGGATAGGTGAATAACTAAACAACTGATGCGAGCGCGAAGGGCGAGCGGAAAAAATTTAGATTCAGACCTAAAAACGGAACGCTCTATTCATGTTTTGTAAATCATGACAAGGATGGGTAATTGGTCACCTTCCTATGTTAAAGTGATTGGTTAACATTGGTTTGACTTTAAAAAATCTGAGCTAGAAGGTCACACTTGTCACCTGTGTCTGTGATATGTTACAAAAATGAAGCCCAGAAAAAATTGCGTTCGAAAATAATTATTTAGTGCTTCAAAAATTGAAATATAAAGTGACCGAAAACAACATCTTAATTTCATCCCATACACTTATGTGTACTATTTAGGCGTCTATAAGACGCCCATTTACAAAATCGGGGTTTGCCTTGTAGTTTTAGCTTTTCATTCTCAATAATGGTTGTTTTCAGGGTTTATTAGTTCTAATACATGCACTTGCACACATGTTTCATCTTGGTTTGAGAATTTGTTAAATCGGCTGCTCACAAAGTTAAACAATACCTTTAATAATGCGAGCGCGAAGCGCGAGCAGAAAAAAATTGATCTTCTGATCTGAAACTGGATAACTTAAGCACGTTTTTAATAAAGAACCAGCTGTGTATCTCAATAAACATGCATGCGCGTGTCTTTTTTATCATGAAATCAATAATGCGAGTGCGAAGCGTGAGCTAAAAATATTTGATATTCCGATCTAAAGTTGGATCAAGTTTCAAGCACTATGTTGGAAAATTTTGAAGTGGATGTGGATCATACTTAAGAAATTATTTGAGCGCGAACTGGAGCTGATTTTTTTTATATTATTATTTCTACCTGAGACATTTTGTCATCATATGAAAATGACGACTATCTCCCTATTCCTCTTCCTATACGCGAGGTGAAACTTTTTGATATTCTATACTGAAAAGGGGGACAATTTAGTTATTAGAAATTCATGAAAATGTTATTATCTTATCTACTGATCTAAAAGCCTTAGACGAATTTTATTGATAATAAGGCTTGAAAACCTGACATTTTAAAAACTTTTGTAATTATGAAAGGGATGCATGGGTTAATTCATTTTTAGAGCAAATCGCAATCCGAATTTTATTATAAACTGTCATTAAAATTGTTAGCTGTTGCTTCCCTTTTCCGCCATGTCGAAATCGGGGTAATGGTATGTCCTTGTCTTACGGCCTACTCTAAGGGATGGTCCGGGCTGAAAGTATTTATAGCTTAATAAATAGAGCAGAATTCACTGAGCAAAATGTCGAAAATTTCATCAAAATCGGATAACAAATAACAAAGTTATTGAATTTTTAAGTTTAGCAATATTTTGTGAAAACAGTCGTCATGAATATTCATTAGGTGGGCTGATGATGTCACATCTCCACTTGTTCTTTTGTATTTTATTATATGAAATTAGAATATTCAAATTTTTTCCTCCAAGAACTAGAAAAATTGGATTGACAACTGATTTAGTGCATTAGATATTTATTGCTGCAACTTATTTCATTATAAGGGAGACATATTATTCACACAAGTATGAAATAATGAAATAATTATGATTTTATGTAATAACATAAGAAAACGGAAAGTGGGGATGTGACATCATCAGCCCACCTAATGAATATTCATGACGACTCTTCACAAAATATTACTAAACTTTTGATGAAATTTTCGGCATTTTGCTCAGTGAATTCTACTCTATGTATTAAGATATAAATATTTTCAGCCCAGACCATCCCTTTAAGCATGTTAAGCGCATTTTTGTAAATCGTCCTATGCAAAGCTACTCGGCCGCTGATGGCATGCAGGAAACCCATGTGCAGGAGAATGTCTTAAATGGGCGCAGGTGCGGTAGCGTGGTTTGCGTACACAGAATACGGTGCCACTGCGAGTAGGCCTATGATAGTCGGGCCAGCCGTTACGAGGCCGTAAATTAAACATGGGTATGCTGCCTCCTTACTTTTCTTTCTGTTTTCAGTCTTTCTCTCAAGTTAAAAAGGACAACCTTTTTGGGGGGTGCCAAAAAATAGGGGGCGGGGCCGGCTTGCTTCCCCCCCCCCCCCCCCTTGGATCCGCGCCTACAACTGACGAAAAAGATAGAAAAATAGATTATTTATATAATCAATTATATTATTCTCGTTTTTATGTTTTATATTGGGTAATTTTTTGTTTTTAATAATTAACCTTTCCATGCTCGTATGAATTATATGTACCCCCTCCAAACTCTTGACGTAAAACAATGACAATATTTCATTTTACTCAAATTGCAGATTTACCACTAACCATTTTTGAAGTCTCCCCAATTTTATGAATTTGTATAATATCATTTACTCGATATCATAAACTCCAATGTATTATACTACTTTTTATCCACATTATACCCCATTAATACTCATCAGCGTGGTTTCTTGAATTGTAATGAATTTTTATTTCACCGTATTCTATTTTCATTTGAATATTAACTTCGAAATGTATTTGATTTCATATAATTTATATGTCTATGTTTCCTTTTTTGTCATATTTCACTTAACATTATATCCCTCTTCCATCCACCTCTGACGTTAATCTCCCTAATACACCCCTTTAGCCTATATACACCTCCCCCTTGTTTCAATTACCTGTCTCTTCTTCCTTTTGAGTCTTCTAAGTTTTCTTGATCTCTTTCTTTCTCCTTCCATTGTTATCAATATTTGTTCGTGATTTGAAGATGTTATGATATTTATATGTACATTTTTGTTGTAATGTATTATTTGACGTAAATTCCACCCAATTCAGCTTTGGGCTGCCATGTGGTTTTTCATAAATACCTTTTCAAATTCAAATTATTCATCATGAAGGTCTATAATAGACCCCGTTGGATAAAAGTATTGAATATGGTAATTTTGCCACCCGGACTTCCATGGTAACCATTATAACGATGCTCAACAGCCAGTGAACATCCTGGATGAGATCGGAATTATCATTGGCTGGCAAACTTACCATAAAAGTGACTTTTATGCACTGTGCTACAATCTTTGATAAATATTAAAAAAAACTTAATCAAAATCTTGTAATGGTTATGATATATTTATAGTTTTTATTCAAAGACAATGATAAATAAGTAGAGCTTACAAATTATGTGACGGATGCAAATATAAAACAAAATAACATTTTCATAAATATAAAATGTTTCGGAGTGAACTAAATTGGTAACAGACTTTCCATTGATGTAAATGTGTATCCTTTATTTTCTTTATTATTCTCTCATCCGTCGACATGGCCATACGCAGCGAAGGGCTGGGGCAGTTACCTCCAAAAATTTTGAAAACTTAAATTATTTTTTTTTCACATTATTCACCAAAAGTGCGCACAAAATCTTTCTATTTCTCTTTAGAAAATGCAAAAGCACCCAAATGACAAGCTCGGTCTCCTTGCTCCCTCACTTTTTGGTTTCTTCGAAAATTTTATGCATCTAGCCCCGCCCCCCCCCCCAAAAAAAAAAAATGATAATAATAATAATAAATAAAATAATAAAAACTGCGCACGGCCATGATCATTGAAATCTATTGTGTCCGGAATATTTATAATGAATAATATAAGCAACTAAACAAATTGTACAACATTCGTGGGATCTCCAAATGAATGACTTTTTAAAAAAATACACAGGAAACACGTTTACTAGTAGCAATCGTGCAACTTGAATTGAATGCATTCATACCAAACATGTACTAACTCTATAGGGGCATGGTTTCTTAAGAAGATTGTCATTGCAAAGAAAATGGTGTCCGTGAGAATGCCTCAAGAAACTGCGTCACTTCTTAGGAATATTACGAATGTCTACGAACCCCTTAAATCGGATAGCTTAACAAATCATTCATGCGAACGTTTTAATACTACACATACTGCTTGATTTCGCTTCATGAAAATCATCAAAATACATGAAATAGGAAGATCAAGATTTTATGATTTTAAATAAAAGTAAATATATATTACAAAAAAACACAAAAATATCATAAGGTTTAGGAAATAACATGTGGGCCTATAATGTCTGTTTAGAAAGGTTGGAAATAAAAAGCGACGATATACAGTATAAGGCAAGGACATATATACGTGTAGGCTAAATGGAATCGGCAAATGATTTAGAAATACTCATGATTCAATAATAAAAGAGAATATAAATTTCAATTTGATTTACTTATTACATTAAAATTTTCAAAGATCAAATACAGTCTTTTAAAATTGTTGAAATCTGTTTCTCTCTTATAGACGATTTACACATGAATTTGACCTGAAAGAGGTATGTTGCCTGTGGAAAGTATGTTCCTCATTAGTATTTCTTGCATTAGAAAAAAATAATAATGCTGTCAATCATGGAAAAAATAGACTTAGAAAGAAGATAAAGACATGTATATATTGTTTATTATCAGTGGTCGCACAAGTAAATTGTATCTTTAATATTGTTTTAGTGGCCTAAACATGGAGTAGTGTGTGTGCAGCGCTTTGTAACCAAAATGAAAATGCGCTCTATAAAATAAGTACTGCTAGATTGTATTGAAATAACACAACGGAGTGTACTCGAAGCAAGTTAATACGGATTTATGAAACCATTTTTAATGCGACAACAGGGGGCGCTCGTTATGAAAATGTGTGCAGTTACAAAAGAAGTTTGGATAGCTGTTAGCAATATCCTCTATCATTACACACAAATCTGATAAAACTATGTACATATAACGATGATTTACCATGAAACTCATGATCATATCTGTTAAATACACGTTTGTAATTTACATAGGAAATAGGCATAGGTATTGTGATATGAAGTGGCGGGGCCACAAGGGGGGGGGGGAGTCCACAGTTATTTTTCAGAATCAACCATGAACGCAGTGTAGTTTCTATCTAAGAAAATTGTCATATGCCCCCCCCCCCCCCGTATTTAAATAAACCTATACCCTTTTCGCCCCCTCTATATCAAATTCTACTTTGAGTGCATAAACCTTCATTTAAGAACTATTTTCCAAACCGAAAAAAAACATTCGATTAAGGCACTATACAGTGCGTCCCAGAAAAAACGAAACCGAGATTTAGCGATGATTTATCATAACTTAATCACAAATACAATAGACAAATGACCTACCAGTGTAAAGCTTAGAATCTCCTCTTTCATCTGATATTCCTCATTTACGCATGAGTGAGCAAAAACAATTTGAAGAAAGGATACCAAAAACTCATTTGGCGGGGGGTATCTGAATTTTAAAAAGAAAATCACATGCCTAAAAAGTTCAATATCTGCTCTTTAATTTGATACCTTAATCACAAAACATGGTCAAGAAGTAAAAAAGTTACGTTCTCTCGAAACAATGCTTGTATTTCCATAATTTCATTAAATAAACGTGTTTTCACCGGTTTCCCACAGAAGCTATCGCATGGTTAACAAAAGACTTCATGCATGGCTGATCCTCAACAAAAAGGAGTGTCGAGTGAGTTTGAACGCTAGCCTGTAAAACCTCTTCAAGCCTTATTTCAAATAACCAGAACTTTCTTATTTCTTGACCATTTTCTGTAATTGAGGTATCAAATTAAAGAGCAGATATTGAACTTTTTAGAAATGTGGATTTCTTTTTGAAACCCAGATACAGCCCGCCAAATGACTTTTTGGTATCCTCTCTTCAAATTGTTTTTGCTCACTAATGCGTGAATGAGAAATAATCTAAGTAATTTCAGATGAAAGAAGAGATTCTAAGCTTTACAATGGTAGGTCATTTGTCTATTGTATTTGTGATAAAGTTATGATAAATCATCGATAAATCTCGGTTTCGTTTTTTTCTGGGACGCACTGTATAGTCTCACTCTTTTCTTACCAAATGTTCGCAGAAACCATGTTACAGATACGTTTGAAAATATAGAATCAAAATGTTCATTAAAAGACCTTAACCAAGATTTCTATGCATAATAAGAAAAGTTTTAAAACCTAGCACTTCAAAATGTCATTATTATACTCCTAACAAAACGGATAAAATCTTATATAGACAATTGATGCTCAGCATATGCATAGTTATTTTTTTATGTTATTGTTGTTTACATGTTGTTCTTAAGTACTGCAGACAAACAATCAAAATAAAATGTTCGTTTAGATTCTTTTGCAATCTGAGATCTACAAAATGAATTATGTAAAATTCGGTCTGTTGCACATATTACATATAATTATATCATGCATCATCAAATATGAAATAATTTAAATATACATATATCTTTGGCCAAGTCTGATAAAACAATAAGAGCGTGTACGAATATTTAATATACGATAAATACCTTCTAATATACGTGGCAATATACAAATAACAGGATCTCTTAGAACGCTCAAATAAACATATTTTGGCATGAATACTGTACAGTTAAACACGTATGAAGATTATACAATGGTACATATTAAAATATGTGGTTATATATATATGTATATCTGTATATGTATGCAATTTGATGATTGTCTATAGAAAAAGTACCACGTATTGCAGAAAAAAAGTAGTATAGCAAGTAATTCGATATGGATTCCAAAAAAAATTCTTGATAATAAAATCGTTGAAATCTACAATGATTTTCTGGATAATGTTAAGACTTCTCAAAGAAGTGATCGACTTTGATCGACAATTTCTCTCTTAAATGTTTTATTTATAATCGATGCACTTGATACCATCAAATATCACTTGATTCTTTGGCCTACCCTTCTAAATAAATTATGATCATAATGAAATGAATGAATGTTTGTTTAAAGATTGTTTAAAGATTATCTATACAATAGATATCAATATGTTAATTTTAACTCTAAATCTTCTGAAGTTTGTAATGTAAAGTGTGAAGTACCACAGGGTTCTATCTTAGGCCCTTTGTTATTTTTAATTTATATGAATGATATAATCAATGCTTCACCCTTACTTACTTATGTTCTTTTCGCAGATGATACCAATGTATTTTTTTCACACAGTAACTTAGACACGCTTGTAGCAGTACTCAATAATGAATTAAATAAATTGTCCATGTGGTTTAAATCAAATAAACTCTCCTTAAACATTAACAAAACAAATTTCATGTACTTTAAACACATCAATTCTAAGTATATATTTCGTGGCTCCATTAACATTGATAACATCCATCTTGCTGAAAAACAAGAAACGAAATTCTTAGGCGTATTAATTGACTCTTATTTAACTTGGAATAGCCACATTCGTTATATTAGCACACTTGTTGCCAGAGGTATTGGCATACTATTCAAACTGAAATATTGTCTTTCCCAAAGATCACTATTTATGCTTTACAATTCTTTTATTTTGTCACATATATCATATTGCAACATATTGTGGGGTAATTGCAACAAAACAAAAATAGACTCAATTCTACGCCTCCAAAAGAAAGCACTACGCATTTGCTCCCACTCGCAATTTTTAGCACATACTGATCCTATTTTTCGGAATCTGACAACATTAAAAATTCATGATATTCATACTTTCCAAACTGCCATTTTCATGTACAAGTTCTCAACTAAATCTATACCTACACCCTTTCAAGATATTTTTGTTTACAACAGCAACATTCATTCATATCCTACACGCCACTCATCCAATATCCACCTCACAAACCCGATAACAATATTAGCACATAAAACGATCAGACATCATGGCCCAGACATCTGGAATGATTTGCCCAATGATATTAAACTCACTGCATCTATCTTTTCTTTTAAAGCTTCATTAAAAAAATTTATTCTATCGAAGTATTCTTAAATATCACACCTGCACGTTCTCCCACTTGCACACACACGCACACTTCATTTCTTTATTTTTCTTCTTTCTCCTTTTCTGATGATTTGTGACGTAAGATTTTCTTCCAGACCTAGAACTATAGAATAATTGGTTTCCATGTAGCCATTTCCCCCCTTTGGCTGCTATTACTCAAGCATTTATTTTGCTTATATAGTTTGCCACTGCATTTGTTTTTCACTACTTTGTCTTATCCTTGTTGTATTCATGTCTAAATTTTGTCATGACACTACTATAAATTTGTCACATTACAATGTACTTTCATGTCATACTATGATTATGTTTATGTATTGTAAATTTATTTTGACTTTACAATAAATGCAGAAACTCCTGCAAATGAGATGCAGCGGTTTGAAATACAGGATATGGTCAACATTCAATAGCCAATGTACACAATTTATATCACCACTAATCATCTTAAATGCAAAATTAAGATTTTTAGTGACTTTGACATTCAGGGTTGACCATTCTGTGTTCATTTATGCTGCTTTTTCATTCCAGTCATCCGACACTTAATCCGATGGTATGATCACATTCACGACAAATACAGTAGCACTCCAAAGGGAATTAAATGATCTTTAATCATATCAATCATGCATTGTTGAATACTGGGAGATTTGATAAAATATCATTGGTCGGATTCAGATCTCAAAACTTTGGTTTCGGAGTTTTTTTTATATACAACAGAACAGAAACTACAAAAGATGAAACATTTGACATCAAAGAACAAAGTTGTTGAACCCCGAAAGCCATGAAGACTGGACTTTGTGAATTTCATCTCTTCGTGTTGATTACTTGCTCTATTAGGGAGTCAACTTGGTGATATCTGTAAAAGAGCTTTAAACCCCATTATGACTGATATTGTTATATTATATGGTCACACCAGCAAACCGACTCCAGACCGATCAAATCTATTGCGTTATTACCAAAGACAAGCCATCGGTCGATTTGGAATCGGTTTCGTTGGTGAAACAGTAGCATAGCGGTCCAGGATACCTGCAAACCCAAGGATACATAAACGTATATTGTGATCTTTGCAGGCATCGTCGACTGTCATTGGATCATCCAGGCATTGCCATACTAAAGCTGCGCGGCATGCGACATTGTTGTAGCTCTCTGTACATGCTGTAAGAACACCAAGATCCAAGTTTCATCCAAGTGCAGGCTTAGTTTATTGATTATAACAAATAATTATTTGATCTTTGGAGAGTATTCCCCCATCCTTCATCTGATCACTCGTGTCTAAAAAATTGCCGAGCCTAATGTCAATTATGAACACGTCTGGTACAATATTGTCTTCACAGAAGAATTTAATATTCATGGTAAGTCTGTATTATATAAGTCTACATTGTTTTCGATGTTCGCATACCATGACCATCTCAGGATGATATTATCAGCAGAGACCAAACTTGGTCTTCACCACTTGATAACACCTTAAAATTTTAACCTGGACAAGAGCGATGCACATGGACATGATGGCGAGACCAAAGAGGGTGAAGAAGACACATGGTATGAAGACATCATCCGCATAGTGCTTCATGGGCAAGACATCACCAAACCCTATAGTAGTGAGCGTGATGAACATGAAGTAAATCCCTGTGCCGAAGTCCCAACCCTCGGCCGAAGCCATCCATGCAGCGCCCCCACACATGTAAACTATCAAAATGACAAGTACGACAAGCAGAGGTACTTCTTCCAGGACGTCCGGCTTATGATGGCACTGGCATTTGTTAGGTTCGCAACTGCAGGGTGGTAACGTCGAAACCTGGCATGCATCTGCACTGGGTTATTTAGTCACGCCTCGGGGATGAGACGTCGGTCTTTCAGTGGCTATTGATATCGAACGCATTATTGCGTGTTCGTTCGTATTGACGTCCAATGTTTTATCTGTACTACCTTTTTCATCTCGCCTCCTTGTTGAATCATAAGGAGGTGGTAGATCGACGTCTTCCAAGGGTATCTCTACCTCGCCGTTGACGATCTTTCTCTGGGATGATGTTTCGGGGTGGTTCTTAGACGATCCGCGGCACCCGCGACAGCTAGCCCCGATCTTGTGGCGTATGACAAGACAGTGGTGCGTCGCCCTGCAGATCTTGAGAGTGAGACGGGCCATGAGGTTTCCGATGTTGGCCAAGAAGAGGAGAGCCAGTGGTATGCCGAAGGTGGCGTAAAAGATACAGAAGACACGACCCCCTGTTGTCCCTGGAGCGATGTCCCCGTATCCTGCCAAAGAAAAACAAAAGCAGAAAGAGAAATGTTCGTAAAAAAATAAATCTAGATCCGATTCAAGTACTTTGAAAATCCTAACTATAGATTTCAGAGATCGTGTGTTTGATTTTATGGCACTCTGAATATGGCACAACAATGAAGTCAGATCGTTCAGTCAAGATGGTGTAGAGGAAGTTGCCGGGAAGTTGCTGTTCAATACGCAACATCATTATTACAGCTAAACCCTTGCTAAATTGCCCCTGATATTCTTTCAATTTTAATTGTTTTCACACACACTCAATGGATAGATGTACATGGTGTATTTGATGTCAAGTGAATACGTTTCTATAATTATTTTCAATGTCTATTTTATTGAGAAAAAATGTTTAAAAATTAACCGAGTTAATCCTCTTCACTATAAATGTATTATTTAAATTTGACATCGAACTCGTATGTGAGTTTGGCCGATCTCATTGAATCAATGGCTCTGCTTTTTATTTAGATACAGTGCCCTCTACTGGTCTAAATATTTTACTCCTGCTCTGTGTAGTGTTGTGAACCTGAGCAGTTCATATTCCGAATAGTAATAAGTAAGAGATCATTTCATCTTCCCTGTAGAGTCGATCAAAATTGCATTTAAGATAGGAACTTTATCACTTTATTTAAGGAAGAATGATTACAGACTGATTTTTTTAAACAAAAATCTTTGTCGTATCTCCTGTTCAAGTAAAAGTGGGTCAAGTTTAACCTACCATTTCTATATAATGTTCATTTGTTTTACCGAAAATGTAACGCATAGGCCTATAGTTTCTTGAATTCTGTTCACTCTCAAAACTTTCTCGTTCATGAAAAAAAAGTACCGGTACACACATGGTTTGAATAAGTTTGTGGTTCTTTAGCTGACCAAGTCGACAATAGTGTAACTTTTTAGTTGTGATCAGTTGTAAATCGGTTATCTTATTATGACTTCAATTTTATCAAAAAAATACAAATCAACAGGATTTAACACAATGAAAAAGTTGCAGTGGTGCTCCATTAATAAAAAAATAAAGCGTTTTACGTACATCGTAAAAGGTACGGTAAAAAGTCGCGCAGCAAGTTGCCAGAAATTTACATTGTTTACTGTGCTTCATTGGCAACTTGCTGAACGTCTTAAATTCTAAGGTATTTTACGGTATTTCAACCGTAAAAATACATCAAATTGTAGACCAACGATTTTTGTTTTATGTTATCTTTACATAAACTGTACAGAGTATGATATAAACAAGAGTAATCAAGTAATAATGAGATAATTAAGAAATATTCTGTGTAACAATGTTTTTGGATGTCCTAGGTTTTTATTTATTAATATTATTAATGTAATAATAATGAAAATAATATCATAATAAAGCACTTTATGATAGCGTACGACTTTAATGAAACCATTATTCTCATTATCCCCGAGTCAGACTTCAGTATGAACGCAATAAAATATGTTACTAAGCTTTGCCTTATACTAATCATGTGAACGATACATCAGTTACGGGGATGTAAATATTGTGGCAGCTACTCACTACCATGACGCGAGTAATTCATTCTTGATGATTCCTTACGTTAGTTCAAAGACCTTTATTTTTACATCTATAGGGTTATGAATATATGAATATAGAGTGGAGGTATTTGTTGGGGGAATGCAATTTTTTTTGGGGGGTGTCCTCTGGAAGAAAATGAAATAGTAAGCCTACTAAAGAAGAACATATGCATTCGGTAATCATATTGCCCCCACCCCCCCCCCCCCCTTCGAATACTTGCGAATCCTACTTATACCCTTTTTACACACGCTAAAATTTCCTTAACCCCGTACTATAGGTGGGGCTAAATTGCCATTTAGCCCCACCTATAGTACGGGGCTAAGCTTAGCCCACTTTCTTTTTACACAGCATTTTTGCAAAGTGGGCTAACCCCACCTTTAGTACGGGATTATTTGGCCCTGCAAAAAAGCAGGGTTATCCCAGCAATTGCGGTGCTAAGAGCGACAGTACGGGGTTAAGATCGCTCGTGTAAAACGAAAGTGGGCTAAACTTAACCCCGTACTATAGGTGGGGCTAAGGGCTAAATGGCAATTTAGCCCCACCTATAGTACGGGGTTAAGGAAATTTTAGCGTGTGTAAAAAGGGTACGAGTGAAGTACTTGTACTCCGAATGATCGACAAATGTATTTCAAGCACGCGCGATTTCGTGAGCTACCACTTGTCCGGGGTTAGCGAGTTTCGTGTGTGAAAAGCAAGCATTCCTTATCCGGGGTTAGCAATAACAATTTGGCATGTGTGAAAAGGAAAAAAAATAGCACGGGGTTAAGGATAGTACGGGGTTAGCGATAGTCCGGGGCTAAGAAAATCCTGTGTAAAAAGGGTATAAGATGACTCTATCAAGGATATATTTTGTATTCGACTCGTGGAATTTTATACTGTAAGTGATTGAATGAACGAATGAAATAAAATAAAATGGATGGATGGATGGACGGACGGATGGATGGATGGATGGATAGATGGAAGAATGGATGGATGGATGGATGGACGGATGGATGGAAGGATGGATGGAAGAATGGATGGATGGATGGATGGAAAATGGATTTAACAAAATATTTAATGAGTGGCTAGAAAAATTGGCAAAGGAGAGCAAAATAATAACCCAAATTATAAAAAAGTAAATTAATGTTGGTTGATGAAGGAAAAAACAAATAAATGAAAAGTTCACAGATGGTTTTTCCCAATCAATACGCGTTCATGTATAGTTGCCACGTCTGTAAAATCGATTCCTCGACATGTTAGACGATCAGTGCCGAGATAAATTTTTGTCACCGGAGTTTGAATGATCCTGCACGAGTCCCTGGTAGTCCTTTATTAACAGAATTGTAATCACTGTCGTATATGATTGCTGCCCGAGTTGAAAATTCACTTTTTCCTACTAATTTTCACAAAATTTATCCATTACATCCAATATATAGTAAAGATCCCTTGATTTTTCTCTTAAAATTAATTTTAAAAGCCCTCCTGATCGAAGGCATGAATCAATTGCTTGAACATTTACTAATATTTCGACCTTTAAAATAACACGTGCACGACTGGCCTTGCAGTTCAGAGCAGAACCAGGGGAGAGATCGGAGTTTTCTCCCCCAAAATGACACAACTGTACTCTTCAAAAAGGATTGAAGAAATAAATTACCCAATATTAGTTTCAAAAGGAGCATGCAGGTTTGGGATAAAATGTCGTCAAAATAATGACGTGTAAGTTTTACACACAAAGTTGTGTACATCTTTACCCAATGAAATATGCATTTTCTCTGACATTTTACCCGATGAACATATTTTTCCTCTATTTTGATCCAATAGTGCATATTACACTAACCCTTTTAGAGACATTAATCTGCATTCAGTTGCACTTTGAACATCAGACCTTCCGTAAATTCATGTACACTCTTAAAACAAATCAGTCAAATTGACTAGACCATTTTTGGGGGGACTATTTTTAATATAAAAATCTCATTTTGTAAGACAGTTTGACATCATATTCAGTATATCATATCACATATCGCCCTTTTAATTTAATTTTCTACATTTTTCTTATTTTTTTGGCCGTGGATGCCTTGGAGGTACAACCCCAACCCACCTCTTCCTTCTTATCCCAACTGTACGCCAGTACATTTACGAATAGGTGATTTAAAATGTGGCACGCATCCTCTGATCACGAAACAGGTTAAACACTATCAATCATGTTGCGATGAAATGTTCGTTTCATGCGGTTGATTGGTTTTCAAGTTCTATTTCTGAGGTACACACTTCCTTGGAAAACATTTAATGAGGCCCCGGAGTTTCCTTGGAAATTGCCTAGAATGCTCAAGACCCGTAAATAGTCAAGTCGAAAGCAATCCCGATTCGCTATTCCATTTTATCGATGTTTGACATTTCTGTTATATGTGATGGAAATGACTTTTATAGCATGACCTCATTCCTCGCTGGTTTTCATTATTATTTCGTAAAAAACAACCGAGTTCCCCGACTTCAGCAATTAGATTCACTGAACGAAGAGACAGTTGTAAACGAGGTGGAATTGACATTTGACTCTTCACAAATTGAATGTCATCTCCTTTCACATTGGCTAGACTTTTAGTGAATGTGTTTTGGGGATGTTGATAATGGAGACTCGCAAGGGTTTATCATTACAAACTTTAAAGAACTTAAGATCTTATAAATGCATATATTTCTGTTTATGCCATGTGGTGGGAGATAGACCAACCGGAGGAAGTTCAGTAAATCAAACTAATCTATTAAATATCTTACTGAATCTATCTACTCTGAAAAAATATATCAAAAATGCGGGCTTAAATAACTGACATGACGTCTGGAAGAAGACTGTGATATAGCTGCGGCTCATTGAACTTCGTTCAAGTTCGATGGATGCCCTTGTGCACTGTTCTCAGAACTCACGTTCAATTTTTTTTCCTCTGAAT
Source organism: Lytechinus pictus (assembly GCF_037042905.1). Classification (NCBI taxonomy): domain Eukaryota; kingdom Metazoa; phylum Echinodermata; class Echinoidea; order Temnopleuroida; family Toxopneustidae; genus Lytechinus; species Lytechinus pictus. The sequence continues at coordinate 14,672,066 of NC_087256.1, read as the reverse complement.
TGAGAAGTAGCTTCACTCCACGGTTCATTTCTCAAGTCGACTATTATTTAGAATTCCTGGAATCAGAAACTTTTATTCATCAAGTAAGTTACTCATTTTTTTTTCTCCTGAAATTCGTCAGTTTCCAATGACTGCATATTAACAACAACTGAATGCTTGTCAAGACATTCTCGGAATGCTTCCCGAAGAGTATAAACAATGTTTTATCTTGACTTTGGATCATTATTGAGGCAGTGAATTCTAAAGATTAAGATCGTTTTGTAAAACCGCCCCACAATGATCGAGTAATTTGTTACCGGGATGTCTTTGCAGTTTGTAAAGGTCCTTACCCTCATCCAGCCAACTCTGTCCCCTTTATGAACTGAATATTGTTTCCTCTTCCTTCCTTCCCTCCTCCTCCTCTTTCTCCACCCCTAACCTTATACCCATCCCCCACCCCACCCCCAACAAACATATCTACTCCTAATCATCGTTGTACAAAGAGTTACGATTGATTCGATCAATCGTAACTATATGGAAATCCATCAGTGTCATAATTTTGTCTACCTTTGTAATCAAAGGAGAACACCCCAAATTGTCAAGAAATCAATGAATTTATGGATATGCATTCATATCTTTAAAAAAAATTTGAGCAAACATGCATTTCATATGTTGACTTTGCTGGCTTTCCATAGTTGCGACTGATCGGATCAATCGTAACTCGTTGTACAACGGGGCCCTGCTGTCACCCTTCTTCACATAGGCCAATTATACATGTTATAAGGCTTGCTTCATTTCTAACCTGCTTTATTACCCATTCCCCGCACGGTCAAAATCCTTGCACTCTTTCATCCCCTACTTCACCCCCCTTGCTCTTCTTCCACTATACATCTCAAATAGTTTGCACCCCTAATGCCCCCCTTCCTTATGTACCTAACCGACATCGTCCTTCATTCGTCTCAAATAACAAAATTCTCGCATCTCCCCTAACGAATAACTTAATCCGCTGGCGACCCGGGCATATCACAGGTGTACTCCTTCGTGGTGCAAGAAGAAATAATAAACAGATCTACTCCCCGTCTACCGGAGATATGAAAACAGTCATCAGTGACTCGTGTACACAAAACTTAGAAATTGATCGTAACTATTGGTTTGAACGTTTGAATGCACGCAATGATCAGTGTAATCAATCTCAAACATCGGCTCGACGATCAATCGTTAAGCTTTGAGTAACAGGGCCTAATTCATGGAAACTAGTATACCCTCTGGCAGGCAGACACCATTAGTCTTATGACCAGACTACCAACCAGCTGTTTTGTGCCCATCCTCGGCATGATGCAATCTTTAAAGTGTTAATAAAACTACACTCAAATCTCCATGGGCGGTCAGCGTGCAAAAACATGCATGGGACAGGAGCTATAATAGAATGTTTATGCTCGAAATTAAGCTAAATTGTGTTAGATAAAATATTTCAAAACGAAATAGCTCTCAATGACGTAGAGCCCGTACATCCGCTTCTTTGCCTTCACAGAAATTTCCCTAAAAATAACAAAATCTTCACATTTTATTTGTAATTAGTTTGGTAATAGTTTGGTATGCTACTTGCATCATTTTAAAATATCATATTCACCAAACCAAAAGTTTTTTTTTCTCATAGCATTGCAATGAATATGGATGTCCATTATCTCTTAATGACATGTTCATATTATTATTATTGGGTAAAAGATCGATTGAACAATTAAACTGAAATGGTGAATTGAATATTGTAACTGTTAATGATAGTTTACCATGTATTTTTTAGGAAATATGCGCGTATACGAATCTTTGATAATACCATGATTTTGTATTATCATTTTGTATACCATCATTATTATCATCATCATCGTAAGTATTATTTATCGTTATCATTAATAGTAGTAGTATAGCACTAACAGTAGTAGTAGTAGTAGTAGTAGTAGTAGTAGTAGTAGTAGTAGTAGTAGTAGTAGTAGTAGTATTAGTAGTAGTAGTAGCAGTAGTAGTAGTAGTAGTAGTAGTAGTAGTAGTAGTAGTAGTAGTAGTAGTAGTAGTAGTAGTAGAAGTAGTAGTAATAGTAGTAGTAGAATTAGTAGTAGTAGTAGGAGGGGGAGGAGGAGGAGTAGTAGTAGTAGTAGTAGTGAAAATAGTAGAAGTAGTAGTAGTAGTAGTAGTAGTAGTAGTAGTAGTAGTAGTAGTAGTAGTAGTAGTAGTAGTAGTAGTAGTAGTAGTATATAGTAGTAGTAGTAGTAGTAGTAGTAGTAGTAGTAGTAGTAGTAGTAGTAGTAGTAGTAGTAGTAGTAGTAGTAGTAGTAGTAGTAGAAGTAGTAGTAGTAATTGTAGTAGAATCATCATCACCATCATCATTATAACCTAAATCCCTTAATACCGATTTGCTTGGACTTGACTTAACATCACTTATGCGCATCAAGGCAGGCCTGGTCATTTTCATCGCACGGATAGTTGCACAACTGAGTTTTGGTCCATCTGTGAAACTTGCTGAAATTAATCAGCTTTGTCCATTCATATCAATGAAAATGAACTGATATGATTATGAAACGGAGTCAAAGAATTCATTATCGGCGCTTGGTGTCAAATTAGATACAAGTTTGACCCTACTTCAAGATAACTGACCCATTTTTTTAACGGCCCTGTTCATTCCAATTTCTCAAGTTCGAAAGGATCTCGATTTAAAGAAATAAAGAAAGAAATCACGCAGCAATTCGGGACGAATGAAAAGAAAACCTAAGCAATTATCAATTTATTCAGAAATTCGTTTATATCATTCATTGTATTCATTTAATCCAACATTTTATTTCTCGTCACACATTTTTGTAATTACTTCGTAACGAATATTAATGTAAAATTACAATTTCATGTAATACATAAAGATCGTATTCATTTGGCAGGTATAACGAGTCCCTTGAGATTAAAAAAAAGGTGGGGACCATGGAGAACGTTTTTCTTTTGGCATCATGAACGAATTTAATTCCATTCTAATATCAAATTGGATATTGGAAGTGTCACAAACACTTTATTCATGTGATTATATAATTTGAATACAGGCACAACATATTACAGTAATGAATTCAGACACCATGAAAGCGTATGACAAGATGAAATATTGATCAATAGTAGTTAAAGAATTGTGACTTTCAAAAGGAACTGATTAACTGTATTATGTACGTGGATGGGTCAAGGGTGCAATCTATAATTTTTCATAACCATTCCAAATCTACAAACTTTACTCACTTAATATAAGAATATTATAAAAGAAATTCAATAAATTTTATTTGTAATTCTTGGTAATGCCCAAGTGTAAATATTACCTCCCCCTCCCCCCAAATTTGTTCCAATTCGTCACGTGCCAGCAGTCATGATTCTTAAATCACATGAACTTCCCAGCAGTGGCTTACAGATCGGGGGCCTGGGGTGTTCCCCCCAAAAAAAAAATTTAAAATTTGATATTATTTCCTGAACATTTCCAAATCTATTTGATTTTTGTAATATAAATGTTGAGAGTTTTGCTCGCTCACTTCGCTCGCTCAAACCATATAATAAATTTTGCCCGATACGCCGTATCTAGCCCCTCAATATCTTTTGCTTATTACGCTACTGCCATCCAGCCAATGGCGTACAGTGGGTCACGGCATTGGGGGCGCAAAGCGCGCTCAATTGCCAGGTCTGCTGACCTAATAGAGACATTTTAAGGACTGTATCATTAAACAGATATGTACCTCACTGATCAAATAATGCGAGCGCGAAGCGCCAGCTGAAATTTTTGAAATTTTGTATGTATTGACCCCCAAACAGAGAAATTTTAAGGACTATTTTTTAGGAATTCATGAAGAGCAAACATATCTCACCATAGTCGTCTAATGCTAGCGCCATGCAAGTGCTTGCTAATTTTGTTAGACTTACACCTAACCCATGAAACACTCTTTGCAGTCATTGTAATTATGAACATAATACATATATCTCACTAATAGAATATTGCGAGCGCGAAGCGTGAGCTGAAACTTTTTGAAATTCAGACCTGACGAGGGGTATTCTAAGGCTTGTTTGTAGGAACTCACTAAGACCATACGTATTTCACTAACCAAATAATGCGAGCACGAAACGTGAGCTGAAATTTTATGATATTCTGACCAGAAAAGGGGACATTCTAAATACAGTTTTTAGGAATTTGCGAAGAGCAGACTTATTTCACCAGTCCACTAATGCAAACGTTAGCACGGACTGGAAATGTTTTATATTCAGAACTTAAAAGGGGGCAATCACTTCAATTATATAGTCATGAAAAAAAAAATATGTCACTACATAAAACAATAATAACTCGAAGTGCGAGAAAATGTATTTGGTGTATATTGACTTAAAAATGGAATGTTTTAGTGAGACGGGATTACATATCTCATTAATCAGACAATGCGAGCACCCGAAATGATGAACGCCCGAAGAAAATTATGTTTCATAAAGGGTTAGTGATGATTTTTTATATATATATATATAATATGATGTAATATATATAACATGATATAATATACAATAATTTCTTCTTCCCCCATTACGTTTCTCTTTCTTCTCCTTTTCCTCCATTTTTTTTTTTTTTTTTTTTTTTTGCCAGCCGATGGCGGGGGGGGGGGGGGCACGTGCCCCCATCCCCCCCCCCCCCCCCCCCGTGGTTACGCCACTGCTCCCAGCTAGTCCATGTCTGTGATATTAATTTCCCTCGTAATCGATTTGTAATGGCGAATACCACTTCATGAACACCATGAAAACACACCTCTTATCGATAGCAGACAAGAAAAAATAAATAAACGGGAAAGGATGCTTAAACGACGGGAAGGTGACAGGCTTTCTAGAGGTAATAAAATATTGACAATGTACGCGCCTGCCTGCCGAAAGCTCTGCGTTTTCACACAACAGCGATCAATGATTTATCTCCGTATCTTGTATATCTTTTCATTGTGTTACCAGTCAGGCTAATGAATTGTGATAACAGTAATAATGACTATTTTCTTCGGCATCCCCCCCCCCCGGCCGAAAGCCGTTTGCTGCAGAGTAGGTATCACCCTGATCGATCAATCCAATATCAAACCACAAATTACAGTCTATTACGCCCACCCCCCGTGTACCGTTGAGAAAAAAGCATAGAGATATATTCAAATTAAGAACAAAATGCACTTGTCATGCTTGCTATGCTTGCCATGTTTACATTTAAAGATAAAGACAATTCCTTCTGCAGCTGATATACGCAATTATTGTGCAGGTTCTTACTCAAGCACAGCATATGACGTGAGTTTATATGAGTATATGTTTCGTATCACTTTCACATGGCGACACTAATTAAATCTAACTACGCAGATTTAACCATCTTATGCAGGAATCCTCCTCTTATCTGGGATGCATAACGGTGAATAAAACATGATGATACATACAGTCCTACACCTCTCCCTCTCGTTATAGCCGTTAGCTGAAACCTCGTTAATTACGTTAATTCTGAGTATATTAAAATGATTACCTCCCCTTCGCCTTTCCATTCCCAAATGGCAAAAAGCTCTATAAATTTGATCAATTACTTGGTAGTCCGTCCTTCCACTCATTAATTTATCCACTAATATTTAACATCCTAAAGGCAAAAGGTGATTTTTTTCAACAGTAGGATATTCTTCTAAAGCGGGATTCATTCAGGGTCCCGTTTCAACAGATTTCTACAACAAAATGAGCCAATCAGACTGAAGGATTTCAGTAGCTTTTAACTGTTATTGCAACATTTGTTATTATAACAAGTTTTATGAAACGGGCCCCAGATCTCAAAGGCTTTGCAGCTGCTCTTCTTCAGTGACACTGATGGAAAGTAATGGCGTCGGAATAATAAACAGATTTAAATGTTAACCTCGTCAGAGGAAGATATGAAAACATTCGTCAGTTTAAGATGATGATGTTTGGTTAAGAGACTTTAAAGCATGGGCGGAAATCCCAGGGGGGACAGGGGGGACGTGTCCCCCTACTCAAAATAGTAGGGGGGACACAATATCAAATGTCCCCCCTACTATTGTTTGTCTTTTATGATGGTAAGAAATACATCATTCTAAATCGAAATAAAACATGTATTTTGGGATGAGTTAAGACGAGATGACCGTACTTTGGGGATGATAACCTTTTTTTTCCCCACCCCTTGTCCCCATATGTGGATCCAGGGAGGCCGAGGGCCCCCCCCCCCCTATTGGCGGAGCAAAAATAAGAAAAAAGGGAAAGAAAGAAGGAAAAAAGGAGGGAAAAGAGAGGAGAAAAGGAAGAGAAGGACGACGAGTGCATAAAATAAGATGAGGGGAAGACTTGGAAAATAAAAAGAACCTTTCGTGCCACTATCTGACTATATGAAATTTTTACTCGCGCTTCGCACTCGCATTGCCTGTTAGGTGATTTACATATCTTGTTCAATATGGAGCTCAAATATCAAGTTTAGAAGTCAATATACAAAACATATTTCTTCTCGGAAATCGAACTTTCATTATTTTGTGTGATTTACAAATTGATTTTTAAAAAGTGCTCTGTAAAAATGGTTTTACGGTCTGATAATTTTATCAACATTTGCTGCTTGCGCTGCGTGCTCGCAAATTTTGATTTATCAGGTACCTATTATTTTCGTGTATTCCATAAAGTTGTCAAAATATCCCTTTTCAGGTCTGATTGTCAAGACGTATCGATCAGCTAGCGCTGCACGCTGGCATTTTGATCGGCGAGTTATGTATATATGTTTCAATATTGATTATACAACAAACTAATTAAAATCCCCTTTTCATGACAGTTTATCAAAAATTTTAGCTCGCGATTTGCACTCGCATTAATGGTTAAAAATATATTGACTGATACATCCTATTCATAATTACAAAAGTGAAATGTTCAGTTTTATGCCATAATATCATCAGATTTCGCGCCCTCATTAGGCATCAATAAATATGATATTAATTTAATAATTAAATTGTCCCTTTTGTTTCATCTCGCGCTAAGCAAGAGGAATAGGAAGATAGTCATCATTTTCATGACATGTCGTAAGGATGTCCCGGTCCTATGTCAAAACTCAAAGTAATAAAAATTAAAATTTTAGCTCTTTTTTTTAGGTGCAATCCATATCCACCTTACAATTTTCCTACAAAGTGCTTGAAATATAAAGCTGTAATTGACTCTTTTTTCAGATCGGAATATCAAAGTTTCATGATTTTCATGATTAAAGATGTATTTAGAATGCCTATATAGATTCTAGGTCTAAATATGAAACGCGCGCGGGTATTTATTCGGTCTTTAAAAATTTTCTAAAATTTTCAGCTCGCGCTTCGCGCTCGCATTTTTGGATTATTGAAATATGTAACGCCTTCATGGCTAAGTGCAAGCAGTCCTTAACAGGTACCAGTTCAAAACGTATATCAAAATTTTCTGTTCGCGCTTTGCGCTCGCATTATTAATACTCATCCTTTTCATGATTTACAAAACATGAATAGAGTGTCTCGTTCAGTAAATATTATAGGACTAAATCTCGAAATGTTCCGCTCGCGCTTCGCGCTCGCATCAATTGTCTACTTATATACCTATTCTGCTTGAGTTACAAAAAGTGCTTAGAATTTCCATTCTTTAGGTGAAAATGTAAAAAAAAATCAGCTCGCGCTTCGCGCTCGCATTATTTGATTGTTAAATGCTAACTGCACGCAGTCTTTAACAGGTATCTTTTCCATCAGTTAATTTCTACTCGCGCTTTGCGTTTGTAGTAATTATTAAGTTGCATACACATTTTTTTCAGGATAACAAACATTGCCCAGAATGTTTAAATTTTAGGAAAAAATACATAAAATTTCCAAAAAATTTGCTCGCGCTTCGCGCTCGCATCCTATAAATAAGGATTATGATATTATATATGAATTTATAAGAATAAAGCTAAGAAGTGACCGTAATGAGGACTACCCCTTCAAAGAAACAAACACAAATCATCTTCGAGCTGCCGATCGGGGAAAATATGGCTGAAACAAATTTCCGCCCCCCCCCCCCCCCACCCTATTGGCGAAGGCTGGATCCGCCCCTGTGTCCCCCCTACCTTTTGGGAGAGATTTCCGCCCCTGCTTTAAAGGAATAACTTGTCTCGCCACGAGGATGCTTTTGTTTCATCGATATCTTTAAAGAGTAGAGAAAATGAAGATGAAAGCAGTCTCATCTGAAAACTGTTCTGTGAATAAGCTTCTAAGCATGCAAACTAAGCTATGTACATGTAGTTGAATTATTGAGAGGGATCTATTCAATATCCCGTTGATATCTAATTTATGCTCGGCTTTTCTTGCGCATTAGAAAATGATTAATGCATGGCATGTAATAAGTACTATTTTGGTTAATGTACCTGAACTGAACATCACAAATGAATGAGTAATTAGCTCATTTTCTAAAATGTTACTTGTGTCATGTTAAACTTTAATAATTTTGTTGTCTAGGCTAGCGATGGATGCCTCAATCGCCGTGAAGGAGTGGTAAGCTATATTATATTGCAGATGTTTGAATCTCAAATGAAACATACTATGATCAAACATAACACTAATTTAAGTTACACTTGGCTATATGAAGTGTCAATACTATTAATGCAAGTGAATGATTAAGCCTTTTCTTTAAAAATACCCACCTTAAGGCAAATTAAAATGAAAATCATGCATATATCCTAGGGAGGGGGGTAATGAAGTAACTTTTTAAAGACTTTTTATATACGATACAGCCCCCAACCCATTCAACGGCATCTAGGACCAGACCGGACCAGACCCGTCAAGATAGAGTTGAACTTAACGCAACCACAAATTCAAACGTAACTTCATTCTCAACCAATCACGCGTGTGCATTTTGTGACTTGCGTTTGATTTCGCAAGTTGCGTTTAACTCTCTCAGCAATGGGCCACTGCAGGGTAATTCACCCTGAGCGGATTTCACGAGTGCATTCCGGAGAGTATGGCATTGCATACTTGACCTTATTCGAACTTTACACAAGTATATGGTTTTCAAGGGTAGATTATCATTGGGAAGCAGAAGTCCCGTCAGAACCAGAAATGGTTTACCACAGCCGCGGTATGAATTAGCTCGCGAGTGTCATCCAGACCCAGATCTGTCAATTTTTATCCAAAATGATGATCATGATTTTGATGATGATGAGGAGGAGGAGGGAGAGGGTGAAGCGAACGAGTACGAAGATGATGATGATGACGACGACGACGGCGATGATGATGATGATGATGATGATGGTGATGATGCTGCTACTGCTGCTGCTGTTGATAATGATGATGGTGATGATGATGAGATGATGATGATGATGATGATGATGATGATGGTGGTGATGGAGGTGGTCGTGATGATGATGATGATGATAATGGTGGTGGTGATGATGATGATGATGATGATGATGGTGGTGGTGATGATGATGATGATGATGATAATGATAATGATAATGATAATGGTGGTGGTGATGATGATGATGATACTGCTGTTGCTGCTGCTAATGATGATAATAACCGAGGTGTGAGAGGGGGTTCATTATCACCCCTGCCCCCCCCCCCCCCCCTTATGCAACGAGCCGTAGTAACCAGGCGAGAAGTTTGCTTATCTTTATTATGAAACTGTAATAGCGCTCGCTGGTTAGGCAGGAAGTGAAAACCTTATACAAAAAAAAGGGGGAAATTTCTTTTTATATGCTACTTCAAATATAATTTTTAAAGTTCTTTGACAGTTTATTATGTTCATCGTGTGCGTGGAAACGTGCTTCAGGGCAGAAAAAATATGTTGGTAATACTGGATATTTTTTTTTTTTCATTTTATGATGACGGAGAGGAAGTGAAAGTCTCATTAAATGTCTAACAAATGCTTTTAAACCATCCCATTGTAATATTATAGGTTCCATATGAATGTCGTCAAATTTCAAATGCAATTTTTGTTATCCTCGACAAACTGAGAATGACAATGCACAATGTCATGATTTCCCATGCATGCAAAAGCAAATAATATCATACTTAGTACCCAAATGTCGGCATAGTACAGGCTATACCAACCAGTAAAGAAAATGATGAGAAGAAAATAAGAAAGTATAATGTACCCCCCCCCCGTGCAATCATTCATAATTTGTGGTTCAATTCTTCTCCAGATAAACAGAGATCGGTGATTATTTTTATTGACAAATGCTGTCGATATAACCTTAGTGTGCTAACAGCAGCAAACGTGTCAAATCGAGCGGTTTGATGGGGAAGTCCATGCACGAGATTTCCGGCATAAACGAAATTTAAATTGATCTTTAATTAAAGTACATTTGTCTCTTATATCAAATATTACAGCGCACCCGTAATGCATATGCACCAACCAATTCACTCTTCTCTCAATAAAACGTTCATCTATAATATTACAGGCCTATAAATGAGGGGTGCGCTGCCGATAACTTTTTTTAATAGACATGATAGATATTAGCGAAATGTATTATAACAAATTGATACGAAACATTCCACTGTATGTTGCACCTTCGCAATGAAATCCATGTTAGTCATAAAAATTATAGGCTAAATGCCTATTAGTAATTTGTGACGTAATGAAAATGCGTAGAAAAGGGGGAGAAAAAAAAAGAGTGTAAAAACAGAAAGGTCTGTCTTCTTTTTCCACTCTTCACCCATGTTATTTAGAGGATAGATGTCATTTTCTGTTATCTTCACTTTCCGTGTGCAGATTCTAAATATATATAAATATATTTAAGTATTTATTAAGATGAATCATCGAAACAAAGGTTACTCTGTTCTTTATTATTTCAGCAATTACTTGAAAAGATTCTTAGGGGCAATCCCTATATGGGACGTGCATTGGTATATTTGGGGTGAGAAGCAATGCAAAGGGCAATGATCAAAGGGATTGGATGTAAAATACAGAATAAGTAAAAACCAATAGGTTTATTTATATATTTATTTATTTATTAAAACATCTTTATACAGGATAACATGTTCAGATAAAATACACTGTTTTTCAACACGGTCCTGTTACATTAAAAATGCATACAAACTTAATTAAGTTAAAATACTGGGTATGCTTAATTTACAATAAAAGTTGCACAAAAAATAGAAAGAGCAGGAAGATAGAGAGAGGTAAGATAGAGATAGTGTGGTTAAGTATATGGCAGAAGTAGAGAGAGAGAGGGGAAGAGAGAGGAAAGAAAGGAGTGCAACAACATAAGGCATTAATCAAATCGCTTCCTAACACGGCAAATAGTCAATAACCTGACTCAATTGAAACAAATACAGGCCTACTAGCTGACTAGTATTTGATATCTCATTGGCAAATGTGTCACGTATCTTATGAGATGACTGTTAACATTAATATTGCATTCAATTCAGCTCGTTTATTGCTGAGGAAATGATCGACTGCACAATGGGTCTAAGATTGAAACCAGTAACGCATAATTGATGATTTACATGTATTATTTCTTTCTGCTGGCGGTATAAGGCATATTATTTTGAAATCTGATTCAAAAGTAAATCACGTGTTGGGGATGATTATTCCAACATGACCGTTAAACTCTATGTTTGTTTTAATGATATTTTGGTTTCATTTCTCATGATGAATGAAATTATATACATCGTTAGTGCACGAAATATACATAAATTATTATTTTATTTTATATGCAGTGGTAATAGAATGATTACCATGAGTGTGATGTCATCAAAAAATTATTGTCACGGAAAGGAAAAATTTTCTCCGTAAGCAGTAAAAACTTTTTATGTAGTTTATGAATATAAGGTGTGCCCCCCCCTGAACCATCACCCTGTCTAGTTCAAATTTGAACGAGAAAAATCATCACCATTTTCGGACGTACTTTCCCGTCAAAAATATGACAAGCAAAATATACTAATATTTTTAATGGGTCATCAAAATTCAGTTGGGGGATGTCTGCCCCTCAGGTATGTTAATTAATGTTGAGTACAAATTCAAAATCACCGCACTTTTTCGATACCCTCAATTACAAAAAAAAGAGGAAATAAAGAGGATTAGAATACAGCTCTGCAATGTGTCCTAATGGTAACATGTGGGCTCTATGCTTTAGCTGTATGTCATAATTAGCTTCTAATGTATATCACGTTTCTGTCACAACCAAACACACTTCAAATTATATAAGAGTGAAAACGCACACATATAGGGAATATCACATATGCCACCTGCTGATCTAATGAGCAATTATGTCTACTGAAGCCAGTATCCATGGAAATGCCTACTCATTGATCTCCGAGATCTGTTCATTAGTTCCTTTTGCCAGCGTTTATAACACGGCCCTCATTGGGGACTGATTATTTTCTGCAATAAAACGATGATTTGCCCTTTCATATCATTGTTTATCTCAAATTAAATCGTTTAACGTGATGGTGACTCTTATGGGCTTCAAAACAAGTTATCATCTGTTTCTCTTTTACTCGCTTTTTCTTCATTTTCTGTATTTTTTATATATATATATATAAAGAAGCTCTTCATTGCCAAACAGCAACAAAAGAACTATATTTTTTTCATCATCATCATCGCCGTCTTCGCAACGTTGTCGTCATCATATGCATCGTCATCATCATCAACATTGATATTATTGCTATCATTAGGCCGAGTAGTGTCACTATTATAATTATCACAATGATTACATGTCGCCATCATTATCCTCCTCTTTCTCCTCCTCCCCCTCTAGCTCCTCCTCCCCTTCCCTCCGCATCCGCCTCCTCCTCACCATCACCACCACAACCACAATATCATCAGAACAGTAACAATGAATTCGTCAAACCATGGAGCTATCATGGTCAAACATGTTAAAAGGGGCTGAAAGTAATCATTTTACAGACTCTTCAATTCCAATCTCTTCCATTTTTCAGCAATCCATTACTGCCCTTTGAAAGTCGAAAGGACAACATTGCTGTATATATGCGGTGGATTCATTTTGAGAGAAGAGCATTTGAATCAAAGTTCCGATTCGGTGGAGCGCCAAGGGCCAATATCTCTATTTTAATTTAGATTGTATTGTATTTTGTCATCCAACCAAAATCAGTATTTTTGTCCTGTGTATAGCACATTGAACTTATTTACGTTTCGCTTATAAATTCATGAGTTTCATTACAAAGATAAGATGCGTCAAATCAATGGTATCGTAGTAAGAGTATATGAATGCCTCTAAAAAGTCAAAAAAAGATGGAGTACATTATCATTTTGGGGGAGGTTTATGGCAATTTTTTTGTGTTCAATAAACTGATCAATAACTGAATGTCATAATGAAACAATTGATTATGGTATTTATTGTGGTGACGATGGCAAAATCTAAAATTCATCATATCATACAATCTAAAGAAAACAAAGTAGGTTAAAAATATTTTTACAACTGTTTAATGAATACAAAAAATACAATATGAATGAAGCGATGATTGTTAGAATCCACGATATTTTTTACTAGTCTAACCAGGCTGAATTAAAATTTCGGAGAGTGTACGGCATTAATCATGAAACCATAAAGTTTATGCAACAAGAAGTTCGTGATGTGAAAGCGTGAACAAATCGAAAGTAGTTATAATATCATGGGAAAGGGAGCAACGAATCCTACCATAAACATATCACGGATATAACCCCTATTATGATTATCTAGTATTTCAAACTTTGCTTTCTGGAAGGAAGTGATTTGAAGTTGTTATTATTTTCAATAGGTGTTCCTTATTTCAATAGAGATTGGCAATTAGGTTTGTTGAACTATACAAACGACGCGTTATAATCCCACCTTTATCCAGACGGATCCAGGTTTTCTTAGGGGAGGGGGCTAAAAATGGCCCCAAAAGAGACACATTTTTTCTTCAAAAAAAAATATATATATCATTGCTCCCATCACCTTTTACCCGAGCCCCCAAGATACACACTTCTAGAATCTAAAATCTCACACCTCGTTTGCTTCCATCACACTCTTGGATAATGTGCCGCTTGTTTCAAAGCTGTAATTAAACTTGAGATTAGCAAAATAGAAGTCATCATTTTGTGTTTGATGGACGTATCTGCAATTTTCACGTTATTCACTTTCCAACATTATGGAATAATTATGATAAAAGAACACACGCACGTCTCGCAAGATACATTGGCCGTATAGGCGCGATAGCTCAGTCTAAAGAGCGGAGGTGACCCGGGTTCGATTCCCACTTGGTGCGCTAGCTGGTGACCGTTGGTTAGGTATTAATCGGCCTTCTGGTTGATTGATGTCAATCATTCATACTTTCTTAGCAATCAGGTAAAAAATCACCACCGTTTACCATTTCATTTACGTCATAATTATGGTATTTGAAGGTTTAATTAAATAGGCATGCAGTGTACCCATCCCCATCTCAAACTAATCATAATGCATGATCTCCATGGTATGACATAATGCATGTACGAGCATGGACCTATTAATAGGTCCATGGTACGAGACAGGCGAGAAGAGAGAAAGAGTCAAGATAGGAAAAAAAGGAACAGAGAAGGAGCTAAACGAGAGAAGGTGTGAAGGGTGAGGGAAGAGCAGATAGAGATGGGGAGAAGGAGAGAAATGGTATCTGGGCTTTGTGACATGCGGAAGTTGCAAACTGATCCCTGGTTCCAGCCTACCACGTACATCCTGGTTGATGTGATTCATGTGATGACGTTAAACTGATTAATAATCATATCTGATTGGTAAAAATCTGTAAAAACGCATGGTCTGTAATTTAAGATAAGGGTGATAAATTGAGCATGGACAAAACTTACCAATAGTAGTAATGGTGGTCATACTGAAGAGCATGGCGCTGGTAAGATTCCACGTCCGACCAACAAGTATGGAATCCATCTTTCCAACGGTCATACCAGAACGTACCATCTTCTTCATCACAGCATCAAAATGTTCATCCATCTCTTCCATCATATCATCACAAACTTCGCTGCTTTCAGAGGGCACCACATTGTCATTGCCATCCCTTCCGCTCGGTGATGTCATCCGGCCCCTTGCGTCTTGCGGAGGAAGCGCCGTGGACCCCGACGGGTTGCAGAGTGTTCTATTTGCCGCGATGTCCATCATCTTCATCTTGGCTTCCTGTAGCTCCATCTGGCATTTCAGAGAGCAGTCGTTCTCCAGCATGAAGAAAACCCATGCCCCGAAAGCAAGGTAGAGGAAGAAGATGGCCATGAGGGCCAGGTGAGGAACAACGGCTCGGACAACCCTTGTCATAACCCCTGGGTCCGAGTGACCCTTCTTGATTTCGGCCATGTCTTCATTCTCATTCTCCCTGACCCTATGCAGCCGCCCCGACCCTCTCGTGGTCATCTCCCGACTCATAGCGCTCATCGGCATATTCGACATCTCTGGCTGCAACATTTTGGCGGTGGGTGATCTTCCAAAGGTTGATAGGTCTTTGGGATATCCAGAAGCAACGTCAGTTCTGACAGTACGGGCAGCACACTTGTTATCTCTGTATGTGGTAATAATGATAGACGATATTAAAAGTTATGTCAACCAAGGCGATATTCATTGTAATAAAATGACAGATGAAAGGAATCTTCATTAAACTGTATATACCAAGTAAAATAAGATCTAGTTTGGAGTTTTCGAACTTTGCAGTATTGAAGAAACCGACCCTTCAAATAATTTAATATCTGTTAAATCTAAATATCGCTAAAACAAGCTGGACTTGACTGAATAGCCACAGCTCATATTAGAGGTAACGTAGATTTTCATACTTCCGTCAATAGTCACAAACTTATTTGTTTCATGATCTTATAATCTGAAACGTGGGACCCCTTGGGAAAAGGCTTTTCAAAAGTCGTATGCAATGTGGCTTGATGAAAACACGATCTAGTACTGAATTCAATTAACGGATCTGATCAAAATGTGGAAGGTTCTTGTAATGTCATGCCACCTGACTTTGCTTTGCAACCCAAAGAACCAGCTGCTGCAGTCGATAGGATGCATGGATATGACATATCTTTGTGAAAAGCGGTTGAATAATAAGCATGAGGATTTTTCGTTATACCCTTATCTCGTCTAATTTGCCTTGAGCAATCGAATTCAAATTGAGGTGGCGCCTTTTATATAAAATTAATTATGACATAACTAGCAGTTGATGGGAAACCGTCGTCAGATTCTCAAAATCATCTTCCGTGCATGGGGAATGTTGTGTGGTCACGTTAAAAGCATAATATTAACACGCCTACCCAAGGGTATCTTTGATTTGTAAAATGTGCGACTGTTTCTTGAAACTGACTCCTAGAAGTCGGAAGATGACAGAAGGAAAAAAAAACAAAATAATTATTGATACAAGTTCGCCAATTTTATGTAATTTCGTTCTTTCTCAAAATTAAGAATACATTACTGTTTCATGCAGCATAGATATATCAGCCTGTAACACTCACAATAAAATATTATAATAATGAAAACGCAATCATTAGTTCAAAGTCATCAGAAAAATATTATATTCACGACAAACTAATCATTCAGTATTATTGTAAAACGATTAATATCACTCACACACAGGCAATGGTATAGGCTGGGTATCAAATTAGTGATCACGACAAAACACAGACGTCACATCAGAATGAGGTCAAGGCCTGCATAAACAAAGATAGAGATAAACATAATCAATAAACAATTGAAACGGTAACACCTAAATTATTATTCACCAGGATTTCTTTGTCATGATTATTAAAATAGTTATTTCTATATTGATTTTACATAATAGGTTACAGCCGACTCCCGACTGATACATGGTCCAGACTCAATATTTAGAAACGAATTGTATTCATAATTATGGCAATTGTGGCAAAGGCTGTCCGCCCCCTGTTAATATTACATGGCTGGAGTGAATCACTCCTGTTAATATTTTGTATTTCGCAAAACTTCACCAACTATTCATGACCCTTTCTTGGATAACAGAGAGAGTAATGTGTACTAGTATAAGGGTACGCCATGCAATCAACGAAAACTCTTTTTTTTTTCTATTTTAACAATTCCAACTTTCATTTGTACATTGACACCTTGACACTCTTGATTACTAGTATGTTAATTTATTCATTTACGATTAATCCATCAATTATATTTTATAAAGTCAACACAAAATAAATGCACTCTAAAACTTACTTATCATAAATGACGAACATTAAGGTCTTCTGCTTAACACTTAAAAAACTCATATTAATATTTGCCTGTCCCATCTTCGTACTCATTTCTGACTAGAACAAGTAAGATAAATGACTGGAATACCAATTGCATCCAGATCATTATCCACCATGTTCATGGAATCATTACGATGCTGACTTGTTGTTTTGTATGAAGGTTTATTCTACACTCTATAAGAAATATAGAGGTTCAAATTTGAACCATACGTGTGCAAGTATCCCAAGGGGTGCTAATGCGTACTCTATTATGCACCTTTCATGGTACTTTAGCTACATAATGCAGCGTAAAGGGTGCAGAGATGGACCCTTTTAATAAGGGAGGTGCAAATTTGAACATTTTCGAGAAATAATATCATGCACCATGAACTTGATAAAAGATGTAACTTTGCACCTAGGGAGCAAACAAACATTTCCGTGAGCAAGCATTGCCAAACTCGGGTATCTTTGCACCTTTTTGCACTCAAGGTGCAAGACTATACCCCCTAACGGTGATGCTAGACTTTCATTTAAGTTGCAAACTAGAACAATTGTGTACATGGTTTATTTTTAAACATGATACCTGATTTTCTACAAAGAGAGCTACACAATAGACCTATTCTTACATTTGTATTATACTTGCATGATGTGTATTTTTTTACGTGAGCAAACAAAGAAAATCGAAAGCGAGAGTTGTCAAGTACTTCATAAGTAAATTAATTACTTTTGAAATTCCCATTGAGACCACATTACATGAGTGCTTTATTTATTTGCAATGGTATGATTTCCTTGGCCGTTTATGAGATCTACATTCAACATGGATGATATAGGATTCTCTTTTGCTGACATTTTTATGTATTACCTGTCTAACCTTGTTTATTGTTAAATCATTTACATTTCTTTGCAAAATCATAATCATTTTTATCGAATTTTCTTAATCAATCATTCGATTTCATGTTCTCAAAATAATGCTAAATCTATGAATCAGGTTAAGGGCCTGAGAAATATCAAATTTCTTTTGTTGGCCAACTCGCTTTGATCTCTTGTCAGTTTTCTGAAACAGTGAACAGTGTCCAAGTCTCAGCACCTTCAAATTATTGCCTCACTGGCAGTGTGTATACGTACATACACGAAATATTCCCGTTGATGTACTTCTTTCTTGTTTTACGAATATATCACATTGTGTTTTAAAAATGACTGTGACGAAAGTTTATTATCATATATTTTGAATTTGCATGACATTTGATCATATCATTTGAAGGTCTAAAGAATATGATTCAATGAACAAAAATGTGTCTTGTCACTTTTAAGCAATTGTAATCTATTTTTCTGTATCTGACCCACGGGCGAGACAGGATATTTTAGAAACAGGGCAAGCTGACCAAAATGTGTCGTCATTTTTTCTCAATTTAAAAATGGGTTTAGAGAGTTAAATATACATCCCATATCTCTTCTCTCTTCTTTCGTCGGTGCTTACCGTTTCTCCCATTGTTTCACTGCCCCCAATTTCTGTAGCACCAACTATGAGTTCTACCATCGCACACCATGCACATGGTTTTTTTTTTCAAACATAAATATGATAATTAATGCCAAGCCTTGAACGCTGATAGAAAGTATGTATAAGTAGCTTTAGCTGCCGACATATTTTTTTTTAATCTGAAATCTCTGCTAATGCAGATCAAAAATCCTTTACACCCAGGTACATTGTCAAAAATCCATTAGAGATAATCGATGGGCTTTGATTGGTTGTTTATTAAGCTGAAATGTGTTCAAAACTGAAATCTCTTGCACTTAACATGGATGCACAATATCACACCAATAACAAGATATTCCTATTGCATTTCTGATCAGTCAAGCATTAATTGTTTAAATACAAACGGACAGGCACCCGCTCAGAAGAATGTCGCGCGATACATATTCATATTAATTAAGTGCAAAGACGACGCTTCCCGAGAATGAACAAAATGCATATGTCAGTTTGTCTACATCGATGACATTGGATCAGGGTGAACATGGTGAAAATCCGCAAAAAAAATTACCAGGTTAAAAACTATACAAAAAATGAGAGAGCCAAGTGGCCGACCTTTCTCGAAATGCCGTTTTTACCATTTTGAGACTTAAAATAAGTTGGTTCACACTTACGTGCTTTTGTGTCTTGAAATTCGCAATAAAAATTAGGCTTCAAACTTTCTGCTAAGAATAAGTCCTATCGCCCCCCCCCCCCACCTTATCATTGCACCTGCATTTCGCATATTCAGGAATTGCTCCCACCTTTTTTATGTTTTAAATAAATGATTTTTTTTTTCAAGAGATTAACAACAAGGAAATTAGCGTACAGAGCCCAAGTGAAAACAAAATATCAAAGCGAGATATTACTTTTTAGAGCACTTGATGGTCTGAATAGGATGATGCAGCATTTCTCATTACTTACGGTTACATTATAAGGGAAGTGTCCTCCTGGCCGTAACAGCTTTAGAAAAATTATGAAAACTTGAGAGTTCACTCGAAACGTCTTATAAACGGAATTAAAAATCCATTAATCTAAATGGGTATGGATTGGTATTCCCCTTTATGACGGAAATTCATCTTCTTCAGTGCTACATGCCATAAGATTGAGAAGATTACTGTAAAAGATCAAACGAATTCAAGTCATAAAATTGATAATTACTGCTATGACTGCCACAATAAAATAATGGACTTCGATCCTTTCTCTAGAGGAAATTGTCGCCAAGTTAGGACTTGATCATCTTGATGTAATATATGCGCTTCGTGGTTATATCTTGGAGCTATATACTAATGTCTACATATCGGTGAGTAAACGATATCCCCCAAATAAAAGGAAGTAAAATTAATAAATCATATTTATGAAAGCAAGTGACCAGATTCTTTACTCCTACCCAAGCTGCTTTTCCTAAATTTCACATAAAAGCGTATCAGACTACTGTGTCAAACATTGATTTTGCGAAATCCAATTAATCTTTAAACAAAAATTATCTGAAAATATACTGCTTATCTTACTTTTATTAAATCAAGTTAAGGTAGTGAAAAAAATTACAATAATATTCAACCCCTTAAACGGATAACGAACCATAGAGGACAAATCCGTGTCATAATGTGTGATGGAAAATTCCCCCAAACAAATAATGTAACTATGGAGTCGGTGGTATGAACGAACGATCAAAATAATGGTCAGGATGTATACAGTTTATAGTCAGCATTGAGTTGTTTCGAACTTATACAGCCATCAAATGGAGATTAACTGCAGTTTTTTTTAATTAGATTAAAAAGTAAAATTTATCAGAGTTTGTGGTTTTAAGAGGAAAACCGGTTGTGATATTAGCATGATAGACAGAGTGGCCTAGATAAACAATTACAATCCATGCAAATGGCTTTTATTGTAATTTGATACTGTTTATTGGCAAAAATAGACACAGACTAGATATGTTCCCGTCGGGTCATTTCCTGTAGGTACATCATGCAAGGTGAACTTTTTCAAATTGTCAAAACTTTGACATATACATTTCCTCGCAATTCGTAATTAAGAAAATATTCTAATTTTTGGAGAAACCACAACAAATTCAAATTGATAATACTAAAATGAGATCAAGATCCATGGAAAATTACATCATTAAAATATTATTTTTGATTTGAAGAGGAATAGACGTTCTGACGTAAGCTTCCATTTGGCAAGTCTTATCACCACGGTAAAGATGTGTGTTTTTTATCATGTTTATGGCGCCCCTGATTATGACATTAAAAATTGTCTAATAAAATTACTTTATAGTATACAGACCATGCCTTTTTATGGACAATGTTTGTTTCATTTATTTTAACACCATTGCAAGCGACATATCCTCTAAGGATCTGAATAATATATATAACGAAAAATCACTTTCAATGTAAAGTATGCCAGGCAAGCATCTTTCCAGAAAACGGGTACTGGCAATATTCATTTATGTAGTAATTTTGAAATGAATTATTTTAAACTTCTGAATCTCGCTATAATTATGTGTTAACACGTTTTCTAAATATTCTTTTTAAAGTAGGTCTCACTCCTGTTGTGGCTTATCTACCAACAAAGTATCATATTGAATTCACTCCTAAAGAAGAATCAAATTTTCACACGTCGGGCAAGCCTTTGATAAATTTTCAGATTATATAAAAAATTTGGAGTACATCTTGGCTAATCACTCTCCGCCAATAACATACCCAACTGTCATATCTTTGTTTAGACAAGTTAGATGATGATAATAAACTTCGTTCGTCTTTTAAGAGGGCCGAGTTAACCTCTCCTGTAAAAATACCAAGGTATATATATACCCGTATAACATACTAGGCAGTGGGGTAATGAACTGATAATTTTAAGGGCACAATATAGGACAAAGGGCAAATTTTCTCAAAATTAAAAAAAATTGTAACCAGTAAGCGGAAAATGTTGTGTTTTAAACTGGAAATCTACTTTGGTGATAAAATTTTACATGATATTGAAAGAAGAGTACTGTCGCATTTCTTCCGATTCCTTTCCATTTTCCTTCATAATCATTCTTTTTAATTATTGGTCGTGGAATGATGGAAAGCAAGGCAGTGCCCCCTACCCTTCCCTTCTATACACGCCAGTGAACATAAAGCGATAAAAGAGCTCACAAAAGGCCAATCTATAACTTCTCGTCGACACCCTTAAGAATAAATATCCACAGCTCGCAAGCAAATTCGGCGGTAATGGACACTGCACTCAGTAACATACTCGGAAAAAGTGCTAAGTGATTTGATTATAACTCACCTTGCCATTCTTGAATCGCAGAATTTATCGGCACTTCAGAGGAAGACAGTAAAAGGCAAATGGGCTCTGAAGCAAAAGTTAAGAACCAATAATCTTGGCGTTGTGTTGAGAGTATGCACGCTCCAAGTCACTGCGTGGAGTCCGCTTTCAGCTCAGAAGATTTGTCAAATCATCCCAGCCTGCAATGAACTGAGTGTCAATCAAGGCTCGATGACTGTCGAGTGACGAGGGCTGGAGTTAGGACAAACAGTATTGATAAGCGATTGAAATTAAGAAGATGGGTAGACAAAAGCAACACTAACGCTTTACTTTACAGGGTTTGATAATGTAAGACTCGCATTGTCATTAAGTTAGCAATGTGAAGCATTCTATAAAGTTGGATATAGCCTAAACCCTTTATCTTATGGAGCGGATGTAGTGCGTCTATTTCCTTCCTGCGCAATTGAGAGGCGTATGATAACCTGTAATAGTGAATGGGGGTGTAGGGCACTCCTCTGGGACAGACAGATATTCAAATTATTTCATTTATAAAATCAAATCTTACATTCAATTATACATTTTTAAGCATTACAGCAAATGCAATTTTGAACTGACAAAATATGCATGCTTATCTGTAATAGGTGAGCTACTATATACGTACGACATCGGTTGGAGCAAAAGAGATGAAACTTCGTATAAGCCCATGCCATATCCCATGAAAATAGAGCGCTTTCGCACAGCGATTCACGGAGGAGTCAAGAACAGAGAAATGTATTTGCCAAATTCCTTGACAAAGAAAAACCGAGAAGTCTTTTTAAGTTCTTGATGAATCAAAATGGCAGTCTCGTCCTGGACTCTGGACAAATGACATTATTATTTTGCAATTTTTCGTCAGCTCTGATACGTGGGACGAAACTGCTGTTCCGGGTCACCAATTTTCGACAAAGACCTCCAAGCTGTTCATTGTGATTCGACTTGCATTTTCCATACTAAATTATTGTATCCTTGAGTGCGTTCTGCGTCCCGATGCGAAAAGTCTCTAACATCTCGAGTTTCAACATCCTTTATTCTGCGTGTGTAATTTTACTATACATATCGCTAGCGACGTAGGCCTACTTTGGGGGACTTTGGTGCAGCAGTAGCTCCTACAAATCACTTAAATATTTTTTTTTCATCATTGATTTTTTTTTTAACATAATGATTTTAGTTGAATTTATACGGTTTTACCAGGCTGTTTTTGTTTTTTAGACTGGCTCGCTTTGTTCGATCGCACTATTTTCTGAAATAGTGCATCCCACTCAAAACTCGGTCATCACGAATTAAATGTTTGCCTCGTTCCGCCTCTAATCCGCTGATATTACTAATAGGGTTTAATCGCATAAAAGCATGAATTGACTCTTGGGATTTCCTCTCAATATATTTCTAGGCTGTCTGCATAAGCTAATGAGATTCTATCCTCTTTCTTGAACTAATTTTGTTCTGATCCTGCTTTGGTGACTCGAGGGATAAACTAGTGGCGTCGGGCATGTCGGAAGATGCATGACACATCTCCGAGCACATAAGGATAAGAGACCAATCACTGGTTATTTAAGTTATTGACCTATTCCTAACTATATTACATTTGTACTAACTCTATATTCATCAAGACGAACAACATTTTTTTGTTTTTGTCTTCGTTAATATTATGCATTTTTAGATATACGCGGGAGTTAATAAATAAGGCAGGAAACTGATACAAATCCAGTACACTTTTTTCTGCAAGCATTTAAATGTTTTAATTGGGCAAATGTATGTAACTTTATATATTGTTTTTTTAATCAAACTGAATAGAACACTTTTGATAAAGATCTGTAAAGACTAATTTTTTTTCTCAATTGTTACCCCCCCCCCCTTCATTGCAAAGACAAATATACCTATCTCTGTCTATGATCTCGTATTATTATATAGTTCAGAGAAAAATGATTATTTGTTGATACTTCATTACTACTTCAAATCTGTTGAAAATGTTTTGCTTCCAATTCCATATTCTACATCTTAGATGACAACAACAAGGAATGAAACCAAACTTGAAGAATAAATAAACACCAAAATGTTTTTACTTACCCATGTTCGCTTGAATCAGCCGATGCAGCGTTAAATTATCTTGACTTCTCATCAAACAAAATCAGTGGAATAGTAAAAATGAAAGAACCCTCTATAGATATCTGATTTTAAAAGGGGTATTTTCCCCTGGTTTGCTTTATTTTTAATGGCACAAACGTCTATCTCCCGCAGGCAGTAGAAACAATGGATCCACATCTATGATATCCACCGAACCAATCTGCTGAACTACTTGTTTTCGACTGTAACTGGCGACGTACACGATCCTCGGTTAGATTAGGAGCGTCGACATGGTGATCGCACGTTTTATCTTCAGCAGTGCCGCCGTTCCGTACGTATAGAGATGGAGACGAACATTTACGAAGTCTCTTTAATAACAGGAGCATAACCAACGACCTACCCACTGGGCATTTTACCTGACATTACCCGGGTTGTAACAGGTAATAACATGGATATTACTACGGTAACAACAGTGGGTAATAACAGGGAAATAGTAGACCAATCCTTCCCTCTTATTACCTGGACCTGATATTACTCCATTTACCCAATATTTCTCAGTATGATGTAACTACTATTTCCAGCATTTTAATGATATCACCACCTCATATTACTCTGTTTACCCAATATTACCCAATTAATGTCGGCTCATTAAAAAAACAATTAGTGTCATTAGGGTCATTGAAGCACATTTTTACAACTCCATACTCTAAGCCATATCATCTTATCCTATCCTAAAATCCTACATCCTAATCCTAATCCTATCCTACACCTATCCACCAAACCCTGTCATTTACTTCTATATATTGAGCGAGTTTACAACACTTGACAAATTATGGTTAACAATTATTCAACCCTAAAACATTTTTCTAAAATTAATGTCATGATTATGACTAATATGATATATAAACTACACATTTTTCTGAAAATTTTCTGGGTGGAATAATTGCATAAACATAAACACATTAATTATTACAGCTATATTAGCTAAAATTTTGGCCATTTATTGTAGTAATGAATATTCATGAGTAACTAATATTCCCAGCATTTTCCTGATATTACCATCTGATATTACTCCATTTACCCAATATTAATGGGTTCCGCATGGGTTGGAGGTCTCGTTTCCATCTGAGTCCTATCTGGGCACCATGTGGGTTCAAGTATATGTTTTCATCTGGGTTCCATGTGGGCCCATATGGGACCCGGATATCCCAGATAAGAACCGTATGTGATCCAGATACTTTGCTGTCTGGGAATGGAAGCGTTTCAACATTACCCATTACCCCTTATCAACCTGTTTGTAACTGGGTAAAATGTTGGTTTCATCAGGGTGATAACAGTAATTTTTTGGACTTTGAAAATTTCGCTGGGATTGCTGTAAGATTGCTCTTATTACTAAAGTTTGCAATGTTATAACCAATCAAAGTCATTCAACATTACCCTTATTACCCCTCATCACCCTGTTGTAACTAGGTAAATGTAGGTTTCATCAGGGTGATAACAGTAACAGGTATCAACAGGAATTATAATTTCGGTAATAACATGGTAATAACGGTAATATTTGGTGTTACTCAAATTTCCGGGTGATATTACCGGTAATAACCGGTAAAATTGGTAATCGGTAACAAATTGCCCAGTGGGTAGGATGATAGTTCTACATTCGTGTTTTATCATAGCCCCATAACAGTAGTCTTTTTGGTCAAACTAACAAATTTGTTGGTGAAAATGGGTCCAGCTGCTACGGCAAAACTTATTGCCAACGATTTACCAATTTGATGGACATCATTATTTGATCATGATGTTTGATCGTCGCAGACAGTGGCCTAACTACGGGGGGCATGGGGGGCACGTGCCCCCCCCCCCCCCCCCCCCATCGGCTGGCAAAAAAAACGGTGAAAAGGAGAAAAAGAAGGAAAAGGAAGAGAAACATAGTGGGAAAGAAGAATTTATTGTTCATTATAAAGTTATATTATATTATAATTTTATTACATAAGAACATTTTTTTCATAACTTTATGAAACATAATTTGCTCAGGGCCTATCTTCATTGTTCCTGGTGCTCGCATTGTCTGTTTAACGAGATATATAATCCTGTTGTACTAAAACCTCCCGTTTTCAAGTCAATACACACTAAATATATTTCCTCGCACTCCGAGTTATTATTGTTTTATGTAGTGATATTTGCTTCTTTTTCATGACTACTTAAAGTGATTGCCCCATTTTAAGGTCTTAATATTAACATTTCCTGTCCGTGCTTACGTTCGCATTAGTGGGTTGGTGAGATATGTCTGCTCTTCATGAATTCCTAAAATCAGTCCTTAAAAATGTCCCTTTTTCTGATCTGAATATCAACAATTTTCAGCTTGCACTTCGCGCTCGCATCATTTGGTTAGTGAAATACGTGTGGTCTTATAGTGAATTCCTACAAACAAGCCTTAGTAGCTGTTCAGGTCTGAATTTCCTAAATTTTGAGCTCGCGCTCGCAATGTTTGATTAGTGAGATCATAGGTCCATGGTGAGATGCGTATGTTAATCATGATTACAATGACCACAAGTACTTCATGCGTTTAAAAGTAATTCTAGCAAAATCAGCAAGCGCTTGGCATTCGCATTAGATGACTATGGTGAGAGATGTATACTCTTAATGGATTCCTAAAATATAGTCCTTAAAATGTCCGTTTGGGGTCTATACAAAAAAATCAACTCGCGCTTCGTATTGTTTGTTAAATGACAAGTCCACCCCAACAAAAGGTTGATTTGAATAAAAAGATAAAATCCAACAAGCATAACACTGAAAATTTCATCAAAATCGGATGTAAAATAAGAAAGTTATGACATTTTAAAGTTTCTCTTAGTTTCACAAAATAGTACGGTTATACCATAGAGATGTATACTAATTATGTATACCAATTACGTTACGTTGCGTTATTAGTATATATCTCTATGGGTTATACGCACATCCTGGTCAGTACGCAAATGAGGAGACCGATGGCGTCATCCACTCACTATCTCTTTTGTATTTTATTATATGCAATGTGAAATATTCTATTTTCTCCTCATTGTCAAGGGAAACAACGATTAATTCCTCCCGAGCATATGCTTCATTCAAGTTGGTCCCTATTGTCAAATCTGAAATATTGTATAATTCAAACAATAAAAAACAAAAGAAATAGTGAGACACCATCGACTGTCTCATTTGCATGTCACTGAGTTGTGCACATCACTGTTTTGTGAAAAATAAGCAAAATTTTAAAACGCCATAACTTTCTTAATTTACATCCCTATTTAATGAAATTTTCAGCATTCTGCTAATTTGATTTTTCTCTATTCATAATAATCAACGTTTTTCTGGGGTGGACTTGACCTTTAAGCGAGGCAGGTACGAATCA
Source organism: Lytechinus pictus (assembly GCF_037042905.1). NCBI lineage: Eukaryota > Metazoa > Echinodermata > Echinoidea > Temnopleuroida > Toxopneustidae > Lytechinus > Lytechinus pictus. The sequence continues at coordinate 14,644,671 of NC_087256.1, read as the reverse complement.
CGATTACAAAAATTTGCTTATAATGTCCTTTTTTAGGTCTGAATATCAAAAATTTTCAACTCGCGCTCGCATTATTTGATCAGTGATATACATATCCGTTTAATGGCACTGTCCTCTCCGAGTCCCTTCACCCACCTCTCTCTCGTCTATCTACATTGTATTCCTTACTTTCTAACCCCACCCATATCTCCTCACCTTCCCCTTTTACTCTTTTCTCTCCTCATCCATTCCTCTTCTATTTCCTTCCACCTCTCTCACCCCCCCCCCTTCTTCATAATTATAATACCATGGTAAGTTATTTCTGATCCCCAATGAAAATCCACCTAACATAACTTTGCAACATTTCTATTGCCAGAGTATGGTACCAAAGTCTTCAATACACATATTGATTACACAGCTAATAAAAATAATATGTGGAATTTTACAACATTGGAATATAGCAGTATGTTTACAAACCATATATCATTATATTTTATTGAAGTAGTCTCCATAAACCACTTGACACTTTTTTTAGAAAAGCAATGACACAATCATAACAAGTACTTGATTTCAAACAATCTAACAAGATTGTACAAGATAATCATACAAGATTGCCATACAAAGTTTTAATTTTTTCAGCTACCTGAGTAATCGCGAGCAGCATCATTCAACTGAATATTATTTTGCAATCACTGAGTTCAATAAAATGATGAAGGCACATGGACTGAGAAATTTGATTTAACAAAAATAATGTAAACAATCTTGATATGCAATTGTAATAGTACAATTAAAACAAAATAATTTTTGAAAACACATTAAGTGAGAAGCATATGATAAAGTGTCAAAATAATTACAAAACTGGAATTGAACTCATATTCTTAATTTCCCTTTGATTTATGGAACACTACATTGAAATAAGAACTAGAATTCAGAGATGAAACATTGACGACTGGAAGACTTACATATATGATCAATATAATCTACACAATACTAAAAAAAATACCCACAGATGAAGTAAATTATATCAATTAGTACATATTCACTGATACATACGTGTAGATATGCATGTAGAACATGAAATGAAACAAAGATTTCATTTTATGAAGATGGGGAAGACAAAGACAAGCATGAATGAAATCTGAAATCTTTCAAAAATATATATTTGCATCAAGAAACAATGAATTTACATATCACCAGGTATAACATATATGACAGAGAGTCAGAGACAATGCATTACAAAACAAACATGAACAGAAAATTAAATCATTCTTAAGCTTCAACCAACCTTAATGATTATTTTGGGCGAGCTTTCGTTCACTCTTTTGGACTTTCTCAAGCCAATTGATCAGTGCCTGTGGTGGTCTGTACCTCTGTATTTCTTGATCACTGGTCCAAAGATTGGAGACAATGTATATCCAGAGTCTCTATTCATCAGTACTGGATTAATCCTTTTCATCCACAGTGATTTCTTCACCTTTCTTTTCCAGAAGTTACATTCAAAGTCAATTACTTGGGCATCATCCTATCCAATGTTATGACGTGTATTGAGGCAGTGTTCTGCTCTAGTTGAATGGGATGGTTTGTTCAATCTGAGGACTCTTTTATGTTCCTAAATTCATTCAATCAGAGTTATGCCTGTTTCTCCAACATAACAATAAAGGAACATAAAAGAGCCCTCAGACTGAACAATCGATCCCATTCAACTGTAGTAGAACACGCCCTCAATACACGTCATAACATTGGATGGTATGATGCCTAAGCAATTGACTTTGAAAGTAACTTCTGGAAAAGAAAGGTGAAGGAATCACTGTGGATGAAAAGGATTAATCCAGTACTGATGAATAGAGACTCTGGATATACATTGTATCAAATCTTTGGTCCATTGATCAAGAAACACGGAAGTACAGACCTCCACAGGCAGCAAACTTTGTCACTGATCAATTGGCTTGAGAAAGTCCACAGGAGTGGACAAAAGCTCGCCCCGAATAATCATTAACGTTGGTTGAAGCTTAAAAGTTATCTGATTTATCATCCCCAACTGATGAAAGTTTTCTGTAGGAACAGAAAAAAAAATGAAAAAGTGCAGAAAATATTTATAAACAATTTTGAAGAAATAGTTCCATCGATAGATCATATAGGTTCGAAATCCGCAATTACACATCACAATGTAAGCAAATATTGTTGGAAAAATTGAAAAGTCAACTTGGCATTGAAATTTAAATTTCTGCAAGTTGGCTTACCCCGCATATTATTTCATACGACTGCATTCAGATTTGAGATTGCATTCAATATTTGACATTTTTGGCTTTATAAATATATTGATCCATACATTCCTTCTTTTTTTATTTTTATGCTTTGCTGGTGTCTTTTGCATTATCAACAATGGAATATTACCCCAAAATTGAAATTGCGAATTACAGACATGTTTCATAAAGACAAGTACAGTATGGTAACTTAACCATTATTTTTAATACCACTTTATTCTGATTGGCTGTCCAGTCATATTACCATAGCTTCACAGGTCTAATGTCACAGGTGTCATCAACATGAAGTCACAGGAAATCATTCTGTAATAATCTTCTGAAACCTTGCATAGCAATTCTTTATGAAATGGACACCATAAGTGATGAAGTCTATTAAAGACATCATCCTCATTTATCATGCAACTCATATGAGATTCATGTGGTAGGAAGATTAAATTGACCTAAAGATGGGAACAAACCTGAAGGCCACTAAAGACTCTGTTGGCTGCAGATATAACTCAATAACTTTTCCTTAACAAATAAGAAAAATAATAGGCATTTATATAGTGCCATCTATCTAGAAAATATTCTATTCCGAGGCACGTTGTTATTATTATCATTACCCCGGCTTTTGCTCGAACTGCCTTTCAGCGCTCATGCATTCAAAGAATTAATCCTGCCAGGTACCCATTCACTTCACCTGGGTTGAGTGCAGCACAAAGTGGATAAATTTATTGCTGAAGGAAATAACACCACGGCTGGGATTCGAACCCATGACCCTCTGTTTCAAAGTCAGAAGACTAATCCACTGGGCCACAATGCTCCAACTAATAAAATCTCACAGTCCCAGAAATAATTAAACATGTGTTATTTTTAAACAACCTTTTACAGTGGACAGAAGATCTTCATCAGGTGTTGTGACATCATAGAAGTGAATTTAGATTGTGTTATGGGAGATTTTGCCAGGAAAACTCTAAGACCAAGGGTTGACCAACCACAGACCAAAGTCGATTGTAAAGACATTCCAGTAACCTCTGTAGAAACTATGCTACCTGACCCACTGGACACGTGTGTTGGGCCCCCTAAACATAAACCTTAGTGGCTGATCTGGTGGCTGAAAATTAGGACTGATCACATACAATAATTAATGCAATCGATTATAGGAATCAGTTTTACGAACAATCACGATCTTCATGTTACAAGGGGTCCCTGGTTTCAGATGTCATCCTGGAATTGTCCAAGTTATCCAAGCTGTTAAATAACAGAATTTGCGGCATCTTATCCACCAATTACACTCTAATGACTTCACTGCTAAGACATTGATGTACACTGGCCACACTCCAACCAGGTGAGGTATGGGAACATGGCAGGAACTTATTTCTTGAAATGCTGAGGTGCATGTTGGCACCTCTGCTATAGCCAGAGTTATAACTGTGAAGCGACAGGAGTGTCTGATCAGAGAGACACGAGCGCTTTTACAGGAGAACTAAATATCATTATCATAACTGTTATTAGAAACAACATCTTACACAACAGGTTAATAATAAGCCAGTCATCCTACCATGTATTCAACCTGTATGAATAATTAATAAACAGATAAGTTAATAGAGGATGAATAAAATTTTAAGAAAATTACTTTCTTCCTGGCTGGATACTCCCTGTATCAAGTTAACAGCAGTCATGGAATTCAGAAATAAAAGAGGTAATTAATCAATCTAAATTAATATTCTGTTCTCATCTCAAATTCATAACATGAATTGAATAATGAAAACATCACCCTTTGATGTCAAAAAATCTTGTAACTAAACAAAATTGGCAAGCTGTAGAATCATCAAAATTAGACCAAAAAATTAAAGCGATTTTCTCCCCCCCCCCCCCCCCCCCCGGAGGATTCTTGATAACAGCCTGTTCAATGGTCTAAAAACTAGTGAGTACCATTATAAAAAAATACAAATTGAGATAGTGTTTGAAGTAAAATGATAATTCAGATTAAGGCTCTTAGAATTGATGATACGTTTCATGAGACATTATACTGGTGAGCCAATTGATATTTCATATATTCATGAATTTATTCTTACTTTTCCTTTTTGAATTTTATAAAGATGTCATCATAATTTGCTTTCACTTCATCTTTGTTGGATTTATGAATAGTCACTCAAATACATTTCAAAATATTGCACATTTACAGCTCAAAGGAAATATAGTATGTGGTATTCTCTTAATCAACCCTCGGTTTAATACTTCTCCGGAATGCTACTCCATCCTTCTAATTCAACATTAATGAAAAGGAGAGTGTAAGAAAGAAGTCATTATACATTGTATATTCATATCATTTCTTTTCATTTCACAACAGAATGAATATACAAAATGAAGTATGAAAATAATCTGCAATTGGTGACGGAGTTAGCAACTGGCTATCCAATTTTTTTTTTTCGGGGGGGGCCTAAGTCAACCTAAGCGTAACTCGCTAATCTATGCTATGAGAATACCAATCATTGAAATTCTAATACTGAATTAACAAATTTAAAATGTCTATCATGACTATGAGGGCTTTTTTTTATTGTGTAAGAATAAATTCTAAAACAATGATGCAATTCAATATACAGTGAAGGATTGATCATGAACACATAAAGGATGCCTAATACTTGTCTGATAATTTCTACAGGCATTTCCCATCACATCTGGTCTACTAATTTGTATTTAATGTCTGAAGCATGTACAGGAAAGAAAGGTTCATGATGCCTTAAAACCAACCTGGAACCCCCAAACTTTAACAAAACTAACCCACATGTCATCTTATAATGAACACATACTGTACCAGTTAAAACAACTGGTTGTGTAATGAAATTACATTTCAAAACAACGCACATCTAGAGTTTATTTCTTCTTCTAATCTCTCTTTCCACACATTCTGTCACATGTTGGTGTCCTGTTAATGCATAGACATATTCCACCACTCACCAACTCATTTTTAAAAAGTTCATATAAATTTCTGATTAAGGAATCTTTTGGTTGAAAGCCCATATTTTGGAAGCGATCAGATGTTTCTTGCTACCAGAGCGTCCACGGTGGCCTGTGAAGATGAGAGTATGGAATGCCAGTTGTGTTGACTGGAATGGCTATCTCTATGATTTCTTTGTCTACTGTGAGGTATTGCTCAAGCCAAAATCTGTGTCAAAAAAAAATTGTACAAGTAAGTGTCAGACTATAGATACCATACTGGAAGACCAATTTTGTCCTACTCTATGCCCGATCTCATATGTTATCCTTTACCACAAAAAATGTCCTAAATTTGACCCCCCCCCCTCCCCCTTCCATTTCATAACCAAAAATATTCTTACAAAATAATTCAAGGAGTACTACAGTATGACGCCTCTAGACTGATTCATTCTCCGCCATGGTTAACATTAAAAATATACTTCCACCGTGTAGCTTGCATGACAGGCAAACGCCACAATGCCCACAACGACTACCACTTATGAGAAATTTCATTCTAATTTCCACGATATAAAGTATTACTATCATCACCATGATCATTATCAATAATTCAACTTCCAAAATGCATGTTGTATGCTATATCAATTAGTGATTAAATAATCCCAAGTTCATGATTACTCTCATGATCATGCGCTGAACCTCAATCAATAAATGCACACAAATGATAGCATCACAATGCAAAACACACAGGTGTAATGATATTCATCATAAAAAGTTTCTGTGAATACTGTGCCCCTAAGTAATTATCTAGAGATCACGAGGTTAGATTATCCCTGATCAAAACAACGGGACGAACTGTAGAGAACGGGGTGGACCTTGGGATTCATCTTTCTGAGGCAGAGCTGAGGAAACTAAGCTTTTACTATTACATTGCTTAAAGGGTTATAGTCTGTCTCATGCACTGAAACCAAAGAGTGATTATTTTCATTATATTCAATGTCCTAAATCTACAATACTTAATAACACAGTATCAGTAAAAAATACTATTCCTCAATTGCCAATTACTTGCCATTAGTAAATTATTATACATGTATATGTCCTGAAAGACCATTTTTCGCAAATAATTTGACATTATTTTCAATGTGGTAAACATGTAAGTTGATCAGGAGGTACATATATTCTTCTCTGTGTTGTAAAATTTGACTTGTGTGCTGTCCAATCTAAGTTATTACGATCAAATTTAAATTTTAATTCCTTCTTTTTCTTCCCTTTTCTTTTTTGTTTCTCTTCTCACTGATACCTATTTGGCACTCCTGAAAGTGGCGCCCAGGACACGCCCTTCATCTCCCAAGATACACACAACTGCATCTACTGCTATAAACACATACCCATCTCTTCCCTGCATGAACGCTGTCGGAATAGTAGTCGGACGTCTTGTATCATCGTCAATCATATCAATGAATCTGTTATCATTTTTCTTGTCATAATCAAAGATAATCACCATCAATGCACCGGCCCGGTCAGCGACAATGCTTTTGGATAAAAATGAACACTCCCTGTGAAAACAATGGGAAAAAATTAGACATGATGATTAGCAAAGCATAGCATCGTATGCAAACAAGTACAAAGAGGTGAGTGATTTGGCTATATCCATGAACCCCTTTAATAAAAATAATAAGATGCAAAAACCACCGCCTTGTTTATTCCTGATGTGCAAAATAACTCTTAAAATTGAACAAAAATGAGCTTTGGGGACTTTTCTTCTTTGGTACATGTCACATGCAGTCTGTGAGACAAGCATGTTACCAGTAAAAGAAAATGTTAAAAAATGCACGAGAAATATAATAACTTTGAACTTGTACAAAACTAAATCCCACATAGGAACATTATTTCAAAACCCAAGTTTCTATACATTCGTTTATCAAATATTCAATCCCTTGACCAGATTTTCAAGCGCCTTATTACAATTCAAAAGCTGTATCTCTCATGCAGGAACAATGCAAGCATCTTTTAATTACCACTCCTCACATTCACCCTTCACAAAACAAAGGGAATGCGGCAATAACTGCTGCGATGATGCATTCCCACCTTTCAAAGTGAGGATTGACAATGAAAAGACGCGTGCAGGATTCCTTTGCGAAAGCAGCAGCTCTGATTTTTCATGAGGTGACAAAAAAATATTGAGTAATGTTTCTCCCTTTTTTTCAATGCTATCCTTTACAAATTTTTTAAAAACTAAGCTTCCAAAATGCAATAGCCATCTTCATATCTTTAATAGGCACTTTGTTGAACGTCAGAGTCATGTTTTCGCAGGGGCTTTTCATGACCAATATTCACATTCCACAACAGACACAAAAATGGTGAATGGAGGAAGCTGATATGAAAAGACAAGTTGCCTTTATTAATAGAAAACAAGTCTTACTGAGGTGCCACTTATAAAGGAAATAAAATGACTAATATGCAAAGCCGAGAATAGGATAGTTAGTAGATGAGTTTACCCTCGTTTTACTAGAGCAACGGCTCCTCTGACTTCATCTGCATTTTGAATCTCTCCGCATGCCTCTATCGGATCAGCAGCCACAAGTTGAATTCCATTGTAAACGAAATTCTATGGTGGGGAATAAAGATTGAAATACAAATATGATCAACTGTATTAATGTATTCATTCCTGCAAACAAACAAATTTATTGCATGTTCATGCTTGTAAGTGTTCATGAAGAAATAAAGAAACAGTACCATATTTACCAGTAGATCACATTAATCATAATTTCCTTTAAAATTGCATACCACTTGTAAACTTCTAACGTGAAAATGCCTGTACCAAATGGCATTAAAGAGTACATGTATCTGTTTTTCAAGCACAACAAAAAATTTGGTGATGTATAGTCGGATGAGGAAGGAAGGGGGGGGGGGCACCACTGATACTTACAAAGGTTCCTCCAAAGTTCTTGGCAGGTCTGATGGTGAAGTCATAGTTAATGTGGCTTGGTTTCAGCACCCTAAATACCAGATTTTCATTTACTCTGTGGCCTGACAAAACAACCAAATAAAAAGAAAAGACAATGCAGAACAAGAAAAGAATCAGATTTCAGCTTTGTCAAGAGCGTTAATTTGCCTTCATTTTAAAGACTTTCTGGCATTATTGCAAAATAGGGAACCAGTTGCAATTTTCCACTGAACACTCTTTCATGACAAAACATACCCTCCCTTCTTTTTCGAGCTTTTTAACTGCCTTCACCAAAGCTGGCGCGCTGCTTCTAAATCCTTCAAAGAGCTTTTCTCTACTCGTTGAAATGGGAACCATCGTGTATAACAATTTTCCATAGCTGGTTCCCATTTGAAGAGTAGATAAAGTCGGATTACTAAAGAGATTTATTTCATCAATGATGAATCTAACGAAATAAATTTCTCTAGTAAACTGTCTTTATCTACTCGTTAAAATGGGAACCAGTATGTTTAATTCTTGGGAATTTTCCTTAGCTGGTTCCCATTTGAAGAGTAGATAATGAGATTTTTTTTCGTCAGTGATGATTCTGAAAAAATAATTTATAATCTCACTAGTAAACTGTCTTTATCTACTCGTGAAAATGGGAACCAGCATGTACAATTCAGGGGAACTTTCCATAGCTGGTTCCCATTTTGAAGAGTAGATATAAAGACAGATTACTAATGAGATTTATTTGTCATTTTTGTAACCAAAATACTCATTTCCATACAGTTGAAATATATTTTTCATTACTAATGGGGATCATTTTTGTATTCACTAGAGCGCTCAAAAACTTCAATTTTTTGCATATTTTTGTGCAGGCCCTCTATTGGTGGAATCACTAAAGTTTCAAAATTTTCATTTTTCAATCTCTAATTTTTAATTCAGAAAAAATGATAAACGTTAAAAAAAAAGACTTCCAAGTTCATGAAGTTCAAGAACCAAGAAGATTAATATGATTTATAGATATGATGAATAGTTGCAATGGAAACTGGCAGTGTCAAACTTAGACCAAAAGCTTCGGTCTCTGTTTTATTGGTTGTTCCTAGCCTGGAGGCTCCTGGAGAGTAACAGTCATTTTACTGACGTAGGCTTACTCTCCATGGAGCCTGGGACGGGATGGTATAGGCCCACACATACCAAGTATTTTGGAGACAACAATGTTGCTCCAAAAGGGCGCCAGAAGCCGGGGGGCAGGGGCGGCACTTGCCCCCCCAAATAAAATTTTGGGGGGGCAAAACAAGAATTTGCCCCCCCCCCCCAATGTGCCCCCCTAAAAGTAGAAAAATTATAAATCATTTAAGGACAAAAGTAAACGATGAAGGCACTTTTCTGCCAAAAAATTGTCATTTCCATTGTAAAAAATGAAAAAATTTCGCCCCTGACGGGGCAATTACATATCATAGTAAGCCTCGCGTCTTTTGTCGAACATGTCCCTCTGTGAAACATACCTTTGATAAGCCCCTTTTCCATCTTATTACAGTGTGATAACGTTTAACCTCTTAATGAATACATTTCAGACTAAAACCGAATGGCAAATTGAAAGTGGTTCACCAATGCATGCTGGCTGTGTCAGCTAACAAACGCGCGGTCGCCCAGAAACGCTCAGACCGGACCCTATATCACTAACGTGCGTGAACGCTAGTTACTCGAGCAACATATGGAATATATGTCATAGCTGTCAAGCCCAGAAACCATAACATCTCGAGGCAAGAAATTCAGTACCATCCATTGCCTGATTTCTGCGAGGCAGGTAGTCAGACGTGAAATAGCATCCACATCATCATCTCTCACCCTTGGGTTGAAGGTCAAATACAATTGTGTATCGTCTGCATAGAAGTGAACTTGCAATCCATGATGACGAGCAATATCCCCAAGAGGTGCAGTGTACAGAGTAAAAAGTAGCGGTCCGAGGACGGAACCTTGCGGAACACCATACTTCACAAGAGCAATCTTTATGATATTTATCGACCGATGCAAGTATTTTATGATTCATGATATTTATCGGCCGATGCAAATATTTTTAAAAATCTAAATTGGCAGCTATACACGCGTGTGGTATCTACAATGTAGGTATCGATAACAAAGGCGGTAAGAGAGTAATGCACCCATGGGTGCATTGCTGCCGCCAAGTACAGGAAAATTGAAGGCACGGCGCATGCAAAATTGCAACAAACTCCCGCAAATTTAATAAGAGGATTTACACGTAAATCGATGCAAAGCGTTACGCGAAGTTGGCAAAGTGTCCAATCGTTTTACTGTAAAGACTTTGGTGGAACGTTAATTGACGAACGAACGGTAGCACTTGCGGGGCTTCATTCAAGGTACGTAGAATTTTCTATATTTTTTGTTTAATTTGTCATCGCTTTGAATATTTTCCAAGAAGTATTATCGTCAGCAAAAATAATATAAAAAGTACGTTTTTAAGTTATTGCATTTATTGGTGTCTCTATTCTATCAAACAATCATTGGAATTGCGCATACGGGCATTTTCACCACAGATGGACACAGAGGCAAAACAAGTGGAATGCCTCTGGCCGTCTCACCTGCATCACGCGATTCAATATAGCAGCAGTGCTGATTTTGAAAACTACTATAACTCGCACAAGATGTTCAGTGATACTTGGTTACTCTTATTTCCACGTTTTATGAACTAGACCAATACACTTATAGAGATTTGATGGCAATTCAACAAATACCCCCAACGTAGCCAAAGTTCTTTGACCTTACATGACCTTTGACCTTGATCATGTGACCTGAAACTCGCACAGGATGTTCAGTGATACTTGATTACTATTATGTCCAAGTTTTATGAACTAGACCAACACACTTTCAAATTTATGGCTGTAATTCAACAAATACCCCAATTTGGCCAAAGTTCATTGACCCTAAATGACCTTTGACCTTGATCATGTGACCTGAAACTAGCACAGGATGTTCAGTAATACTTGATTACTATTATGTCCAAGTTTCATGAATCAGATTCATAAACTTTCAAAGTTATGATGGTAATTCAACAGATACCCCCAATTCGGCCAAAGTTCATTGACCCTAAATGACCTTTGACCTTGGTCATGTGACGTGAAACTCATGCAGGATGTTCAGTGATACTTGATTAACCTTATGTATAAGTTTCATGAACTAGGTCCATATATTTTCTAAGTTATGATGACATTTCAAAAACTTAACCTTAGGTTAAGATTTTGATGTTGATTCCCCCAACATGGTCTAAGTTCATTGACCCTAAATGACCTTTGACCTTGGTCATGTGACATGAAACTCAGGCAGGATGTTCAGTAATACTTGATTAACCTTATGGCCAAGTTTCATGAACTAGGTCCATATACTTTCTAAGTTATGCTGTCATTTCAAAAACTTAACCTCAGGTTAAGATTTGGTGTTGACGCCGCCGCCGCCGTCGCCGCCGCCGTCGCCGTCGGAAAAGCGGCGCCTATAGTCTCACTCTGCTATGCAGGTGAGACAAAAATCAAGTTGATATTCATGTCAAATGCTTTATGTTTTTTAATAAAACAAGACCTGAAGTTTATGAGACAAAATTTTTTTCCGACTCTGGCAGCCATTTTTTATTTCAAAATGGCTGCCAAAGTATGGATACAAATTAGTGTTGAAAATAGTATATTGATACATATTTTGTTTTGACAGATTTTTAAAGAAGAGGTTTGATCATGATGTTTTTGCCTGTGATTTAGCTTGCTATTATAACACTTTTTAAAATCCCATAGAAAGAAATACCAGTAATTCATTCATCTGATAAAAAAACATTGATGAAGTATGTGATATGGTATGTAATGTCAGTTACCGAAAACATGAACTTTTTTTTCTCATTTCCTGGAAAAGAGGATATATTATATGAAACTTGGTAGATTTCCTCTCTAGGTAACACCTTTCCCTTCTACACCAAAATTAAAGATTAGCAATTAACAATGAAGCCATAGGGTACCATTAAATATATGTAATGTCAGTTACCAAGTGGAAAATGTAATGTCAGTTACCGAGATGTAATGTCAGTTACCATGATAAAACGTTGGTTACCAATATTGAAATGCAAATATGTGGCCAATTTTATGGTGAAGAAATATTGTATACTTGTTATTAAAGTCTTTCACTTTAAAAGTCACACCAGAAGGAGCTTGCTATTGACTTTTAAAAGGTATAGTTCACAAGGAATACTATATGAAATTATAAAGGAAGTTGCATTCCCATCGTGCAAAAAAAAATACTATGAAATTGTTTTGTACATGCACTTACCAAGTACCTAATTGTTTGTATCAGACAATTTTTTGTTTGGTTTTCGGGGGGGGGGGGGGTAGGGGGTACTTTTCCCAACCTATTGCCTAAATCCGCAACATTTTTTAGCTTAACATTGTGATGAAGGGGATTTCCAGGGTCCCTTTTTTAGTTTCTAGGATTCTTTTGAGCATTGCCTCTAAAAAAGTAAATTCCTGGTTTTTATACCTGTTAGTAGTGTGGATGTGTGATACAATTTTGTTTTGGTTTACAAGTATAGATGAAAAGTGAAATTTGACAGTTCTGATCAATGTTGCATGGATCTACTAAAACTGTTTTTTTTTTTTCTAATTTACAAATAGTTCAGTTTCAGTTTAGAAGCTGGAGTTTATTTTTTGTTGACAGCTTAAAAAAGAAATTAGCAAAGAAAATGATTAAACAAATTATGAAGAGAATTGAAATCCGACAGATATGAACAAGCATTGCTTGCACTGACCAGAATAGAAATCAATGAAACTACATGGCTGCATGAGATTCGGGGGAGGGGTACGTGTAGCCTAGGGGAGGAGACCCTTATTCATTTTGCCTTTTTTGAGGGGAGGGGGAGGTTGGAGAAGGAAAAGGTTTAAAAAGTCAATATGAAACTGATGAATATATTATGGGTGTATAGTCAGAAAAGCCATGTGTACAGTCAATGCAATATTAAATTACTATAGGAAAACATGTAGCTACTATGACCCCACCCCCCCCCCCCAAGTAAGTAAAACATACATTTCTTATCTTTTGATAATTAAAAATGTGAAGTATTATGAAACTTTAATGATTTTAAAAAGCCTTACATATAAGTACCAAGAAAATTATGCCTTTGAAAATCATATAGCACTGGTAAATGTTAATGTGTATTGTCAGTTACCGACAAGTAATGATAACAAGTGGAATGCCTCTGGCCGTCTCACCTGCATCACGCGATTCAATATAGCAGCAGTGCTGATTTTGAAAACTACTATAACTCGCACAAGATGTTCAGTGATACTTGGTTACTCTTATTTCCACGTTTTATGAACTAGACCAATACACTTATAGAGATATGATGGCAATTCAACAAATACCCCCAACGTGGCCAAAGTTCTTTGACCTTACATGACCTTTGACCTTGATCATGTGACCTGAAACTCGCACAGGATGTTCAGTGATACTCGATTACTATTATGTCCAAGTTTTATGAACTAGACCAACACACTTTCAAATTTATGGCTGTAATTCAACAAATACCCCAATTTGGCCAAAGTTCATTGACCCTAAATGACCTTTGACCTTGATCATGTGACCTGAAACTTGCACAGGATGTTCAGTAATACTTGATTACTATTATGTCCAAGTTTCATGAATCAGATCCATAAACTTTCAAAGTTATGATGGTAATTCAACAGATACCCCCAATTCGGCCAAAGTTCATTGACCCTAAATGACCTTTGACCTTGGTCTTGTGATGTGAAACTCAAGCAGGATGTTCAGTGATACTTGATTAACCTTATGTATAAGTTTCATGAACTAGGTCCATATATTTTCTAAGTTATGATGACATTTCAAAAACTTAACCTTAGGTTAAGATTTTGATGTTGATTCCCCCAACATGGTCTAAGTTCATTGACCCTAAATGACCTTTGACCTTGGTCATGTGACATGAAACTCAGGCAGGATGTTCAGTAATACTTGATTAACCTTATGGCCAAGTTTCATGAACTAGGTCCATATACTTTCTAAGTTATGCTGTCATTTCAAAAACTTAACCTCAGGTTAAGATTTGGTGTTGACGCCGCCGTCGCCGCCGCCGCCGCCGTCGCCGTCGGAAAAGCGGCGCCTATAGTCTCACTCTGCTATGCAGGTGAGACAAAAATGTTCAAATCAAAGAAAGGAATTAAGAAAAAGAAAAAAAAATCATTGAAATGTTCCTAGAAACTCGGATATACTTCCACATCAAGCTCACTTTCATGTGAAGCCCTGCACAGAAGATACAATGCAATGATTCCACACATTTGACTTCCATGTGTTATCTCTATGGCAAATTAAGTGTAATGTCAGTTACCGTAATGTCAGTTACCAGCATGGTTGTGGAAAAATTATCATAGCCCCCAAAAGACAAAAACAAATTGTTTAATATTTTGACACATCTTAATTTAGTAACGGAGGTATATTTACATATTCAAATTATTACTCTTTCTACTCAGGGACATGAGATATCTTAATTTTAATGAACACCCTGAAATTGCATGTCCTTTTGCGTAGTGTCAGTTACCGACACATTTTTGCTTGCTGATGCGTACAAAAATGTGGTTACATAGGAAAACTTAGTATCAGAGTATACAGCAAGGTTCACTTTATTAACTCTATCAAAAGCAAACTCCCATCATTTGTTGTTTTAGAGATACACACAATGAAAGGTGTGAAAACATTGTGCCGTGTAATGTCAGTTACCGTGAAAATGCCCATACAATGAATCAAGAATCTAGTTTTAAAAATATGATGGGGTGACCATAGTTTGCGCACATTTTAAAAATTAGCATAAAGTTGATTTTCAATCAAAATTTCTCACATTTTACACAAAATTAATCAAAATCATAAATACCAGATGGAAGGCAAGATCCCAAAGTCAAATTCGCTTGACGGAATTATAAAAAAGGCCAAGGGTTTCGCCAGTATCGCGATCTCAAAATTCCATGACGATCGACTAGTGCATGCTCGGCTGAAAAAGTGTCATAAAAAGGTGTGACCTTAATATGCGCACGATCGTTTTGCAAAGCTTCAGAAAATAAATCAAACAGACAAAGGTAAGATAATTTTATCTGATGGTGGTTAAAATGCCATAAATTCAGTTGGTATAAAATTTGACTTACTTATTTGGAAACCTCTGCTTGCAAACTGGCGATTTCTTGATGCTTGTCGAGAAGTTCGGATTTTCTCGGAGCTGACGCAAAAGGTAACAAAATTTACCGATGTTTTGCCATTTTCACAAATTAAGACCTTACCTTAAAAAAAATTACCATACAGAGTAATTTTGGTACGCTCTTTCTGTTGGTGATATCAGTTTTTCAAGATATTAATTAGTTAAAGCAAGGCTCCACATTAACTTTTTTTGGTGGCCCGATATTAAAGTTTGGTGGCCCGAAAAATATAAAGAAAAACATTATAAATGAATAAAACAAACTTCTGAAATATTCATTCTGCAGCCACTACCACTAAGTTCCTTTCACTTTATACATCTTGTATGTAAACCTTGTTTGCTGTTATTTTACTTTGCTAATTGATAATTGTTTCTATCGTTGTAAAAATGAAATGATTGAAAGTGAATAAATGAATTGTATTGTTCGCAGGTTGTGTGGACTTTTTTAAAATCTCTGTATAGAGATAATGGTAAAGTAAATAAATAGTGCATAGCAAACTCAGATAGATGTACAAAACAATGGTTTTTCCTTCCTTTCTCTTTGAATCCTAAAACCTAGATTATGCATGCCCCAAATCCAGTTTATTTCTTTTTTCTCTTTTGCAGCATATTATAGAAGGAGAAAATCACAGAAAAATATGCTGCAAAATTAGAACAATGCATAAAAGGGGGAAACAAACGAAAATAATTTTCAAAAATTATATAACAAAAAGAAAACAAATATAATAAAAGAAATTAGTGAAATAAAACAAAAGAAATGAAATGAAGAAAGAAAAAAACAAAGAACAGGGAAAAAAGAAAAAAATAAAAGAAAAAAATTAGAGAGAAAAAAGAAAAGAAATTGAAAGAAAAATTAATAAAACAAAGTTAATATAAAAATGGGGAAAAGGGGAAAATTAAGAAGCCATTACATATATTTTTTAACAGCTGTGGTAACAGTCTATTCTGACTGGAATATAATTAAAAGCCAAGCATATAATTTTCACTTACCTTTTGGGAATGGCACATTTCTATTTTTATATCCTTTAGTTTGTATTATTTTATTTTCAGTAGAAACATATTTTTCAATCAGGCATATTCAATGGGAAGGGGTATAAATGGTTTAACCACTGTCAAAAAAAAAATGAAAGAAAAAAAAAAGAAAACGGCAAAAACTATATCTGGAAAAAAGTGTGAGAAAAGTCCTTCCCTATATTTGCCAAAATGTTGGAAAAAAAATCACATTTCATATCAATGAAACGCCTTCCCAAAGTATTTACTTTCTCAAGAGTGGTTTAAGAAGTCATTTATAAACAAGAAAGAAAGAAACTGTCTGTTTGTTTAAGGCTAGAAAATACACAGCTTCGAAAGAAACCAAGTATCAACATACATACAAATGCACACGTGGGACTGTGATGTACTTGCCTATGTGTTTTTATGTGTATTAATTCATGTGGAAATCGGTCTTTTTGAGTCAAAAGAGAGGTCATAATTCCTCTTCTTAATACTTGCAAATAATCAGGGTACACCAGATTTTCGTAATATAGACTGTAGAATTGCATTTCATTGGTGTAAAAGGTGACTTTGACTTAGATTTTCAAAGTTCTGTGGAAGATTTCTCAGCAGCAACATTTTTTATCGCAGCTCCCTGAGTCTGAATAGGCTGAGCTAAATCTAGAGCACAGCTGTATGCAGTGGCTTCATGCAAAGATCACGCCAGCCGGCCGGCGCGGCTGGCTGGATAATAGCTATTATAAAATAGCTGTATTATTTCAAGCATCGCGATTGGTCAATACGCGTCACATGACATCCAACTTTTTTTGTGCACTGCACGGTAGTGCAAAAGGTGTGCAACGAAAATTGACATTGCACGCTCGAGCAAACCAGTGCGGTAAAGTCCAACAAAACTGTACTGTAACTTTTTAAAAAATTGTTTCTGTGTTGCTATTTTATAAAACAAATAATGCACTTGCTCTGTCGTGCGTAAAAGTAAATGCAGAGAAAGCTCGGTTTCTTCAGATGGAGCACACTGGGCACTCGCCGCAAGCGGCTCGTGCACAGTGCGACTCCTATCTAAAGAAACCTCGCGTGCTCTGCATTTCCACTAACGCACTCGGCTGCATGCATTATTTGTATACTGTATGCTATAGCTGTAGGCCTAATATGCAAACTGTGTGTGTGTGTATTTGTGTCTAGATCAACAAAAAGGGCGCATGACGAACTGGCTTGCAATTTGAGCTGTAGAAAGTTGATAAATGCGTGCAAAATTGGGAGAAAAATTGCGCTACTTTGAAAATTATTGGTTGCCCGATTCGGGCCACCAAAACTTAACTTTTTATCAATAATGGTTGCCCGAGGTGAATTTTTGGTGGCCCCGGGCCACCGGGCCACCGCTAATGTCGAGCCTTGGTAAAGAGATATTCGACTGTGCGCAAAATTATGTAGTGCACAAATTATGGTCACTACCGCCAGTACCGGCTACCATACTATAATTTTTTTACTGACAAGCTGAAGTAAGGTTGTGAATTGTATTGGCGCCACCAACGACCTTCCTTTTATTTCCATGGAAGAGACATGCGAAGCCACTTTCCAGGCCGAGGTATTAAGCGATTTTGCTCTTTTTTAATTTTATGTCCTTTTTTTATGTTTAAAAATATGTTAAAAATTGAAAATGGAACGGAATGAGTTTCAGCTAACATTATTCGCGTTAGGAAGCGATGTTAAATGAAAACTCTAAAATCCATTACGTAAACAGACTGATTGTGCGAGGTTAGTACTAACCTCGCAATACATGTGAGTGCCTCCAGGCTATGTGTACCATCGTAACCTTGTTCATTGAATGAGTGATGTGTACGAGATTTTTTTTTTTTAATGTTTTAAAATAAAAACTCCTCGAACATGTCGAAACAGACGGCTGCCAGTTGTCTATGTCAAACTAAGTTAAAATCAAGCATTTGCCCTCCAAAACAAAAGAAAATAAGCCAAACATTGCCAACCTTACTTTTCACACAGTGTCACAGGGAATAGTAACAGAGAACAAGGTTATTGTTCATTGAATGAGTGCCCCACCTTATCGGCGGCGTAACGTAACACTAACACCTCAAATTACCTCAGTCCCGAATGATCAAATTGATGTTTGTAAAGACAAAGTAAACTTGAAACAATGAATCAGAAGAATGAATGTACAAATAATCTGCTGTAAATATTCATAAATCACATGAAACTCACCTAAAATTTTTCCTGCAAGGTTTAAACACCAAACTGTCACACAAATAAGATTCCATTCCACTTTAAATATCTTCATCTTATCTTCTCTTTAAGCCCGAAGCCGAAGGTGAAGTTTCAAATGAAATTCATTTCTTTCGCAGCGCAGAGAGCTAGTAGTACGGCGGTGGTGAGTCGAGATGTGGGGAAACAGAAAGAAAAAAAAAGAATGTTCCAGATTACGAGTTTCATGCAATGAAACGTAAACTTTGCAAATGGGCAATTCCATAAAAATAATCAACCTTTTTGTACGTCCGAACCCCATTTTTCTCAAGTTTTACTTCACTTCATAAACTGACCAAGTCATGTTCATTTGAGAGCATTACAGACTTTCAAATGAACCAGAAATCAGAGACAGAAAATTTCATAAAGGTCCCATATATAGGGGGTCGGACGTACATATTTTATGGAATTGCCCAAATGCAAAACTCGAATTTGGTATTTGAAATATGTATTTGAAATATGTAACGTCTTCATGGGAATGGCTAACAAGCAGTTGTTAGACAGATCATTATTTGATCAGATTAAAACGTATCAAAACTTATTCTTTTCACGATTACAAAAAGTGCTTAAAATTTCCATTCTTCAGGTAGAAATGTCAAAATTTTCAGCTCGCGCTTCGCGCTTGCATTATTTGATAGTTGAAATATGTAACATCTTGATGGCTAACAAGCAAACATATCCTTTTTTTATCAGATCAAAACGTATATTAAAAATGTATCAAAAAATTTCTGCTCGCGCTTTGCGCTCGCATTATTAATATAGGAAGATTTCCAATTACTCATCATTTTCATGATTTACAAAATATGAATAGAGTGTCAAATTTTTAGGTTTAAATCTCTATTTTTTTCGCTCGCGCTTCGCGCTCGTATCAATTATTTCAGTTATATACTTATTTTTTCAATTTTTCAGGAAAAATGTCAAATTTTTCAGCTCGCGCTTCGCTCTCGCATTATTTGATAGATGAATATGTAACGTCTTCAAAGCTAACAAGCTGTCGTTAACAGATCCCTTTTTATCAGATCCAAAGGTATATCAAAAATGTCTCGCTCGCAGTAATTATTTAGTTGGATACACAGCTCGATTAGGATCATAAACATTCCCCAAAATGTTTAAATTTGAAGACAAAATACATAAAATAAACAAAAAGCTCGCACTTTTTGAAGAAGGCTTATGATATTATATATATGTATTATAAAGCTTAAAAGTGACTAAAATAGGACGACCCCAGCAAAGAAACAAACAAAAATTAACTTCCAGCGGCCGATCGGGGAAAATGTGGCTGAAAAAAAATCCGGGCCACCCCCCCCCCCCCCCTCCCCTTTTGGCGAAGGCTGGATCCGCCCCTGATTAGGATATGTTTTTCTCCCATGCAAGCTTTTTTCCCCGGAGTCATATTCTGGCGACTTGATTGATTGAGTGATTTTATTGATTGATTTTATTTGGCAAGTCACCATAACATATATACAGTAGCTTTAAAACAACAGGCTTGCACAGGATGACCCACGAAAGCTCGAAAGCTTATTTCAAGTGGGGTCCTCGACATACAGAATTAAGATAACAACATGGTAAAATTATACTATTTACATATTAAAAAATGAAGAAAAAATATCAGAATTTACTATTACCAATAAATAAGATATATAGATAATATATACAAGAATATAACGAAGAAGAAGAAGAAAAGAAGGAGAAGGAGGAGGAATAGAAGAAGAAAGGGGAGGAGGAGGAGAAGGAGACGGAAGAAAAGGATGAGGAAGAAAAATAATAAGGAGAAGAACAACAGCAAAAACGGCAACAACAATAACAGCACGAAGAGGAAAATAGAAGGACGAGATAAAAGAAATAGAAAGAATAAAAGAAAGGACATATCGAAGCTTCAATCAAACTATGTAAAATACATAATTCTGGTAGAGAAGAGAAAAGAACGTGGTCAGTATTAGGCTAAATCAACCGTACAACATATCATTTGCATCTTCTCTTTGACTCTCAAGTGAAAGATATTCTTTCAATTTCCTCTTATAAATGCAAAAAGTTTCCTATTTCCTTTATATCATTGGGAAGGGAATTCCAATGTTTAATAGCATTGTAATAAAAGGAGTTACCAATACTACCTACCCTTTCTGGTAAGCAAAATTTGAAATGGCTGTTTCTTGTATTATAGTTATGTAATTCGGTAACTAGATTAACGTTTGATCCAATGTAATTCGATTTATTGTGATAGATTTTATGCACGTGGTGCAAAATAAGCTGTTTTGATCTTTTTTGATCTTCAAGAAAACCTGCTCCAGAGAGTTTGGCGTAGCCAACATGGGTTCTGGGACCAGAACAGTTAATGAATCTAACCATTTTATTCTGTATAGTTTTCAACTTCTTTTTATCAAGTTCGCTTATGCCACTAAACCAAGCAGGGTTAGCATAGTCAAATAAACTCTGAATAAGAGTGAATAAGGCATGTCTCAGTCGAATAGTCATGTCAAAAACCAGACTGATATTCGTAAATCATATCATTTTCTTTAAAATATTTTTTCGATCTGAACACGTACCGCCTTTTCTAAAATTTTGGATACTATGCTTAAAACACTGATAGGTCTATAGTTTTCAACAGCAGTTTTATCTTTCTTCTTATGAATAGGAGTTACTTTTGCAATTTTCATATCCTCTGGGAAAGTGCTAGTAAAGATAGATAGATTCATCAAGAAATTTAATGGTTTGTACAAACTCTTTGCTCCTTCTTTTAGAAATTCAGCAGGTATCAAATCTAACCCAATGCTTTTTTATACATTTAGTTTACGCAACTCATTAAAAATGAATTGATTACTAACAGGTAATAATTCAAATTTATCTTGGCTTATACCTTTGTTTTCATAAAATTCACGAATGTTCTCACTGTCTGCACTGAAAATGTCTTTGCAAGATGGAAGTTTATCTACCACCGTAGCTGCGACATTTGTAAAATAGGAATTGAATTCATTGGAAATAGTTATCTTATCATGACATAATTCTCCGTAAATTGAAACGACTAATTCTTGGTCCTTTCCATTTTTCTTTTTTAATCCCAAACTTTTTAGATTCTGCCAAAGTCTTTTAGAATCATTTTTATTTTCTTCTATTTTATTTTGTAGGTATTCTAATTTGGCCTTTTTCACCTCTCTTTGAACCATATTTCTTAATTTCTTGTATCTTTTGGAAAGCGTGTCATAATCCTCTTCGCTTAGATTTTTCTTCATTTTTTTATACGCCACATTTCTTTCTCGAATAAGAGAAATAATGTCTTTAGTCATCCAGTTTTCTGATCTCTGTTTAATTCTAATCCGTTTTTGAGGCGCTATCATATTCAACGTTGAAATAAAGGTATTTTGAAAAACTGACCAAGCCTTATTTACGTCAGTGCATTGGGTTAAATATGACCAATCAACGGCAGACAGTTTAAGATTGAAAGATTTTCGCTATATTTTTTCAACGATCTAATATCAGTGGTTCTGTGAACACCTATAGCCAGCCTAATTTTCTTTCGTGTATATACAGAAAGTAAAAGAATTGTCACTTATACCAAGATCAATAACACCACTTTGACTTATTTTTTGTTCGTTATTACAAATAACATGGTCCAATAAAGAAGAACATGTGTGTGTGACACGGGTTGCATCTTTGATGAGTTGGCTAAATCCATGAAGACTCAATAAGTCAGTATACTTTTTAGCCAGTGGAGATTTCTGAAAAAGACAAACATCCATATCACCTAAAAGTATAATTTCATCATCTTTCTTTAATGTATCGAGAATACTTGACATCTTCTCAATAAATTGATTGCTTTTCGGAGGCCTATAAATGACGCCAGCAATAATTGTTTTTGATCTTGGTAGAAGCAAATTAATCCACAGTGATTCAGAATCACCTGTACTTAAAACATCTATGATATTGAATGCAATATCATTTCTGACATAAAAACAAACACCACCCCCAGAGCTTGATAATCTATCATTGCGTATTACTTTGTATCCATCTATATTGATTTCTTCATCGTTCACCGAGTCATTTAGCCATGTTTCTGTGAAAGCAATGACTGCAAGATTATTTCTCTTAAATAGAATTCGAAGTTCTGAAATTTTTGGTAGAATAGATCTAACATTGTTTAGGGGCCAAAATGTGTAAATGAAGCCTGCGAAAAATTTGTTTTGGGGGTTATTTTGACTGCCCCGCCCCGCGGGTCATCAACTTTCGACAAAAGCCTCTCAGCTCTCCATTGTGATTTGTCTTGCAATTTCAAAGGAATTGGTGCGTTGTAGAGAGTATTCTCGTAAGAAATGTGAAAGGCCCGGATATAAATTGATATAATCACTAATATGATGCGGTGAATTCCAAGCCTCGAAATTGTCTTTTTGTAAATCAATGCAGAGTCCGTTAACCAAACGTAGGACTTTTCTTTTTATATAAATACAAAGATAGATTTGAAAAAGACTTAATTTTTAGGCCAAAAGGCATCATCGCATTTTAGTACCCCACCCTCTCTCTCACACATACACTCTCTCTATTTTATTTTTTTAATGGCAAGGAGAATAAAAGATGTTTTGTGCATCCTCATTGAAAACCATATAGGTTTCACTTGTGCTTATATAGGATCGCGAAATTCACAATGAAATATGGTATTTCACAATAATGGGGACGGGGCTAAGATAATTTGACAATATACAAGAGGTCTGAAAGTGATTTCATTTTTTCTTTCTCTCTCAATAAAAATGACGATATTGTTCTACGACATAGTCACTTCCTCTCAATACTATTTTTCTCCTTCATTTTGGGGGATCATTGCTCACTTTTGCTTAATTTTTTCATTTTTTATTATCAATTGGAAAATCATAGGGGCACCCCAACATGGCGCCAGTCCTGTAAAAAGACATAGAAAGAAGAGAAAGGAAAATATGCGTTATACAGAGTGAAAATGCTTTCAGCTTTTTCCCAATCATTAACAACATAAACAGGAGAGAAAAAAAGGGAAATATATATTGAAAATAAGAGTTGCTATCAAACAAACTTCAAAAATCAAGCATGACTTCATTTGGATATTCCCCAATCAAATGAATACATGTCAGGTGCTCCATTAAAATTGATTTAGTAATGATATATATCTATCTTATCTATTTCTTCATTTTTATCTATTTATTTATTTTTTAAGTTTAAACCAGGTTCTTCACGCATCTGATCATATTTACCACAGACATATATTGGGTAAATTTGCAAAGAGTACTTGAATGCCTTTTAAAAGACAAATTATCTTTTTCTTTTTTCACTATTGGAAAGGGAGGGGCGTCTCCTGCCCACACCCCCCCCCCCCCCCTCCCCATGAAGCAATGCCCCAATAATCTGGTCAAGAAAAAAAAACAATAGGAAATACCAAGTAAGTGTTTCAGTTACATTAGTTTATTTTAATAGTCTTCATGATTGTAGTAATAGCAAGCAGCATACTATTAACAAGCAGAGTACAGGTTTAAAACTTCATAAAGACAGACATTTTGAGCGAAAATGAGGAAGGTTTTCGGTAACAGTAGACATACTGCACACAAATTGTTTTTTTCAACTTTTAAATACAATGTGGTAGCAGAGACACGATCATTTTATGATAGCAAATAAGGGTATCCAAACATGTGATTGTGTCACTAAACTCTGAGGCATGCTGTACAATAAAATATAATGACATTTATTAAAGAGCAGTAGTAAAAATGATAAGGTCTTTTGAAAACTGACATCAGATCAGGATTTTTTTCCACAACGAACCAAAATTTTATATACATACAAAATATTAAAATAAACCCATTTGTTAATAATGCAAAATGATGAGTATACACAGAGCTTTGTATTTAAAAAAATCTAAAAGGTTGCATATGAAATTGATAAATAAGTAGAATATAAAACTAATATACAAACAAATCAATGACACACAAATACACAGTGGCCATTACTTCTGCCAAGTCAAGTTGTAAGAATAAAAAGTACAACAAGTCACATTCATGGAAATAAAAATTAAAAGGGAATATATTTTGGCAATCAGAATATTATGGAAAATGTCTCATCTTCTTGTGAAATTAATAGAAAATAATATATTCCATATATATATATGTATATGAAAAAAGTCTTTCAGGTCGTTTGGCAATTCCTAAACAAAACAGTATGGCCACATGCTTTAATTGTATGTTTGTAGTATAAATATACTAATGCAATGGGCTTAGGAAATGGCATGAATGATTTAATTCAAATTGATTTGTTATATTAGTGTTATACAGGTCAATGCATAATGGAATTTACTTTATTCAACCATTCCTTGGTGAATATGTCCTGAATTAAAATTAGAGAAATAATTATTAAAAGGTTAAATGAAGATTTCATGAAAAATTGTTTACTACAGTAATACGTACATATAGGTGTTTAGCATTTGAAATTAATTTTTTAAAAGAAGTATTTCAACTTTGGTCACAAAAATGATCTGAAATTTAAAGTAAATAATAAAGTTCCAACTCATGGATTGATTGTTAATACAATTTGGGTTTCACTTGATACTTTGAAACTTGTCAAAAATGACGAAGATGTTAACTGATTGAATACAAATTTATAGAGATCGGTTTTTAACACTCAGCCAACTCATACCAAGACAGCAATGTGCATTGTCATCAATAATTACAACTAATCTTGTCTTCAATGATCATATATTTACATGATAAATACATTATAAAACAGAATTATAATCAACATCTAGAATGTATACAAGTAGAATCTATTTTTTTTTCAAAACGTCCCTTCCTGCATTTTGACCTTACTATGATAATTTATTGAAATGCTGATTACAATGGGAATCAATAAACTGGCACAAGTTTTACAATAAGTAAAGTTAACCACCAACAGAATCCTTAGGAACATAATATGCATAATCTGTACTTTCCATACTGAAGTAAACATTGATAATTAGATTTCAGATAAACACTGATTTTGATTTCCTTCGAAGAACTACCTTCATGTCAGGTTTATTATGAAATGCTTTAAAAGAGATTGAACCAGCAAAACAGCACTCAATCTAGCAAAATATTGAGCTTTATAGACAGTACATAATGATGTCCAATCTTGTTTACCCCCCCCCCTTCCCCCTATTCCAGTTCGTTTTCTCCATACATTCTACATTTTCAATACACCCCACTATCAAAATCCCCTTCATATAATAACTATATAACATATAATTATATAGAGTGAATATATTTTGCTCATGTTGTCAAAGAGCAAATCAAATTAAATACAACAAATGTCTTTAACGTACGGAAATAGAAATTCAAACGATAAACATTCAACAATTGAACTACAAAGTCTGAATCTATCATTAGATTCAACATGTCTTTTTTTTCTCTATTTTTTAATCAACTTTTTTTTATTTGACTGATGCAAAAATATATTTTGAAATAAAAAATACCACTTTTTTTTTTTCAAGTGGTAAGTATCTTACCACCAGGACAGGGACCTTTTTCATAAAACTTGTTACAGTAACAAATTTGCAACAACAGTTTAAAGCTACTGAAATTCTTCAATTTGATTGGCTAATGATAAACTTGTTATAAAAATTGTGCATTTCTTACTATAACAAGTCTTCATGAAATAAAACCCTGATATAAACACCAACAAATTTCATTAATTTGATTATCAAACTGTTTGAATAAAAAATACTCAGGTTATAATTCAGGGTATACTGAAGTCTTTATTTAAATTATATAGGGCACTGAAAGTTAAAAGTCATAAAACTAAAAAATATTTTCACAAAGAGTTGTAATAACATCCTTAACTGATAATGGCAGTATGATTAATTACATGATAATACTTGATTACGATTCATAATAATCTTGGCTGTAAATTTTTACAGACACAAGGCAATCCATAACAGAGTAGCATTGTGCTCAATGTTACAAAAGCCTTTACTTTATGTACAATGTAACACTTTAGATAAATATACAAATTTGCAGTGACACATTTTTTTCTTTTTTTTTATATATACATGTACAATTTCACCAGTCTATATATACCCGCTTGACCCCTAATACTTCATTAACCCATGTCACACATAGTGTAACATTGGTATAAGTAACCAGTGTACTTAGTTCACAAAGAGAACCACACTGAAAGTAATCTTACAGTCTTGCATCAAAAGCACATCATCTATGTTACATAAAGTTACAACGTGCAAAGATATCTGAATTCAATAAGAATAATCAGGTCACATGGATGTGTAGTCTTTGTGCATATGTGACAACAAGAATAGAGTTCAGCATGATCAGTCTCAAAACTTGCAAGCTTTAAGGCTGTTATAGTGGATCAACATGCATAATCTCTAGAAGAAATTATAAACTGTTTAATGTTTCAACAGGTGCAATAATGCCGCAGTAGTCCTTCGGTCTCAATGGCATCCAGCATCATTTGCTGAAACTGAATAATCTCTCTTCTCTATAGTGATAACAATACCCATGCATATAGTGTGTACAAACATTTATGATAAAATATATAATGGCAATTCCTTGGGTACTTAAGTCCTCCTTCGCACCTCTGGGCCTCTTTAAATCTATTTCCTGCCGCTTCTCAGAATGCAACTCCTTGATCATTCCAATCATTTCCAATGCTAGTCCAATTGTCGTTTCCAAAAGGCAATCTCCCGTTCTTGTAGGGAATGCCTGGCACACAGATATATGATAAAAACAGTTCATTTGGCTTTCATACTTCAACCCATGGGAGGGTACAGTGAGGAGAGGTGGAGGTGTGCGCGAGTCTACATCTACACGTAAGGCAAGGAAGGCACGCCCTTCGTTTACCCACCCTCGCAACCCTGGCACGCACAATTCCTCACGATCTTGATCTCCTTGGTGACGGTGCTGCCATCGGGGCAGTGAAGCCGCACGTTTCTCAAGTGGCTCCGGGCCGGCCTGCAGCAGGATAACCCGCACTCTCCGGCACACGTTGCGTTACGGATGGGCCGTAGCGTCGTGCAACCGTCCATTTCAAATGTTTCGTTGATTTTGATACTTGTGCATGTTGTTCCTGCAAGAAAGAATAATGAGAGGTCATGTAACAATCGATTACATACTTGATTGCAAATATACTATGAATACACATTTCTTTGTGAAACTGTTCATCCTCCATTTTATTGCTTCCAAGAATAACATTATTAATCCATTAAATAGACAGATTCATACGTTTATATGGACAAGGACCTTATTTTCAAATACGGGCAGCATTCCATGTAGCAACACATCCCTAATTTCATTGAGAAATTTGCCCTCATCCAATTAGATGCAAGGATTTCAGTAGCTTAAAACAGCTGTACGAGAATATCACAGAGAGATATACTGCACTTTATGAAATACTTGCCAGAATATTGGACATCTAGGAAGAACAGAGCCATTGTATCAATGCAATGGCTCAGAATAGAGTGATCTATTCGTATCTTTTAAGTGTTTATATATTTATTTTGATAACTGTACACTGTATTTTGTTTTTATTTTCATACGGTAAATAAAACCAAACAAATAATTGTCTTGATGACCATACCTCTATCACAGAATGTACCCATCCAGCCATCCTGACAGTCACAACGGTACATGGATTCATCAACGTTGTGGCAGAAGCCGTTGACACACCTATTCTCAAGGCATGGGTTGGGCATGTCATAGACGGGGCAGCCTTCCTTGACATGCATCCGCTCGGTGGCAGCGCTCAGGCTCATGGGTACGCTGTTGACAAAGAAAGCCCGGATACAACCTGCAAGACAGACCAAAGGGAGAAAGGATGTTGAAAAGTCATGATATATAGTACTCGCAGTAGGCAGGCATATCAGTAGTGCACATGGTTATAAAATCAGGATAATAGGAAAATATGGAGATGAAGAAGATAATGATTTATGAACAGAGTAAAGATGGAGAGCAATCCAGGTGAATATAGAGGATTGACACCATGATTGTGGAGATTGAAATGAATGAATGAATTTTTTCCAATCAATTCTAATGCCCCAAATAGCACAAAGTCCTCAACTATTCCTGCTTTGTAATTACTTGTATTGCACATTTACGGTACTCGATGGTTCCACTTACCTTGGAAACTTGACCTGTTGCGTATATGCCAGAGTCTAACGGGCTTTGCCTGCTGATCAGATGGCAAGCCTCCCAGATATAAGGGTCGATTCACCTGCAGGTACTCATGTTCTCCTTCATTACTCTTGGTCTTCCATTCTTTATCATCATCAATCAGCATCGAGACATTGCGTCTGTACAGGATCAGCTGAAGGGTGTGGAACTCGCCATTGTTCAGTTTCTTCTGGTTGAACATGGTGGCCGAAGGAAAGTTGCCTACGTCATAGCTGACTCGGATACGGCCACGGAACAGCTCAACAGCGATGTGGTTTTCATCTCCCATGTACAGCAGGACTCCATTTTCTATGGTGGTGGCAAAGATGAGGGTAAAATTGACTATCTGAGCACTGTTCGGTCTCGGGAACTCCACAAAGCCATCATTGTCCGTCCTGAAGCTGATGCTGGTTGGGATCTCGCACTTCAATCCATAGAAGCCAGGTAAGCAGCGGCATTCCTGGACGTCTGTGGCATTGTTGTTGTAGCACTGTCCATTGTTCTGGCAGCTGCAAGGGGTATCACTGATGTAGATGTTGGCATTCATTTCACAGGTCTGGCCAATGTAACCCTGAGGGCATCGGCAGGCAAACTGGGTGCCATCCTGCAGGCATTCTCCACCGTTCAGACAATGACGGGTGCGGCAATCTTCATAACCTTCGGTGCAGTTGACCCCTCGATAGCCTGGGGGACACTCACATCTACAAGAAAATGACATATCAGAGTGCTTATAATTTCTCTATAATCTGAAGGTTGACATGACATTAATGAATTCTTTTTTTTTTTTTTTTACCTGTTCACTAGTGTTTTTAATTCATTTTTAACAATGAGAGCAAATAAAGTACTGGTTTGGCCTTGTTAACTCTTGATTATTGTCACTATTTGAGCCAAAAAATATAATGAAAATGATGTCAAATTTGATGATGACAAAGATGTGATTGCAATTACCACCTCATCACAAAGAGCAATACAACTAAACAAAATCTCATCTGCATAGCTTAACAATATATATGGTACATGTACTATTTTAAGGAAAAGCTTGAGGTAAAAATACTTGTTAAAAATAACAAATTGTATATTTCCTCTAACATTTTATGAAAAAAAACCTCAGCCTTAGCATTAAAAAAATCTTGGTAAATGTCTTACCTGTAGGCATGACCAAGGTCAAAGCAGACACCTCCATTTTGGCAAGGGTCAGTCATCGGATGACAGAGATCAATGTCCACTTCACAATAATCACCTGAAAGATAAACGCAATAATTAAATTATAACACCTGACTGGGAATAGTAAAAAAAAAAGGTAGATTTCTTGAGCATAAGGTACAGTAACACTCCAGAAGCAATCATTGAGAAATTACAGCTCTGATATTATTCCTAATCTCAAAGTTTATCTTAACCTTTACCTTTCTAAAGCTATATGGAAACCCTTGTTTCAGGAAAGATTGGCATTCAGCCATAGTTGTCCAAGATTGGTTACCCTGTTGCCTCCCAGAATCAAGTGCATTCTCAACAAAGCACATAGGAATAAAAGAATTCTAGTAGTAAATGGGTTAACATTCCCAGGGAGTTAGTTTGAGATTGTTGAGTATTGCTGCCTTTGTTCCTCTTGATGAGGTGATGGAACAGAACCTGGTCCGAGTGGGATGAATTCTTTATCTGCCTCCAGGGAGAGTGCTTTTGGCATGTTCTTGCCTGTCCCAGGAAGCTCACGAGGACCTTTACTCCAGCAAGATTTTCCTGTACCAGGGGCCTACTTTAGGTTGATTATTTTTAAACTTTAATGTGTTTAATGAAGATGAGGAAATAAATTCAATTCAACTTAGCATACCCTTGTAACCTTGTGAGCATCGGCAGGTATAGTTATTGATCCCGTCCACACAGGTTCCGTTGTTGAGACAGAGATGGGCCCGGCAGTCATCTACATTGACTTCACATGTATCACCAGAGAAACCTGTCAAACAGTCACATCTATGGAAAGCAGAGCAAAGGCAAAGAAGGGATTAGTAATAATAATTTACTTCACACACTGGCCCGACGTCAATGAGCCTTTTACAGACACATGTACTCCGGTCATATAATTGTGGCTCATCTGCACGTTAGCACTTTCTTCACTCCATAACTGTTAAAATTCAATTCAAGATTAAATATATTCACTTTCAATTAAAAATACATATCTGTTCTCCACTGGCAGGTATTATGCTTTTCAATAACAAATAGAACAACAGAATATAAAATAACTGTGCATGTATAAATTCAAACCAACATGTAGCAAGGAATTCATTCTAGTTTCAGTAAAAGTTCAGAAATGAGATATAACACTTCTTTGTGACCTGACTGCAAAAAACTATTAACCAGAAAGTTAGCGAAAAATATGATGTAATGGGTTTTGTTCATACAAATTTAAGTGTCTTTTGTTTTTAGAGTTACTGTGTTATGAGCATTTATGAACAGAAGTGGTACATGTTCAATATGCCAGTATGTCTGAACATGAAAGAGCTTGCTGAGTTTTTTTTTTAGCTTGTTCCTTCATGGAACAAAGAGGTCATTACCAAAATTGTTATATCAAGCAGGTATTTCACAGAACCAACCACATTTTACAAGAAAGGATTCATTAATGAACTGAAGACAAGCTCTTCTGTCACTTTTTATATCATTATGTAGATCAGTATTTCATGATATTCATTTCTTCAGAAAAAATATTGAATTTCTCTCACAAACCTGAAACCACCAGCCAAGTTCTCACAGACGCCCCCATTCAAGCATGGCCTCTGGTCACACTCATTGACCTCTGCTTCACAATGTTGACCTTTGAACCCTGCTGGACATTGACACCTATATCTCTCAATGGGATCGGTCAGACAAACTCCTTCATTCTCACAGGGAGCCGACAGACATGGATCACACTTGGCAAGGATGGAAATGTCTGGCTCTTCTGTAAAACCAATAATAATAATCCAGTTAATAATTCTTAATTCATGCATGATTTTGTGAGATGATAAAGATTATATCCAGCTTCCAATTGTGTGAAAATAAAATGATATCCAACTTTCTTCAATTTTTTTTTTTAAAATGTTATCTGAGAGACCTATCATGAAAATTTTGGTTCAGGAATACTTTTTTTTCACACTCTTTCATTCATGCAGTAATTTGAAAGAGTGCCATCTCTTGATAAAGATTGTACAGGCATGGTATGATACATGAAAGAGCAAAGCATTGAGAGAATAATAAGAAGGGCTGATCATTTTCCATCATTTTTTTCTTTTTCTTCTGCTTCTCTACACGTACATCTTTGTTGGTGTTATTAGAATCATAATTAATCTGGAGGTGAATTATCCTTAAGAACACAGAAGAACACATAAATCTATTCCATAACTAGTTTTGATCAGGATACTGTGGCAAATACTAAATGTTTATTTCAGATTTTTTTTTCAATTCTTTCTTTTATTTTTTCCCCTGGAATTCTTCCTTCCATGCTTTCTTCTTTATGTTTGTTTCTGTTCACCAAACATTGAAGCAGAAATGGGAAATAGCATGATATAGAATGTATTTATCTATGTGAATATCTACCTATCTGCCTCATTAAGAATTAAAAGTAAGGAAAGAATTTAGAAAGAAAATAACAAACAGTTCCACATCTACCACAGATAGCAGAACTACTTCCTCTACGAATTCTTTCTCTTTTCTTCTTTCTTTAACTCATCGTTTTATATGCACTTTCTAAGTTATTTTTCCCCCTTTTTTTCTTTCTTTGCTTTTTGTTTTCTTCTTGGTTTTTTTCTCTCTTTCTCCCTTCCTTTCTATTTTTCTCTTTTGCTTATCCTCACATTTCTTTCTGAATTTTTCAATGCACATACTTTCTTTTTCCTTCAGTCCTTCTTGTAAAGAATTAATGAAATCCTCTTTAGTGATGTTAGAACCAGAGCCCTGTAACACAAAAATCAGCACTTGATCTTGGGCTGATATTTACTCCTGATTACTCTGGTTATCATATGAGATCAAGCATATAAACCAACTGTACAATCAAACACTAACATTTGTGTTTAATACAGGCCCCAGCCTTACCTGTACAGAGGAACTTCTTTGAGGGAGCTGTAAGAAGAAGCTTCCCTCTCAGGTTGTATGGATCAGCACAGCTAGCAATGCCTGGTTCCTTGAACCCATCTTTTACCCAGTCTGATAACCAATGAAGGTGGCAATCACAGTAGAGAGGGTTACCACCCAAGGCCCTGTATAGGTAAAACAAAGACAGGTGATTTAGTTGATACCACACATTGATCAACAGAGGAAAAATACCTGTTTTATGAAGCACCTTATTCGTGATTTTCACTGACAAATTTGTTCTCATCCAGTACGATGCAATAATTTTAGTATCTTATAGAGGTTCTCAGAAAAAAAAATCATGGAATCTGTTTTATAAATTTTCCACTTGATTTCAAAGTTTATTCAAGTATTTTGATGTCTCTTTCATTCAATTTATTTGTTACAGTTGCAATTAGTGTATAAAACATATCTGAAACAAAGTAGTACTTGTTTCCACATCATCAATGATGAAGATTATCAAACACCTGGGACTATGTTAAAGAGGCTTTACCAATCACCTCTTCATTCCCCCCTCTCTCCTTTATATTACAATGACTCATTTTTTGTTGTCTATTTCAACCTTTTACATGTTTAAAAGATATTTAATGAAAAAGGCAAAACACAATAAATTAAGAAAATACCACTAATATGAAAAAAAATCAAACTTGCTGAATTATTCTATATTCACATTATTACCCTCATAATTTCAAGAATCACAATACATATCAAACAAAATCTAATGTCTGATGCTATGATACTGGCAAACTAACTACTGTATACTCATCACTAGTTTCCCCTTCCTTTCACTGATGAATAAACCAAGAGTAATTTGCAAATTATGATAATGTTTAAAGGCACAATATTTGTACAATAAAATTACTGTCAGCCAATCAAATTGCACCATTTCAGTAGCCTGTAACAGTAGATTGTAACTTATCACATGACCCTAGCCGAACAGGAACATCCTCCTCGCAAATCACATGAAAGGTTCAATGAGTGATTATTGACTCAGTATCATGTTTTAATACCTGCTACATGAACATTGTCATTTGCAATTACGTGGAGTTGAAAAGTGGAAATTGAAATGAACTACATGTATGAATAGATAATTTATCATTTTTAATAGAACTTTATTTTCAATTTCATGGGTAGACTATAGGGAAAACATATTTTCCCTGTCATACAGTAGTGTGTCTTTA
The DNA here is from genome assembly GCF_037042905.1 of Lytechinus pictus. Taxonomy (NCBI): domain Eukaryota; kingdom Metazoa; phylum Echinodermata; class Echinoidea; order Temnopleuroida; family Toxopneustidae; genus Lytechinus; species Lytechinus pictus. Next base: position 14,610,670 of record NC_087256.1, on the reverse strand, counting down.
TCCCCTTCCTGTGTCAAGACAACGTAATCTGCATGTTTGTAGCTCAATAATAATTACAGATGTATATGTTTATTTGAGGGGCAAATATAGAAGAATATCATGTTTATTGCTTGATTAGCCCAGTAAATCAAAACATCAAAATGAATGAAATACAATTATGTATTAGTTTGTCTTAATTTTTTTTAAGAATAAATATTTCATCAAATTATCAAAATCAATCTTGATATATCTCTATTCAAATTGACTCTGACAATATACTATCCTTGGATAATTTGTTTATCTTTGGAGAATCCTAAACTTTCATCATATCCTCACATTTCTTTTTTTGCTTAAAAATCCATCAAAATTTTTTGGACCGATATCTCTATCAAGGAAGGAGGACATATTTTCTTCTAATCGGAGGAAACAAGACTAATTGGTTGAAATTTCCCCAATAGACTGACCTATATCCATACTAAATTTCTTCCTAGATTCATCACGTAACTGAGGCTTATGAGATTGAAGTAATACATCTATCTCTCAACAATTCCCCATCAAATTACGACCTTTGGAAGTGTGAGGGCAATAGGGAAAATTGTTAGTAAGAAATACTTTGATAAAAAAGTAAGATCATTGTCAAGAAATTCCTCCATCCTTATTTAGGGCCTACTTTATTTTTAAACATGGGTAAAAAAAGTTAAAATGGGATGCAGAGCATTAGAAAGAGAGATTAACTACCAATGTAAAAAAAAAATCTATAAATAGTCAATAGACCAGTCTAAATTACATAACTGGCACTGCTGAAGGGAACAGGGACAGGGTGATGTACATAAAGCCAGGATGATTTTTTTTCAGTTGTGGCATACATGTACATGAAACGTTAATATACTGTAATCAATGTAATGAATTATATTCTAAATCACAGTGTCATTGTGTAAATAATATGCAACACATCATATTAGCACCGAACGTAGTGTTGTTTGTCATCATTATTAGGAATTATGCCGTCCCTAATGGCAAGAAAAAATTGAAATTAGTATTTTCAATCACAATTTGACAGTACATGTAGCTTTTTCAGATGCATGCCACCTTTGATTTTCCAACTTTAATTCAAGGACCTTATCAATGTGAATACACTCTTTGCAACACCAATGCTTTGTGGGGTTTACAGGCAACCTCATAATTGTACAGTGTGAACACTGCCTTGGTGACATACTAGTTAAGTTGTCTTGTTGAGGTCATAAAGGACAAGTTTGATGAGTTGTGATGATGACCGTCCCCCAGGGAATGATTACAAGGAAACGCAAGAAATTTCAAACAGATGACGGCACTAAAAAACAGATGGTTTGGACCCTTTTGTTTCATAAATTAGTACAGGATTAAGGTTTAAAGGTCTTGACTAAATGGAAAATCACAAAGGAATCTGTTTGGAAGATACCGTTTAAGAACCTGACCATTTTGGTGGCAGTGGTTTGTTCCTAAGTTGATTTTCATTTCTGTTTCAAGACAGCACAACCAAAGACAAATTTATGTTTTACATGACAGAGAATATATATATATTTTTTTTTTTGGGGGGGGGGGTTACAAGCAATATCAATCATGATATAAATGCATACAAAAATGATGTAATTTCAGGATGTAAAGAATCATTCATAAAGTGCACAACAAATGTTTTCGGCCACAAAAGGAACCTTTAAATGGGGATAATCTCCATATTTTCCTTGAAACAAAGTGGCATCATCATATCTGTCATGATTAATCTGGGACATTTGGCCGACTGAGTTCAATCTATGTTCGGGAAATTAAGCTGGTCAGGAGAAAATCAGAAGCGTCCTGCCAACGGCGGTATTTATCGTGATTGGAGGACAAAGTCATGAACAAGAGATAAGTAAAGGTTCAGAGCCACAATAGACAGAGGTATGAAAGCATGAATTGATTATGTTGGGGAAAAGACAAAAATAAGTTTGCAGAGAAAGTCACAAAAATGAAGCAATGACTATTAGAGAAGGGATGAGGTAAATAAGGTAGAGAGAGACAGCGAGAAAAACGGGGAAATGGAGACAGAGAGAGCGAGGACAGAGGGGGAGAAAGACAGGGAGACAGAGGGTGAGAATAAAAAGATAAACAAAATAGAATAATATTTCAACTGTAATAAGAGAAAATAGAAATAATCTGAGTGAAAGGGAAAAAAAGACTGTAAAAGAAAAAAAAATAAAAGAATTTAAAAATTAGGGCAACGAAAGGGAGAACCAAAGTCATACATATAACAAACAAAAGAAAGGAAGAAAGACAATGAGCCAGATTGAAAAGAACAAAGGGCAAGAATAGGAAGAACGTACAAAAAACATATTTAGTAGTTCTTTATACAAACTTGATTTGGTGAACTCGGAAGTGAATGGTTCAAACTTAAAATATAGTTCAAGCTTTTTTCAACAGAAGATTGATGACTGGGGGACTAAATCAGTAGGGACATCAAAAGAGGCTCTGCCACAAATGTTCTACTGGTCTTGTTAATGCCATGACACTCTAGATATTACTCATACCAACTAGCCCACAGCTGCCTAGGCAGCATGCACATGTTCTTTAGGCAGCTGTAAAAATGAATAGAACAGGGAAAACATGATGTCTTTTACCGATACTTAGTTTTAATAATATTTTGTGCTTGATATATGGAAATCCTAGCATATAACTTGCACCAACATCTCTCATTCCCTTTCTAAACTTCAATAATTTGTGATCATACTTACAGATGAGTGAGTGATGTGAAGTCTGAAAATGTGCCTTCTGAGATTGCTGAGATGTTATTGCCATGGAGAGACCTAAACGAGTGTAGAAAAAAAATGGTTTTCAACATTTGAATTTTTCCACATACATAATTAGACAACAAATATCTAGCTAATAACTCATTATTTTTCACATAGACTGCCTCATGATAGCAAGGATCTAGAAAAAAAATCCCAGACATATTACAAGCAGTACATGTATTTCAGAAATTGTTCTATACCTGATGCAAACAAGAATCAACACTTTCCCTGTGTGGTTACCAATAAAGATAATCACAATTATTTTCTTTGCATTACTTCAAGTTCATAATATCTAAAGTTGTCCATTAATGTCTTAAAATCTACAAAAGTAGAATTGCATTCAAAGAATATAGTACCGGTAATAATATATATATGTACATTTTACAGCTTAAACTTTTGTTTCCTGATAAACTGTATTTTTATTCATCTTTAAAATTCTGTTCTGATACACAATGTATCAAAATTACATAAATTGGTCGTCAATCACAGCTTCATCTTTTCCGAGGAACACAGTTAAATCTCTCTAGGAAGAAATCAATTTAGCACTTAACTTTCCTTCTTCAATCCATTGGTAAATTGTTGAGCACATAACCCATTTCTTTTTTGGCCCACGCTTCTGGAGCCTCAATAAAAATGAAATTAAGATTTGGAATGAAAAACAATAGCCAGATCCAAAGCTTGCCAGGATTGTCACAACTTATTTTGAACTCAAATTGATCTTTTTAGGCCACTAAGAGTACAGCATTTTGAGTCATGAATACAGTAATTACTCCATCTAGCACTTTAAGGCATCTTCCTTCAAACTGTTAAGTTTACAATGGAAATTTCAAATTTGTAAAAAGAGTTGACTATTTAATATGTTTTTCACACCAAACATACATTCTTATGTCAGCCCTTTATCACCCCTTCCCCATGCTCAAAAGTGACTTTGCACAAAGTATAATATTTCAACAGTCAAATTTTTTCCTCTGTTTGTAGTAAAAAAAATTATTATCACTAATATAATAGGTTTGCATGTTTTTAAACTGAAAAAACAACAAAAAAATGAAAAGGAACATATCAAAGGAAAAGAGGGCTAATATAATAAAATATTCACAATACAGAAAGCATGATACTTCTTTCTGTAGCGAGTCATTTCATAATCAACAAATAAGATATATGAAACTAGAGATGGCAGTTATTAACAGGGTCTAATTTCAAGAATGTCATCAGCAATGACAAAATGTCAATCACTGACATTTTTGGTGAAATCTTCCTTTTTTGACTGACTGATAAACAATGAAAATGGAGTCAATTTGAGGTCTTTGACCCAGCAAATGGTAATTCAAGGAACTGCAACTTGTCATTGGTGACATCCTTCAATGGAAGATAATCATGTCCCTTTGATAGGATCTAAAGCCATTGATCATTGGGTTGATCATTTCGTAGCTCATCAGGGGTCTGGTTCATACAGACTTGTAATAATAACAAATGCAAAATTTCTATAACAAGTTTACTATAAGCCAATCAGATTGAAGGATTACAGTAGCTTTTAACTGTTATTGCAAATTTGTTATAATCAAAGGCACCAGGTATAAATATAATCACTAACCATCAACTAACCTGGTAAAATAAATTCTCAAACAATTACATGCGTTTGAACTAAGATGAATTCAATGCGAGGTCTTTGACCTAGCAAATCTTTCTGCACCATCCTCATTCAATACGTTTCAAGTCTGAATAGCATCAAACCACACCAAAACCTGTGAGAATTACACTGTAATGATCCACCTTGCAGTAATATCATCTGTTTTCTACATATTCAAAATATTACTCATCCTCCAGCAACTCGAAAGAACCATCTTCTTCTGTTACATCTCTACCAACCCAAGTCAATGCCCCTAAACGACCTCCGAAGACTGATTTCTCCTCACACTTTCAAACCTCCATGGACCGGCTCCAATCCAAAGTTTCCTTTTTCGACATATGTAATGTATTTTTTCCTCCTTTAAGAGCATTTGTAGAGACTCGTGAGGCTAGACTTTCAGATGTGATAAGTTTTAAATTAGATATGACATTTCTGAGTTTAGTCATCCGTCGTCACTGAATGGAATAGTTGATGATCTGAAGTTGCGGTGAGCTTAGAGTTCTCAGAATAATTAAAGCATGAACTCTGACTAGATTTGGATCAAAATATAATTTCTTTTTACAATCCTATTTCATCTTTCATGCTAAACCATCTTTTCATCATCAACATTCTCCATATTGGTATATGAGGCATACATACTACATCATTTATTTTCTTAATTTGAAAAAAAATATATAATAAACGTATAAACTATCCATTCTTTATACATGATACAGTATGTCAATGATTATCTTCTCATTACTTGCCCTTGCTTTACTGTTTACTATTGAATAAACATCTAACACTGTCTTTTTATCTTTTTTCTATCTTTTTATATATTTCTATTCTAAACTCATTTGAAAGTACCCTTTATAAGTGAGACCTTATCTAATACAGGATCCCTGTTACAACTCGAGTGTTAGATTGAAGTTGCTGGATATTTTTATTGTTGCAGTTTTTAAGGGGTGAGCTATCTGCTTTAAATGGAAATATATTTATTATATAAAGACTATAATTTAAAAAAGACAGAAAATAGACAGAATGTTAAAAAAAGCAATATGAATCATCTTATTATATCAAGTTTCATCTAATCACAGAATCTCTCCTTCGTTATTCATAAGGTTATAGAACATTCCATCCAGAGATGCATTAAACACTACTGCAGTACTGCTACTGGCACCCTATTCAGACAAATGAAAGTAAATTGTATAGCTTCAGATTTTATCATAACACTGCCAACAGAAACTTGTTTTAATAAAATAGGGCCTGAAGCTTAACTCAAGAAAAGTTAACGTGAAACATTTTTTAGATTAATTCTTTAAAATTAAGATTAATTGGTACTGTAGCATTATTTGCATTTCTATAGAGAAGAATACACATTCACTTTCCATCACCTCCTTTAAAATGGGATGAGAGCTTTGGTTATTTTTGATAGTGTGAATGTGCACATTTTTCTTTTTTTTTACAAGGGAATGAAAAAACGATCATCCTATGAGGGTCTTAATGGCGGCCATATCTTCAGGATCTCCCAAACACTTTAAGGTTTTTGGATATATCATCCCTACCTGTATTTTCAGTTTCATATCAAATTCCTGATTTCTTGAAAAAGCACTTTGCATATAATAATAACTTTATTATTAATGGCATAGACAAACTCTAGTGTGAATGGCCCCATTGCCTCAGCTACTTGTAGCAAACAGCAGTGATACGGTGTGCTGATGTGTATCTGACATTGAACAGGTTTCTGGATTAGGTGGGCATTTCATAAAGTATGGACCGTTATAAGCTCCTGAAATCCTTACATCTGATTGGCTCAGGACAAATGTGTGAGTGCATAATCACTGACAAGATGCTTTGTGAAAAGCACCCCTGGTTTTTTGTTTAGGAGGTGAGTCATGGTAGCACAGACAACAAACTTTGGGTCATGTTACAGAGGTAGGAAAGTGTCACGTTTCCTTACTACATCATAAAATTTAGAATGGAGAGAAATTTGAAACAGGCATCGGCCATAAAAATGTTCTTGTATCAGCCAACATTGGCTTTAATCTACTGTACGCCCTACTAGCTACTCTCTGAACTATATTGCTAATTGAAATTTACAATGTGCTCTGTCTGGTTAAGGACATGCATCTACATAAACTCTCCATAGATAAATTAGCAACGCCTATGACATGGGGCAAGTAAGTAATGTTGCTTTAAATGGATGAATTAATTCAATAATTTCTTAATCAACATTGCCCTTGATATTCTAACAATAATAAATCAATTGTTACATAATAAAAGTACTTAGTAAAAACACATACTAGTGCTTTTAAACCTATGACAAATAGACATGTTTTTAATCATTTTTTATTTAAGAGAAGAACAAACTGTTTAGATTAGATTACATATATATAATTTTCCCATAACTGTATAATTATGCTACTGTTACTGCTATTTTAACAGTGCTTCTTTTATTACATCTTCTTCTACTCCATCACCACCAGTGTTAATAAAACTACTACTGCTACTACTTAAACTATTACTAATTATCATACAGGTATGTATCAAGAGGTTTGTATTTCAAACTAGAATCATGCATCTTTGAAGAACTAGATATATGTTTAAATACTGAAAGTGGAATAAAAAGATTTCAAAATTCTTGAAACCACTAAGAAACTTTCCATTCACTTCATGAGTCAGGAGATAACCTCTAAGTTTACTATCTTAAAAACAAAAGTTTCATTTCTAATCAATAAAACTAAAAATAAAGGCCTACTTTTGAAGAAAAAAAATACTTTACCCATAATACAATGATCAGGTTTGACATCTTAAGTCCCTGTTGGCCTTAACAATGATCTAATTATTGTTCTTAATAACTTTTCTTTTATTTATTTATTGAAAAAAGAAACATTGACATCAAATTTCCTATCTAATCTTCTACAGGTTGATTAGAAAGACTCATCTTTCCTCCCTGGTTGTATTAAGAGGGGATATTCACATTTCATTACAGATCATCTTACATAATGGCCTATCCAGAAGGTCAGTCATAGCAGATGAGAACAAACATATCATGTTTTATTAGACTCCGAGGACGAATTCTGATATCTGTTTTACTTGTTTCCTTCATAAACATTACAGCGATTCACAAGGCGGTCATCATGGAATGATAGTCCCCTCTCTTCCTGAACCGAATCATGACAATCATCGTAACAATGGCAATACTAGAAAGGAAGTGATACATGGGGGCAGTCTGGTGTTGGTTAGGGCCTTGGAGTAGATCGGGCAATCGGGGAGTTCAGAAGTTAGATTGCATGTATAGTCGGCTCGGAAGGAAAGGAGCATCATCGAAACCATAGATGTATGAAACTGATTCTAGATACTGTAGCACAATAATAATACTTTGTTTTATTTCTAAGGCCGTGTTGAGAACAATTAACAATATGTGTGGTCTCTGATACACAATTTTTTTTCTTTCCTTATTCGCCTTTGGAACAGCCCAATATTAAAAAGAAGCATTCAAGAATGTCTCATAAACAATAGCATTATCAATTACATTGTAAGATACATTGTTGAATACTTCTTTGTAACATGGGGCTCTAAACATAACAAAGAAATTGCAACAATTTGCACTTAAACAAAAAAATGAAGAGTTATAAGTGTTTGAAGATTAAAATACCTTGCCAAAAGTCAATGGCACATCTTTCGCGCAGGAATCCTGCAGGCGGCCATTCATTACAAATTCTCACCCTCCACCAATGAAAACCTATGCAGAGTGCAGTAAAAAAACTTATAAAAAAGATGCATAGTGCCTTTATAGCGAGAATCCAACTAAGTAAAAGACGCGGCCGTCTTTTGACAAGGTACCGTAATAAGTTAAAGACCAGGGAGGCTATATTTTTAATTATTTCTTGGTTTCAGAAGTGCACGCTTGTGATGGTCATGTCTTAAATAAAAGTGCGATGAGAGCAAATCTATCTGAAATTGAAATTGTTCTCAACTCTACCTGCTTTAGTACACCTTCAAGATCAATTTTAAGATGAGATCGATTCTTATCAATCATAACAATTCATGAAACAGGGTCCTTTTATTCTATACTTACAGAATTCGAAGAGAGAAGAGTCCCATGAAAGCACCAGATGGAATACAGCTGATTCGGTTGTAACTCAGAATCCTGCAAAATATTGAGAAAAAATTTCACGATAATATGTAAGGATCAATTGATTTTATTTCTATATTTCATCACATTCTTTGTACTACATGTACACTCTACAGCATGATTGAAACCTGGTAAAGCATTTTCTAGTAAAGCCGGTGTCTAGAGCTTTGATAGAGTTTAGATGATAATGTGAATTATGTATTTTATCGTAGAAAGATACCTTCCACAAATAACAATATCCCTATGGACAATCCTCCAATCACTGAGGAAGTTAATTGTCATCCCCAACAAATGCTCCTGATGTAATGTTATGAGAACCAATATAAGTATTTTATCGGTATATCATATAATAATGCACATATCGTGCAGAATCTATATTATATCAACAGGGCCAACACTGATTTGACACAGGTACATCACCCTTATTTTTTTTGGGGGGGTGCTAAATATAGAAGGGTTAACATTTATTAAGAAAAGTTAATTTTGATAAGAAATAAAAGAGGAATTTTATAAAAATCAAACAACATTAAGACTTTAAATTTGGAGAAGGAAGACAGAAGTAAGCTTCAACATAAACCCATGATCGAGGGAAATTAGGAACAGGGAAGGCGTGACAATTTGGAAGAAGGAAATTACACTTTAGAAGAAGGGAAGAGAGAGAGAGAGAGAGAGAGAGAGAGTAGAAGGTATACTTCCATGGGTTAGATGTCACAAGATAAAAATCACCTCTCCTTGAAGATGGATACCACGAAATCCTAATTAAATTAAAAATCCACAATCTATGTAATGGAGACAAAACCTCCGTATCTCTACTGCTGATAGCTGAATGCAGTAACAGTGCTGATATTTTGCACGTACACACATGGACAGCACCACAGTAGAAGGACTTTCCCGCTCAGATAACTGACCAAGAAAGGGAAGTGGGGTAGGAGTCTGTTTTTGACGACAAATGCCTAGTATCTCTTGGAGACTGAACATCAATACAACAAATTTCTCCAAATTGATCTTAAGGATAAACTAGAGTAGTCACAGAGAGCAATGATCTCAAAAGTTTCCAAAAACCATGTTTAATTGTTACCATACCAACATAGATATAGGTATAGTATTAAGTTCTGACATGGTTTACACAAATGAAATATATTTAATCTAAACTGAATCCAACAGAGTATGCTGAGAGTACAGCCAACACAGTTGAGTGCATCTAGGCATGTGTATTATTTCAGCTTGGAAAAAACAGACCTACATTGAAAATGAAATACCAATTCAAATAAAATTACCAGGACAGTTTATTGGGTTATATCTAGGTACATCTACAATCTCTTTGATATAAAAAAAAAAAACCTTTTCTCTACTATTAAATTCATCTTATCATGAAGATAATCTCATACATTAAAAAAAAAAAAATTTGTATTCCAAAACTTTATAAAAAGGCCGAGATAGAAGAAACCTGGGCCCCGTCTTACAAAGAGTTACAATTGTAGTAACTCTATGGAAATCTATCAGTGTCATAATTTTTTCTTTAGGAAATTTGCACAATATCCTATGAAAACAAAGAGAAGCATACTCAATTGTAAAAAAAAAACAGTTAATGTAGGAATATACCTCATAAGTAGAAAATATTTTGAAGAAACATGTATTTCAGATATTGACATTGCTGGCTTTCCATAGCTGTGATTGTAACTCTTTGCAAGACGGGGCCCCGCTTGTAACTGTACTTATTGAACAGGGACTGACATCAACACTGGACGGGGAAACAGTGAATGGGGCATGATGGGAAGCAACTTAGAGGACGTTAAAGCAGCCAGACTTCACAGTCAGATAAGAAGACCAAGGTAGGTTGGGAATGACAAGGGGGGAAGCAGGGCATGTTTACCCCTACCGAGTGATGGAATCCACAACACAGGGGTGCGGGCATGCACCCCTCCACAAACTCTTACTCATACCAGAGGTGGAAATCCCCGTCCTCCGGAGTTTCTTGGGAGTTTGTCGGGCTTCAGTCAGTGATTATTCTTGCTGTCAACACCCCTAATGAGGTGTGTTGTATTTCCCCCCTTCTTTTTGCCTGAAGCCTTCCCAGGAAGCCCCAAACCAACCTTTGTATTGTGCCTTTCCCCCCTCCTCTTAAAGCCAGCCAGCCAGTATTATTTCAAGTAAATTGCAGACTAGGTGCGTCTAAGACCATGTTCTATTCAGAAAGATATGATTCACCTTTTCGATTCACCCAAAGCCTAGTTCTAAGCACCTACTGCATATAGAAGGCAGACATTCCAATTTCTGAATCATTAGGGTAAATTCAATTGCATTTGAATCACTCAAAATGTTCAATAATTTGTTGAAAGAATAAAAGAAGAGTAAACAGTTTATGTTTTTTCAATGATTCAAACTTGAAAAGAGAGAGAAAGAGAAAAAAAAATTTTTTTCCACGTGTACCCCATTTCTTCTCAATTCCAGGGGTGTTTCACAAGTCTTAAAATCAATGTTAATAATCAATTACAACACCAAATGAGGTTGGGGTTCAAATAGCCTCTAATGAGATGTTTCACAAAGGACCTTCTCTTGAATTACAACCTTTATCCTTATTTGGGGGGGGGGAATTTTCAAAATGATTCATATCATCATTTAGAATATTCATGAAACACCCCTGGTCGTGATGTAACCATCATACTTACAGAGTTGAAAGTTTGGTCATGTTGGCAAATGCAAAATCTGGTAGCATCGCGATCTGGTTCATACTAAGGTCTCTGTAAAGTGGGGGGAAAAAATGCAATTCATGATAGGAATGATCAAATAATTAAAATACAAACTAATTTGTAAGCATAAGGTTAACTGGTAGCTCCCATAAAATAATAGTAAATAAAAGTAAATCCATACAAGACAATATGATTACAACACTATCACTTATATGAAAAATCTCACTAATGAGAAAGTTTAAAAAAATGTACTACAAAGATTATAGTGTGAAAAGTTATTAACTTTCCATATCTTTATGCAATCCTATCACAACTGAGAAACCAAGTCTTTCAACATCAATTTTCAAGGAAAATGATGGCGACACGTTTGTTATGGGATTTTTTGTATTTATGTCCGTCACCCTAAACTCACATAACCCGAACTTAACCCTGCGATGGAGCAAAATACACAGAGTAGACGGGGGATGACAGCCCACAAAACATCTCTTTCCTGATAACATCTAATTCAATTAAATAATCACTCAAAAATAACACGCTAGACCACGGAACCATGCTCTTCGTTTTCAATGAGAATCACAGGAGCATCTTCACGACGACGTTGGGAGACAAGATTGGGCTTCCTGGGGAACCGTGATAGAGCAAGAGATATTTAGGAAGTTGTTTCATTACCGATGATGTAAAGGGGATGCGCGTGAATTAAGATTGGAAGGAAGAGAGGTATAGGATCATAGAAATAGGCCCAGTGGGAATTGAACTTAGGGATCAGATATGAGACAGGTTCAATTAACTTTCTTCAAATACCATAGACTGGTATCATAGTAGAGTAGACGGTTACGTATAATTTCAAGAAGGAATCCACATGTATGCACATCTCTGAGTGACAGATTTGACAGAATAGCGCCTTCGGGGCGAAAGTAACACATAATGTATAAGGATTCTAATGAATCAAACTTTGGTGGTTTTTTTTCTATTTTGAAAGAGGTCATGGAGAGGAATTTTTTTCAAAAATGTATAACTCATAGACTTTACAGCTTGGCAATCCCATGAAATATGTGAATCTAATTACCTATATGTGGGAACTTTCTGAAATTATTTGTCTTTATGGCTATGGAAATTTGTAATGCGATGAAATTCTCATGAGCAGTGAAGTGAAAATTGAGAAGAAAAAAATATAAAAATGGGGGTCGGACAAAATGGTGAAATAGCCAAGCTTTTGAAAAGGGACTGTTCCACATACATGTAACTTGCATTCAATATCTTCAACATTGGTTCGACAAGTCTGCTGCCAACCTTAAAAAACAAAGTGTTTTTGTAGTTTGTAAGAGTAGCTCAGTGGCGTACAAATGGGGGGGGGGAGCTCTCGCAGGCCTCAATTTTTTCCCAACCAAGAAAAAAGAAGAGAGAAGAAAGAAAAGGAAATAGAGAAGGGTGAAATATAATTTTATTTTCTGAAAATAATGTAAAAATCCATAATGAAATTGGATTTTCGTAATAAAAACGTCAAAATGTTTGCTTTCTTGCTTTGCTCACGCGCAATTTCTTATAAATTTTACGCAATAGGCTATATCTAGCCCTCTCAAAAATTTTAAATCATTACGCCACTGCAGTAGCTTGATATTTTATTGCCACTGAAGACAAGTGTACTGAAACAGTTCCCTTCACTGCCTAACCTTCGAAGATATATTTTGTTTTAAACATAATATTGATTCAAATGTCCGCTCCCAACCGATCTTACAGTGTTTCAGTTGCATGTAACTTTAATTGCTATCGATAACAAGTTTACTGAAACAATTCCTCTCATTAGACACATGGTGGTATCATTCTAATTTCAAATAAACTACATGTGTATCATTCCTATTAAATGTGTATCTATAAACGTTACCAATCAGCTTAAGTTATAGATTAAAGATCTTTTTTCTCAAACAAGATATATTTTCTAAACTAATGCTTCATGTACTTAAGTTTGAATTCATTGAACTTACAATGTATGAAGACTCTTCAATGTGCTCAGTCTTTCAGGTACTGTGATCAACTGGTTTGAATCTAAGTACCTAGAAGGGGACAAACAGTTAAGGTTTTATTACAACTTATAAATATACAAAAATGTCTTTATGTGTTTCTAATAGCCTGTATACATTTTCTAAGATGCAAGTATGCTACAGCATTATAAAGGAAAATATTGCAAACCTTTCAGACTTATATCATTTCAGCTTTAAGCAATGGTTTGGAATACCTGTATTCCTCTATTATCGTATTGGTTTGAAATAACTATATTCCATAATGATATCTCTCAGAGCATTGCGACAGCATTTGCTTCCATTTTCATTCCAATCATCCAAAGTTGCAAATCTCGAGCAATATTCAAAATTAATTTGATATGAAGTACATGTAACTGCTTGAATCCCAAACAATTTTTTCTGAAAGCTAAAAAATTACAAAAATAAATTTCCGTTTAAACTAACCTAGAAACAATACATGTATGTTCTTCTTTATTTGTCCAAAGGTATTTACTTTACTAACTACTACATTTAGATTTGTAACATTATGAGAAAACGATTAAAAATACTTAAGCTTAGAGATTCAACACTGTTCCTTTTAGGGAATATGAAGGATAGATGAATGGAGGAGAGGTAAGTGGGATAGACTTACAGTTCAGTAGCCCCTGTTGGGATGTTACGAGGGGGTAAAGTGAGTTCTTTACGGCTACACCTGACCACCGTACCACTGCATGCACACTCCCTGGGGCAGGCGAGGGAGGGGAGGCAGCTGTTATGATCATTACCTGTCATAGCACCAAAGGAACACACAGATACAACTAATGTTAAAGAAAGTAACATATAAAACATTCATAAAACAATACATGTATCAAAAAGTTAAGTGTCTGATGGTACAAAATGACGCGCAAGACGTGATAGAGTAAGCAATCTATTCAACTTAGCTCAATGAATTTTAAATAGAAGGTCTCTCTCTCTTGCCAAATGCAAAATAAATGCACAAATCAGAAAATTTGCTATTTGTGTTATACACCACCTTATAAGTTTGAGAAATTTCAGAAAATCAGGAAAAATAGACCAATTCTTATACAGCAATTAAATTTTTGAAGACAGGGTAAGAATTTTAAACCATGTGAAAAGTCTGCTTATACCCCGTATAGACTAACAAACTGTTAACTTTGCAAGCTTAAAGTGATGTTAAAAAATGACCGTAACAATAACTCTATTACAGGTGCAGTAAGCAATCCATCAAAAACAAATCTTCTTTTAAAAAAAAGATGTATGTTGGACATTTAAGCTCTCATAGATCATACATGTTGGACATTTCAGCTCCCATAGATCCACATAAAACAAGTTGACTCTCTTTAAAAATGCAAGATCCTAAAAATGGGAGTGTTTTTTTTTTTCAATATTTATTCTTTTTTTTTCTGACTTTGCATGTTGAAACACTTTATGAAATGATAATGATAGCCTCTCACAATCAACCAAATGAACAAAAGACTCGAAAAAACTTGACATGTCTATTCTTAATGAGGTAAAGAGATATATGACCATACATGAGGAGCTGGTAAATGACCTGAGATGACCTCAGCTTGACTGTTATGAGCAATCAATTTTACAATACAGTGAGATGATGAGTCAGCTGTAATTGGAAAAAGATGTTCGCAGTTTCATTCTCTTTTGTAGTAATGCCAGGAATCCAAAATGACAGAAGAGAATCCAGGAACCGGATAGTTCAGAAAGTGTTTGTCTACAGGAAGTACTGCTTTCAAATAACCAACAAAGCTAGAATTAGAAGCAGATATTTTGAGGATTCAAAAAGGTGTCTTGAAGCAACCTCCTGATAATTTAAATATTGAGCTCTGAAACATTAGCTCATCAATCTGTATCTGACGTTTCATATTATTGATATGTTTTATCATCAGTCATTTTACTTTTACAATATTATGGAAAATAATTCATTGAAGTGGCATCTACATCAATATCACTGATCATTATCATCATCACCATCATCGTTGTGGTTGCTGTTGTCTTCATTATCATCATCAACCCTGTCACCATCACAACATCACCACCACCATCATCATCATCATAAAAAAATTTACATTTTTAACCATCATCACCACAACCATCTTCACAATCATCATCATCATCATCATCTACATCATCTTTTTAACCATCATCACCACAACCATTTTCACAATCATCATCATCACCACCACTATCATCAATGTCATATCTCTTACCTTCACATGTGAACTGGTCTCTCTGAAGCGTCTGGATGGGCGTGTCCTGGAGAGCTGAGGGCTCCTGACAACGTGGTTCTCCCGTGATGATCTGACGGGCCGACAGGTAATCTGGTAGCCAAGACAGATGACAGTTGCAATTCAATGGGTTTCCAAGCATATTTCTGATGAAAGAAAAACCACGATCAAATTGAAACAAATTCTGGAAAAGAGACCACATCTATAAGCTGGTATGCACAGAATCCTTCTCCCCTCAACATTGTTGGCAAACCATTTTTTTTTTCAAATCCTCCATAAAAAAATCTAAATATGAATTCTTTTCTCCTAATAGATACATGTAAGAACATAATAGCCATGAAGTTCCAAAGGTTAAAGGTAATTACGGTGAATGCTGCCCCTCTCAAGAATACTGATAACTTTCTAAATATCACAATACTTATACAAAATGTTGGTACGGATGTGATGTATATTCAATATTTTTATATGGAGTTTGTACATATTTCAGATATTTGTGATCATAATGTAGCAAAAAGCAGGAAGACACAGATCATCTGAAGCCAAGTAGTTTATCAATAGGGATGAAGATATCAAAACATGAACCACTGTTCATCTCTTTCCTAATCTCAACCCCAACACCATTTTATAATCAACCAACTATAGAATTACTGCAACTAGCACTTTGCTACTATTAGAATTCACATGAATCAGCAGAAGTTGAATTTGGAAGTGAAAATCAGACCTCACATGGAGGAAATCTGTCAACATTTTCTGACCACACTCCCCTTTCCTCAAAGGATCAGATCACAAATGATAGTTCTAGCTGGAAGTGGTCACCACAAAAGGAGTCAAGTTTGGGTCAGAATACTGTTGATAGCCGGTGTATGTGTAAGTAGTCATGGCAACATGTTTCATGAAGATGAGGAGCAAACACATAGAGTGGGGAAACATAGGGATCAAAAGGTTGGGGAGAGGTGGAGGAGAGGGAGTGAAAGGGAAGAAAAGTGGGAAGGAGAGAGCGTGACAGAAAGAGAGATGGTTTCAGAAATAGGGTGAGAGAGAGAGAGACAACAAAGTTTAAATGAAATTAAAGAGAGAAAGCTGAAGGAAAGTTATAAAAAGAGAAAAGTGATGATGGGGGCAAAAAAGAAAATGACGGAGGACAAGAAAGAGGAAAACCAAGACTGAAATAATAAAAAACAAAACAAGAAACTAATCATATGAAGAAAAATAAGTGAGATAAGGGAATACATTTTTTTTTTACTTACAATGTAGCTAAAGCTTTCATTGAATCCAAAGAACCAGGCATGATGGTACTGATGGCATTATCATATAATGACCTAAGATCAAGAAAAAAAGTGACAAATACTTTAAATTACTATTTTCCATTTCATTAATTTCCAATGGAGCTACATAGAATGGCATGAAAAAAAAATACATAGACATGAAATGACACCCCCCTCCCTTCCCCAATAAACAAAGCTAGCAAGAATGGACCCAGTACAAAGACATTATAAGACAAAGTATGCTAAACAAACCTAATCCGATACACACAAGAAATGTTGACAATAATCTACTAAAATTATTCTGTTACAACCAGGGCAACTACCTTCATTTTCCCTCTTAAATCATTCATTTCCCCCCCCCCCCAAACACCCAAATTTCAATAAAGCCCCCCAAAAAATTCAGGAGACAAAAGGGATTATTCCTTGTGAGACTGAAATATATTTTTGCAGTGATAGGCCTATCATATATTCTTCAAGAGATTGACCAATTTGTAGAGAGAAACATCTAGTTAAAACATTGTCCTTGAACCTGACCCACATGGGAAGAAGTCATTATAACTCCTTCCTTTTCAGCCAAATTGACAAAAAAATGCCTACTATTACGGAGACAGACTTTATTTCCAAAAATGATAAAGCAAATTTTCGTATCAGAAATCCATCATTGGCTAGACTATAACAACGAATGACAAATAATGTTTGTGACAGTCACTTTTTGTCTATTAATTATTCATCCCTTTGTAATTCTTATCCCCTATCTTTCTTCAAGCAATTTCTACATGTATAAATCACAAGATTTGGGACCCTCTTACTGAAACTGGAATATCTGATTGGCCAATAGAAAAATTGTCATATAAATTTTACACTTGACTTTGACATACTTTTTGGAACAGGAAATTGATTTTATTCACTACTTGTACTTATTAAGCAATTGACACAAAACAATATTGAAAGCGCAATATACAATATTTTACGCTATACACATCAAATGTACGATTCATATGTATTGTAATGTAATGTCAGCCTCTAATGAACTGGCAGCTTGAGGTCAGTGAAACCAAAAATATGCATATAATTATTTCAACCGATACCAGTTTATTTCTAAATTTTCAAAACTTTCAGCAAGGGGAAATGAGTAAATCCCAAGCTAAAAGGGGAGTTTATGAATCTACACAAGGGATTTATTCCCATATGTCATCAAAAGCCCAGATATCTTAAAATTTGAGTCCAACCTTAATCCACGAGGGGGGGGGGGATACCTGAGACTCAAAACCTTGTAGTAACTTAAGGTTACCTTTGAGGTCAGACATAGCCATTCATCAAAATTCTAATTGGCAGTGACAAACCCAAGATTCAAATCGGAAGTGGACATAGGAAGTATCATGCCAGGCTAGAAACTATGATCGTCCGACAGCGATGATGATGGATGCCAATTTGATAAGTGTCAGACGACAAGACAACATTTTGTCCACTTCAGCATGTATCTTGTCTCATCTCGTGGGAGTCTATCATTATGTTTGCATTTGTCTCTTAAGGATTTTTCATCCCTTTTCCGTGTTTACATATCGAGCTCTTAATCAAATGTGATGTATTTTGCAAACTTTCCTCCGCTGAATTAAAGCTCGAGTTCTATTTTAGTTTTCTTCTTCTTCCTTTCTGTCTACATTCAAATTGAGCCTTTTCTGTGTTCACATTCTCTCGCCTACTTTAATATGGATGGATCCACTCAATACAATAAAATAATATCATATAAACTGCATGACTAATGAATTTTACACAAAATGATAATATATTCATAAGTTTACAATGGACATTCTACATCACAGTTCACAAGAAAATTAGGAAGGATGAAACTGCGTAAGGAACTACATGTTGTACCAAACATTGTAGCCCTGATTAAAAAAAAAACACACCCTCACTGGGGTGTAAGATTGATATAGGCTTTATACTTACAGGAGTCTGACTGATTTTAGTCCTGTGAATGTCTCATTGGTGATGCATGACAACCTGTTGCTCCGAAGCATCCTGTTATAATAATAAAAACATAAAAACTTATATATCAGATATATATTAATACATCTACCCTATGACAGTTGGACTGCAAGACTATACCTGTTTTACTTTCATATTACATGTTTGTGTAGTACTTCATGATGTGTGTAGATATATACAGTTATTCTGTCCAGGTTGAACTTCCATAAATCTCGCCAAGTCAAATCGACCGTGGCTGGGGACACAACTATTCTCAAAATGAGATTGTTGACTATTATGTAACCAGTATATTCATTTCTTATTTACGATTTTGTATATTTTTGTTTGGTATCAGAATATTTCATAAAAGTATACCATAAAGAGATATATGGTGTATTGAGTTATCATTAAAATCATCTACAGAATGTACACGTATATACTTTATGTGATAAAATCCTTTTCACGATGAACCATACTTCTATTTTTCATTGAGGTAGTAAAAAGGACAGATGAAGTGGAAAGCAAAAGAATGATTGACAAAAGGATTCAAACCCTGAGATATAAAGTGACAAAAGAGAGATAAAGGTTTAAATTTGCCTTGTACATGTACAGGTGTAAATGCTAGTGCTAATGTTTACTAGGATTTGAAATGTCTCGCCCAGCTAAAAATCCCCCAGACCGTAACACACCTGAAGACAGACACATTAATTCTTCTCCTTGAGTATATATTTCATCACATTGCTTGATTTTGAGCAGGAAACTGGAGGGAGTGTTTGGCTAACCCTTATTTTTCATAACTTCATCAATAGGTGAATGAATAACGACCGTGTTGATAGGTGTTCCAACGCAACAAGGCAGAGGCTAATTATTCTGTGCATTTTATTCAGAATAATGTCATATCTAATTTGGAAGTGATCAACTCAAAATTACTCAGGGGTGATAAACAGCAATCTAAATATAATTTCTAAAATCATGTGCAGATTGATCGCTTTTTGAGGGATGAATGATCATATCTGAAAACTTGGAAACTTTACCATCTCTGTATATATTCAATGAATGTGCAAAAATATATGTATTGTGAGGATTCTTTTTCATGTGTATGACAATGTCTGCTGCTGAGCAATAATATTGAACAATTTCAATGTAATTGAAACTTTTCCATACTCTTACCCTTCCCAAATTAATTACAAAATGCCAACAATGACATTCAGATTCTGAAAACTTATGTGTATCTAAATCTGTTGACACTAATCTAAAATTACATGAATGAAATATACTTTTCTATTATCTTTGAAATATATGTTAATGACATCAAACATGCAATGATCAAATGTATGATTTTACTAAACCAATGATTGTTACATGTATATGATATTACAATGTATAAATGGAAATGAAATTTGAAAATGAAGTAAATTTATATGAAGGGCAATTAATGTCCATGGAAATTACACATTTTGGTGAATGGATATTAATAAAATGTTTGACGATAATGGATAGCTTGTACATAATTAGTGGCTGGATGAATTAAATCTTAAAAATGAACACACTGTAAAAAATGAGTTTTAATGATGAATAGCAAGTTCTTTCGATGATGAATATGATGGTATTATGCAAATGTGATGAAGCTATTGAATGAAGACTTAATGAAGCTATATGGTATGAATGTGGGACTTGGAATGATGTATGTGTCATGGAGGAGGTGAGTATTTCATGAAAAAATAATGAAAATTTGATGAAGACCTGAAAGGAGAATACTAAAATACAAAAGCCATGCCTCCAACTTATTGAAAATAAACCTCTCATTAAAACTTCACTCCATTTCTTCCAAATTCCTTTCTCTTTTTCTGTTCGTTAACTGTCAGGTGCCAGCCTTGCCTTTTCCGTCATTATCCAGCGGGGGGATTGTCTGGCGCACAAACAATCGCCGCGCAATGTTGATGGAGGGGTTAGGGACAACAATAATTATGGCTTGAATGTTTAGAACAGGGTAATCTAAACTCACACCCGGGATTTTTCTTTCAAACACATGCTATCTTGTGTTCTGCACCGTGTGGTGCAAGAGTGGGCCAGGAGGGTGACGGCAAGCCCCGCGTACATACAGATCAGACACCCACAATCCCTACTCCACCACCTTGTCACGAAAGCAGAGTGTTTGATTTCTTCCCCGACTCTGTTTTTACTCTGTGATTCGCAGATGGAGAGATCGGAAGCATATGAAGTGGTGATGACGGAGGGGACTTAGATGTAGTCCCATGTAAAACGGGGACAGGATCGGGTTGGGGAGGTGGATTTTAACTGATGTAAGATTCCAAAATGAGACATGAATGAACAGGTGGATAATGGAGGGTAGGGAGTACTAAGATGGCATACTGATAAGGGCTATGTAGAGGGGTGTATAGGGGAATGGTTAAACCCCTCCCCCCCTTCTTTCAAGTTTATTGGAAGGAGATTGGATCATGGAATGGGGTGGGGGTAATGCAATATTGATTAATTTCATTTGAAGTGGTAACATACATGAACTATCCAATTTCTTGTCATAACCAACATCACATTTAAAAATAAAATTGGGAAGTACAACCATCATTTTTTAAACAAGCTAATCAAGGGTGAATATATTGTAGTACATATACAAACAAACCGGCTTAATCAATGGAGATGAAGAGAGTTGGAAAAATGATATTGATACAAACAGTTTCTTCAGCGAGCATTCCATAAACTGATATTTGATATAGTTCATTCATGCAAGTGATGCATCTCAAAACATTCTTATATAATATAATTTGTCAAAAACTCAAAAGATCAAAACGAGAGGAATGGTAATCATAAATGAAATCAAAACATTCCATTCAAACAAAAGAAGAAGTGGTGCTGCATGTTGTAATGAAGAGAAATAAGAGTGGAAAAGGGGGCTGGTATTTCCCTCCTTAAACTGCCAGATATAGGTAGGCATTTGCACCCTGAAAGAAAAAAGGAATCATGAATTAGCAAGTGATAGGAAGAAAACGGGGTTAAAGTGATGTATAAACACAATCAAAAGTGATTACGTGAGTAGTCCTGGTAGGAATAAGACATTGGCTTGGTTAGTGGCTCACAGGTTAGGTGAGTGTATATGCAAGAGTGTTAGAAACCGGTTGGAAAGCTGTGAAAATAAATGCGCAATCACACCACGGCAGTGATCGTTAATACATCATGCACTGCATTAACCAACCAAAGTGAGCGGACCATTCGGTGTTTGCATACTGTGACACATGACGGTGAATACCAAGAATGACGTCTTTATCCGTCGGTACACACGTAACTTCATTCTTCCAGTCACAACTCATTTTTTAATCTCCGGCCCCTTTCACACAAGGACTTTCATAGTATAATGATTAATCCCAAAAGTGACCGTGGTCTTCGTGTCTTTTTCCAATCTGGAATTTTTGCAACATACATGTATTGTTGAAGCACCATATTACTTAACATGTATGATAATTCTTACAAAAGATATAAGCCAAAAATATCTCCTAAGAACATTAATGTTTCTGGATTTTTGTTTTGTAATATATTCAGAATTGATTTATTTATTTTCATGTACAGTATGCAATAATCCATTCAATCCTCACTTTTGGGTAAAAAGCATACAAAATCTTGTGAAAATGTGTTAGTGGTCTATAAGAATTATACATTGAAGTGTTAGGGCTATATCATTTATGGAACCACTTTTTGATGACATCATATATTCCATGTTAAAATTGATTTAATTTCGTTAATATCAATTTCAATATCAAAATTAACAATTATTTTTTTAGAAAGTTTGCTCATATGCTATTTATATGAAAGATGAAGGCAAACAAGGAAAATTTCATGTCTTAATTTGATCTGATTGCATTAAGAAAAACATCAAATAGTACAAGAAGGACTAAGACCAAATAATTCCAGACATTTACATGTACATGTATGATAGGAGAATCATGTTATGTTCATCAAAAGGTGATTCTTTTCCCATGAGGATTAAATTGTTATAAATGAAATTGATCAGCTGAATTACAAACAACAAAGAACTTATTACAATACCATCGTGATTAAACCAAATGAAAGTTTCCAGCCAAGTTAACAAACAAAGTAAAGGATTAAAAGAATGAAAAGAAATGGATGAAATCTCGTGCGCTGAAGTAAGAAGTCACGATGCTTGAAACAGGCTGGTGGGTATGCGATCGTTATACTCACAGCGTCCGCAGATTTTTTAGTCCTACGAAAGAGCGTCCGGTGACATTACTCAGTTTGTTGTTCGTGAGAATTCTTCATATTCCAAATGAGAACAGAACAAAACCAGAGATACAGGAAATCGACAGAAATAAAAACAAAACAAAAAGTCAACAAGAGAAAAGAGTATTATAGCACACATACAACAGAGGTCTTTTACAGACAAGAAGCAAGGAGGCTCTTCTTAATATTCTTTTTTTTCATCGAAGAAAAGAGGAGGTATACACTAATTTTTTTCCACATGAAGCACATTTGAGATAGTTATATATTTTATAATAATTTTACAAAATCAAATGAAGTTTTTCTTTAAATCATCATTTATTGATATGCAATATTAATCTCTTAAATGGTATTTTTTGTTTCAGTATTAAGAAAATCTGTAAAGATAAATGCACAAAATAAGCTTTATGCCAAAAACAATCATTTTGTCACTATTGACTTTTACATGATTGAATTATTATTATTAATATTTAAAACAATCCAGTTAATTTTACATTACATATTCATAATGCAGAAGACAGAAATTTGAACAAATATACAATTGTGAAATATACAGTTTAAACACAATAGCTTTTGAAAAACGTTAATAATCAGCATCAACTTATCAATGTCTAATTATTCCTTTTTATCATGCATGTAGTCTTAAAATACTACATTTCTTTCTTTTGTTGCAATTTTTCAATGTCTAATTTTGTACAAATCAGATGGACAATTCTCTATATCCCATCTGACAAGGAAGCTTGGGACTGCCAAATATTAAAAAGTAACCCATCAATATAGCTTTATTAGGAAATTAGCTGCGCATAAGCTGGGTAAAGTGCAAAGATTAAAGCCTAAACTATAACCCTTGGGCACTGCACAGTAACAATATACACGTAAGAGCATGCCGCATCAAAGCACTGAGCTTTTAGAAAGTCAAAGCATTCATTAACAAATGGGGAATGCCTGGGAAAAGAAAAATACAGCATTCTAATTTCAATGGCAATTTAATGAAAATATTACTTTGAAACTTTGAGTCAAAAGAGTTTCAGCAGAAGAAACAAAAAATCAAATTTGGAAGTTTATTCAAATACTTTCTTTCAGAGAAGAAATACAGACATTCCCAATGACTGGATTTTGAGAGATAAAGAAACAAATAGGGCAACTCTACATATGTGTACGTTTATTACACAAATCCAACATATTAGGTCACAACTGTCAATATGATCAATATAACCCCGAGAATAACCCAACAATTCATGCAATTTCCATGCAACATCCTAATTACGTTAAGAATTAAAATATTTTCAGTTTTATGTTTTTATTTATATTAAGAAACTTTACATCTAAATTTTGATTATCAGTAAAACTAAAAACAGAATACATGCATGCACACACTGAATACACTCACAATATCTGATTGAAGGAAAAGAAATCTTGGGGGGTTATCAGTTAGAGAACAAAGAGGGGGAAATTCTTACAGTTCAACAAGAGAAGAAGCTCCCTGGAAGGCCTCATCTTCAATGACAGAGATGCGGTTGTCACGGAGATCCCTAGATACGGGAGATGGAAGAGAGACAAAAAGGAATGATGAGGAATATATGAGGATGATATATTCAAGGGATAATGATTGTTTGATGACTTATGAATATTTTATTAGTTTCATCTACTCTTTCACCTGCTCAACAAGCAAAAAAAAAAAAAAAAAGCGACATCACAAACTACAGCTCAAATTTCGGCCTGTTTATGACGGTCCATTGTCAATATTGTTAGCTACAAAGTGTGAATATTACTTCACTCTCCAAAGCTCCCCTGGGAACTTTCATTTGAGGAGTCAGAGGTCTTAATTTTTTATTTTATTATGTAACAAAATCTACATCATTTTCAGATTTAAATCAAGTCCTCATTCTTGGACTGTGAACAGAGGCTAATCCAAAATAAGATTTAAAATCTTGATCTACTAATGATGGGTTTATCATTTGACCTTTAAAGGTATGTACATTTACATGGTTTCATCCATTCAATTTTGGATCAGTCTTATGATTAGTCTCAGTGATTAATCTCTAGTCAAAAGAAAATTAGATTATTCCCCTCACATGCATTAAAGTGAAAAGATATATCATTTTTTGCAGTTACACTTTGGAAAGTATTCAATTTCTAGTGTTGTGCAGAATTGCAAGTTCTCCAAATGCAAAACAAAATAGTTGAAAATTACAAATAAATGTGAAAAAAAGTAAATCTATGTTTGCTTTAGAGTACTTATGAAACAAAATACGAACATTTGATAATTTGACTCTAGGAAAATCATAAGATATGTCTGGTTAGGATACTCACAAGATCTTGAGATTCGGCAGATGAAGGAACTTCCCATCTGCAGAAATGCGTGAAATCTCATTTCCATTCAATTTCCTAGGGAGAAGAAGTAAATTTACAACCAGAAACTTATATGAATCGTTAAAGACAGCTTGCGGCAGGAAGCGTTCATGCTTTGGTGTGATCATGGGCAAAACTAGAAGGCTTCAAAACATCGAAGCCCCCACTGAAGTTGAATAAAAATTTCCTCTTTTATCGTGGAATATTAAGAAACCAATTACTAGTGAACTAATTTCTAATTCAATCATGTTTTCTTCAAAACTAACACCAAAGTTTGTTTCGAATTTGAGGAAAGGTTGTTAAAGTCTGCTATTCTTAGGATAAAACCTTTGTAAACTTCACATACATTGTAAATAATGGAAATATTGAACATTAGGCATGAATTGTCATTACCCCCAAATCTCAAATTGACATATTTGGTCATGTGACTTCAATATCTTCTCTTATATGACTTTGAACTTTATAGAGAAACCATTGATTCCTTTTCAATTACTCCTGCATTATTTGCAAATTTTAAACTGAGATAGCGTCATTAAACACAATATAAACCTTATTGAAGACAAAATTTGGAATTGGAACTTACAATTCTGTTGTATATGTTGGGATTTCATCCGGTACAGTTGGTAGTCGCCTGTTAGAGCAGTCTACAATGCTGTCGTGGCATGTACACCCATCTGGACAATCATGGTCGATAAAACACTGACCAGCTTGAGCCGTTCTGTAATATTCAGCATCTGGTGGTCAAATGTTTATTCAGTCAATGTTATCTTCCATATTTTTAAAATATTTTTTTAATTTAAATGTATAAGCTGGTCGATAGTTATTCTTCATTTTCCTTACACTATCTTTTTCTACAAATATATGAGTTTACAACAAAAAATCTTAGCCTAAATACAAAAATTCAAATATATACGTACTCAGGATTTTTCCCGACAAAAACCTGCAAGTTATGTATTAGAATTAAAAATGGAAAGGACAAACATTGAAAATGTGTCTTGATAAATTGACAGTCGTATACAGTATGAAGAGTATCTTAAACTAAAGATGATCATGAGTAATTCAACTACTTATACATGTAGGTTCACTAACCTAACAGTCATTAACAAACCACTGAGAAATAAATCATTTAACTAACAATCCGTATATTATATCCCTAAAGCTTGTGGGAAAGACTATCAACCGTTTAAAAGAAGGGCAAAAAATCCCCATTGCAAGATTTTCCCCTCGAGATATGAATTATTCCAGAGACTAATATTGAGACCTACTCTCTCGCTCGTTTCACCAGAAAATTCATCATTCAGCAAATTTTTTAACTGTGTCCATTGACTTCTGGTGAAATCTCTTCTCTACAAATACGGTCCCTAGATGTGCATTAGCGGTATTAGGCAGTAAGCCCCCATTCCCACATAAACCTCTATGAATATAGATAGAGTATTGCCCGCTTCTCAAGGAAGCTTCCATTTAGAATCTCTTCTTAAATGTGAAAATACGAAGCAAGCTGGGAAGCAATATGGAGAAGCATTACACAGGAAATAGTTTTTCTATCCTTCTAAATGCAAATCATTTCCTCTATATACACAAGCAATCTCCAAAAGTTCTGAATTGCTTGCCAAAGAAATAACAAAAAAGGCATATGAAAAGCATTAAGAATAAAAGAGAATCTGATGTCTGTTAGAATTTATGGAAAGAACATGATTCCAATGGTGATACCCAAAATACATAAAAATATGGAGCTTTTTTTCTGGCTTTAAAAACTAAAATATTCTAAATTCATCAAATTTTGGATGCATGCCTATAATCTCCAGAAGAATAAGCTTTTTACTGACTTATATTAAAACATAAATAAAGTATCCATTACCAGCTATCAAGAAATGTATGAAGTATCAATAGTTGAGAAGTTACATAAAAGATGAATGAATGAAGGTATTCACCTATTTATTAAACAATGATATTAATTTATTCATCTATGTATTCATTCATTTACCTATTTAATTCATAATTATTCAACATGAAATCCCCATCAGTAAATAAAACTGCCATACAAGGGGGTACTATATAAATGAACAATAAATACATATAAATGTGCATAAATGAAGCAACTAATTGATAAAAGAACAAACAGTTATAAAATCATCCCTATAAAAAAAATAAAAATTTGTAATGCATACTTTTACACTTGAACTTGACACTCTTCATGTTAGCAATTCTCTTGCGTTCCATTCTGACGGGCCAAGCACAGCGTGCACCACTCGTCTCAACGACTGGATAGGTTTCTAGGTACTCAGCTATCCATCTCAGGTTACAATCACAGATGAATGGGTTGCGGGCCAAATGTCTGGAAAATTGAAACAGGAACATCATGCTTTCATCCATGTTTTTTTGTTTTGTTCATATACATTTAGTTTCGTTTACTAAGATTTTATCATTGTTATGCTTGCACACAAATGCATCAACCTACAGATTTAGTGAAAATTGGAAAAGTCTTCATTTTTGACTAGTTGTATGAAACTTAATTTTGATTGCACGTTTACTGTTCATACAGCCTGCCATGGATATCCTGATATGAAGAAGCTGTTGATTTATGCTGCTCTGATAGAAGGAAAGGATCAAATTTTAACTTTCATACTTTACATTGTCAGAGGGGAAGCACAATTAATTAAAGCTAGATGTTGTTTAAATATATGTTTGTTTCATTTCGCCTTCTGCCTTTTATTGCAAGAGATTTCTGAATTAAAGTGCAGTGCTATAATTGTAAAAGATACATTTATATATGTAATCCAAAGAATTAACATCTGCGATAAGAACTTGATTACTGGCAACGGAAGCATGACATGGTATTCAGTGAACAGTATTGAAATAAACAACATTGTGATCACATATTATAATAACCTCAATGCATTCAGGATCTGTCAACTCAATTCCGATACTTCACTTGCACTCGATTCTATATTGAACGATCCAACGCATTAACCCATACCAATTAATTCCACCCGAACTGACAAATTGGTCTAATCTGAGTCAATAACCCAAAATGAAGCCATGAAGGGGTGTTTATTTCCACCCTTTTCAAGGAAAATCACACCAACTGATCTCTCCGACAAGTGACCTTAATGAGAGCGAGAAAGATTCTTTGTGCCAGTGGTCAAAATCGGATGTAAAAGATTGAAATTAGGCGATAAATACTTTGAAGGTGAGTGGGTGAGAAAAAGGAAAACACTTCAATCTATTTAGTTGGCTTATATGCATCACTGATCATGTTATAAAATGGTGGATAAGAGGAAGGATAAGAGGAGATATAAGAGTAGTCTGAGTGGGAACTATTTGTATGAAATGCAATGGAGCTCGCTATTTCAATTCATACAATTTGTCTAGATACTCTTTAAGTAGATTTATGGCCCAGATGGTATCCCCAAAGCATCCAAATCATGAACACAGGGAGTATATCAAAATAAAAATAATTGTGAACTCTTCACACACATAACCTAAAGTTTATAAATACACACTTATCATGTATTTATGGATTTTCAGTTTATAAAATAGGTATATCATATAACAGAAATAATACATCTTAACGCGTTTATACATAAAAGATCCTGTCTTTCCCAACCACACACACAATATAATATAAAGGAACTCTTTTTTAAAAAATGCAATGGGCTGCATACATCTAATGAAGATGTGGAAACACTATTTAAAAACAAGGAAATAATAGAGGGTTACAGGAAGCAGAATTAGAGAGACACAGAGGCCCAAATTCACAGAGGTGGTTTTGAAAACCATCGGTTGAACCCATCGTTAATGCAGATTTCATGCATAAATTACGCTTAATTACGTACATGTATAATGAAAAATGTCCAATGCTGATGCACGCTTTTGTCAGAGTGCGCCAAATTGATTTGAATTAATGAGTCCACTCTTCAAAACAGTGGACTCATGAATAAAAAAGCGTACTCAACCATGGCAACAGGCATCAATTTGGCGCACTCTGACAAAAGCGTGCATCAGCGTTGGACATTTTCTATTCTACGCAGTGAATAAGCGTAATTTATACAGGAAATCTGCATAAACCATGGGTTCAACCGACACATTTCAAAACCACCTTTGTGAATTTGGGCCAGAGAGATAGAGGGAAGATCAAAGATGAGGAGAGGGGAGGGTGAAATAGAAATGCAGAGTAAGGAAAGGGAGAGAAATAGAAATGAAAAGAATAGTCCAAGAGTTCAAGGTACTCAACTACAAACATAATTTTTCAAACCCATCCTGAAACACAAACCTTTCATTATCAAAATAATGCATACATGTAACTTATTTAGTCATTTCAACACACTTTCTCTGTAGGCTGATATCCCAGTTCTAAATCAAGGAATCTTAGTTTGCTTAAAAATCCAAATCAATATGGGGAGTGGGTGCAAATTAGGTCACAAGTGAATACCAGAAACATACCTTTTCTACTTTATATTGGCTTCTTTTCATTTAACAAAATACTTACCATACCTTTTTTGCACTTTTGGTGCTGATGTTAAAACCCAAGTATTCCTATTTAAAAAGTCATCAATAAACAACAAACTTCCATGAAATACAAAATACATGTCTGAATCAACTTCTACCTCTCATGCTTTATATTGTATGCCCTCATTCAAACTCTGTGATCAGTTGCCCCTGCACATAGCAATGAATAGTTAAACTTTCTCCCCTTGGTGTATCATTCAACAATGTGTGAAAGTACATTGGTTTGGTTTGGAGCCTTGGGCATACTTATCAGCTCAGTGTAGGAGGTGCGATAGCTCAGTCGGTAGAGCGGGGGATTTGTATTCCAGTGACCCAGGTTCGATTCCCACTTGGTGCGCTAGTGCCCTTTGGTAAGGCATTAATCCTCATTACCAGGGTCTTCAGAGAGGACCTTAAGCCGTCGGTCCTCTGGTTGCTTGCTTACAAGCATTCATGCTTTCTTAGCAATCAGGTAAAAAAATCCCCACCAATCACCAGTGTAAAATACAGAGGGACAGGTAAAAAGAGTCAGATAAAATGAGAAAGTAAAATGGGAGTTACTAACAAAAATAAGGAGAGAAAAGGGGGAAGATCGTAATTTATAATGTAAAGAGTTGGGAAGTAAGTGGGAGAAAAAGATGGAAAGGAGAATGTAATGAGTACAAAAAAGGGGGGAAAGGAAATATTCCAGAGTATATAATGTATATGTATGACACAATGCATGTGAGGCACATTATCAAATATAAGCAGGCTCCGTAAAAAAAAGCAGAATAGTTTCTTAATTAGAAAAAGAAGAATTTTTAAAACTAAGAAAGAATTTGGAAATGAACATTAAGAAGCAGAAGAAGAAGATGATGATGACGAAAGAGGAAAACAACAAAAGAAAAGAAAATGGACAAGTACGAGGACTGACGAAGATGAGAGGGAAGAAAGAGTAAGACACTGGTTTCTAAAACTCAGTTCATGAATTCTTTGATAGCAGGGGCGTAGACAGCGGGGGGGATGAGGGGTATGCATCCCCCCCAACTCACAAGGTGGGGGGGATGACATGTACAATCATCCCCCCCCCCCAGGTTTTAGGGAAGGATGTTTGCTTACAATTAAATTGAATTAACATGTTATAGAAATGATAGGAACAGCAATAATGATAATTATTATTATAACAACAACAACAACAACAATAATGATAATAATAATAATAATAATAATAATAATAATAATAATAATAATAATAATAATAATTATTATTATTATTATCATTATTATTATTATGATAAAAATATAATAATAGTTATCATCATCATCATCATCATCGTTAATGTGACTGAAATGACGATTACTATCGTGTGCGTGTGTGTGTAAAATTGATCCTCGATTTCTCGTGAACGGCAAATCATCCCCCCCTGGTGTAAGAACCTGTCTACGCCACTGTTTGATAGACGTAGAGCCAAGATAAGATGAAATAGTGGAGAAAAAGACTGGTGACTTTTGAATAATGCACATGGAGGATGATATAATAAACAGTGAGTGAAAGTTATAAAAAAGAATAGAATGACTCCTAGAGACAGAAGAAGAAAGGAAAACAAAGAAAATTTTACTTGGTTCAAGCAGGTTTAAAATGTACAGGTGAAGAAAGGAAATGTGTAATGTTTGAGGATACCTTAACAAGACAATACAAAGCCTTGCCTTTCTTAAGCAATCTGGCTCAGCGTCCTTACGCCCGAAAGCCCGTCTCACACTGTGCGATCAGATACAAAATTATTTTTAATAAATCACAGTTTGCATTAAATATGAAAGTTCCAAAGAGAAAAATTACTTTATTTGAAGTTCGGCATAATGTTAGGAATAATGAAGTCATAATTTTGCTTTGCGACAAGCCCTGTTGTCGGACTAAAGTTCAAATCGGCTTCAAGTTGCAGCCGATGATGACGTCATTGCTATTTGGAACTGAATTTGCTTTTATTGCTACATACATGTAGAGGCTCGAACTACACTGAATTTTGATTTCAGTAGTCCTACAACTATTCTGACCTCGGATCACTAAGATTTATTGGTTGGAAAGTTCATGTCAAATGTTATTATGATTTCTTTGAAAATCGGATCGCAACGAATCGCATAGTGTGAGCCGGGCTTAATGCTCCAAATAAATGGGCTTTCACAATTGCTCTAGCGATCGTTTGCGATCATTTGGTCACAATATACGTGGCACACAATCGCAACGGTTGTAAGCAGTCGCACCACCAATTGTGAAAGGGGCTTATAGGAGTGTGTGGGAAAGGGAATGTGCAGGGCAAGGCCACTGTGAAGGATACTGAGTGGAATCACTGATTAAAAATAGAGCACAGATTTTTTATATAAAGGTGCCTATAGAAAGACAGATATACACTCTAAATTTCAAGGATTTAAACTAATCAAGATTGGCTGTGAATAGGAACCAGCCAAAAATTGGATTAGAGATTCAAAACTTGTGGATTTAAAATAACTATAGTATAAAGCTGAAAGGTTTGAATTTAAATCTTTTGAGATTTAAAAGTCAATCCTTGAGATTAAGAATAAATCCAATATTCAGCTGGTCCCTTATTCATGGCCAGTCAGGATTTATTTTTAATACTTGAAATTTGGAGTATACATATATCAAGGCAAAGGAAACTTAAATCTGTTTGTATCACAGCAGAGGATCGGTAGCATGGAGAGGGGTTACACATGGGTCAAGAGAGGGTAGACGCGGTTATCATCGAGGGGTCCTGATTATGGCAACGACCCATGCAGTATGCCCTTTACCTCTCTCCGTCTACCCCACATATAAATACCCCCTCAGTGACAAGAACTAAACAGTTATCTATCTTTTCATATCTCGGTTGCTAAGAAAATATTCTGGAATTTATAGATTTATTTATATTGACAAGATGGCACTTTCATCTGACATTCTAGTGTATTTGTTCGGTTTAAAAACTAACAAGATATGTTGCAATGATTGGATAGGGGTTCATCACCCTTTTGATTAATGAAATGATGCCAAAATGGTTGCTGAACACAACTTTGTTCTACATCATCTATACCAAGAATTAATTTATTAATTTTTGTAGTTAAATGTATATTGCTTGTAAATGCATTAAATCTTACAATATGTACTTCCATGTATATGAAATTAATTCTAATATCACCAATAACTTTTGTCGCAACATTCCGAACCTTTTTTTTTTAGATATAAATGCACAATAATTTTTTTTTTATCAAAGTAGGGTCAAAATCCTTGAAATACCGATCATCCTTGTCGTTTAAAAAGTATTTGAACCCAGAGTTTCACAGGTTTTTCGACGATTTAAAATTTTCTTGTATGAAGATGTGTCAGAATGAGTTGTCTAGACTATTATCCTGTTTGGCACACCTTGCATCAATTGACGATTTCCAGGAGAACAATTAGGGGGAGGGATTGTTTAATAAAACTTTTGAAGAAACGGAAACAGTTCATGAAGCAAGGTGATTTATGAAAATATTTAATACACAGTAAATGTTGTCTCTATGATTGTTTTTGAAAAAAACTTGTCAACCTGCCCCTGTCATTTCTCTTTAACATCTCCAAGACCAACACAAGACTAAGGCTGCGTTTATGCGACCTCAAGCCAGAATCATGATTCAAAACACAAACATGAATCACAATATCACAGAATCAGCGTTTAGACGACTTTCATTCCAATGCTGTTTCTCCTCAGATTCGGGCCAATCCAGTGCGCATCACTAGTGCGCAGTTTGACAGAGGAAGTTTTTCGCACGTGTATTTCGGCTCTCGAAAAATCTTTTGCTTCCAGAATTCAGTTTATACCTCATTTTGTTTACTTCTATCATATAGGGTCCATATGCTTCTATTCATCTTGTTAGTTTATCCAAAATGGTGTTCGGAAGTGAATTTCAGCGTAGATCCAATTTAATATTGATCCCATATTGATACTGTATACTCAACAACAACTGAGATCATTGTCTGTCCAGTTAATTCATTTAGTTTTATACTAGAACTTGAAGTTGAAGACATGACCAAAAAATGAAAAGTAGTGGACGATGCGATGACCAACACAGAACTTGAACATGACAAGAAATGCATGCCTATAGTATACATACAATGAGCATATAGAGCGCCTTGAGCTTGGCAAGAGTCAAACCGAAAGTAGCCCGACACAACAGTGAGGTCATAGAATCATGATTGTAATCACGATATCGTTTATTCGAACATTTTCGTACGTGATTCTGCAGAAACGTCTTTCCAAACGCCCCTTTTTTCGTGTTTCATGTTTGTGATTCTAATCATGATTATATTCAATTTCGACTAAACGCAATCGTGATTCTGCAGAATCATGATTTGAATCATGATTCAGATCATGATTCTAGGGTAAAAAAGTGGCGGATAAACGCACCCTAAATGATGGATTCCCTTTCATCAAGCTTGTTTAATAATCAAAGGGAAATTAAAGGCTGTTGCTATGAGCGGATCTAATAATGGTGTCACTTGATTCGTTTTCTATAAATTTGCAAAGGCCATGAAGCATTTCTTATTGGTATTTCATGAGCTTTTTCAAACAGGGCCTTGGTTAAATGGAAAAGGAACATCATAACCAGAAATTTTAGTAAATATTAATGCACGTCGGAATTGAAAGTGTAATTGTAAAAAAAGGGAGCAATCCTAAATCCATCCTTGAATACATGTATGACATTACAAGTAAGTATGTTAACCATGGTATGACATGTCTGTGATGATGCAATTACAAGCGATAAGAATGACTATGTGGTTATAATACTTACAAAGATGATAATGCACCGTATCACTGATTCTACAACAATAAACTTGATAATACACTCTTAACCCCAATTTGAACTGGATCCTATCAAAGTGATTGTGATCCGAAAGGACATCTTGTTAAACTTTTCTTTGGTGGTAGTTGATTTCAACATTCTTAGCAGAGGACCCCTCTAACAGGTGGGAGTTTCATAAAGCTGTTTGTAAGTTAAAAGCAACTTTAAGAACGACTGGTGATCCTTTCTTGTGGTAAATGGTATACACCTATTAAATCTTCATTGGCAATGGTTTAGCGCGTAAGAAAGGCTCACCAGTCATTCTTAAAGTTCCTCTAAACTTACGAAAAGCTTTAAGAAATGGCCCCCAGGTCTTGTTAATTGAACAAAAATGTAAACCGAACATGTATGGGAATACAAGGAAATACCGGAAAATCACCATCATCATTGTACAGCTACCATTTACAAAACACTATTGAAGCTGTTCTTTTACTTATACTCTACATTATTTCTATAGTATAATTCAAATTTTGAATCTGTTCAATCAATTTATAACAGCTATTAACATTTATCAGCTCTATTAGTATCCTGTAACGTTGTCTGGCGCCATTTAATCAGTATCTTTATTTTGTGTTCTTCTGCCTTTGTTACCTAATTGATTCAATTCCCCATCATCTTTCCAATTTAGCAAATCATTTCTTAAAGGTCAAGTCCACCAGGAAAAATGTTGATTTGAATAAATAGAGAAAAATCAAATTAAGCATAATGCTGAAAATTTCATCGAAATCGGATGGAAAATATAAAGAAAGTTAATATTTCAAAGTTTCGCTTAATAGATTTCACAAAATAGCAGTATGCACAACTCAGTGACATGCAAATGAGACAGTCAATGATGTCCCTCATTGTTTCTTATGTCTTTTTTTTTATTGTTTGAATTATACAATATTTCATTTTTACAGATTAGACAAAAGGACCAACTTGGAGGAACTATATTATAAAATCTTTAACGATTAATTTTTCATTTAATAAAATACAAAGAAACAGTGAGTGGGTGACGTCATCAGTCTCCTCATTTGCTACCGACCAAGATGTGCATATGTAACTGTTTTGTGAAATTAAGCGAAACTTTAAAATGTCATGACTTTCTTATTTTGCATCCGATTTTGATGAAATTTTCAGTGTTATGCTTGTTGGATTTTTGTCTTTTGACTTAAATCAACTTTTTGTTGGGGTAGATTTGTAACTTAAGTGGTCCACAAAAAGATTGAAAATTTTTAACTAGTTCAAGACCCAACTCAAAGTTTTCTGCATCACCTTGTATCTGACTAGTTAAGGACACAGTCATAATCTCTAAGAGAAAGAAAACGATGAAAGAATACATAAGAAATGAATAAAAGTAGGTTATTCAACCCACAGGCATTACATAAATGTAAAGCTAGGTGAAAATAAAAGATAATATAAATACAAAGTCATGACAGACCTGTCATATTTACATCAAAGTTTTAAATGTCAGTATTCTAAAGGCAATGCTGATAAGAGTGGATTATGGAAAAGAAGGCTATGTCTAATCTCTACATAAAGAATAGAGAGAGTTTTATCGGTAAAAAAACACATTTAATCCCAAGATAATCATAATTTGTCATATTCTTACAACAAAAGAAGGATGAGACAAAGTTGTAATCTGTCTGGTATGTGGAATAATGCTTCTGAAACATGGATTATATGCAATATAATACCAAGTAAAACTTTGGCAAAACTTGCAGTGAAGTCCATTAAAACCTCATTTTTCATTCACTGAACTTTCAGCACTGTCCTAACACAGCTAAGCCGAGTTTAATCCCGGTACTTTTTCATGTTTTCTTTCCAATAACTCGCCCCATTTCTGACGGCTCAAGAATGCTCGGCCGCACTTTCTAAAGCTGGCGAGGGGAAAATTACTTGCCGAAAGCACCCCGTTCTCCCTGATTGAGCTGTGAAACTCTGAATATTTATGAATTTATCTTTGCGAGTTGTTGTTGCAAATGCAGCGGAGATTTATCCTCGCATAGCAGGCGAGGCCCCGGCGTGAAATATGACCCAGATTTTACACGTGCAGACTTGTTGATGGATGAATTGAATAGAGGCTGCCTAACACATCAGACACAATTACAAAGATGGACCTGAACCTAGGGGTCGTGATTAGAAATGTGTCAAAAACCTACTTTAACATACCCCAATCTACAGGATAGCTGTCACATTAATGTCTGAATGGTTATTTTCTTCAATATCATCTTATTCATGTCAAGCATTGATAATGGAGACAAATTATATTCTCTCTCTAATATCAACCCTCGATCTTGAGCCTACGTGTACATTAGAAAATAATATTGATATTGATAAGCATTACCACCTCCAGATAGCTATATATTTTTCTGAAGCTCTTTTTCATGGAAAAGTGTGACTTTAAGATTCAAAATGAAGATTACTTAACTTTCTTTTTCTCCCTTTCACTGCATTAAACATTTATTTATCATATACAAAGAAAACAACAAGTACATCTCTTTTAATAAAGAAAATGTAAAAAAAAAATCAGAGTTGGACAATAGATGATTCCGCAAACAATAATGAACTTTCCCCCTGTTCCCTACCTTGGTAAAGTTCAAGCTTTAATTGGAAGGAAATTTCTAGGTAATCACATTTTAGCTTCCCTGATGTCCTACGCATGTACTACTTCCTTTGTGGCCCTTGATGCTGTGGGACCCCCATCAGGTCGCATCTATTGTGTGAGCTTTGATTACCAAGGTGTTACATTTCACACACCTTACAATCACTGCTACAGCAACTTAACACTGACCATGTTAACGATCATGATTGGAGGGTGAAAACTGCTCCCGTGTCTCGCTTCAGAGCAACAGTATGTGTTCCATTTCTTTCAATTTTGTTTTTAAACAGCTTTAGTATTTCTGTCATTGATTGATTATTGTCCATTGTATGAATTTGCAAGATAAGCAACAGAGTAAGCAACATTCATTTAGCAAGAAAGGTAGATGAAAGTAACAAACAGTCTGACTTTATTAAAAAAAATTATTGTTCTTTGTACATTGAAATGTCCACATGATTTACTTTATATTGTAGGGTTAACAATGAAAGGAATTAAGCAATGTTATAATTCATCATTGTTTATTTTATTTTTTGCTGCAATTACTCATTACATGAACATCGATAAGTTTGAAGAGCTACTTTTATATTACCTGTTCTGTCACATATTTTGTTACCAACTTATACATGTAAATAATTGGGAACACTATTACCAACACTTGGTGGCTGGACATTTCAACCCACATTTGGGGGTTGTTGAAAAAAAATCTGGAAACACGGCAGTATACACAAATTTAAATTTAGGTGCAACTGCTTGATAGTAAAACGCTACACAGCACTTTTCTTCTTATAAGAACTTTATGCTGGAACATTCTTCTCTGAAAAGAAAAACAAGAGAGATAAAATGTGTTGTCAATGGTCAAAACATGCAATGCGGAGTCATGCCAGGACGCAGGTTAGAAAGGTGATTACTATGAAAAATCAATGTTGACAGATTACTTACAATGTTTGCAGAGATCGGAGTGAACTGAATGTGCCATTTGACAAAGACCGAATGTTGTTGTCATAAAGAGATCTAGAAGAGCAAAAGAAAAAAATTTAATGAGATGATTATCCTCATCTTCACCAATGCTTTCCTCTTCTTTTAATAATCACCTTCCTTTTCATGCTTCATTGATTAATTCTTTCTTTTAATTTATCTTCTTGTTTAAACCTAATCTAATTTGTTTCCTTTCCTATGTTACATGTTCCTCTTTCTGACCATTCTCTCTTTCCCACCTCCTACACAATCTGCTCCTTTTCTCCCCCTTCCTCATTCTTCTCAACTTGTTCTTTTTATCAAAACTTTTATACAAGATGTTTTAAATCATCATCATTTATCATCATCATCATCACCACCATCATAAACACCACCTTCATCATCATAATCACCATCACCATCATCATTACCACCATCATCATCACCATCACCACCATTACCATCACCACCACTGTCATCATCAATATCATCCTCCTCATCGTTGTCATGGTACTTACAGAAGATTAAGTTTAACAAGATCCCTGAAGAGGTTGTTTCTGATACAGGTCAGTCTGTTGGCATTGAGAAGCAGGAGCTGCAGAGATGTAAGATCTCGGAAGATGAATTCAGGTAGATCAGAGATGCGGTTGCCATAGAGGGTTCTGCAGGATAAGAAAAATGAATAAGCATGCATAATATACTTCAAATAATAAATTTACCACAGCATTTATGGGAAACAACTGTAACATTTTATATATATTTATACCATTCATAAACTCAGTTTGTTTTTATTTCTTTCATGTTTTGAGGGGGTAAAAATAAAGAGAGAAAGAAAACAGCAAAATTGATGACACTACATAACCCTGTAAAAATAGGGCATAATTTCTTTCTCAGATCTTCAGTTCATATGATAATAAAAAAAGAACCACGCATTTTGCAAGGGAATTCCCTTTTAGGATTTTTAATTGACTCCATTAGCTGATTCCCAGCATAGTAATAGCTCTGACAAAACACTTCTGTAACTTCCATTACTGCCCGTTAAAAGTTAAGACAATGTGAAACTAAAGATACATCATTCATAATCGAAACTAGCATGGAGAAATACAAAATATGAATTTTCAAAGAAAAAATGCGAGAAACAAAACTTGTCGAAGCTGTTTCTAATATCCCTTACAGACAAGGATAACTGATAATGAAGGCAGGATATGGGTGTTGAGGGCCAGGTATGCGGTAAAAGACTCTCAAACAGGTATTTCTTGTGCTGTTATTCAGCAAGGGATTGTTTGCATAAGGTGAGGAATGATTTCAGTACACAAGGGTTTCTAGTTTCCTGGCACAAGCAGGTGAGGTATCAGAGTTTGTGTTCTTCTCCCAGCTTGATTCACTTACAATATCATGACCTCGCAAATTGGAAAATATTGTCTCTGTTCGGATTTAAAGAGAAATTGTGAGGTCGAGGGATTGTCAAGAGAGGTTCAACAATAACTTTGCGAAAAGCTGGAGATGTATCAGAGCGAAAATTGTGATTTTATGAACTTTAAAATATATGAGATTTTTATAATCAAGAAGCACATGTGCTGGTGATACAAGTAAGAATAATGTACAATTCAACGAAATATAATTGATGCTAAATGATGATACCTCTGCTGGCAAAGTTATATGGTTCAATACATTAAGAGAAAAAGTGGGTATAAAATGTGTGGGAATTCACAAGAGCAAATCAGGCGAAATGCTCAGTCATCGAGTACACTCCATACAAACATGCTTTCTAGAGTAATGTACCAAGGTTCTAAACCTAAAGGTGATCCAGCTTTAATCCACACTAATCTCTCCACCTGCATCTTGTGTTTCCTGCTTGAAACTGCCTTAAAGAAACTTGTCTCATCTGAAATTCAGAATCTCATTTCCTTATGTGGATTGTAAGCGCTACGCTGAGACCTCTGGAGCACCTTTACAAAATTACTTGAGAACCTAACAGGGAGTAATTATTAACACCCCCCCCCCCCCAAAAAAAGTGCAATATTATAACAAACTATAAAAAGCTTTAAAATAACCCATAGAACATTGATAATGATTATATGTGACTCAAATAAGATAAGGACAAGGTGTAGATATAGAAGGTTAAAAAAAGTTCCATACACTTGGGTAATTCATAGAACATCAACTTCATCATCTTCAGTTAAAAATGTGTATGTATCTTAACTCAATACAGAGCATAATGAATTTAAATAGAAAACGTTTGCCTTAAATTGTACACACAGTTTCAGCTTTTTAATACTACATTTACTTAAATAAACTGGATAAAAAACATCCTTGTGGGACCCACTGCTGTAACTCCCTATCTGAAATCAAAAGTGACCACATTTATCATTCCATAGTCATATTCAGGGGCCGCGGAACGGTTTTCAAAGTGGGGGGGGGGGGCTGAGCCAAAAGTGGGGGGGCTGACCATGCTAAAAATCACAATCATATGGTAATTTTTACGTTTTTGTACACGGTTTTGGAAAAAAGTGGGGCCCCCACCACCCCACCCCCCGGTTCCGCGGCCCCTGATATTGAACAGCAGCCTATCAACATTAAAACTGCTATCAGGATACCACAAAATGAAAACAATTTAAGCAAAAGGAATGGGCCTTAATCTATTGGAATTTGGTGTGTGGTTCATTTCCCAAACACTCTTGAAAATACATTTATAATAGGATAAAATATTGGAGATTAAGATACAGGTATCTCAACTAAAGGGTTTAAAAATTGCTCTTTGAACATTCTGAGTTTACACAATGATAGGATTCAACATCCTAAAAGATGATAATACCACATTAAAACAATAGAAGTAACGGTATGAAATGGGGACCCTCCTCTCTTCTTTTAGAGAAGAGTCAACACTTTTTAGTGTGTATTCTTCAATGGTAGAGCCACCTGGTTTCTTGAGGTAATAGGCAAAAATCAGCCCCTTAACCTGCTAACAAGCATTTAGAGTAGCTTGAAAAGAACTGCAAGCCCTACTCAATCAAAAGAAACTGTCTCCCTTCCGCCATGCCTCCCTGCTGCAATAACTGTGTTGCTGTTCTAATAGAATTTCTTTTCCATCTTTTTCACAGCATGCTCATACCAACAGCTATTACCACAGTTTGAGGTGGGAGGGGGCTTTGAAGGGGTGCTGTTGTGACCCTCCCCTCCCTTGATAGAGGTAAGGACTCTGGTAGAAAGGGGGAGATGGTCTTCCCCTTTAATCATGACCAGGTTTTGTCATTCTTCTTGATATTGTTTTTTTCTATAATTGGCAACAACATCAAGTACAACACAATATTTTAAAATGTTATATGTTTCTCTCTTTATAAGATCAGACTTGTACCCCTGTTGGTAAACTTGATAAAGATGGCGGTATATCTGGCATAGGCAAGAACATTATTTTACTGTTGCATATTGGTCAAAGTTTCAACTCTACAGCAACAACAAGAATAACAGATTCAGTAACGTAACAACAAATCAATAACCTTAATGATTTTCACCTTTTTTCCTCCATTCCACTCATTTTTTCCCCCTTTTTCAAAAATTTATATATGAAAAAGGAATAACCATCTTTGACAATTATTCCAAATTCACAGAGCAGTCTTTTCTACACACTATGACATGAAGACAGCTTCCTGTCTTTCCATCTTGCATCCCCATTACCTGTCATCATCATCATATCAATAATTCAATGCATACATTCCCTATCCATCATGTGCAAAGCCTCTCCCAGATAAGCAAACAGAAGAAAAACTTGGCATCACGCATCCTTGCATGCGTTTGTTACATTATCGTATCAGATATCATGTTGAGATTTGCAGGTCTTCCCCTAACTTTCAACGTCCGTCAT
The DNA here is from genome assembly GCF_037042905.1 of Lytechinus pictus. NCBI lineage: Eukaryota > Metazoa > Echinodermata > Echinoidea > Temnopleuroida > Toxopneustidae > Lytechinus > Lytechinus pictus. Next base: position 14,568,632 of record NC_087256.1, on the reverse strand, counting down.
CAGGCATTGGCAGAAGCGGCCGGGATACTGTTCCATCTGGCTAAGCAGTTAGATTTGAAGCTATTAAGCATTGGCTTCACACATCATTTGGAGTGTCATGTAGTATTATATATATATACCTTCCTTGGCTGTTGGTATCCAGGCATGTGCCTTGAGATTTAAGGGCTTAATGACTCAACCCTTGATGGACGTACTAATATGATAACAATAAAACTTGGTCAGCTGCATATAATCTATGGAAATGTGAAGTGACATCTGTGTTTCGCTTCACTTTTTCCAAGAAAAACATTTTAAACTCTTCACTGAACATCATATTAAATTGAAATATACCACTTATTTTTCAATTCCAAACAATTATATTTACTTTTAAGAAACCAGGGCCCCATTTCATAAAAGGTTGCTTTAATAGTTACTCTTTGTTGGAATGTCAACTTTCATTGAAAGAGCCAATAAGGAAGCACATGGTAGTTGACATTTCAGCAAGACTTGCTATCATATCAACTTTTTTATGAAATGGGGCTCAGATTATCAAAGACAATATGTACACATTCAATAGGGTATTGAATGGTAGGGAAACATAAGTCTACTTTAAAATGCAAAATACATCACGAAATTATGAAATTAGTCAAATGATAATCATGCAAACTTCAGATTCAGATACACATTCGGCTCAATAGAGTACCGATCTATTAATTACAAGGTTCTTCCCATATATTGGATACCCCCCTTCCCACAAAAAGTTTTTGTGAAAAAAATTAATGCACAGATATTGAATGGTAGAATAAAACTACTACATGTAAATACCAGTAAGTCTCTACTGGTCTAGTTATGTGTTTATATCTTCAAAAGATAAATCTGAATGGGGGAGGGGGCATGGAGAATGGGTAGGGGATGCCAGAGTTGGGTTAATCAAATGATGGCAAAAGTTCGTAGAGAGATCAGGCCCCTATCTTACAAAGAGTTACAATTGATCCTATCAACCACAACTATGGAAAGCCCGCAATGCCAACATCTAAAATGCATGGTTGCTCAAAATATTTTCTAGATGATAATGTATACTTGTACATTCATCATTGTCTTGATAATTGGTGTGTTCCCCTTTGGTTAAAAAGAACATTTCCTGTATAAAAAATAATGGCAATGATGGATTTCCATCAAGTTAAGATTGATCGGATCGATCACAACTCTTTGTAAGATGGGCCCTGGTTAGGTGTGTTTATTGTGAACATAGGTATGGGGGGCTGATCCTCCCCCCCCCCCCCTTCCAACATCTCTCGCTCTCCATCTTATTTCAGTGCATATACATGTACCACATTTTGAAAGGGGCGTATTGTACCCTTCTCAAGCCACACCCCACCCCGTACCCATATGCGATATAATGTGAGGTCCAGAGACATTGCCCAATTACTCACTCTACATACCTCTTCACACCCTCTCCCGATAGCCTCTCTATAACATTGGACCAATTATTCTTGTCTCTATCAATCAAATAACAGCCAGCCTATCCAGCCTTCATGTATTAAAGGGAAACTCAAATTATAAAATATATACAGTATATCGCCATGATCTTTCAAATGATTTTCCTGTTTTAAGTAATAATGGTCCCCTGGCAAAGCATTGTTCTTTGGGTGCCTTTATATTCAAATACCCCCCCCCCCCCCCCGAGCAGTCTCATGTATTATAAATCTCTTTGTCATTGCCTACAACTCTCAACAAATTATGAAAAGTAAAGATATAACTTCAGCTATTGAAAGATCTTACAGAATGTACTAGTTCTTAGGCATATCATGGTCATCATTTTCAATCACTCTAAGACAGTCTCTCTCTGTCAAATATTAAGAAAACATCTTCATCTTAAAAATAAAAAATGAAAGGAGACCAAGGAAGCTGAAATCATAATGACACAGATTGATTTTAAGTTTAATTGCCCATAACCACATAATGAATACACTACATGTAGGTTCATATACATATATATAAAATCTGCATTGTGATGTCTACACATTTACTTAAATTGTTTGGTTTAGACAAAAGTGTTATCAGAAGTAGATCTCAACACATTAACCCATAGATCCCTGAAGTCTGTGATTCCCATTGATATTGTACAGGAAGCACCCAGTTGAGGGGGCAACAGATTAATTTGAAATACTTACAGTGAGTTGAGTGTCCTGACACTGCTGAAGGCATCTTCTGCAATGTGTTCTATCAGATTGTTACTCAAATCTCTGAAAAAAAAAAGGTGAAAGTATGAAGAACTTGATACATTCTATTTATCATTTATCATTTGTTTGAGTAAAAGGAAGACAATCAGAACAGGAGTTCTTAGTTCAAGTGGATTTTGATCCGTCTACTAGAGGATTTTAGTGATTATTAAAGCATCAAAACATAACAAATGATGACTTTATTTATGAAATGGTTTTAAATCAATGTGAGTATTACAAAATATGTTGCACTGGAAAAGATTAAGGACAACTACAATACTAAAACACCTAGCATTTAAAAAACAGATTCATTATTTCCACTTGTATAACAATAATCCATTTTGTCCTTTTTGTATTCATTATTATAATTTGTTTTGATATAAATCAGTCAATTCATTGTAGATGTACATATATATATATTTCACTTGACCCTTTTGAAATTAGGGTGCTTATTTTATAAACTTACCGGTAATCATTTATTTCTAATTATTCATCCAACCTAGCTAATTTACACAAGCTATTGTGAAATCTTTTAAGTGGTTGTCTAGTTTAAATAAATTTGCAAAATAAGTTTGAATTGAATTAATTTCTCCTGAAATAATTTATATGTACATGCACATGTCCATGTATAGAACAGAAATTTTAAGGGAATTTTCCCCCCAAAAAAATCCCTCTCATAATACTTACATCCTTTTAAGTTTCTTGTACGGTGAGAAAGCTCGGGGTGGAATCTCTGTAATCAAGTTCTGCTCCAATCGTCTGAAGGATATAGAATGATTGCAAATGAAATATATTAGCTTTAACTTAAAAGCTGAATAAAAGTGAACTGAGGCTTGTCTATAAAAACTAAAATTCTTGTAGAACTCATATCTTTTGGAAGGCAGTCTCCAGATACAAATGATCGCAAACTTAATTGTTAAATATTATGCCTGTAAAAGACCTAAATATACATGTCTACATACAAGCTTGCAAACTAGCTATGAAAGTACAGATGTACATGTATTAGTGTGATTAGATTTACATAATTGACTTTAGTTATAACTACAAGTCTAAAGGTAAACTGATTATAGATTGAAAAGAGATATTGATTACTGGGTATGTCTCATTATGAATAGGGCACAGAAGTGAAACTAAAAAACACAAAATTACTCAAGTCATAACTTCTTCCCATCTGAAAAAAGAAACCTGGTAAAGAATCTTCATTTCGTATGATTTGCTATAAATTTTATAGGAAATCCATGAAACAGAGGATAGTGAACCCTGTGGCGCTCATGCATGATTCTTTCTTATAGCAAAACACTTGCAAGGAGTCAATACATAGTTTAAGAGCAGAAATATTGTTCTTAAACTTGTTCAAAGGCTAGCAAAATACCCTTATACCCTTACATTCAGTGAAATAAAACTAGAAATTTGTTCTTCCGAAATACAAGACACATAAACCAGGTGAGGGTTAAGAAAATATGTATTGGACCTTCCTTCCTGTTTAGCCACGCTAACAAAGAAACTTGTCATAAACGTCAAACAAATTTGGAGGTGAGTTGGGGTGGATGAGCCCCCCTTTCATATGAATTCCCTCCTGAACTTGGCTAAACTTTCTATTCAATGTCTATTTCTATTGAGACTGGCTCAGTATACACAGTAGTGTCGGGAGTGACAGTTTGCCTCTATATGATTATATTACCAGTGTAACGTTTCAAGGTACACGCAAGATGGGTAACAACTAAATTTAAAAGAATTTTAAATCGTTCCTCTTTGTATCTCTTAAGAGAGGAAGATAAAGATATAAACATAGTGGGGGAAGACAAATTTCTACAATAAAGCATGTGAAGGAATAGTTGTTGGATTGAATGGTAAAAGGAGTTGAAGAGGCAATATCAATTTATTAAGAGCTATATTGAAATTCAGAGAAAAAATGGATAAATTGACGTTTTTAAAAGGAGTCGATTTCCAAGAAAAATACATTTCCAGAAAGTTAGTATTGTTCAACAAATCCCATGCATTATCCTTATCAATCCTAAATTCTAAAAAGAAATGTGAGAGTGTGTGTGAAAAGAATAGAGAAACCTGGTAAACAGAATTACGAATGACAAATACAAATAAGGGGGGCGGAAATATTTTCACTATAAATCATTTATCCATCTTGTTGATTATATACTTTTTATTCATCTCATCAGTGACTGTGATCTCGCTGGGGAGTCATCAACAACCCAATAGGACTTCGGGTCGAGGTTACAAGTCGGAAACCACCTTGCATGACAACTTTTCCAGGTATTTCATCTCAAGTTCATGCCCAAATTTCAGTCGAAAGAGTTCCCAAATTCAGAGCATGATGAAACAGTTATATCTACAAAACCACAGACAGAGTTACAATTGATCCGATCAATCACAATTATGGAAAGCCAGCAACGTCAACATCTAAAATTACATGTTTGTTCAAAATATTTTCGAGAAATGATGTATATTCATACATTCACTGCTTTCTTGACAATTCATTATGCTTATCTCTGTTTTCAAGCAAATTTCCTGAAGTAAAAATCATGACATTGATGGATTTCCATATACTTGAGATTGATCGGATCAATCGTAACTCGTTTTAAGACGGGGCCCACCAACAAAAAGTACCGTAATACTTAATTTCTAATGCCATACCATTGGTCGGTTTGTATTCACATTCGTTGGTTTGACTCTGCATGTGTAGCATTACACTGCTCTGCCATTCTCTTCCCCACATCCAACACACACACACTTTTGAATGTTTACGCAAAATTATACCGGACCGTTAAAAAAAGTGATGAAGGAAGGCATATTGTGTTACAATACATTCTTATCAAATACCAAACAGTTGCTAACATTGGTATTTTTTCCTTGGGCGACTGATAAATCTTGAGAAAAAAAATTGAATTTTTCAAAACAGCTTGGGGAGCTTTCCATACATCTGAAATCATACCATTTTTCTCCCTTCCAATCAATGAGAGAGAGAGTGTGTACAAGAATTGTGGTTGCCTTTGCCTCAAATGCCCCTTAAATGTTTCCAAAATATCAGTTTAATAGAGAAAGAGAATGCGGCTGGCTCCGACGACGGCCCCAACAGACAAACAGCCAGGCAGAAATGTGCCGTAGAATTAGTTTGGGAATCGCTCAAGGGGCTGTCGTCAAAAGCCGAATGTCAATATTTCTCTGCTGAAATATGAAAACATTTGGGTTTTGTGGAAAAACATTGGCACAAATTCATCCCCCTCCTTGCCAAAGGAAGCGGGAGTTTTTATACAAACGTGTAATTCCTTTTGAAAGCTTGGGTATTCTGAACATGAAATAACATGTAATAAATCATAATGCAGCGTGATTCCTTCGGCCTTTGGTTACTTTACATGTGTGTTACCAGCTGAGAGTATAAAAATGGGGGATGAGGATATGTATTTGGGAGAAATAAAAATATTGTCATCAGTCATCAAATTATTTTGAAAATGAAACCCTGAATTCATTTCAAATTACATTTACCTTTATAATATCTTCAATGTCTTTCATTTTTCAACATTACATATAAATTGAAATAAAAAGCTAGTTTGAAATATCCAATCCCTGCCTCCTCCATTACCAGGTGTCAAAGGCACATCTATCAAATTCATAGATTTATCAATTAAATGCAAACAACCACGTAACAATGAGGAGAATATATCCCAATAAAATGAATGACAATACAAAAATCTGGCGTATGGAGTTGAGTTAATGAATTAAATGTCAATGACCATGAGCAGGGCCTTGCCATGTTTATAAACCTGATCAGTATTCAACCTCGGCAAGGCATATAGAATTGGGCCATCTTCATTTGCAAAATGGTGGCTCTACGATGAGGAAATCTGCCACCAAATTGAGACAGATGTGAATTTGATTACTCCACTAATAAATGGCCCATTCATGAAAACAAGACGTGATCCACCAGTCAGACGACATGGCGATATAGACATTATACCAAGTTAGATTGCTCCGCCATTGTCGAATTTCCCTCATTTCCCCCATAACGATGCCATTTACGATCTGCCATCCCCGTTTGTCCACAAACGGGACTGTCATTTGTAATTTTGTCTGATTACGGACATCAATCTTCATTAGGTGCAGCATGGTATGATACCCATTGTTGTCAGAATAAAGTGAGTTTTGACTGCATCTCTTCCCCCTACTGGGCATCACTAAATCAGCCATGAAATCAATGTCATCTCTACCACAATGACAGATCAATCTCAAAGAATTCATTTGTTTCCATCAATAAATGGCCCTTGACATTATTATGCCACTGGACGTATAATGTGGTGCTATCGAAATGCATAATGCGAATGTAACATGAAAATTATATGTTCCAAATATATTGTTGCAACCCTCTCTCTTTCCATTTATCTGTCTGTACACATATCTACATTTCTGCTTATCTATCTTTCCAATCATCCATCTATCTATACATCTATCTATCTACCTATCTACATGTAGGCCTATCTATCTTCCCATTCGTCTATCTATTTATCTATCTAAATATATCTATATATACATCCATCTATCTATATATCTAATTACCTATCCAGCAATCTATCTATTCTAAAATCATTTAACCTATCCCTTCCTATCCCTGCCAAGATGTCAATCACATAAAAAACTCATATTCCAATAAGTTATGGAATCAATTGGAATCTCACAAGCACTTTTTCAAATATACTCAGCGCAGATATGACAATGTTGCATTTTAATAGACTTTACAAAAACTTTTAAATTCAAAACTATATTTCTTTCCCGACAGGTTTTGGAAATTCAATTGATGAAAATTTGAAAAACTATATCTGATCCTAATCCTTATTTTCACAGTCTGCAAAAGGCAAGTATATCTAGAATAAAAGATATGTTTTCTAAGAATTGAAAGACATGTTTCATTAGCATCCAAGAGCACTAATGGATTAGAAAATTAAATACTAAAATAAATACAATTGCCTGGATCCAGGCTAAGCCCATGAGAGACGCGTTTGAGCAGACCGCCATAATAAGATTTGAACGCAGATAGCTTAAATGCACAGACAATGCAAAAGAACAACAAATATGACTTAGAAAGAAGCTGTAATTCATATTGGCTTAAGATAATCCAACTTGATTTGATTAATATCAATTCTCAGATGGGATTAAAAGGTGGTCTGGGGGCATTTATTTCTATGTAATTTTCTCATGAGAAAGAAATGTATCATTCACTCCATTTTAAAATGCATTGTGTCGTTGATTTTAAATGACATACAACGTAAATGTTATTTGAACCACATATTCGTAGGGTAAAAAGAATAATGGCTACCGAATCTATATGGATATAAATTTTTAACATCAGAAAAGTTGCTAATCGAGAATATGCAATAAGATATGCAGGAAGAGATATTAAAGGTAAGATTTTCCAATTGAAAAGTTATCTCACCCGATTCTTTGTTTTTAACGAGAAAATGTTATATCCACAAAAATTGTATTTTGAAGCTAGTACTTGATCAAATGAGTATAGGAAGCAGTTGGTATAGTAAGCCTACTAGTAGATATTAATTATCAAAATCTACTGGTTGTGCTCCCTTTTCTTTATTATATCTTGTTCATTGTCATCATTTTCAGTTTTTTTTTAAGTATATCTCATAAAATCTATAAAATATTTATTTCTTCTTCACACCAAAGTACATTGATCCTTGTGTGAACCAGATAGAATATTAATATTGGACATGACCTTGGTCCCACCTCATAATGATCCACGTGGGGATAATATATCCCAGAAACTTTTCAGACTTTGGAGTTTAGTGGGTCTCCCAGAAGATGAAATATTGCTTGAGGGTTGTGAGTTAATTTGGTAGTTATAAGAACAGGGGTGGTCAGGAAACAGGTTCTCACCAATAAGGAAATGTTGGTGACAATGACCTCTTTAATACATCACCAATTCCTGAAATATTGTGGTTTACCACCCTCCTCCACCCCCCCCCCCCCCCGGGAAAAAAAAATTCCATTTTGTTTTTATAATGCAATGTTAATTGTTTTATATGATAGGAGAAATTGGTTACACACTTACACAGGAAAAAATAATATATTTCTGAACACGAGTGATTTTTTCCTACATCTGTTTGAATTGAACCCAAGCATTTCAAGAGTTTTTTTTTACAATTTACGAGGGCTGTTCTGAACATTTGGGGGGCGAACAGCCTAGCCCATATAATTTAGTTTCCATTTTATGCCTGGTTACACACAAATGACAGAGGTTCTAGAACTAAAAGACATGTACTAAGAGTTGATTTTAATCATTCATATGAGCTTGAATTGTTATTGTTTAAATGAAAATTCTTCTCTACTGCCATGCCCCTCTCTCCCCCATCCCCACATACAATGATGTCAATTTACAGAGAAGAACACTTAGTTAATGTCTTCAATATTTAATCAAATTCATGATTAAAAACAATGTTGATTATAAGGTAAAATTTTATAGTAGAAAATGTTAATTGCAATGTTGCCTATTTGTATCATTTTCATGCCAAATGTTTTGAAAAAGTGCCTTATTTCTAAACTTTGTACCTCTGTTACAAGGAATATTTTCTGATCTACTAAAAAAAAGATATTCTTCAAATAGAGAACACTGTACTAAGATATGGACCAAGTCAATCACCAAGAAATTCTTTGAACTTTTAATTGTCTTCTCATGATCTTCTGCTAAGAAACCTGTCGCAATTGGGCCACAAACAAACTAGCAATTGGTAGGATCTATGAAGCATGTAATTGGATGTCTGCAGATAGCGATAAAGCCTCGGCTGGTGTGGAGTGAGATGTCAAACCCACAGGTCTTGAATCGATTCTCATCGCATTTAAACCAGAACATGGAGATTTGAAGCACTCAGAATTTGTACTACAAGAGCAGAATTACCTTAGTAGTTCGTCTCCTGAGAATAGCATTTACCGGGTTAAGGCCTTGTCACACTAAATATATTCTGAGTCACCATGTCCCAAAGAGTATCATGTCACTTACAGAGAGATTACATAATCATTGTTTTGGTTTGAAGCTATCACTTGTATGAGCAGTATCACGGCCAAATGGGAAGGGGAATGGAAGAAATATAAGCTGCATACCCCCACCCAAAAAAAGAGTCACATCACAATAAAAAGTCACATCCCAATTCACACTAAACAGAGACAATAGGTATATTTAAGATGACTGCGCCTCAAGCATATCTTGAAGAAAATGACTTAAATATAATTATTTTGATTTCAAAATTTGATTTAAGCCACAATGTCAATGTAGCTTTTCAATTGCAATTTGAAATCTTGTCTAATCACGTAAACATAAAAATGATAAGATCTGTAATGTGAGCTTTTTGTAACGTTTCGTGCAAAACAAAATCCTGGAGTTCATATCCCATAATGTAGTTCAAGCATGAAATCACTAAGTACATGTATTCCCATGACAACAAACATCTTGGCAGGTTGGTTTTAGGTTGGCCGTTGAGGGCATCAAGGACTCTATGATTGACATAAGATGATACTGATAATGATAGCAGGCAGAAGTATAATGAATTCTCAACAATTCTTCAACCACAACAAGCAGACGATACAAGCGCAATATTTGTATTTAAAAAATGCCACATCATGTTGTAACACTGCCTCTGTATGAGTGAAAAAGTGTCACATGAACTCTAATGCATTTATCCCAACTTTCCTGTGTTTATGAGTTGGCATATTTACATGTACATGTTCTGGAAAGAATCTCTTGAATATTGTGCGGATCTCACGTCAGATGATTTTTTTTCAAGTTAAATTCAAAAATTCAACTAACGTTATATTAAGACAGAAACAGTTCTAGACTGTATATCTGACTTTGATAACCCTCTTTATGACTAATCATGGTCCCTTTTACGAAAATTATTTTTGTCGCTTCCCAAACTCTCACTTCTCACTACTACTTCAACATCTACTACTGCTAGTGCTAGTGCACTGTGTTGCAAATTTAACCCCAAAAAATAAAGCAATACATCCTCTGTCAATGAATTCCTGCTATTAATCCAGACCTAGGCTTTTATCATTAAATAAATATTAAAATAAAATATATTCATTTTATTAAAGAGTAATATAATGATTTAAAAGTTTATAAAATAGCCAGACCAGACTTTTTATAATGAGGTCTTTGTTCTGATCTTGCCAGTCAAGCTGCAAATTTCATCTCAAAAGTTATAAAGCCCCTCTACCACAACTTCAACAGGGAGCAATACAAAATAAATTGATAAGCCACTTGAAATGAACTTCAAATAACTTTTTTTTTCTTAAAGAAAATAAACAATTTTGTTTTTTTCTTTAAGAAAATAAAAAATGTAGCAATTTGGAAGAGTGGTTATAATTTGACCCCCTAATTGGTTATTTCCCAGAGCAGGCTTATTGAAATAGTTTCAGATCCATACAATACCTCACCCTATGGGGCATTTCACCTGAGGTCGTTGACCCCGGTGACATCATTAGAGCCTGATAGGATACAAGTTACACATCTCCAGTAGACAACAAAAATGGTAAAGTTCAAAGAAAGGGCAAAAGAGAGAGAGATAAGAAAGGGATATTAAAAAGTGGCATAGAAGCTGAAAGAAAGGAAGGGGATTCATATATTATCTAGTAATAGAGCAATTAAATCCTGTTGTACTTTTTTCAATAGTTAATATGCTGTTAACTCTTTATCAGATGAGAAGACATTGAGAAGGATGTGAAGGGCAATTTAAAAGGAAAGAGGCATTAAGAAACAAAGTGACTAAAAACTAATTTCTTTATTTTACAAGTGTTTGCATTTCCACTCCCCCCCCCCCCCACATACATTTCGTGTTCAAAATCAGTTCCAAGACCACAAAACCCAATTACTTTCTTGGTTAGTAGGCAATTTGCCCTTCCCTTTTTTTATTTCTAAATTATATAGATACATGTACATTAACAGAAAAGAAGAGATATCATATCTCTTCTTTTCTTTTAATGTACATGTATCTATATAATTTTGAAATATGAAAGGAATGATGGTTATACATGCACTGTCTGCTTTAAGACCAGTGGCTGATGAAAGAGAGCTGATGAAGAAGAAATAAGGTAAAAACTAGATGGCCGAATCATCCAACCTTCTGTAAATAGAAACATCACTCCAAGTTCAGACACCAGAAAGTGACATCTTAGATGTTCTTTCACTTGACCATGCCTTGAGGGAGCTTGACCTCTGACCTCGATAATATACACAACATTGTTTTCAATTTCACTCAGCTCAGCATCACTGAAAGCAATGGCAGAAAATATGCTTGGGTCACATATTTCACTATATGTCACACTTCTTATCTTGATCAAGGTTGACTCCCATGAATTTTGAAGATTTCAATTCTTATTTTGCTACTTTCCACACTTATATTGCCATCTATAAAAACTGTAACTGAGAATGCAGGCATATCAATTACCTTGAATTCGTCAGGTTGCCCAGGTGATCCCCAACTTCAAAGTCATGCCAACAATTGACATGCTAATTAATCTTAAAAGAAACCTTGAACTCTTGTATAGATTACAAGGAATATAGACTTATTAGGCCTATAGAATTTTTTAATCCACTAAAATGGAGAAAATCAAGGCTAACACACTCTTCACTATCTGGGGGGGGTTTCGGGGGGGGGGGATATTTTGTAATTTACTTCAAAAAATTGTACACTTTATTACAATTTAGTGCTTTAAAAAAAGTTTGTCATATATTTAACTTTGAAAGTACAAAGAAAAACAGCCTTTATCCCCCCCCCCCCCACACACACACACAATATATCACTTTAGTGGAAAATGAGAAACTGTCACATAAATTAGTAAAATTCATCTGTTAAAAGTGGCAGACTTCTATTGGGCTAAGTGGGTGAGAGAGCAATAAAAGCAGGTTGGCACCAGGGAGAAATAAATAAGAATGATTGGAGTGAATGAACTTTTTGAGAGATTTTATGAGCGGAAATGGAGGTGGGGAAAGGAGAGGTGGCTTGAGAAGGAGGAATATGAGAAAGGGAGGGAGAAGAAAATAAAAGGAAATAAAGAGAATATCAATATTGCAGTCAAGTATGAATGTTAAAGTGTTGTATGACTTTTCAATGAAAATTTTAAAATGAAATAGGTTTTGAAAAAAAAGGAACAAAGATAAAAAATACAGTAGCAAGATATCATAGATTGAGAGGTTGATACGAGCGATATTGAGGAAAGAAGAAAATTAAAACCTAAAAAAAACATTGGAAATGGACAAGTGAGAAGGTGAATAGAAATCAATACATATGTGATGAAACAGAAATATAGAGAAAAAAAAGACAGACCGCATATGAAAGAGTGCATGGTGAAAAGATTAGAGAGAAATGAATCCGACGCATGAAACAAAATAGGACTAATAAATATGAAATAATTAAAGAGCAATAATGAGAAAGAAAAAAATAAAAGACATGTTTTTCTGAACTGAACCATCAATTCCCTTGATGTTCATTGAGGAAGACTCCTGCTATTCCTGTCAAAACTCTCATGGTCTCAAATTAAAACCAATGAAACCAACGGTCAAAAATGCCTCTGGACATTGGGACCTTCCAATTCTCAGAAGACAAAAATTCTGCAACAAAAGAGGGGCAAGCAATAGGGGGCACTGCCCCATTACAGGACTATGAAAATTAATCTAAAGGTGATTAGAGGGTTATACAAATTTGATAAAAACTTTCTTTGCAGATTTGCATTCATTCTTACTGGATATGCTCCAGGCAAAACAGATGGGGCGAGTTTAGGAGGTCAAATCTACTTTTTTTGGACTTGACCTTCTTTTCTTCTTGTCTCCTCTCCAAAAGGATCCATAAATTTCAAGTCATATTTTTTTCAATCATTTCATCCTACAAAGAATGTTAAAAATTGAGATTTATCGATGCCATGGAAATTGGAATTTTCATGTTGATCGTAATGTTCATCTAACTTCCCAGAATGATTCCATTAAACATGTTAAATAACATGATAATTATGAAACTTTGAAAAGAGGAAGTTGCAATTGAAAGGATATTGTAATATCAAAAATAGCCTGTATATCCTAAATCCCTGCAATTTTTCTGTAATACCCTCTTGCATTTTCAGCATTTTACAGAAAATAAAAATGTGAATATGGATCAGGTTAGATCGTCATAAAGTGCACAGGAAATTATATCAACCATTTGGGACAGAGTCCAACACGCTATTTTAAAACAATGGCACTAACTTTCTTGTCATGAAAGGAATATAAATGCAAACTTTTTTTTTACTTTCTCTATAGAATGAGTTCCAATCAAACATAAAAATTACTTTTGTGTGCCCTTTCTACATTTTAAACACATAATTCACTAATGTTAATGGATTTCAAAGATTCTTTTTTTAGGCTAACGGCAACTTTGATGACTTGGGTAAATGGGGAGGTGTTGTTTAAAATGTTTAAACGAAACAACCATATAGATAGAACAGGGAAAGTTTTTAAATATAGAGCCTAATCTTCATGTTAGGTCCCCTCACAGGTTTTCGAAAACAAAAAGTTACAGACTGAAACCATCAAAGTTCAAAAGGAATGTAAAACCCCATCCCAATTCATTACAAAATATCATCTTGCCAAAACAATATTCCCATGATTTTAACTGAAGTTGAAAATACAAAGTGTCTTGACCCCATGTCATGCTAACATTTCCAGGAAGTTAAATTCTGTGATTTAATATGCTGCTGATGATGATGATACCGATGCTGAACCTCCCAAGTTTCATACTGACAATCCAGTATATGACTCACTTGCATAACAGTATGATGGGGGCAGGAAATAGTGAGAAAAAAAAATCTCATAAAAATATTATTTGGCAAATACATCAGAGGGGTAGGAGATAACAGAAAAGAAAAAACAGGATTCCTAGCATATCAAGAATTTCCCTGATGAAGTTGAAAAATTCTATGAAAAATTATATCAACTCATTTCCAATTTCACACATTTTCTAAGTTGACACCGTGAACTATTGGCAGTATGAAACACTGCAATGTAAAAATTTTGTAAAATTTTGGGGCCGATCAAAATTCCCTGACGTTTCCCCAATTTGAGGCATTGTCATTAAATTCTTAGACTTTTCCCTAACTGGAAAAGGTAAAATAATTTCTCCTTATTTCCCTGATGGGCAGGGAACCCGGAAAAGTATGACATTATTTTGCAACTATCAATCAAATTGAAAATGTTGACGATGTCACTTGTACTTCTGGAACAAAGCTTCTGGGGTATTCATTCTTGTTTGTGTTTTTTCTCTACAATTTTTATTTAGAAGCTGGTTGCAAGACAAAAATTGTAACATAATACTGTCAATAGTGTTTTGGGATGCCTTTAGTCAACGTGGATAGCATTTCAATCATAGATATTTTCTACATATCTCAGAGAACATTTCCTCTTTTTCTCTTCCTCATATTTCTCAGAAACACAGTTGCCCAACTGACATTACTGCTCACCCCCTGTTTCATTTAGTTACTTTCATTTGGTATGATATGATGGAAGAACATGCCTGTGATATTTGACAAGATAGATGGGATATCTAGCGCTTCTGCACAAACCCCAAACCGGCAACTGTGACCGCTTGGAAGACCCACCCACTGAAGAGGGTGCGCACATGCTGTTTGGATCAACAGGTGCAGCGGCGCTGTTTGGAAATCAAGAAAAACTTCCTTTCTCTCTTTTCTTTAACCATTATCGCCATTTCCTTCTGGGGTATCAGAGCTAATTTACTTTTACCACCAAATCATATACACACCAACCAACCAAGCAAGCTCTCAAGTTCACGGCCAAACACTTCGGCTGCGACAAGTCAACAGTTGGTCCCAAATCTGCCTCACTTTTTAACAAATTCATGAGAAATTGCAATATTGACTGAGTGTGCCAAACCTTACCCAATCCACCAAAATTCAGAACAATCCCCAATCCCTGTGAATTACCAGGATTTCAATAAATTTGCCTTCTTCTAATCTTACAATTTGTATTTCTTTCCAAGTTGTCTAATTCCCAGGAATATCACAGTGGCTGCTCCCTTGAAAAGAACGAAGAGGAAATATTTTGGAGGCTTGTTCAAATGTTTTCACAGTTGTTCAAACCAACCATACCTGGTGTTTGAAATACGCAGGTGAGCTGAAGGTATTCAAAGAACCTACCAAATACGTCCACATCATAACAAAAAAATAAGTTTGGCATTCATAGTTCTCCCTTCCTGCTCCTGTTCACACACTTGTCCTCTTCATCATTTTTTCAGCAATGAAAATGACAGAGGATATGGTTGAAATATTGCTCTTTCGTGCATAAGTTGCACGTGCACGAAAGTTGAAATTCTTAAAATGAGGCTGAATAAACGGTTAAAACTGTTTGCTATGCATTTAATTTGTATGAAGCAGATTTTCATGATTTTTTTTTGCTGTACTTGGTAATGAAATTATACAGATCTTTTGAAAAGCTGTTTGAAGAACTTCATGAAATGCAAGAGACAGTTTTGACAATCATTCTCAGTCTAATGAGGTGAGTGGATAGGTGGATGGATTAATGGATAAATGGATATAGATGAGTGGGCTGATGGAAAAAAAGATGAAAGGATGACTGAACGAAATCAACATCAATCAATCAAAATGTTAATGTACAACAAGAATAAATACTTACAATTCCATCATGTGATAAGGGAAAGTGTCAGGCAACTCAGTGAGCCCCCGTGCTCTGCAGTCCACAGACTTTGACGTGCATTCACATTTCTCTGGACACAGCGGTTCCACTTCGCACAATGCTTCATGATTTTCATTTCCTATCAAAAGAATGAACAAAAATTGTCAATACCCATAACTTCTTCGCACACGTTGTCTACCGAATGTGCTCAATTTCATAAGCATATATACTGGAATTCTTCAAAGGATTCATATTATCTACATCTGTTTCATTCTCCTACACATGACAAAATTATTATTAAAATTGAAAGTCATGGCTTGATAACTTGACAAGCAAGCCTCCTTGTGATGTTTTAACACTGGAATCCATAATTTAGGGATAAATTTCCAATATTCTTTTTTTTTTATTCATACAATTAATATCTGTTCACATGATTCCTCTTCCAATAATTTGATTTTTCGGTTCCGGAGTAGTCGCATCCCGAATCTTATTCATTATTTAGAAATAACCAGGAAGAAGAATAACTACTTTGCGCACAATGACTGGAACTATATAACAAAAGTACATATACCATTCAGAATAATTTTGAGATGAACATGTTATTATAAAGGTTGAATATCTTTTGGATGTGTCATGTTTTCAAAAGTCCTAACACGAATTCAAGATTATTGAAATCATCATTCCTTATAACAACAAAATTATATAAAATAATTTTCAGAGTTATTCAAATTGTATCGTATTTGGATTCATAATATGTAATTTAAAACTATTTAGTAAAAGCTGAGTAATTGTTATATCACTAAATGTATCATACAAAAAGTGAGGAGCATGAAAAATATAAAATGTTAAAAAAAAAGAAAAAGAAACAGAGAAAGATAGGGAAAGAGCTGAAAGACATAATTTTCTGTATTTTTTTAAAAGTTTCATACATTTCTCTAAGCAATGTTGTTTGATGATGAAACAAAAATCTTTAAGAGAATAAATGTGATCTATTTCGTCAATGACAATCAATCTAGTTAAACATGGACTGCCTGCCACATGCATTTGATGAAGGATAATTTTCCAATTCTTCATCACCTAAGCATGACTAGGAAGGGAGAAACTCATGTTTGCCGTGCTTAGTGGGTGGAAATCGAGCGCGGCCTGATCAGCACGTACCCCCAACACTTCCATTGTTCTCCGCTAAAGTATCGCTTACAGCGCTTAGGCAACCACAAATCTCATTTCATTTCAGAAACATGGTATCAAGAACACGTCTGATCAATACAAAAAAAATCCTGACTCCAGCCGACGATGTTTGCAAGTTTCTTTGTGAAGAAATTGCAAGAAATGCAAAGTAAACTTAAAGCGTAAGCTCCTTTTCTACATTTTTCTTTCAAAAGTAAAAGTAATAACATCTTTGGCCTGATTTTTCTGTTCATTTGCTTTGCACGCAATCACAGAAAATGACAGTATCCTAGGAAAGCTAGGAAAGAGTGTCGCTCCATTCATGGCTATAGTGTGAATTTCGCAGCCCTAACGATTAACTTTCTTGCTTTGCCACAAGGGCTTCGGATATCGGTTTCCACGGCAGACACAAGGCAGACATTTCAAAGTATACAGGGAAAATATACCATTACCAATAGACCAACATACAAGTTGCACACTAACAAGTTGCATCATCAGATACATATTTAGATTCCAGGGACAGATTTCAATCAAAATATGTATTTTTCAATCATCTTTTCATCTCATAAGTTGCACTACAAGTATAAGGATTAAACTAAAGTATTCATCAAATCTATGAGGCATGAAACAAAAATACTGAATCATAATTAGCCCTGAAATGAATGCTTCAATTAAATATTACACAAGAATAAATGATAAATTTAATATAAGGAAACTGTATGATTTTTGGTCTTAATACCTTTGGGAGACAGCACTGGAAATTTACATTCCCAACCTCAAAATGAAATGCAAAAAAGAAAAACTTTCAAAAGAGAAAAATTCATCAAATATTATGACTAAGAGCATGGAGCAAAATATGTCTAAAAACATTAAACGTAAGACAGAGATATATAAAAATTGGATCACCTACATACATGTAGGGTGACAAAATTCTGAAAATCTTGTTAAAAAAAAAGTACATGAGTCATGAATCAGTAAGCAACAGCAAGAAATGATGTTAAAGAAAAGCACATCGAGAAAAAAATAATCGATGATGGAGTAAAATTTAGAAAAAGAAATGGAGAACAGATCAATGCCACAATGAATAAATGCATTTAGAGGTGTTGTTTAAATTCAGAGAAATGACAGAACGGAAGCGGTAAAACAGAGCGCCCATTACAAGTATCCATGACGATGAGTATCATCCATTCCAGCGATTCAGCCAGGGAGCTATATAGAGGAATGCTGGTGGTAGAGGGGGGGGATAATTTCCTACCCTCCGAGGATTTTCCGCCCGAGGAGAAGCGAATGGGCAGAGGCGAGATGGCAAAATCTGATTTGAGCGGCGGGCTCTTTTGTAGAAGGTGTTACTGAATCTGAGTCTTCCTTCAAGCTATGATTTCACATTTCCACGTATATACTGTTCTGCATGACAGACAATTGGATTTATATTCATGTAACACATTCTCCTTTTCTCTTTCTCTATTTCTCTTCCTCCTTGCTTCATTCATGATTCTTTTCCATCTTTTCTACTTTTACGTTCTTACTAATGTTTTTATTTAGATGGATTACATTAAAATGGACAAATTTGCAATATTGAAGAAAAAAATATTCCCCTTCAAAATACTTCACAAAATTTTGTGAATCGATGTATACTTCGCAGTTATGCTATGAACCATTTGTATGATTGAATAGGCTTTCATAAAAAGCTTGATTCAACAATCGCTTCATGAACTATCAGTATAAATCAACACTTTAGTCATTCACATTTCCTTCTGATAGGATGTAAATTTGGAGGTTGGTGTATAATGTTGAATATCAAAACTTCAGTGTGAGTGAAAAGTCTTACAAAGAAATTGTCCAATGTCTCAATGGGTGATTTCAAGTTCAGTGTTGACCTTTTGGTGTTGGCGTTAGGTCAATTTTTACACGAGCATAACACCCAACATAAAAAGAAGATGGTCCTGAAAAGTCACTCACTAGTTGTTGAGATGTCAATAATGTGATCTGGTTCAGTTTTACAAACTCAGAATAGGTTTTGGAGCTGGGGGAAGCAATCTAAATTGTGCTTCCAACACCAACGCCAACACCGGACTTGAAATCACCCATTGTGTTCATGAACCTCAACCAATATCAATATGCTTTAAAAGAACTTCAACACACCAGTGTTCTATTTGGCAGTCCAGCTTGCAGTCTGTAAATCTAGACCAAAAAAAAACATTTTGGTAAAAGAGATACTTGGAGTCTGTAGTCCAGACTACTACAGGGCATGTCAGCCGCATCAAGCCAGGTGCGCACCAGATGAGACCTGCTGGAGGCATGGGGAGGGTAGAGCGGGTTAACCTGCCCTGACCCCCTCTATTCTTACCCAAAAAGGAGATCTTTAGGGGTGTACCCACTACCCCAAACTCCAGAATTTACCCGAGAGTACTGTCCTCAAAGAATGGTAGAGTTGATTCACTTACCACAGGCTCAGCCTCTGCCTGTCCTAACCCAATTATATGCAAAGGTTATTTCGTACAAGAAAGGTAATAACCGCACTTGAGTTCACCTTTATAAAAAAAAATATATATGGGCTATTCCACGGTTACTCACGTTACATTTGGAGACACCTTGACTCATACTTGGAGCTGTAACTCCATTATTATTGATAGGAACTTAACATCTCTTTATCACAACAGAGTACGCAGTCTGACTATCCTTTGTATAAAAACAAATCTTGGGAAATTTCATTATGCTCCTGGCAACTCTTTGAAATGTGTCGGTTACTCATGTTACATGATTTGGACATGCATAAAATGAAAAGTGGACATAAGTGAAAAGTGTCCTCATGCAAGGCTTTTATGAAAGTTGATTATATCCATTTCAAAGAAGTATATTAGGGAGACAAATTTGTATATAATTAAAAAATAAAGAACACATGGTTTTTACTAGGGGTGCAGATAAAGTGGTTACTCACGTTACGGTTCAGATGGGCTATATGTACAAAGACACATTGAGCTCATGTCCACCAACCTATGGAACTGCCCATATATATATTATCTTTCATAATTCATGGAAGCAGGACCATAGAAAAATGCATAATGTCTCTCTATCTGTTTGAAATCTTCAAGAATTTAACCAAAATATTGTTATTTCTTACAATTTGTTTGTGGTTTGTCACTCTGGAACTGTTTATCTCAAATGGTTGTCAAAAAAAGTGTAAGGTACTTTGATGATAGTCTGTTTTTCTACTTCTTTCTTTAAATCCATACCTTTCATCCCCCTCGCTCCTTTTTTTTACTCAAGACTTTTGATTAAGATGGATGCTTTGGGCAGCGCGTACACAAATGAGGTTGCGCACCACAACCGGGATGTTTGCGAGAGTGCAAGCTAGAGCAGAGGGAACAGAGCTTTCTAGGGAGTTAGAGGGTTGAAGGGAGAGAGAGGAAAGTGATTGGTGGAGATTGAGTGCAAAGTGCCTGCTTGCTTTAGATCTTTCTGACAGGTAGGTAGGTATGCTGAATATACTTTGATTCCTTCACAAAGATCTGCTGACAAAGAAAAAACTACACCATTCTTTTATGAATATCATGTGAAAAAATATAAAAGAATGAAATATTTTACTTTGCTGTCTTGCCAAGTTATTAAGTGAAACAAATGTTGTTTGTAATCCACTTTACCTTTCCTTACTTTTAATTTTCTTTCAGATATGAATTAGCATGATGATATACATGTACATGGAGGCCCTGAACATTATTTGCTTCAAGTAATTTTGCAAACTCAACTTGAATTTAAGAAATACTTCACTAAATAACTTTTTTAAACATATATATGGACTGAAAATTTATTTACATTAGGTTTTTAGAATAATAAGACATTTTGAGGCCTATATAAGGTCTCATACATGTAGTTAATGGTATCTTTGCAATAGAGACTTTAAAAAAGGACCTTTGATATCTAGATTTTAGATCAATCTTTACTGGTCATTCCACCCGCTAATAAGCAGATAGAATGACCAGTACATAAGCCGCTTATGTATTCTTAGAACCAATGCCCTTATCATGAGCTCATTTTACAGTGTAAGTCATAATCCTCCATTTTGGCCTACATCATGTATTAAGTTCCCTGCTCCAAAAGGTTATTCTAAAAATGAAAATGAATTATTCCATTATCATTTCTGATGGAAAAAACTAGAGGCCCAATTCAGAAAACAATTATTTGTACTAGAGGCCCTATTCTAATTCAGAGAACAATTTTGGCCATAAAAATATTGATTAAAAAAAAAACAGGATTATAAAGAGCCACTTTGCGCCCTCCCATCCCCCCACCCCTCTCAATATCAAATCATGAAAGTGATATCAAATTGGCAATACGAGGTGGTTTCAGACCGCCTTGAATTTCATCAGTTCCAGGTATTTTGGCAATGTGAAAGCAAATTACACATAATCTCCCCAAAAGAAAATACCTGCTAAATAGTAGGTACATGTACTTGTCAAAATTACAAGAACTTTCGCGGGGATTTTTCCAAGGTTGCAGGTACTTTGGCAATGTAAAAGCAAAGTACTAGAACTTTCAGACCATACTGCGCATGCTCATAACTTTAGGAACTTATCTCAAAGGGTATCTTTCGGGGCGGTGTGTATGCAAACTAATTTACAGGTATTTATTAGCATGAAAGAGTTCTTGTAATTTAACGGGGATTCTTGTGATCAAGGCGGTTTGAAACTAGTCATTTTGACAGGTATACAAGCGCAATGTGTCAAGGATGGTGTCAGATTATACACACAGGTGAAAAGGAAAAAGGGGCTCATTGTCTCAAATCGTAACTTTGAGAAGTTTTGATAACAGATTAAAGTAGGGCCTACCGAATGCAGTGATATTAGGAAAATGTTTTTTAATATGGAAAAAAAATAAAAATTGACCTATTCTACTACAGTAATTTGAACGTGACTTTGGTTTTCCAGTATCTCTATAAATCTAAGCACTGTTGTAATTTTCAAAATCCGCATGTAGGCCTACTTGTATCACATTACAGTTTTTAAGGCATCACAGACTGTACAATACATTCATATTTTAACACTTTAGGACACTTATGATACAATTATCCCAGGTATTAAATCTTGCATGGGATTCAGCTGCAAACCTACGCTTACATACATGTATGATAACTGCATAGTATCTCCAATGGCCAATCCCATAAACTTTTATATTCCATGCGAGACTTGAAGCGGTGATAAAAAGCTTCTCTGTTTTCAATCATATTCAATGGCTTGTAACAGGTATTTGATAGATTTACTGACACGAGTGACACCCAAACTAATCAAATGTAAATCATTTCAAAGGTTTCCTCCCAATAAACTTTTTGACTACTGCACTGCATCCCCTCATTTCTAACCTGATAGGTTTTCATACATAGTACATCCACTCATATTAGCATCCTGTAGAAAAAACAGCACCCATGTAGGCCTGCCCCATTTCACATCTGACGCCAGGGGCAGGCAATAGAATCGCACCCACTTCCCCCCCCCCCCTTCCCTCCCCCCCAAACTTCTGACATTGAAACAAGCATTAAAATAAGGCTACCCCAACTTACTTTGGACACCAATTGTTTCTTTGGTTGATGTCGAATTAAACTATGAAGGTCTTGTTCTTTACTATTTCATTTTGTTATCAAGCTCAACTTTTGTTTTCAAGTTCAAGATTTCTTACACCCATGATGAAAATCCATATTTTATTGTTCGAAATAGACATGAAAATGAAATACTCCGAAAATTTGCGTTGCCTAATTTATCTGGGCCCGGCAGCCGCTGTGCAGCGCCAAATCGACGAGGCTCTTTCCCTTTAATCATTGAACGCCAAACAGGGTAGCAGCAACTCCCTTCTTTTAATGTCTTTTGGTCAGATGCAGCCGGGATTTGAACCCCCGACCTCTGGGTTGTGAGACGGACCCTCTACCAACTGAGCCAACACACCAGTTGGCACTCCGTCATTTTCCCTGTAATTATACACATTTCATTGACCATTTTGTGGCAAAAACACTAACTGTATCAACAAAAGAAGCAATCGATTTTGGAACAAAATTCCATCAAAGCAGACTAGACCAATCAGAAACAAGTTCTCTTCACCTTTGCCTCAGTCTGAGTCACACTGAAATGTAAATCATTCAGTGAAGAAATATGACAATTAATGTCTCACTAACAAGGATCGAAATGAATTATGGAGCACCTTGCCAAGCTAGAGTCTACTCTATTTTTTTCCAAATCACCGTGGAAGCAATAACCTGTTCAACTTTCTAGGAGGCTGTTGAATGTTTGCTCCTGCGTTATTACATTAAGATATATCAAAGATTTTACATTTAAAAAAAATGCAGTTCCAACATATGGTAATCTTGAGGGAAAAAAATTGTTCCAGAATTTAGAAATAACCTTGAATGACATAAATAATGAAGAGGGTTTATTTTTTAGCTAAATACTAAACCATAATACAAAACTAAAGATACCAAATAATAGGATGCTTTCTTGGGGTTTTTTGTAGGGTTTTTTTTTTTTTTTGCTTTTAACGAACATACAGCCTGCTAAAACAAGTATCTCACAATGGTATTGAAAAAAATGCATGAACATGACATGCTATTGAAGCATTATAACTGAAACTCTAATTCATCAACTAATGGCAGACCTACAAATATTCTATGAGCCCCAGTGGGAAATTCCATAGAAACTTTCTTTTTTTTTTTTTTTTAAATGGCTTATGTTTTTTAAACTGAAATTATCCAAAATACAAAAAGGGAGAAGAAAGAAAGAGTGAAGCAGAAGAGAGATTTGGAGCGGTACTCAGTTGGTTATCCCCCTCCCCTCCAAAGAAAAGTAATATATTAATAATGATAACAATAATATTATTAAAGTATAAATACAATTAAGTAAGCAAATAAAGTTACTGGAGGCTTATAGGAGAATGTGGTCTAATATTTAAGGAATTATTTGTCTGTGACAAGCAAAGTTTTTGGATTAAAAACTGAGGGCTTGTCTTATCGATATTTACTTGGCAGATTTCACTCCATTGACTTAAAGTTTAAACAAAATTCTAAAAATATTTTACAAAGAAATCACTTTAATTTAACTCCTCTCCAACTTGTTCCAGCCAAATACAGTAACCATGGCAACTGAGCACCGCCATGCAAACGGAAATGGGCTGTATATCTTCCTTGCATTACACTTTAGTCATGAATTCCCAATGGCTGGGGCCAAAATGACAAAAAGTTATGAAATTCCTCTGATATCATTTTATGGGAGACAATGAATCATGGTGTTTATTGTGAACTTCAAAACACTCTCACTACCCCTTTACCCCCCTCCCCCCCCCCCCCCCTTTCTCTCTCTCTCCCTCTGGCAGAAGTCAAGTTTGGAATGATTTCAAGGCTAGAATTGGTCATCCATCATCTGCAATTTAAGTTGTAAAATATTCATGCTAAGCCTTGCAATGCCAGACAGTAGAGCAGGCGTGGTAATTGCCAGTAGCGATTTAGGGTGAAGTTTTCTAATTTTGTCACTCTGGACCACGTCACAAACAGGTGGTGAAACATCACCGTCTTTTATCCGACTGCATTACACACAGGACATAGGCTACTTCAAATCAATAGGAATTCAAAGCGACCTTATTCAGTATCGCTGAGCATATCATTGTTATCATCATCATCATCATGGTCATCATCATCATCGCCATCACCATCATTATCATCATTACATCCATCACTAATGCTTTTAGATTAAACTACTTCTGAAGTTTGCAGTCTATTTCCCACTACAGCTTGCTTGCTTCTGTTGGACACAGGAGTTCTGCCTTTTTAGTTAGATCGTGGCCCTACCACCTCTGGTAGGTCTATGGTTCTATTGAGAAGATCTGCGCTTTATACAAACTGTGCATTTTCAACAGCATCCTCCTCCTCCTCATTATCATCATCATCATCATCACCAACATCATCATCACCACCATCATAATCATCATCATCACCATCATCGTGATCACAATCACCACATCCAACAAGACAAGGTGGCTCAGTGGTGGAGTGCCTGCCTCATGAATAGGATGTTGTGGGTTCGATCCTCAGCCTTGTCATAAAAAATGGGACCTTCTTGTTAAAGATAAATTCCAGTTTTGGGAACGATCTCAAAATGACTTTCTACAGAATTTAATATAATGATCACCAAAGTGTCTGTTTGTATGAATAAAAAATATGTGCCAAATGATTCTGGAAGAAATTGTGTAATTGCTGAGAAATAAGCAAAATAAGCGCAGATTCAGTCACTTCCGTCGGGTCTTTATTCCAGCAATAATAATACACTGTCCCACGTGTGCCTATCTGTGTTGGCGATCTTCAGTGTGATCGTTTCTTAGCTAGATATTATGATTTCACAAAGTTCAGTTTATGTAACTGTACCAGATCTAGATCCACAATGATATATCAATACTTTACCTTGGTTTTACAGACTTTCTCATGAAATCAGTGTCTTACTGCAACTACGTTCAATTAGCTTTAAGCACTCTACATTTATTTGGTGCAAGGCCCGCTGGGAGAACAGTTTATACAAGTTTTTAAGTGGCTCCCCCGGTAAAGAAGAATTATCATATTATTATCACTGACATCATCATCACCATCATGATCACCATAAACCACAATCATCATCCAAAATAAACACTTAAATCATTCTTACCTGTACACCTGAAGTCAGTAGTCTGCAATTCAGCCACTTTGAGTCCATGAAGTTGTCTAGGAGTCTCGCAAGTGGCGAAGAGGCCAAGAGTGACGTGCGGTCTCAACCAAAGGGCCAGCCAACTCAAGTGACAATCACAGGCCAGTGGGTTCTTGGAAAGTCTCCTGATGAAAATATGAAAATAAATAAATAAATATCAAATTATCATGATCATGATGAAATATTTAATAATGGAAAGAAAAAAAAACGATCATCTGATCATAGACACTTGTGTTATTGTCACACCATACAGGACCGGCTCCAGTTTTTATTTCCAATATAATGTTTTTTTCAACATGATTTCTCATTTCAGAATAGATTTATAAAAGATGAAAATGTTAATCTGCTGTATTTCTTTGCAGTCCATCTTATTTGAAATTCAAAGTGAGATGGAACATTTTTTTTTTCCAATTTTTTTTTCCAAAAAAAAAAATGTAATTTTCACCTTCCGAATACTCTTCATTGACTTTTTATCTTTGTTATCTCATGACAAATTCATACCTAACTAAACATAAAAACGGCAAAGTATTATTTAAAACCTTATAATACTATATATCTAATATCCAACTTCACTTTAACATCTAAAAAACAATATGGTTGAAGTATCTCTAAATAGAATCTGTTTCAATTCTTTTTCATGATTCTTAGAATATTTTTGTTTACAATAAAAAAAATATTTTTTCTTCAGATGTCAGTGAAGTACAACACAATCAGATGAATAGTTTTTGGTGTCCACACATCTTTCCCATTCTTTTCTAAATACATTCCACTCAAGCCATCACGGTGGTAAAATGCAATTACAGGTCGTTGACCGTGACCAAGCTCACAATGTATTGTCTTAAGAACTATCAATCCTTTTATCACACAGACCAATTTCAACAGTACTATCATGTGACTTCATTCTTCTACTCATTTTCATCACTTCGGTGAACCCCTTCGTCCCCATCCAATTATGGTTAGGTTTCAGTGACGTCAAAACCGACCAAGGCAGCTCAAAGTCCCTATCGGAATCTAAACTGGCATTGAAATTTCATTCATACCCTTTATCTATAAGGATCTGCGATTCATGTTAATGTGGTAAATGTCACAGGTCTTCCTAACTATTCTTAATTTTCTCTTTTCATAATTTTCAGAAGAGTGTTTTACAAACTATGAGTAGCTGCACCTGTCACTCCCATCTCTGAATATACAAGAAAATGTGAAACTGCATTTTGAAGTTGAGAGAAATTACCAACAACCTACAGTAGAATGATGATCATGATTGTTGTTTGGGATAAAACAGAATGCTGGTTTGTTTACATGTAGTTTAACATGTTTTTGCATTACGCATTTATTATTCAAACTGAAAATAACTTTGTTTAAACTTATAAGAATTTTTAATTCAGATGGTCTTCTAAATCTCATTGATGTATAGAGATTCCAAGACTTTGCCCAAGTCACAATAACTCTCAAACTCTGCTGTCATCTAAAATACTTTTCGTCAAAAGATTCATGACAACTATGCTATGTCATGCTATTAATGTAATTTGTATTTTGACATGCTTTGACAGAAAATCAATAATGTATTTCATCCAATCCCTTCCTCGTTTGAATCTCCATTTGTCTCCCATCACTAACTATAATGGCAAAGTTTTGGAACACCAAACATTGCATCTCCCTTCCCTGAATAAATATTGAACATGAAACAGAATCATGTTCTTGAACTCCGTCAAACATGGCACCAGATTTAATGGAAACAAATATAGATTCATCTGAAAGAGGATACATTAGGCACAAGTATCAAAGATATGCTTGAATTACCCAATGCAAATAACTTCTACCCATCACATTAAAAAAACAAGTTATTTGAGAAGGTATATAGCATAAAGGTTTCTATTTGCGATGATTGTGGAAGATGTGTTTCAAACCATGCACCCTAAACCCTTCAAGCATTTCATGCTATTTTAAAAGAATCAGACATTGTTGACACTTTCAATCAATTTTCATGTGGCAAAATTGATGGAAAGTGTTAACAATGTCTGATTTTTTGGCAATGAATCCACCGACAAACTATACATGTTACAAATAAATGTCTCAGAAGAACGAAAATCTTGGATTGGTCAAATGTTTCAAAATTGTAATAAAAAAGTAAGGTCAAGTTCTTCTCCTTTTCTCTTCTGTTAAACTACCCCCCCCCCCCCATTAAATAAAAGAAGAAAGAATGGATAAGAAATACAAAAACTTGATTACCTATTTGCTGCAAAGTATTTCCAAGAATAAACTTTGATTTCTATACTTGTACATACCTCCACTTAATAATTATTACATGTAGCTCTGGAGCTGTCCAAAATAGGCATTTAAAAATATAAGACACATTCTTTTTAGAAGTCTAAAAGAGATAAATTATAAATAAAGAGTCCAAAAACATGAGATAAATTAACAAATTTTAATGAATATATTAATAAAGCAAACCCATTTTCAACTTGAAAATTGCTTACATATTTTTTGTTTAATTCCTTCATATTTGTATAGCATTTCAGTCACACAAGGAAGAGGAAACTTACAGTTGTTTAAGAAAACTCATATGCGTGAAACTGCTACTGCGGAGAGTCGTCAAATTGTTGTCATTCAGATATCTGGAAGAATAAAACAGACATCAGAAAAAAAACGTAAAAACAATTTTGTGATGTGAATGCAGCTCAGCAAGAGAAAAATAACTATAACATATGGAACTCCTTTTGTTAGCAATGTAAATCAAGCTGGGAATTCAACTCAGATATTGAAACAAAATGTGATATATGATAATGATCATTGAAACCCTGATATAAAAAGAAAGCATTATTTACATATCATTCTTTTTAACATTTATTATTTGATGTTAAAAAGAGGAGATGGGGGTATTTTCTTTGTTGTGATTTTCTTACTTGTCACGGTAATGTCTAAAGATCTTTAACATGCTCAGTGACTTCACATATATTTATTTCTGGGAAAATGTGAAAGTGAATTTTAGATATTGAAATAATAGCATAAGATCTTCAGGAGTAACCTTGTATTTCATATTACAAATTTCTAACAGATGAAACAATTCTTGTGAATAGTCATCAAGAATTGATTTTCCTTGACAAAGTAGAGGATGAGAACCAATTAGCCATATTTCTATGAGTTATCATATCCCAGAATTCCCTGACCTATCGATTGCATTTCAAGGAGAGACCCAGACAGACTCGTAAGTCGATGAATGAGATAACTCGCACAAATTAGACCGTGCCCTCATAACGAACTTATACAAATTTGTCTCCCTGAAAGCTAAAAGGATACAGACCGAACGCCTTCTAGTGGATATACTCATTGAACCATACCCCATCCTTAACCAGAATTAGCATTATGATTGACCATGAAGGTGATGATACTACTACTACGGCATGGTGTAAAATGTATGCATCATAACAATGAACTGACAGGAGACACACCCATCCTTCCTGCTCAATTATTAAAACTTTGTTTCATAAACATGAAAAAGGTACTGCGCAGTCATAAAACAGTTACATGTAGAGTGTAAGAAGGAGCTTTTATTACTGTCTACATCCAGCACCAAAATGCAATGAATTATATTAAAGTGAATGTTATATACCGGTAAGGTAAAATATACAAACGGGGAATTAAAAAAAATCACCTAAAAAAGAATACTTTACATGTAAGTCTCATAATCAGGCCATTCTTGAGTATTACATGGAGGGGATGTATTTTATTTTTCATTTTATCCTTAAATATATCTTCAGGCAAAATCCGACTCTGTATTAAAGATGATTGGATGTTTTATTAACAGTGACATATAAATTTCAGACAATGTATATTCCCTGCCTGGTGTAAATTATATCTCATCTGAAGAAATGTTAGTTTGTCTTTTTCAAAATTTCAATATGAAAATTTCACAATGAACATGCCATTCATTCAATTGCAGGATGCCACTCATGCAATGCTGGTTTGTCGTGAAATTGAATTACCATTAGGGTGAGAGCTCACTCTTTTAAATCAATATGGAAGTCAATAAGTTCTTTGTAAAATATCATTAATACACTGCCTTAATTACATCCGTAGCCTTCCACTCTAATCAATTGATTTCCGTCAATAAACAATGGGGTTTCTTCCATCGTTCTCGGATCAATTTAATGAGATACAGGTCATATACTGGATGAACCCGATGAAAAGGGGGTATATCTTCACATCCAATCTTTGAAATACTTGGTGAGAAAAGAAAACAATGAACCAGAAAATGTAGAATCTTTGATAGGATTTACTTCAGAATAGTTATTTTTTCTGTTATGGCGTCAATTTAACACCTGATATCAAAAAATTCATACACATACATCCCAACGTCTCAAGTAAGAAATATGCAAACATGCCTCCAGATAATTTATTGGAATCATCAGTTACGATTTATGGAAGAGAATCATGGAAACTAGCATTATTTTGTAATATTTTCAGTACTTTGCTATATCTAAATTATCTTCGGGTTTTCAGAAAGGAGATTACCAAGCTCAGATACTTACAGAATTTCAATGTGTTTAAGGGGTCTGAAAGAGCCACTCATAATGCAGACGATTTGGTTGTTGTGTAACCGTCTGTAAAGAAAATAAAAAGTCAATTTATTGCTATATGTATATTCTTAAAAAATGAGTTCAGGCAATTGCTATGGTCTACATTCATGACCCATGATACATTCATGAATATTCATGGATATGATACATCTGTAAAGCACAGAAAGCAACATCATAACTATTTTATTAAGTGCTACATGCGAAAAAACATCAAATTCGAGAAAGATGGAAAGTGCAGGTTTTAAAAAAAAAACTCTAAAGCAGCCAGACATGAGGATCCTTTTGCTATAGTATTGAATTTAACATGAGCCTTTAAGATTATTATAATGTGCTACATAGCTTCTGTAAGTTGATAACAGGGAATTTTTAACAGCACTCATCTCATGATCCCAACATTTCAAAATCATTCTCTATTCACCATCTGCTTTCTTCATTTTTTCCATTTGTCATTTCTAATTTCATGGGGTTTTTTTTTTGGTTCTCTTTCTTCAAAATTTCTTGGCTTGATTAGGGTCATAAATCAGATGAAACAGCGAAGAAAAGGAAGCAACTGTAACAAGTTTGGAAAAGCAATTCTCTGGGAACTCCCATTCCATTACAACATAATGGATGTCATACAGTCATGACAAAGAAATGTTTATACTCTTCAAATGATGATTTATTTTGCTTTCAGATGACAATAGATAATACAGTTAAGATTAACAGGGGATAATCCTTTAAGAAAAAAAGTCATTAGCATTTGAAAAAAAAAAATCTTCATGTTTAAGAAAAAAAAATCATTATTCAAATATAAAAAGGGAATATGACATGAATTACTCATAGCTGACAGCCTGAAGCCAATTCAAATCACTCAGAA
Organism: Lytechinus pictus; assembly: GCF_037042905.1. Classification (NCBI taxonomy): domain Eukaryota; kingdom Metazoa; phylum Echinodermata; class Echinoidea; order Temnopleuroida; family Toxopneustidae; genus Lytechinus; species Lytechinus pictus. Next base: position 14,537,436 of record NC_087256.1, on the reverse strand, counting down.
ATTAATAAATCTTAGGACATTGCCTTTTCATCTCTTTATTCAATTTTTTCCTGATCATGATCAATTAACCTACAATTCGGACTTTTATGAGTTGAATAGCTTATAAAACTAAATGGCAAGCTCACATAAAGCCAGTTTCATAAAACTTGTAATGATTAACTTCAAAAGACTTCAAAATCCACCTTTATGAAATAACATGAGTTATTCTAATGAATATATATGTCGTTTAGATTTTCAGAGTGTACCGTATAAATCCCAAAAATGTTAAGATGGATATTTTTAGCATCTCGAACCCTTTTATTGCAACCAAGAAATCATATGATTTCTGAACAAAGAATGAAGAATTAGTGGCGAACATCAATTCAAGAATGTCCCAAGAAATGCTCTTCCATGTGTAAAAACAAAACTTTTTAAAGCATCCTTACATGTACCGTAAAGATGTGCATGACGCAAGTAGATCATGCTAATTGCTACGTCTTCGCATTGTTTCGTAAGTGAGCTTGCGGAACTGAGTCCATGTCATTGTAAAACGCCAAGCACTGGTAAATCCTTACCCTATTAATCGCATTGTATCAAAGAGGGGGCAGGAACGGATATCAATATTTAGGTGGTAATCATCGGGTACTACCAATCAAGAATAGCCATCAATACTGCTTAATTATGTATGATCATGTGATGCTAATACAGGAATAAGCCCCTCTTAAAAACCCTTTCAATGGTTTTAACTTGCTGGATGTGTGTTTCTCCCTCTTCTGACTATGTTCGAGGTCGGGGGAAAGTATTAACAATTTCTATATAATTGTGGACGACTTTTCTCTTCAGATTGTTGGAATACTCTGGAAGAAAAGGTAATAATTGTTGGATCCATTATAGTTAGCCTTGCCAAAATAAAAGAAGCCAGACAAGGATGGGATTCACATTCTATTCAATCCAATTCACATGCCTTCAAGAAGAAGGACATGATGAGAAAGAATGGAGAAGAGATGGAACGAAGGGAAATGTGACATCATCAAATGTTCTGGAAATAGGTTTTTCCTCTTTATAGGTTTTTCTCCTTTAGCTTCAAATTTAGAAACTTTTATAGAGTGAAGTAGAATTACACATCATTCAACTAAGAGAAAATTAGAAATACAGATAGATGAAAATTTGTGTGTTTTGTGGTTTAAATTTTATGCAACTCAATATTCAAACCATATATTTTCAGCCAGGGGTATCCCTTTTAATGATGATTTGAATTCATATGCACATGTTTGTGAAAAGACTGTGTTATAGTACTTACAAGTCCCTGATTACTGAAGCTCCACGGAACACCTTTCGGTCAATTTTCACCAGTTGATTATAACTCAGGTCTCTGTAAAGACACAAAAAACAAAATGAATTGTAATGTAAGCATATATATATACATATCATCGGATATGACTGCAAGAGAGACTGATAGTGATAGATGCAGCATCAGGAGAAGAATAAATCTTGTTAGTTGAAATATGCCTCTTGACTTAAATAACATTTATTTAAATAATGATTCTTGGTATAGTCTTAAACAGCACTGTAAGACTTTTAACCAAGGAGAAAGAGAAAAAATTGAGAGGATGCATCATCACAACAATGGACTGTCCATTTCCATGTAGAAAAATTAAAAAAACTGCTAAAACAGTTCAACTGGGTGAGTTCAATGTCGGTTTCCAAATTTAAACGGAAACATGGATCATGATTGAAAACTCAATAATGAAACATCAAACACAAACACGATCAGCGGTGCACTGTTCAGTGTCGAAAATATAAAGCTGTTTATATGCTGATTGTTTATATATTTCCTGCTTTCGTTAGCGCAGCTTTAGTCCGCAGTTTGACCCCGACAACAAATGTCTGTTCTTACACCTGTTTGTAAAGGCTTCAACTGCGAGAGTAAATTTAACCACATTTCAAAACTCAATAGTGTTCAATGTCGCATTCGCGATGCTCAAGGTCGTAAAATTTGAGTTGATCGCGTTTACTAACATATCTTTTTCAATGTTTAAATTTTCCTCCGAATCACGATTTGAAAGACTTTTACTTTTACGACCAAGAATAGAGGACATTGAACACAACCTTTGTTTCTCATTATAATATCCATGTTTTGTAACCACATTTTGAATCACGATTCATGTTGCCATTTATATTTCGAAACCAACATTAAACACACCCTATGATTCTTTGAAAATGCCTCAGATTTCTACAACAAATAAACTGTGTGAGAGGATAAGGAGCAAACATTATAAATATTAAACATAATTCACAAGAAACCTTCATACGATACTGTGCATGGAAAAAAGGGCTGTATGTAGGATTTGCGCAGGGACGGGCCAAATCCTGATGTATTGCGGAGCCGCTGATAAGATCAAGACAGAATTTATCAATTCACAACAGAACACAGATTCATCATATCTTCCTTCCTCCTACAAAGGCTAGCATATACTTGATCACACTTCCACTCTACCCCTAAGTGAAAAAGGATCATCGATGGGAATACTAGAGGTACAAGTCAAACGCTCTGGGGTACAAAAAGAAGACCGGTATCGCATATGATGGATTACACAGCTAGCTGGCTGGCTCACAGAGCTTCAACCATTTAGCGTTCTTTCTATTCTTGTCATCAGAATGGTCAGAAGAAAGATTTTGTGGGAGATACATTCAATAAGATTTATGGTTTGGTATCAGCTTCAAACATAAACAGCGTTTCTTGGAGTTAGAGTTAAGTGAGAGCAGTTGACGGATGGCCTCTTTCCCAAATGCTTTGTACATGCATACACGTACATGAAATTTGATCATCATAATCACATTTATGTCTTTAAAATAAAGACTATGGCCTGTATTCTGAGTCAGGTTTAACAAAGACTACGGTCTAACTCTATGCTAATATTATGGGGAGCCAAAACTAAAAAAAATATGTTTATATTGTATATTTCTTATGTTTAATTTTTTTATTCCTTTTGCTTTCATAATGATAAATACTTCATATTTATCATTCCCCTGACAATTATGAACAATTTGAGTGTCAAATGAGTTGATAAATTGGATGTGTACTGTTAGGGATTAGTGCCTCGATTGGCTATCCCCACTTAAACCACAACTTTAAACCAGGGTTTGATTTAAACCTGAGTTTAAAATACAGGCCATTAAATCTATGTCAAATTTCACAAAAATGATTCTTTTTCCTTGCATAAATGAGATAATATTCATCTACCGAAATGATGCACATGATTGGGACATGTTTCACAGTTGAGACTCCCTTTTTTCGCACTTCTCAACTTTATTATGGAGAACTTTAAAGGTCAAGTCCACCCCAGAAAAATATTGATTTGAATAGATAGAGAAAAATCAAACTACCACAACGCTGAAAATTCCATCAAAATCGGATGTAAAATAAGAAAGTTATGACATTTTAAAGTTTCACTTATTTTTCACAAAACAGTGATATGCACAACATAGTGACATGCAAATGAAACAGTCAATGATATCCCTCACTCACTATTTCTTTTGTTTTTTATTGTTTGAATTATACAATATTTCATTTTTTTACAGATTTGACAATAAGTACCATCTTGACTGAACCCATATAGTATTAAACAATGCTAATTCCACATGTTCAGGGAGAAATTAATCATTGTTTCACTTGACAATGAGGAGAAAATTAGAATATTTCATATTTCATATAACAAAATACAAAAGAAATAGTGAGTGGATGACGTCATCAGTCTCCTCATTTGCATACCGACCAGGATGTGCATATTTGTAAATGTATATTGTGAAATTAAGTGAAACTTTAAAAAGTCATAACTTTTTTATATTACATCCGATTTTGATGAAATTTTCAGTGCCATGCTTTTTGGACTTTTCTCTTTTTATTCAAATCATTTTTTGTTGGGGTGGGCTTGTCCTTTAAAAAGGCATCACCTAAAAACCTAATCAATGCCATGTCACCAAGAATTGCAACAGCACTCCTGAATACAGGGTCTTTCTCTTTCTCCAAGAAATGTTTATATGACATTCTATACAAAGGTCACACCGTCCATTCACTATGGAATTATGTATTTACTAAGATGAGAGGTTCATAAATATTTGTATACAACCTAGAACTACTATCATATGAAGAGGGTCGGTAAGACTTGTTCTTTGCCCTGTTCACATCTCACATCAGATAGAAAGGGTGAACAGGTGAAAACCAGGGTCCCGTTGCATAAAAGTTACTATTATATTAACTTTGCCATTCAATGGTATCTTTCATGGAATCCATGATTCTGATTGGCTGTTAAGCATTGTTACCATGGTAGTTACCATTGAATGGCAAAGTTACTATAACAGTAACTTTCAAGCGATGGGCTCCTAACCATTCTCTTATGTACAGAATATAATTTCAAAACCACCAAAATTGTCAGTTTGTATGATCTTATTAGATCATATCTGCATGAAAACATATCCAGATAGCATGATTTCTTATTCTTCATTCATTCTGTCAAGAAAATACATGTATATGTGTTTTCACTGGTATATAGAAAATTTTAGTTTATAGAAAACAAGCTCTCAAAATGAGACAACTACAAAATTAGACTTAAACCACTGCTTTATCTCAAACGAGTTATAATTTTAAAAAATTAGATTTTGGATGTAAGCGGGACTCATGTATAAACAGAGAAGCTGTATTGCCTTCATGTAGACCCCTCCCTCACTCCGCCCATCCACTTGCTGCATATTTACTCTGCAGTATTCCCTAGGGGACTCATCTTTAGTTTATGACACTGTGTTTGCTATTTCAAATTTAGATTGTTAAAAGGCTTGCATATTTACAGAGTGATTGTACTTTCCAAGATGGATAGATTTCTCCATGTTTCCACAGCTCAGAGTACGATACAGTTGTTGCTTCAGTATACCTGCAAGCAAGCACGTCGCGACTTCACTACTAAAGTCCAATGTAAAGCTGCTGGATCTATTTCCTGGTTTCCACAAAATATACTTTTCATGTTTTTATCCTGTTATTGTTTTCATTAGTTGAAAATGTTGAGGAATTGCTTAAAACTTACAGGCCGGCCTGGTTGTGAGTTTTTTTCCAACTGATATCATTAGGCGGTTTCAAACCGCCTCGATCACAAGAATCCCTGTTAAATTACGAGAACATTTTAGGCTAAAAAATACCCATTAATTATTCCTGCATTCACACCGCCCCGAAACATACCCTTCGGAATAAATTCCTGAAGTTAGGAGCATGCGCAGTATGGTCTAATAAGCAGGCAAGGCGCGAGATTCAAAACCACTAGCCCAGCAGCCACCCACGGCGCCCGCGCCCAACAACACGCTGGGCTAAAAGTTCCCGTAAATTGCTTTCACATTGCCAAAATACCTGCGACCTTGGAAAAATCCCCGCGAAAGTTCTCGTAATTTCGCCAAGTACCTACTATTTAGCGGGTATTTTCTTTCGGGGAAATTACGCGTAGTTTGCTTTCACATTACCAAAATACCTGGTATTTTCTGATCGGGGTAAATTTCCCGATCAGAGAATACCTGGAACTGACGAACTTCAAGGCGGTCTGAAACCACCTTTTGATAAGAATGCCTATCTTGGGAAGTTGTTTTCAAAATACAAATTCTTATCATTTGCAACTAGCTGTCTTTGAAATGTGATCGAAATATTTGTTAGTTCATTTAGATAAACTACATGTATAAAGCTATGCACTTTGCTTTCAAATGATGAAAACTAAGCCAATTTTAATATTTGAACAAATTATCTTTCACTAATTTGTAATAAATATTCTAAAGATCCTTAACCAAAAAGAAAATATCACAAAACTCACTAATTAATATGACATCCTGTCGTATTTTCCGAACACCTCTTGATTTCGCCGCCTGGTGTAGAAGGGGTACTAAAGCTACACACTCGATTTACCATGCAAAGAAATAGTATTTCCTGTGCCTCAATTTCTAAAATATGTCCATGTTATTATAAGAAAATATGAAATTAAGGTGAATATAAATCCAAAATTCTAAACATTTGTTGATTTTCTCTGCATTCAAGGATTTTTGCAGATCCATATCTGTAGAAAAATTGAATAGGATCGTTCATCACTCTGCAGTCACAGCTTCATACACTGATCTAGAGTAGCTTTAGGATCCCCTACCATATGCAACTGGATTTATTCCTGTAACATCTTGATTTTGGGTCTAAAACTAGATGGACTCTCCACATTTCAAGAATCGATCCATCAAACGGTTCTTTAGTGGGATTGACAACTCTAGAACATAATGCCTTCGGCAACCATCTTTTGGAAAGAAGCATTTAAAAAATATTTCACAAAACAACCATTTGCAAAATGCATTTGGCTCTTGATTTAAAAAAAAATACTGTCTTAATGATAAAAACATATCAGGTGGCAGTACAGGCCTACAGTACATATACCTGTACACATATACAGTATGTAAATTTCATAGTACCCATTGCAAGAAAGGCAATATTCTTGTTTAAAAGATTCCTCTCTTTTCACTATTTGGGACAAGTCAACATTATCTGCAAAATAAATTAGACTTGCACATACTCTTTTATCATTTCTGAATTGAATATCCATGTTCAAGATGTCGGTCTCCGCCCACTGATAAGTCTCTATTTATCATCTTGTTACCCAAGGACAAACATAAGACTTGTTCACATGAGAATATTCTAGTTAAGTAGAGTAAATTTTTTTGTTTCTCGCATTTTGGTACTTAACATTTTTTAACCATCACTTCAGGCTTTCAATATTAACTTGGACCAAAATAAAGAAGAATGATAGTTAAACCTTACCTACAAACTGAAAGTTGTGAAATTATTTTGGAAAAAAAGTTATATTTACTCCATGTATGAGTGGGCACTCCTTTTACATAGATCATGGGGGGCTATTATTAAAATTTATCTGGAAGTCTGGAACAAGTGCCATCCATATCAGTAACTACACAGTAAATTTTATTTCAACTTAAATCTTAACATAATTCCATGTGAACCTTCCTTTAAAGGCATGGACCTTGTATCTTTAAAGTTAAATTCCAAAAGAAACAGAGAAACGCACAGTCCATCACCTTTCCTTTCCTCATTCAAATGATAATAATCCTGATCATCATAGAAAATTCAAATTTATTTGAAAAACCAAAGTTCTATTCATACCTTTATACAGCTCAGATTGCAGGGGGGGGGGGGTAGCCCGCAGCCAACAACTGAGGCTTCCTGTTCTATATCTTAGTTAGATCCACCATCCAATTTAGCTAAATGAGTTAGCATACAATTCGTTTCTACTTGAGGTTTTAAATCAAATCAGTATAAATTGAACTGATGGGGATATTCCAAAGAGGGTGGAGTTTTCTTTACATGATTCCAAAAAGAGGGGCATTCTTAAGCCCATGTTAATTACTTGATGGTAATTAGTGGGTCTTCATGCCATGACATAACAAAAGGGGAAAGACTCGGTTCTCTTCATGGTATATTGAATACCTAAAATTTTGGAGTCTCCCGAATCAGAAAAGATTCTGAACAATTAAGCTAGACGTACCCAAATAATAAAGCAACTAATCCTTACCCAGACAGTTCACATTGATTCAGAAGGAATGGCTCCAGTTATATTCGTTCTCATGTGATTTTGCAATTAACCAAATCATCAATAGTCTTATACAAATAACAGACTTATCATAAAGACATGTACACGTACTCCACCCAATCTAGGATGTTAATATTCGGTTGTTGTTTTTTATAAAAATAATATAAACAGTTATAACAAGGACTTAAATTCATTTTGCATTAATGTGTCCCTTTAAACTATATAAAGAAACAATAAATGTATAGATTTTACCAGTATTCACAGGCCTATTTCAATCATTCCGACCATAAAACTGACTCGCTCCAATTTTCATATCATTCTGTTTTATACCAAGTAAAGTTTGTTTCAATTTTTTTTCAAATGACTTTTAGTTTTATTTAACTATCAGAAGTTAAGTTGGGACCAGGGAGTTACATTCATGTTGAAACCACCATTTCGGCTGTAAATCAACAAACATTCCTACAATAACAGCACATACTACATATGCACCAAATTACAAAACCTCCCCCTTTTTCCTCCCCTCCCATCTCCATACAGTGGACTACCATGTATGTAACCTTATTGGTGTCAAGAGACTTAATCCCATTCCCCAATTAGGATTAGTGTAACTTGACACTTAAGGAGGATGATCTCAATTAAACCATCAAGGGATTCCAATCCCTCTTGCTGCAAGTGATAAATGTAGCTTACATGAAGCCTACAACACAGGGTGAGGGGGTTGGTGAGGATTCTATAAGGAGGGGTGGAAAGAATTTGTTCATGCTTGGAGACTTATACAAGATCATATTCAAGGTTAAATTATACAAATAGATAAAAAGAAACCTGCATGTAGGTCAGAGTTCTTGATAATGGCCTACATGTACATTTACAGTAGTTCAAGCATAATTTCTCTTAAGCAATTTCCATATACCTCATTTTTAAATCTTTATTGGAACTTAAAACCACTACCCTACTTGAAATACATTGGCCATTTATCAGACAAGACAAATTAGTCAAGAACATTATTACTTTTACTTAATCATGCCTCACAGATTTCAAAGTTTTCAAAGTAAATATTCTTTAAATGTTTCTGTAAAGCTGAATTTGTAGTTCTGTTTTACGTAGCTCTTTAAAGCCTCATGCAGGCTTACTCTAGCCAAGTCCTCATTTTCCATCAATAGTTCAACCTATGTTTCATCTTCTCCGGACACTTTCACCCTCCATTAAGATTTCTAACAATCCCACCATCTTTTCCATCTCCATCTTACCCATCCCCCCCCCCCCCCCCCCTGTTAAGCCCTCCCTACTCGTCCAGCTCTGGTTCTGCCTGTATGTGGATTATCCGCATAGTTTGCATATTTCAGAAAATTAGACCATCAAGAGTGAACTGGATCAGGGGAGAATAAACTTGTCACTTACTCAATGCACTTGGCCTTCGAGTGCTCTAGGAGAGTGTAATCTACACCATAATGTTTGAATTTGGAAGTTGTGTTGGCAGAAATGAAGGTGTATACAAAGTTACACATGGCATTGTTAACTTTCACTGACTACACAGGCTTTGTTGATGGAGTTTGTTGAAATGTTCAGTTTATTCTTACTTCAATCTACATTCTAAATATCATTACCCTTTATCTACAAAGTTTTATAAGACAACCAACCAGATTATGAGATATTTCATACATAAAGCCTAAAAAATATGGATATTATGTTTAAAGTATTGCAGATTGTACTGAAATACAGATGTAAATAAAGACAGGGGAAAAAGAAAAACAAGTATGAAAATAATTGTTTATGTATTGTAATTTTATATGCTTGTTAAAAAGATTTATATGTTGTTGTTGATGTTAATATCAATAAAACCTAAAAAGCAAAAAAAAAACCTCATCAAGGGATAACGTAATTGAGTTTGAAACGCACTTAAAAAGCTAGGTTAAAAAGTTTCATTGAAGTGTTAACCCTGACACCTCTGTCACCTTAAAACGTTGACATACTTCACAGCTGACATGAAATGCCATCTGATAATTTGATAATGACATTGTGATCAATGTGCTACATTATCCAATGTGAGACTAGGAATGTCAATTGCGCTGACAGCATGCCTTTACCTGGAAGGTGGTGGCAGCAGTGGGATAGTAAATTATATTAAAGGGCAAGTTCACTCTGACAAAAAGTTTGTTGTAAAAGTAGCAGAAAAAAAAAGGATAAAATATATCATTGGTGAAGGTTTGAGGAAAATCCATCAAAGATTAAAAGCATTATTTGAATGTTATTTTTTCAATATTGTGATGTCGTATGCAAGCAGCTTCCTCATATATTGTGAAGTACAAAAAATGAATGAAATGTCACCTTCTCAAAAAAATTTGAAAATGGTTTTTACTGTATCAACAGACAAATTATATCACCCCCACTCCTGAAAGAAAAAAAATTGTAGTCACCATAAAGAAATTTAAATTAATGCATTTTATATGTTTATATTACATAACATATGGGGCAGCTGCTCACATGACGTCAAAAATCAAAAACTTCAAATTCTAATAACTTTCTTAATCTTTGAAGAACTTTTCCTCAAACCTATACCAATACTTTTTACTGTTTTTTTTCTTGTATTTTTACAACAAACTTTTCTCCAGGGTGAACTTCCCTTAATGAAAGTAGGCATATCCCTATTGTAGAATACATAGGGGTCACTCCAAGGAACTTATTTGCAACTGATTGTAAATTATATCAATGCAAATACCAATTGCAATTTTTTTTTATGTTTCAATACATTAAAATCAAACTGGACTTTCAGTTGCGAGAAACAGACAAGATTGCAAACTTGTTTTTACTTGCTGAAATTTATGATTCACCAACAATTGACTGCAAGATATTTTTTGCAATACTCCCATGGAAGACAATTAGCACTTACATAATGTTTTGAAATGAGCCGTTATCTAACGCCACTGTATAAAAATGTATTTTACAAAATAGACTTTAATGAACAGTGGAAGTTCTTTGTAAATCAAAAGAGGATTGGAAGCACATGATGCAAAGTTCATTTCTCTTGAAAACAGCGGCAAAACTTTTTAAAACTCACTCACAAAACAAAAAAGATACTTCTACCTTACTGGTAGGCCCCAAAGAGAATCAGTGCATAGTTCACAAATACATTGCCTTCATCACCACTTAACTACAGTTTCTAACTACCTTCATTAACTTTAAAAGACTCATCATTTATTCAACCAACGATTTGCTTGTGGACTTCTGCCCTCTGGTGGGTACCAAGCTATTGCTTTCCCAGGCATCCGAGGCAGAAGCAACAAGAGTGATTAAATATTCACTTGCGGATATAGGAAGCATATTAATTATTGAACTAGATGCAGTGAAGCGGGTCTCTGATTTGCAATCCATCGGGATAGCGTGTGTATACAAACATGTGATATTTGATACGTGTAGACTTTTATAAACAGGACAAATCCAGGTCAAATGAAGCGGATCGTTCCAACTGGTTTTATTGGACTATCTGTCACTTTGTAACATGAGATATTGAACAACATGAACTATTAAACCATTGTTCTTTTATGTATCTCAATGGATAGTAAACATATACTGGTCAAAATGAAAACCAGATTTCATTAAAAGGCTGCACCATTTGAAAAAAAAAATAGCACAAAGTGTGAAAGTGGCGTGCATCTTATCTTCTTTTTATTTAATAATTGTAGCAAAAACTACCTCATTTCCACTTTATTCTGTATTATAGTTTTTCTCTGGGGGAAGAGGGATTGAAAAAGGGGGACCAAATGTTTCCATTAGGAAACAGGGATACATAACTTTATCAAATGAGTTTAAAGCGAAAGAACAGCACATTTTATAGATGAGTGAAAACATGAAATCAGAATGAAATCTTCAACTAGGAGAATTTTGCGGCGCATGAAGGAGTAAATTAAGGGAGCCTTATCAAAAATTAATTTCAGCATCTGACTGAGCGATATGAAAGCAAAAAAGTGCAAAGGGCACTGGAAGGAGATAAATAAATTAAAGTGATATTAACAGTGAAAGATAATATGCTGAGAGCATCATGGGAAGGAAATTGGTCCACCTAATAAAGTGTAGAATTTCAACGACCATGCAAAACATGAAAAATATGGAACTGTTTCCCAGTCTTCCAAGTTCGGCTGCCATATACTGTCTGCTTTATGTTGCTACATCAGTACATGTTTGTCTATTCTCTCGGCCACACAGCAGGCTTAAGAAAGCAGTGGTACCCGAGACAGTTTTGCTTCCTAAACCCTAATATCCTGCCCGGCCCTCGGGGGAGAAACTTAGCAAAATAGCTTGGCCTTAGGGCGAAGAGAGATGCAGGGTCTCTAAGACTTTGTGAGAGTTGAATGTTTTAAATTTGAACTTGAAAGACAACCTGTATGCAAGAAGGCAATGACCCAAGGAAACAAACCAAATTTAATATGATATCACATTCCAATTCTACGGGGATTCTCTTGACCTTAGAATATGTTTCTGAATGCAGATCATAAGCATTTGTGAAATAATAAACTACACAACACAATATTACTGTAGTTCATTAGCTCTGTGAATTAAGTATATTAATAATTATTAGTATTTCTATGCAATGGAATACAATCACCTCAAGTAGCTGAAATATTTTTTTGTGTGGGGGATAAGACAAAATAAAACATGTAGGCCTATTGTTCCAAAGACATCACTTGAAACTAGAATGGGTTGTTCGAGAGCCCCCAAAAAATCTAAAATACTGAAAAATATTCTGACATATCAAATTTATATTCACCTACAGTCATTTGATAACAGCTTTGGGATATTAACAAATGTCCATAATTTTATCAGTTTTCGTGTTTCAAAAATGAAAGACCCCGGATCATAAACATTAAGAAAAATACAGTTGCACTATCAGGTAACCGAATTAATATAATCAACATCAACTGAATATAATCACAGAAGTGTCAAAGGAATTATACCATTCTCATGGAGCAGCTTTACTCAGCTCTCTACGGCTGTTATCTTTTCTACAAACACGCATTTAATTGAGCGTGCGCATGCCGAATAACACCCAGATCTGATCAGAAGAAATTCCATTACCAACTCTGGTTGACTCCATTTATGAAACCTTAATGATCCATGACCATACTTGTTATGAATTTGAAAAGCGCACTGAAACGCTTGATAGATTTCCGAATCCCCCCACTGTCCTCGCACAAAGGCACCAACTACGGAGCAAGGATACAGATATATACGGTATTGAAATATACAGTTGCTAGTTTTCCTCAACCATTCTTCTCAGTCTCTATCTGTCTATTAAACATGTGTTCCACAATCCCAGTGTTGCTATTACAGATCTTCATCCATTTTTTTTCGAAAAGCTTTATGACCATAAATAATTGTTGATAGTATCAAAGCATTCTTTCCAGGAGAATTGATATTCAATTTTTGGTATTTTTAGCAGGATGTACAACATGTAGCAAAGTGTGGGTTTCGTTTCCAATACACATAATTAATTTCTAGACTCCAGAGTCAATTAAGAGGCACGGGTCATCTTATGAATGTCCATCAGCATAGGTAGAATTTTTCATTCTCAAAGAAAAGACAAAACCCCTTCTGAACTAGAAACTTTTATATGAAGTATGAAAAGTATTGTTAAACAATCATAATAAAGAAGTTCTACTTCATCTGTATCCACTTGATAAACGCAATAAAATAAATAAATTCAATTCTATTTATTCACATTATATATTATGATGACAGAGTCAATAAGATGAAGAAATGTTAGCTTATTTTCCTTTGCCGAGAGACAATCTCGTTCCAGTCGGTTTAGGGGATGTGGGTGGTGGAAAGGCTTGGTCATCACGGCATGATTTCAAACCCCGAAGGTTTGGGGGCTCCATGACGTCTCAGAGCCTCAGACATGCCATCAAAATGACAATGGCAGGGAAAAAGAAAGGAGGGTGCAATACGCATTGCATACGAGAAAGAAAGAAGTCAAAATGAGAAAGGGTGAGAAATGATTTCAGATAGGAACTGTGAAGATTATTAGGTCAATTTTATTTGACAGGGCTCTATTCATAGAGCAATACACAGAAATAACACCTTAGGGTTCAACTCTCTCTCTCTCTCTCACTCTCTCTTGGCTCTTCATATTGCCTTCTCCTGCAAATGAACTTGACGCAGAGTAACGTTTTGCTGTAGCACTATATCAAAATCTATTCAGGTGGTTTTTATTGAAAACGCATGGTGGGTTACCGGGATTTATACCAACTGTTTTGATAGATCCTCTGGAGTATTTGAGGGGGGAGAAGCAGAAATTCTGCTCTCCAACTTCAAGTGCTTTCTTTCTTATGAAGTTTACGTGCTTTACACTTGAAAGGGGAAGCGAGAGCACGAGGGGGCAATGCCACTCCACTGGCATTCCAGTCTTATATATATGTTGTACCAGAGAATGAGGTTTCTTTCCTGATGTATGTTTGGTGATCATCTGGGGATTCTTTATCCCGCTTTTTCGTATTTTCATCCTCGCTCTGTGCAGAGAGACAACAATAGAAAGGGAACATGCTAGCCTCTCCTTCAGAGAAACATGACAATACCTTATCCCAAACCAGAGGTTTTAGAGGGTTCATGATGGGTCTTGTGTCACAACTATGGTATTTGTGGGCAATATCAGAACATGACTATTATTTCACCTGCAAGCAACAATACCTTCTTTCTACAACATAGGCTACAACTTTGTTTTCAAACAACCTCTTAATACTAAACAGCTGATATAGTTGATCCTTTACATGGAATCGAGGCTAGAACAGGGCATGAAGCAAGACTGTGAAAATGTTATTCTTGAAGCAAGAGATGGAAGAAATATGAGTTACCCAAAGGTCCAACATCTTGAAGCATCTAACCTAATATACACCGGGATAACCCATGGGGTAATATCTTGTTTGGATTCAAGAGTAGTGGATTATACAGGAATATTAGCATGGGTATAGGCCTAGACTTTTAGGGATATTGTTGAGAATGGAAGAGGCAAGGGGCCTTTCTGACATTTTGGGACAGATACTCTTCTGTGACAAAGAAACTGACCAGACTGGACCAGTTTCCTAACTGCATTTGCTGAGTTCCTCAATTGCATTTGGGACTAACTAGATGCCTATGGTGCTGGGTGTAAGTTCATGAAGTCGCAAAAACTTTTTCAAAGAGAGTTTATAGAGCTAGTCCTGACCAGAGGATGACTCTGTGAAAAACAGAGATGAAATCAATAACCCTTGTTCTTCAGGACTCATGATTGATCAAGAAAGTTATGTTTTGATTCATCCAAAGTCAATTCCTAGGTCTTCCTTACATTTTCAGATACAATCCAAATTAGCATAATCTTCTTTTTAAAATTTTCTTAAAAAATCCTCAACAAAACGCTGTGTCAGGAGTCGGAAAAGTCAAACAAAATAGGTTATTCATGTCTATACAATGTCTTTGAAATATCATTGTATTATTTTTGACATTTATGGATGACTTTTGAAGCAACATTCCACTCAAGATCAACAGTGTCAAGTTCATGCAGACATTGTTGGGTTCCCAGCAAGGTGTCAACATGGAGGAATTCATCAGGTCACCTAACCAGTGGTACTTTGTTACCATACTTTCCATCTCTCTTTTCAAATAGTTTACTTCACACAGCAGAGGCATACCTGCCTACATGTAACCCTTGTACTTGGTGCAATTTTCAAGTCTGTCTTGACTCCTGGTGAGGACCAACATTTTCCTTGCTGCTCTATTCTGAGCAAACATTCAAATCTCTCTTTAAAATTATCCAGATTGGCAGATCAATAGGGCCGTCTGCACCATCCCGAGTTTTCAAATTAGCGCGCTATTTCTGATCCGGCAAATTATCCCGATCTGAAAAATCTCGAGATAGTTGGCGGTGCAGACGCAATTATCGCACTAGTTCGTAGGATTAATCTCGAGATTGCAATCCCAAGTCAACTCGGGTTTATTTGCAAAATAGCGCGCTATTTTACGAATTATCCCGCTAATTCGTCGGTGCAGACGCACTCGAGATTGGACTCGGGGTAATTTATTAATGACGTCAGTCGATAATGCAATTCGCGTTCCACTTCCGCCTTGGTCAAAACATAAACACGTGCGAAATTCAACTTTATACATGCGAATAGCGTTCATAAGCAACGATGGTGTCCCACCAGTGAATGGATTTTGGGAGAGACCAGACCGAAGGGGGAGGCGCTCATCGACGATGGTCATATTCAATAACAACACTGACAGCAGTGTTGTCTTATTCCTTCGCAAAATGTGAGCAAATAGCATTTCTTTCCTCCTTCTCTCCCTCTCTCTCTCTCTCTCTCTGTCGTTGCCTCCTACTCCGCCATCATATTTAACGAAGAATACATCACTTCTTCACTCGCTGAGCTGAGAGGATTGTTGCATAACACCGGTTGAATTCGGCGAAAGTGCTAGTGAAAGGAGTACATCGCGGGAAGTTATTCAAAAGCGCGGGCCGTTGAAACTCCAAGAACGGGGGCCTTGGAGCGGGCTTATTGTAAAAAGGAGGGTCCTCGGAACGGGCTCCGGAACTACCAATGTTTGTGAAAACGGGGGTCCTTGGAACGGATGACCAGCGTGTGCAGTGCGTATGCATCCCTATGGAATGGGCATGCGTGCATGATGCAGCTAGCGCGGCCTCTGCCGGGTGCGCTCGAGGCGATGGTCGGACAGCGCTCTGCGGCAGCTTTTCACCAAATTGCAGCTCACTTACAGATCAATGCGACAGGAACGGTGTAATGAAAAATATGCTATGCTTTGGAGCGGCTTTCTTTGTTCTTTTTCTCAATAAGACAAAAATGCTATGCCTTGGAACGGAAATTTGAGTGTAAAAATGGGGGTCCCCTCCGCGGCACATACCCACTATGCATTATATACTGAGTGCCCCCCCCCCCCCGGGGGTATATTTCTTGTCTTCCTCTTTTCCTTTCACTTGTACATGTACCTGATGATGTCCTGCTCCATATATCCTTTGACCCCAAGTTGGTGAATCTTCAACCATAACCTCAAATCTTTCTCATTCTCAGTAAGGTTGTATCATCTGCATTAAGCATGTTTTGTTATGGGTACAGAATACATCCCTGTCTAATGCCTTTCTCTGTGTTATTTAGCTCTGAATACAATCTTTATCTGGGCCACTACGTAGCCATTAAGGCAAAAATTAATCATTTTGAAAATAAACCAAACAACAATCAACCATTTCAAGGACGACTAACTAGACAGATTCTTGTCTGTGTCAAAATCTATGCCTCTGCTAGATCTGAAATATATTGCAATTCAACTTCTAATTTTTGAAAACTTTCATAATCTAATATTAATAATTGAATGCAAAAATATTAATAAAAGGGACACAAGTTTTAAACTGATATTGTTGGATTGATTGCCCCTTTCGGGTCAGTATGCATGAACATTAGTAATCTTTTTTTGGGGGGTGTTGATGAGTTCATTGTTTTCAAATATCATTACTTACGACTTAATGACTGCCCATATAGATGTTTTTCAAGACTTGCTCTGCCATGTGAAGGGAACTAATTCGATGGAAGAAGTATTGGAATTGGGTGACAAGTGGGAGGTGTAGCCAAAAAAGGGCCATGAAAGTTGTGAAATTTGCTGGCTTTGTAAACTAAAATTCCTATTCAAGTATCAGTGGTACTCTAAACTGAGGTTTAGAATACACACAGCAGGGTAAATTACGTGTACTCTTTGAAGCAAAAGAAGTTAAAGAGAGCGTGAAAGAGAAAGAAAAAAATGATCGGCCTCATCATACTGAGCTATGGAATGTAACAAACAATATTTTAACCTTGGATTATTTTGAAAGAGTGAGAAACTTATTTCATAGGATCAAGGGAGAGGGGGAAAATACAGGGTGTGGTGAGGATATAAGGAAAAGAAGACAGGAAAAAAAGTTAGAGATTCATAGATAAAGCTGTGGGAAGGATAACAGAATTAATACCCCTTTCCCCATCAAGGACATTTTGACCAGTAACTGTAAATCTTGATGTGAAAGGCCTTTGGCCGGCCCAATGTTTGAGATGGGCAAGTAGTATGCTTTTCACATTGCATTTCCTTAACCCCATACTATCCTTAACCCCGGACTATCCTTAACCCCATACTTTCTTTTTTTGGATTCACACTGTCTTTCTTAACCCCATACTATCTGCTTGGCCGGGGTTAACGCCTAACCCCAGACTATCCCACAGGCTCATGAATATTGATGATTTTACCATACAGAGCGTGATTAACATGCAATTTCGACTTCTCTGATTGGCTATTGCTTAGCCCCACTTTTCCTTAGCCCAGTTTCATTTCACACTGCATCTCTTAGCACCGCAATTGTGGTGCTAGCACCACAATAAGCGGGCTAACCCTGCTTTTTTGCAGGGCCAGATAGTACCGTACTATTTACCGTGCTAGCCCACTTTGCTAAAACGTAGTGTGAAAACGAAGTGGGCTAAGCTTAACCCCGGGAAATTGGTGGGGCTAAGGCCCCCCCTTAGCCCCACCAATTTTCCGGGGTTAAGGAAAAAAGTACAGTGTGAAAAGCATATAGGAGTTTTAGGTCCACACAGCTATGGCCTAACTTCAGAAAGAGTACTCAAAATTAAAGCCCACTTAAATAAAAATGTCCCTCTTTTTGTGCAAATCCAATACCGAGTGTGACGATTTCGGCCAAATTTGAATGCAGTATAAAAAGCTTGTGCGTAGTAGGGGAGTATAGGGGTACGATGAAAGGAGCAGGTACATGGACAGAAGGAGAAAGAGAGGGAGGAGAAATAATATGAGGAGGAATAAGAGGAGAAATGTAAGAGCAGGAGCAGGAGGGAAAACCAATGCAGGAGGGAAGAGGGAATACAGATGTACAAAAGAACATTGATGGATATTATATAGAAAAACAAAGGTACTTCCCAAGGCAGATAAACTTGCCTCTCTTTCATATTTTTTATCAACCTGTGGGAAGGTAAATGCATTCTTTCATCAGTAGAAATCTGAATAATTCCCACTTCTAACACAAATCATTCAACAATATCATTATAAAGCACTCCCTTAATTTCCTAATCCATATTTCACAATGGCCTAAATAAATTCAAAATGAGAAGGCATGCCAATGATTTACACATCTTTGGCTCCAGCTCCATCATTTGGCTGTGACTTTAACATTGAAACTTCAAAAAAGCGAGATGGTGTCCTCATTTCACTTTACAGGACAGCAAGTGGGTCTTGTTTGGCATCCACCTGTGGCCATTCTTCCTGTGGTTAGCTCCACACAGTGAGCAGGTAACGAATAGCAGCAACTGTCTTATTTCAGTGGAAACGTTAAACTCATTTCTGATGATAAATAGGTTATAAATACAAATTTCCTCCAAGCATGGACTTACATGTACTACAGCTAGGAAAGATTGAGAGTGTATTGAGAAAAGATGGCTTAAGCTGTGACATAGAACAGCTTAAACTTGGATTCATCATATTCATACATCTTTGTCAATACACTTGAATATCTTATACAATATTGTTTAATTTCCCTCTGCATGATCCTACCAGTAATGCGATTCATCATAAAACAAGACCTACATGTATGCATGGCTTTAACATCATTTTTTAAATAACATTTTGTTGACCCCCCCCCCCCTCCCCAAATTCAATTGGAATTAAAATACCAACACTGACATCATTAATAATTATTGTGAACAGGGATACTATTTTTTATCCTGTAATGCACTTTAGCTGGGGGTTGCACCTGTATTTGATTTCTCTATATTGATAGGTAATTCCTGTACGACTGATCGTACAATGATGGTTTGATCAAGTGCTTTGGATTTCAGCTATGACTATAACCTGGTATTGATCTTAACTACAGATCAAATCAGATTATCAAAAGAACCACATTTTTCATCAGAAAGTTTGATGCCATTGTGGGAAGCAGTTCAAACATTCTCCAAAAGAAAAAAAAAATGATCCTCTTAAATGAAACAATCATTAATTGTCACATGGGAGCCAACTTAAAAAAAAACTGGGGTAGGGAATGCATGTGGTTACCAACAATGTCAAATTCAAAGGCACCATCTCAAGAAACTTACTTTGATGTACATGTAGTTTAATAACTTCCTTTACTTATACATGAGAATTATTTGGTATTCTTAAGTTTAGGTTTGTCAATTTTTAAACCATGTCTACATACCATCTAGAAATCAATTACCCTTATTTCTAACAACATGGGTTGCTTTGTTCCAGTCTATTTCAAAGCACAACTCAATATTCATTTGCACTTTTGAATATTAAGTTATACACCCCCCCCCCCCCCAATCATTCCTTATGTCACCACATTATCACATTATCCATGTCCACATGCCAACTACATGTACACTTGACTCCAAGTTCCTTACTACAGTACCAAGGACACCACATCTGTGAGCACCTAGTTGCTACCACCTCATACAGTAGGGGATGACTTGTCACCAGAGGCAGCTGGTAAAACATCCCAATTATCCTTGGACCAATCCCCCATTCATCCTCCCCTGATGGATGTGGACACTAATGACCATCACAGACCCACTCTGGGGATGAACTTGACCTCGGAGGTAGGGGAAAGCAGTTGGCTGGTGCAGGGATCGCTGGACGAGATGGCACGTGATGCCATCCCAACCCCAGCCTCTTCATCAACATCACCAATCATCCTCCATTCCGTTCGCATCGTCATCTAATCATAATCTCATCTCCTTGCCCACCGGAATGCTACTTCCTCCACAGGCGAACTTCGTTTAAACTATCATTATGAACTTTATTAACTGATGATGTATTCCTTATGCATCCAGTGTCTCCTTTGGCAAATGGCCACGATCCACACAAAATATCCAATCGAAAGATGCGATTAACACTCATCATACCAAAAAGATTCATTAAAAACTGTCACTGGAATTCTTTAAAGGTTTCGGTCTATCAGTGCCCTTTTCAAAATAAAAGTAATGACTTCTTAATAGCTGAAATGTCTGAGATGCTTTTTTTATTTCATACATGTCAATTTCTCATAAAATTCTCATTTCACGGTTTTGTAACACTTTGGGAATTGAGATTGGTGCTACTTATAAGGTGGATGTGTCGCTCCTATGACAATACATACACTTGTACATGTATTTTCAACTATGCTCTTTTCATGATTGCAATAATTGATAGAACACTATAAGTTATCCTCTGAAAATGACCACTAAAAATTGTTCAGGTATAGTGGTTTCAGCGACCCCCCCCCCCCCCTGACAAAATAAACTAGTACAATAAAAGCATCTGTCATTCTGTAACATATTGAATAATGGGACAAACTTGGTCCAATATAAACTTTAAAATATTGATGATTTATTTATATCTAGGTTATATTCATTGATCATTTTATCTAATGAGAGATGTACATAATGAAAGGTTTATAACAACTGACATAATTCTACCCACTTGAATTTTGACATCAACTCTTCAACTTTCAAAGATTGAAGTTTGTTTCAAAATAAAAGAATCTTCTATCTATTCCAACTTGGGAGTGCTTTCCTTCAAACTTGGCCTTGTCCCTCTCATAATGGCATCCTATATTGAATTTCAATTTTCATATTCTGTCACAGAATAATCTTTCATTATCAGCTTTTGCTGGATCAACATTCCAGACTCGAGTTGATTAGGGTGAGATCTTGGGTCATCCCCCCACTCAACCCACGGTATAACATTCTACACTATCGCTGACCCCATCGACATGCTCTGTCTTAAACCCCAGCCAAGCAGAAGTCGATCTCAAATGAAAACTTATGATGAGACGTCTAAGAAATAGGATCAAGGATCAAACAAAGATCAATATCTGATGGAAAGTGCTGGGTTCCTCTGAGGTCATGAACAAACATGAAGATGAAATTAGTTTCAATAATAAAATATAACTGGAGATGTCTGAGCACTGAAAACCATTTTTCAAGATGCAGGCCTATTCCTTTAAATCAGTTTCATTCTCTTGACTCTCATCATCGTCATCAAAAGTTGTCAAATTGCAAGGAAATCTGGGTGATTTGCAAAAAGTTGCCCACACTCTTTTTGTTTAACCAACCCATAAGTTAGTTAAAATAATGACCTAAAGTAACCAACTGTTGATTTTAAAAAATTCAATTCATTTTACATGAAATTCATTTTAACCAACATTTGGTCAGTTGATTTTTAACCAACTGTTGGTTAAACATGTTGGTTAAACATTATATTCTAACAGTGCACCATATCCTCTCTCTCTCTCTCTTGCTGTGTGAATTGCAATTGGGAATAGCCAAATTTACTTCAGGCACATTTTTAACACATTTCTTGGTAAACATGGATACATATTCATAATGATAAGGGAAAATATTCAAATCATCTTTGTTTTGGCTTTTTGTCTCTCTACTCAAATCTACACTGTAAAAAATTTATCAAAAATAAGAGTTTACATTGATTGAAGGTCCTACAAAGGTTGAATTGAACTTGAAATGTTATTCTGCCCTAAATCACGACTTCATGTACAGTTTGCATCTATCTGCCTTTGGATAAATACAAACTCACCTTGACTGACTAGGCTTTGTTTACAGGAAATAAAACACTTCAAAAAGACATGCAGGAGTTGGTATAGAACTGAATTCCACTTTATCTCAATGTTTGCTTCATAAACTTTGTTTGAGTCATCCCGGTGATAAATTAAACACCAATGGAATGCCTTTAACACGGGAGCCCCTCGCAGGTTTAAAGGTTATCTCATAGAAACTCACATGCAAAGGCATTAGGAGGCAAGATTTCAGGTAATAACAAAAATGGCCATCTGAAAAAATACAAACATCCTTGTAAGTCTATCTTAAAACCGTGCTATTTGAACTTTGATGGATTGAAGAAATTCACAATGAGGTGCCGTGGCTGAGTGATCTAAGGCGCTTGACTGGAGATCCGAGGATCGGGGGTTCGATTCCCGGCACGGCACTTATGCCCCTCAGCAAGGCATTTTATCCACATTGCTGTTTTACCGTGCATCAAATAAATGAAAATGCTATATGCATTATGAATAGCCATGTGTGGACTTTTTCTTTTTTAATATATAAATATATCAATACCTTGATCATAATGATAATGTTCTACTTTTATATATAGCACTTTACTACAATGGAATGATGCCTCTTGATCATATCAACTTTTCACATTTTCCTTCATCTTGATTACAAACCTTTTCTTAACCTTTTACAAGGAATCATAAAAGAAGAATACAAACACAGTCTATTGTATCCTGAAGTCATTAAATGGGTAACTCCAACTTACTAATTAACACAAGCCAATATCATATAAGAGGTAGATTACTGAACTTCTTGATGATACAGTAGTGAATAGTTTAACACTTCTGTGTCTTACTTTGCTTTTCCAATGTTACCTTTTGCTCTTTTATTACCATACCAGTAAGTATACAAATTGTATCTCATCTCTTTGCCAGTGATAGATGATAGGCATCACTACCATCTAGATGCATTACCCGAGATCTTTAGGGTGATTTTCTGAGAAGAAAACTAAATATTGGTTTAGGTCAGCAGCAGGAGCTTTATAAAACAATTAATAACTGATAAAACTGAGCCTGAACAGCTTTATTCCCATATTTGCTTTTTACGAACTAATGAGTTTGATCAACAGTTGATTTGTAATTAATGATAAAATAGCATTCTTGTGTACCTGGGCTATGCAAACTCACATTGAAACAAATATTAAGTGCAGAGCATGCCACAAATGTTAGCCAAGATATACCATTGGTCTATGATACGGGCCCATATACTCTGTGATGCTTGCTTATAGATCTAGAAACATAACTGAATAATTGGTAAATTGCAATTGAAACAAATTTACCCACAATTTTACAGGCTTCTTTACATTGTAATAGATTTGCACATAAGTGATGACGTCATAATGAAATCATATGATTAATGTCATGAGGTTATCCATGCAATTCTGGACATGACGCTCAAGTACAATGTATACTTATTAGTGTACTAACTAGTACATTTTTTCACAAAGTATTCTGAAAATAATTGAGCTTTGCCTCATATACCTGAACAAGTCAGAGATAGCAAAAATACCATTTCCACAGATTGTCAACCATCGAAAGTCACCCATCCACCCCTGACAAGATTAATATCTCTTTATCCCTGGAAACAAAATATACCAACACTACACCTCGACCATAAAACATGCTTTCCTGACATATTTTCAACAATCTAACAGTACGCTCAAGATACAGAAGTATGGTTTGATGGACGGTCTTGGCTGTGCCCTTTGACTTCACAAACTTGGCGGAGAAGGAAATCATCAACAAACATTCCTTGGAGAAGTTCAAGAGAGCTTCGTGCCCAGGAAGAAAAAAAAAGGGATATCTCCAGCATCACTCCACACTCCGTGTGATACATTTGGCAAACCATTATCATGTTAGACCACTAAATTCAAGCCATACATTACATCAACATATTAAAGTGGATTGAAAATACAAGCATTTAATGCTTGAAGAATGTAGTTTTTGACTCTCAACAACCAGGGCTGGTATTAAATTTGATACTTAAGCCAGTATATTAATTATTTTACTCAGTATTTTCCTAAAGTAAAATACCTATCCATTTTTGGTATTCAGATGCATTTGTCTAAATCGAATTCAGCCGAATACCAGACTGCACGTAGATGGATACATACATTGCGCGTTGTTTGGGTTAAACTTTCTGTCACAATATTATCAAGCATTTTGCTTAAAATTTGGCTTGATAAAGTAAAATGCTTTATCTGAACATGACTTAAGCATTTTGCTTCATAGGCAAGTAAAATGCTTTAGAAGCAAAATACTTACAAAATCAATACTTTCAACTGAATACCGGCCCGGGTTTCCTCTGATGGTGAGCTGGCATAAGATATATTGCAACAATCAAATTAATATTAGTGTAAATTGAAGTTCATGAAGTTCTTGATGAACTTCATGAAAAGAGCAATAATAAGTGACGGCATTTCTTTGGTAAATTTTTCTAAGAAATGAGTATTTTCCAATACATGGATTTTTTTGTACAACAGTATACAATTTTGATTTCCGAGTTAAACTGACAATCTATATTCTATTTTGAGTTAACCCCACTTGTCCTGCCTAAGTCTACCATAGTCATATTAGAATTCATCATTTTCTGTCCATTTCAAAGCAGTTGTAATTTATCACATTATTAAACGTCACAGATAATGGGATAAACTATCTTTAAATTGTATTAAGGTTAAAGCACAATTTTCTCATGAATTAAGACCCATTAATTCTGATATTGATGAATGTGAAAAACCACTTTTCTGGTAAGCCTACAGCATTATAATCAATCATTTCCTGGATCTAAATAAAAACTTCAGATTACAGCAAGAGAAACAGAGATATCTAGAGGCATCGTTTCCAAGCAGAAATCAAACTTTACTAAGGTAAAAGACAATTTTCGACGATTTTGCCTGTGAAAAGCTTTTGAAATCAGAGTTGGCAAAAGGCAGCCATACAGAAGAAGAAAATGAACTTTCATGACCCGAGGACAAGCATTAAACTCAAACTTTACCAGCAGATTTACCCATTTTTAAGCCACACAAAAAGAACGCTAACACGCACCATTAGCCATAGGCTCCTACCCCTTTCAATCCGGTACAATGTAACATTTGCAAAGCTGACTGACGGAATTATTATGCTGCCCTACATTAAGCCCTGCAATGAATTTTCATTGTAATACTGTTTCACAGATATACAAGTCATATTGGTACAGTTGTATGATTTTTCTTTTGGCACAACCACAATGGAAAACAAGTATTCCAACAAGGTGAAGGTATTTCTATTTTCTACACGATCTATAGGCAATGTCATGTAGTTGAGACTTGAGAGTCACTCTTGTGCAGTATCGGGTATGGTCCATAGTCGCACTCTGGGTGTCGCACTTTTAGTTAAAGCCTTCCTGGCATGCTGCAGGCTGCGATTGTGATTTTCACAGCTGAAGTCCTGCCCCAGAAAATTAATTTTGAACCAATAACAAGGTATAGGCCTACCGTTATTCATTGGCAGTAATACTAGAGCAGTGAACTTGATGAAATTGGATTGGGTTGGCCACAGGAATACTTAAACCATCTGTCTCAGACAAGGGTTCATCTAGCAATTTTCTTCAAGAAAAGGAGAGCCTTAATGATCAAACAAATTTTCATATGAAAATAATGAATAATTGAAGCAGCCAGTCAAGATGATTGATTTTAACCAAACACATAATTTACTAATTTCTCTAAAATACATTGTGGCAAACCTTCACAAATTTTCAATGATCGAAGAGGCACCCAATGGTTAAAAAAATAGTTATTAAAAAATTCATGATTTTTTTCAACCAAATTTAGGTCCTATTATTTGACAAATTATTAATATGGCCTTATCATGGCTCACTTAAACACTGATTATAGTACATCACAACATTTATGTCAATATGGCATACAGAAAATGTGGTTACCAAGCTCCACCTTTTGTAGTTAAAGAGGACTAGACTGTACAAAATATAATTTCTTATACCTAATTACCTATTCTTGTAAATATTGATGATAAAAGCAAAGAGGATACCTTGATGCCTTCCACAAACTGAGATGGCAGAAGTGAAAGACAGCATCATCGCAACGAGCAGAGACTTATCTTTCGTGGAAATACATTGATGTATCTTCTGAGATTCGGTAGTACTTGTACACAATAGAGATCAATGTATACTCAAAGGGGGATATTCCCCTGATCTCTACAGTAATGTTCCTTTATCCTGTTTTTTCATAATCCAATATATTCATTTTCAGGGCAACTCAGAGGCCCATTCTAAAGCAACAATGGATTTCTTTTAGGGTTAGCTTGAAATTAACCCTCACATAAATCAACACCATTATTCTTGAGTACTGCAACCAATAAGCCAATAACCTACCACCTCTGTTCCATTTTTCATAGTTTATTCAAAGTACTGTCAAATTTTGACTTAATAATTGTTAGACGTAGCTGTTTATGTATGACGTAAGCATCAAAATCTATTAAAAGTATATTTTTAAAAATGAAACAAATACTATTTTCAGCAGTAGAGCAAGTAAGTCAATCCAGAGATTTTTGTTTTTCCTTTTACTATGAAAAAAAGGTGATGTTACTGTTATGTGAGGTGGGCTTACACGTACACAAAAATGAGAAGGCTTAATGAAATTTGCCATTTTGCGATTGACTGGGAATGTTTGTGTTACGGGTTCTATAGAAACATATTGTCAATAAGATAAATGACAATATAATAAATTTGAGTAAAGAAATAACTAACAGTTTTTAATAAATACTTGTTATAATGAAATTAATAACAATAAAAACAATGAGTGTATAGCATTTATCTCTTTAGTAAAATTCATTTCTATTTTCATTCTTCATCATCTAACATTACAGTATGAAAGCATGATTGTAATTGCAAACTTTGTGGCAGATTTGATGACCACCTTTAATAATAAAAAAGATAAACAGAGGTCCTGTTTGAAGGATGAGCCCCAATTTTCGATTAAAGCGATAACTTACATTTCCACACGCAATGAAAAGGAATCTAAATGCTAAGAAAAGCATTGTTGATCTTAACTACTCCCAAAGATGGATTGATCAAATTGAGTGTATACAAAAACCACTGGTATAATCTCCCACCAAAGGATTCCTTTGTCAATACTTTGTAACAGAGGTGAGGAGGGTAATAACCCCACCCAATTGTTCCCCTTTCTACCAGTTAGATTAAACCACTTGGTGGAGGTTAAGGTGATTGATGGCACTCTGTATCAAAAATGATTTTACCCTCTTCAAGAGCTCTCTTTCCCTGTTTGAAACTTCCCAGTCAACTTTAAACTGCCGACTGTTGCTTCCAGAGGTTCGAAAGTACAAATCATTCTTACTTCTTGGGGGGGGGGGGATAGTACGATATGACATAGTTTGTTGCTTGCATTTTTAATGAAACCCTCTACTTAAGCCTTTCTGGTTCCTAGTATCCTTTTCCCTTTAAGCTCAAGAATTTGGAAGTCCAAAATATCATTTCAGCAAGTCACAATCTACCGAAGTATTTATAGTTTTTTCATAGTTTCAAGTTCACCATTTGGGTAAATCAAATGCTTTGTACCATTTGGTCAGTCCTGGGCAAAACTGAACCACCCTTTGCCCCCAAAAGGCAAAACACTTTCACATGCAGATTTTGGCTGGCCAAAATGCTCTAGATGTGAAAAAGGTTAACTCAAAGGTTCATGTTTCAGGCATTGTCCTCCTCCTTCCCATCCTTCTCTTTCTCTTTTCTTCATTCATCCCTCCTTCCCTTGTTATCCCCCATCTTTTCTCCTCCTACCTCTTCCTCTTTCACAGCTTGACATGAGCAAATAAATCCATCCAAAATACAGAACCTGGTTTCATTTTCATAAAATTGTTATCTTTCTACAGTAAGAAGGCAAAATAACATAATTTGTTCTTCTTTTTAATTAAGAAATCTAATCAAACATAATACCAGTCAATGCTTTCCAAGATAACCATCCCTCCAAGGAACCTGTATTTTTCCATATTTCTTTTTGGTAAATATCCTGTATTTTTCTTGGATAAAGTCCAATCTATGAATCAATTTGGTCAAGGTTATATTTTATCACCATTCCTTTGAGAATTTTCCAAAGTTTTCTTTTCAGATTTTCTTTATTCAGTGAAAACTTTTCACAAAGAAAGGCCACGATTTCTACACTTTGCTGCAACAACCCCAAAGATTGATAACCGTCGTTGTTCTTCCCTTTGAATAACCAGTCACTTACATGTAAATATCACTATTCGGATATCATCATATCACAAATAGATATTTTCAATATCACATTTGGAACAGGGAATATATTTTTCTGTGTTAAATTGTTCAAATCAACATACAAAAGCTCTGGTGTAGATTTTTTTTACAAGGGATTTAAAGCTGACCAACTGTAAAGCAATTCCAGGTACAGTACAAACTTTGTACGAATATCACATCTTTCCTACTTTTACTTAAAATAGCATTTCCGCTTTACACAATCCAAATGACTTCATGAATAACTCTTTTATTTTCATTCCCTTTTCTCTCCCAGCACAACTTTCTCTGTATTCTACAGATTTGTTTTCATACATTGTTTACTGGACAATTTAACGGAAATAAATGAAAGGTACTGAAGAGCGATGACTGACAAGTCAGAGGGTGGATTTATCCCCGTATCCAGTACCACTTCAGAGGATTTTCAAAACCGAAACAAAATCATTTATTCCACCCCCTCCCATTCTCCTGACCACTCCTCATGTTCTCATCATTGCCTATAAGATCAGCCTTATTTAACCACCCCTAGCCGACTCCTCAATCAATACAATGGGACTATAGGAGAGAAGCATGGACAATGAGTGCTGATCAGTTCACGATTGTTTTGATGTTTGGCTCACAGATCTTCCTCCTGTCTGAAGTGGTAGGTCTGCCGCCAGGGATAAATTCCTCCCACTGGCACTCCATGAAAATATGAACAAACAGAGACTGCACAGGAACATGGCTCTACAGAGGGGGGACAGTGACTTTAAACACGATTCCATTCTTTCCATGTTTACACCTCAGATTTCGCTACCGAAATCTAGCTCTCCTTGTGGACTCAGGTGGATGCTTGCAAAAATAGTCCATTGCTCTTTTTAAGGAGGCTCTACGATGAAAGAAGCTGGTATTTTGCTCCAGCAAGAATGGAGTAATCATAGTTGTTCCTGTACATCAATGCCCCATTGCATAAACTTTTCTTCAATTGAACGAAACACTGCTTTCGGCACATAATTAGGACATTCATAGCACTGTTTGTGTATTTCCCTTTTCTAAGACGTTAAATGTAAAACTTATCAAAGTAGTCCAAATGTAGCAGAACCACATTTGGTAAAATCCAATCAGGATTCTACAACTGTCTTTCTTCTGGATCTACCCATGCATTAGTTCTACGTAAATGCACCTTACACTGACAAATACTCTCATGACTGAACTACCGGTACAGTATAAAACATAGAAGGTGAGTGTGAAATGGGAAAAAGCAATTACAGAGCAGTTTTAACAAAACACTATCACAAGGTCACCATGATTTATGTTTGCATTTCAATCTGTTTCAAGTTTGAAACTCTAGTTTAAAAAGAAAATTAACCAAATGCAACCAAGTTACTTTAACATCTTCATCAGATAGCAATAAACATTACCCCATGGAACGCCACCCCATGGAATCTTCTGATCATTAGTCATCTAATCTCCCAATAATAACTAGTTCCAATCCCATTCCAATAACCTTAAACATTACACAAACATTGGAGGAAGGAACGGAAGATGAGCAAAAGCAGCGCCAAGCCTAAAGAATAGATTGTACAAACACTAGACTCCATCTCTTCCTAATGAGCTTAGATATCAATGACATGAAAGAATCTCCAAACATAGTCTGATCAAATCAACAAATGACTACCATGTATGTAATCAGTTTCTCAATGCTGCGTGGCGAAGGCCCAAAGGGGGCTATTGTCAGGTGGTTTTTAACTCCATTATTTTCAGAGAAAGGGAGTAGAGGGCCACAATGGTGGGGTACAAAGGAGGGGGTCTCTTTGATTGACTTAAGTCAATTGACTTGTAGGATTCATGAAAGCGCTTTGCTAGGGCATAATCCCAGGTGCATACATTCTATGGTATGATGACCTCCTGGTAATGTCGAGAGATTTTGAGGATGAATACAATAGTTCTTCATCAGTCTTGTCTGCAATCTGTGGATCAATACGAGTTAATGAAAATATATCTATCTCTCACTCAAACTCTCCTTCAAACCGTCTCCAAGGACCCTACAGGCACATTCATAGAAAGGCTTGTATCGTAACTATTGTTATTTCATAAAGTCATTCACCTAATTAAATTCATTTCATTTCTTGCTGTCTAAAATTGAAAGGCCTAGGTACTACATGTAAGTTGGAGTAACTGCATGTAGGGGCTACGTGTTGAGTTGAAAAATATCGTTAAAGTGTTTTACCATTTTCATTCGAGTTTTGCCTTGTTTCTGGTATAACAGTAAATTTATAAAAAAAACATATTTCCAATTTGTTGGATGCACATTCATATTAGTCAATATCGCATTGACTGAAACATACCTTACTATAAAAACTTACAGTATTCTTGTTATTATGTCATATTGGTACAAATAATAAATTTACCATGCACTGTACATTGCCTTGGCTTATTTTGTAACCCGCAATCACTGTAGAGTGAACAAGCCCGTCACATAATCCTTTTCCACCATTACTACAACTGCTCATAAAACTGGCCTTGAACAAATACCAAGTACTCCAAAATTAAAAAAGCAGTGTGAAATTCTTGCATCTTTTGTCTTCTAAAGTAAACAATGAACTACAAATACAGAATTTCTCACAGTAAATTCAGCCCTTTTCTCCTTTTCAAATAAAAATGACAAAAATGGTGGAAATCTTGTGGGAGAAACTGGATCTGCAGAAGGGACAGAAGCCGGCTATTCTCGGGTGTACCAGCTTTACAACCAGAAAACAGTGAGTGGTCGTAAGAAAGAAAAGGGAACAAACCAGGAAGAATGGGGGAGAGGAGAGGGAAAATGGTGATTGAATTGTGTCCCTGATTTTCAAATAGTCCTGCCACTTGATTCTTAGGAGGCAATGAAGCCCAAGAGTTTGGTTATCTCTGGAGATTTTCTGGTTGTCCTTTGTCTGAGGTTGACACCTGGGAGATAACTAATGGGTCTAGCTTGCTATTCAATCTATTCAGACCCTCTGCTCCTGAATGCCTGTGATGTCAAACAGGGTCCTTCGCAGGAGCTCCGTCATCTTTCTAGCTTGACAGACTGCTTTTCAATGCAAAGCCATACAATGTACATTGTACAGTAAGCTAGAGAGTTGATGTGGCCAGCGTGGCTACGCGTATTAAAGGTCGTTAAGAGTTGGCTCACCGAGCTCGTTATACATGGGACTATCCTGGTTCCAGACTCAATCAGAAGGGTTTCATCAAACATATAAAATACAAATTGAAACCTATCAGGGTTTGATTAACTTTAAACAAACTTTGTTTTTCTCATTTCATGAAGTAATTCAATTTGCGGTCATTTATCTTTTTAGCAATTAAAGTGGAATGATCATTTGAAAATGATCAAAAGAAATTTGCTCCTTATGAAAGGAACATAAACTGTAGCTTAAATTGGGACATTACGAACAATTTAATGTAGAATACTACTTCATAGATCGCCTACTCTTTTGCTAAAATTTGAATGAACAATATATGCCTGCAAGGTTCTGTATTTAAGATGTATCATACAAATTCCCATTTACATTTAATATACCCAGTAGCCAAAATAACCCATTTTTAAACATACATGGAGTAGATCAGTGACTTGGGTAGGACCGTCTTCAAGATCTACATGTATATGTCTACTAAGGTAAACCACATCACTTCTGATACTCTGAGGAAAATGCTTAAGCTACATGTAGTTCAAAGTGATCTAGGAAAGACCTTCATGGCCCATCTCATCTTAATCAAGCCATTAACTAGATACTCTGAATGAAATGCTAGAAAAAAAAATGATCTCAGAAAGATATTCCCAAAGGACGATTCTCACCATCATCAAGACATGAAGTATGTTTGATACAAGAAAGATCAGTATGATCTAGTAGAGACCTTGAATGTATACCATGCCTTCGTCATCACAGGATCAAGGGAACAGGGTAGAAATTATGGTTATCTAGAGAAGATATGACATCAAAATGATACAGAATTCTCTGCCATCTTGTAATGGGTGTTGTGGTCCAGTGGATAAGTATCTGTACTTTGAACCACAAGGTATCGGTTCAAAAATGTTGATGCACTAATGTCACTTGGCAATACATTATTAAAACTTTAAAGTATATTTGCCACAATCGACAAAGGTGAGGTAAATGGGTACCTGGCAGGAATTAATTCCAAAATTCTATATATAAAGGCTTGACAAGCTAAAGGCAGGGTAAAAAATATCCAAAGATCTTTGGAAGCACAAAGAGACATTAGATGATACTGCCATGCCTTATACAAGACCAGAATACTATGAGACAGGATGGTCCACATCAGTCAGACCTTAAAGATTGATGAAGATGACATGATGGCCCCAAAATACTTGTCCCTCGGAATGTCATCAGCATCACGCTTCACATCCAAATGGTTGCCATTAAATCAATCTAAGGAAGACCCTGGTCAAAAAATCAGGTACAGTGTATTGGAGATCCATTCCTGCTGCTCCATGAACACGGATAGTTTCAATATGTGAATGCTGTATGACCACATGGTCTTGAGACAAACTAAATGTTAAAGTTACTTCGTCTTTGATCACTTCCACTAGCTATTTCTACATTATTTTCTGACTGGTTTCTGTTTTTGACAAGTTTCATGCATCAAGTACAAGAACCCCCAAATATTTGGAGAATAAAACTAAAGCACTTTGTGTCATATGAACAATACCATAGTTCTGAATCTATTTGGTTGATTAAAAAGCTTTGTGCTATTTAATCAACACACTTTTATCCTAGAATCACTGCTTTCAACAAATTTTTTAATAATAGTTAAGAATAATGTTGTGTTTAATAAATTTTCCATCGGTCAAAAAGATATCTCTATCAAATGAAGACATGAAATGGTGTTTAAAAGCGATTTCAAAGACAATTCAGTGGCACTATAGATAAAAGTGTTGATTAAGCGCAGCAAAATTGATGATTCTTCAAAGGCCTGCATCAGGTTTGGACAGGTATTACTATCCACTCCAAGGCCCCTTCTTCAAACTCACTTAAATCTGAGATACATGGTGGGTGGCCTTTAAAAGACGGGGAAAACAATGTGATTGAATGCTCTTCTGGGTCCTGAACGCTTCATAAAGACTTATAATGATAGCAATTGCACAAATTCTGAAACAAATTTACTATCAGACAATCAGATTGAAGGATTTCAGTAGCATTTTTAACTGTTATTGTAAATTTGTTACATTTTATGAAACGGACCCCTGTAGTTACAGTGTTTTTGTGTTTGAGTTTCGATATGTGATTCATATTGTGATTCTCACTTGAGAAAATTGCTTAAACACAGGCTTTATTTAGGTTTCCTACATGATGATACCAACATGATTTCTAAAAAGACAACTTGTGTAGTTTCTTGGTTTGGCTTTATGCTTTCATATCAATCATTGGGACTCATGACATTTACCAATCATTATAACATTGAAAGGCAAGCTTCTGCTTGCTAACTTCAGTTTGTCCCTGGATAAGATCCATTCCCAAATAGATGAAACCTGCGGTGGAAAGTGGGGGTTTAAAACCTTGATAATCACAATAATAGGATGTAGTACTAATGTAATTACAGTATTGCCTTTTCTCTTTCCTTTTCGGAGTCTGAAGGTTATTACACGAATTAGCATCCAAAGTGGGCTATCCTGATCCTGTAGTATTCATCGACTAAGCTTGATGCCACTTTCCCAAACATCGAAAAAGATCAATAGCTAATAGCGGTACAGTGCTTTGATATAGAAATTCAATGTGGGTGATCCATTCTATTACATATATTGCCTTGCTTTGTAAAGACCCCACTCCAATTAGTACTAAGGCTCAAGATGGAATTAGGGGATAATCTCTCATAAATATCTCTAATTGAATAGTATACTCACACTATAAGAGGCTAATTTGGAACATCTTGTCTGGTCGGGGTATAAATTCTAATAAATCTGCTGGATGATGTATGTACAAATATTTGAAAGTTAGAGAATGTCTTTGGCACCTTCCCCTTTAATAACAGAAATGAAAATTGCATCTTTTTTAGCATCCACTTATCTGCTTGATATCAGATTTTATACCCCAACCTTTTTTTTTGGGGGGGGGGGGCTCTCTAATTCTTCACCTTTCCCCTCCCTTTTTCTCAATATTTCCTTCTCTTCATTTTAACGTTTACGCATATCAATTCTCAAAGGTGCATCTCCGTCATCATATACCGATCAACTTACTCATTTGTTCCCATTTGTTACTTTTCCCTAAACATAAAATTCTTTGGTGAGAGTCAATTCATTACTCGTTTCTCTTTCAGATACCAACAGATTTCAAAACTTATAAGGACCAGAACATCCAATACACATAAAAACAATGACGCTCACTGAAGCATGTTTTAAAACCCACATCACATCCCCATTCAAAAAGCGTTTTCTCGCTTAAATTTTGGCAAATTGAATAGAACTTGGTAAAATGGCTCATCTTGGGTATAATCACTGGATTAAAGTCTTGTCATTCTTGCCCAAACAACTTCACTTGGTCTGATTAATAGTGATAATCTTTCAATTCTTCAATCCAATATGCCACTTTTAAGAAAGAAAATGTGAACAAAGTGTCTAGACCACTGACTCCTTTTGGTAATTTATAAAACCTTAAGCACTTGTAATTCAATTAAAATTTAAAGTTTGGTTTTAAAAAAAGCAGTACATGTAGCTACAGATCATGACTAACATACAAACAAATAAGTTTGATGTACATTATGCTTATACAAGGATGGCACTTTAAATAAGTTTAGGATTTTAGAAACCTCAAAAAAGACTTGTGAATTACCTGATAATTCATTTTAAAAACATTAGATTATAAAGAATGAATTATACAGATCTGATTAAGAATAACATATATTTTAACAGAATACAATAATGGCAATATTCCTCTTGATTTGGTGAAAATATCTATCACATGAAAGAATTTCTATGTTTCATAGTTGTAATTTATCCTCATCAGATTAAGCTCAATAAAAAGAAAATCAGGAAAGATGTTTATAAAAGAAACAATTATAGGAGGAAAGGGCTTCACTCATCATTCCAGAGCACTCCTCTAGATACATATTGATTTTTATCATTACGAAGTACTCAACCTTGAAGAAGATAGTCATTATTCACATAACTGTGTTTGGAAGCATTAAACATCTGATTAAAACCACCAAATCCTCTAATGAAGGATGAGATTTCTTTACTCCACAACCACAAAAAAAAACATTTCTATAAAGACGTACAATACAGGGATAAACAGACACCCCCTTTCACTAGTGATTGTGTTTTAATCCCAGATTTCATAGGGTGTTACATGTTGATGACTAATGTATACTTAAAAATGGTTTTCTATAAAGAACAAATATGTTTTGTATAGGATTGGGAGATTTCCTCAGTAATCAAAGAAGAGGGGGTGCATCTCCAAGGGTTGGAATGAATTTCAGTCTTTACTCTTTCAAAAAAATAAAGGGAAAAATGAAAACAAACATAAAATTTGACACTTACAGTTTGTAGAGATTATCCATTCTAGAAAATGATAATTCTGGCAAATTTTGAAGCTTGTTGTTGTTCAGACGCCTGCAAAAACAAAAAATAGAATAGTAATAATATTGTTAAATCCCAGATGTAAATGATATTATGTTGATAACCAATACACTTTAAAATTGTATTTCTATAAAGAACAACCATGCATTTAATAATGAAATAAGTTGTCACTTCTTGCTATTTAGTATGACATATGGGAAACAGGTTATAATCAATTCTTCATTTTAAAAAATTAAGTTTCAAATCTGTAAAGTTAATTTCATCTTTTATACATTTCATGTGTGTTGCTTGGTGATAATTTTCTTGGTAGGAGTCCACACCAAGTATGAAAAAAGAATTGTGTTTTTTAGTGTGTGCGTTCCCACACATAAATCTCAATGCAAAGCCCCAGAGCATAGATCACAGGGCTTTAGAAATAACAATCATTGGCATTCACCTCCAGATCACACTTGTTTAATGCCACATCAATCTTTGCAAAGAATATCCATGAACAGATATGACCAAAAGGATTCCAAACATAGAATTCTTCAGGGGGCATTTTGCTCCATTCTGTGACAGAACCTGCTCACATTCCTCATGTTCGCGTCAACTATTCTGACATTTAGCGCTGTAAGCGCATCAAAGCCGAGACAAATTTGAAACGTGCCGACCGGCCGTTTGGAACTCCTGCAGTCACATAAACTCTTTTATTTTGATGAGATTTGGTATCATTTAGCTCCTTCAACTCTTGAAGATCGGCTAATAGCCTCTCCACATGGGGATGTCAAAGATCGTTCCTGCTGACAACTTGCAGGTGGACGATTCACGGGGTTGGCACTGTTTCCCTTTGATCCTGCGTATCATGTGTCGCAGCCAATTTGTAACCTCCCTCCCTCTCTACCTCCCCTAACAAAAATCCATAGTATTCCAGAGACAAAATCCCCCACCTTCGTCAGTATCTACAAACCATAAATGTGTCTGACATTTCATCAATGTTACAATCAAGTCTTTTTTCACCATTGTCTTCATTTCAGCAATGACAATAAATTCAAGTCCTCAGTCTTCAGAAATAATAGTCATTATAGACAATTAAAATGATTGAATTACATTACTTCGTATAAAGAATAAAATGGGTATTTTAGAGATTGATTGACCTCCAGTCCTGGAGTCAGCTGACTGTATATAAGTAGACATTTCACAGGATGTACAATTAATGAATTTTATGTTTCTGGAGTTTTCACATTTAAATGAAAAGCATTAAACATGCATGTCCTACTTCTTCTTTTTTTTCTTTGGATACCCTGTACTAGCATATTGATATCCCCTTTGAATTCCATCTTCATCCCACCTGGACACTTAACCTGCTTTCAATAGTGGGCTCTCACTCAGTGAAACACTAACCCATCAAAGCCCAAGATTACCTGGAATGTCCTTATTTTACTCTTTGGGTCAAATTCACCTTAGATTTATTGCAATTTTCTACATTTAAAAAATACATAAAACTGTTTGAATGTCACTTTGTGTGTTTTTCAACCTTTTTCTCAAAATAGGAGCCTGACAAAAATACAGTCATAATTCTATCATTTTTCTTTCCCACATTAAAAGCAAATGATTGTGATTGCACTATCACACTAGCAGCCCTAGTAAAACATATTTCTTTCTCTATGATGAGCGGAGGAGAGCGAAAAATGATGCAGGAAAGTCTTAATTCAGGTAAGTATTAAGCAACAGGTTACACAAGGGAAGCAGTAACGGGGTGCGTTTATCCGCCACTTTTTTACCCTAGAATCATGATCTGAATCATGATTCAAATCACGATTCTGCAGAATCACGATTGCGTTTAGTCGAAATTGAATATAATCATAATTAGAATCACAAACATGAAACACAAAAAAAGGGGCGTTTGGAAAGACGTTTCTGCAGAATCACGTACGAAAATGTTCGAATAAACGATATCGTGATTTGAATCATGATTCTATGACCTCACTGTGTCGGGCTACTTTCGTTTTGACTCTTGCCAAGCTCAAGGCGCTCTATATGCTCATTGTATGTACATGATTATGTACTATGCATGCATTTCTTGTCATGTTCAAGTTCCGTGTTGGTCATCGCATCGTCCACTACTTTTCATTTTTGGTCACGTCTTCAACTTCTAGTAAATGAATTAACTGGACAGACAATGATCTCAGTTGTTGTTGAGTATACATTATCAATATTAAATTGGATCTACGCTGAAATTCACTTCCGAACACCATTTTCGATAAACTAACAAGATGAATGGAAGCATATGGACCCTATATGATAGAAGTAAACAAAATGAGGTATAGACTGAATTCTGGAAGCAAAAGATTTTTCGAGAGCCGAAACACGTGCGAAAAACTTCCTCTGTCAAACTGCGCACTAGTGATGCGCACTGGATTGGCCCGAATCTGAGGAGAAACAGCATTGAATTGAAGGTCGTCTAAACGCTGATTCTGTGATATTGTGATTCATGTTTGTGTTTTGAATCATGATTCAAATCATGATTCTGGCTTGAGGTCGCATAAACGCAGCCGTAGTCGAACTGCCACCTCCCTCCTTATGCCAACCCCATACTCCTGTACAAGTTCATCTACCCTACACTACTTAAGAACTACACTCAATGCATATTAAGACCTGACACTAAAAAACTTACTCAAGTGTTTTTAAAAAGTGTTCGCTGTGTCATTCATACATGATCAAACTTTCTGATCTATACTAACATTTTGTTGATATTATAGAATTAAGAATCAACATGATCAATGGGAAAATGCAGATGGCATCTTCACTTTATTTTACTTCATGAATATCAAATGAACTTGTATCAAGGCAAACTGGTACCAAGTTTTATTGTAATCCAATGTTAACTACTCTGTTAAGTAGGAGATTTGATTATCTTTGAAATAACCTGCAGATTGTCCATTTAGATTAAAGGCCAAACAAAGTGTCAAAATTTTGACAGCCAAGAACAACCAATGAGGTCATCTCCAAACGAAGAAGAGATGCAAGCCAGGGACTTTTAAAGGGTGCAAAGAAATGTTTTGGGAGGGTTTTTTTCATTGCTGTATCAATGTCTGCTTCCCCTTCTGAATATCTCACTAGAAAAGAGTACATGTACAACAAAAACAAGTTGAGTTTTTTTTCTGCTCCATAATTTCTTTTCACTAATATTTCCAATGCACTTCAAATTACAATTTTCCTTCATCTTCACCCCTCCCTTACATATTTTTGTCTTATTTCATTCTCCTATCTGTAATGATAGTTGTCAGATGCATATTTTCCCTCTCATATAATGTAGAAATTGAACACAAAGCAAAATAAAACTTTACAAGAATGTATCAGCACAAGTGACCAGCATTTCGCCCAATATAATGAATCAAAATTAAATGTTCTTGCATTCTTTTTTTAGGTAGATCTAAAAGGCTTTTTGACTATGCGTTTCTAAGTCTAAGATGTGAACATCCCATTTTTCTGCCAAACTCCTTTCTGGAATGTATCATTTGCTTCTGAATCTCAAGGAGCTCGGGGATAAGGACCAGCTCTGGTCATGGGGCAGCTCTGGGGTGGTATTGCTGGCAACTATATCCAGATGTTTCAAGCACAGTGAAATACAAAAAAATTAGTATATTATATTTATCCTCAATATATTCTAGGTTTATTCTGAATTGATTAGTAAAATATATATATTCACATTTCTTGCCAGTGCAACATAAATCCTCAAGCTTTACAGTTCAATTGTCATTATTCATATCAAATATTTATAATTGAATACAATTATACATATATATATATATATAAACAATGAAACATATATAATTGCATTAAATTATTTTAGTTAAATAATCAATTCTAGTGAATCAATTTGCATTATATAAATAAATTCAAATTCAATGCAATATGCATGTTTTAGGATTAGGAGCTTATATTTCATAAAAAGTCTATATCTAACTTAGATAACAATGTATCATTAAAATAAAAATGATATAAATGCATGTTGTCATTAATAACTTAAATATAAGTATTCTACAGTGCAGCAATTCATGGAGGATAGATTACCGTTAAAGTAGTTTGGAAAAATATCTCACAAATTATTGTTTGCTTTTTTAACCTTTAGATTGTCAGTCGACATACATGTAGCTTTGCCATTTTTTTCACAGAAATTATCAAAGAACGGATCAGATATATGGAATACAAATTGCACAAGTATATACGTTTTTCCAGTTTACCATGTCTCCCTGAACACACTGATATCCAATGTCATCGATGGCATACTTATGAGAACAAAAAATAAATAAAATGAGAGTAGTTTAAGGTTGATTCTGTATGGTACTCAAATGGGTGGAAAATCAAATTATCCTCTAGGGGGCAAGGGGAAAAGAGGATCATGTTTATCATTCAACGAACATTCCTGGGATGAGTAACAAGGAATTATCTCTGTATGATTCCAGTGAACGACCTAAGCGTCGCCTTTTACGGCAGAGACTCCCCCGGCTCCATCCTCGCTGAGTGGCCTCAGTAACCCCAGTATTTACTCAAAGCAGTCCCCGGTTCCTAACTCAATTTACAAAACGTGGAACTCTCAAAGGAGTTCTCCTAATGAAATTATGCGCTGGATGACTATTGATCGCCGGCCTGCAAGTCACTTCCACGGTTACGTTAATAGCTTCAATGCATGTGTCCATTAAGCCTGCCCTGCGAGAAGTCCGCTGTTTCTTTTATCTCCGACGACGCTGTCTGAGAGCAAGAGGTGGTTTGAGACACAGCATGGGTCACACTATAGGCTTTCTTTTTGAGACACTTGCAATATTACACCTCCGCAGACTGGTTCACAAAGAAGCCATGAAGCGATGCGCCCATCTTTCCTAGCTTAAATGCACTATTGGTTTCAAAGAAATCTGAAACTTATGCAAAATTCTCATGACACACAGACCTTTTCACTACAAAGGAAAGATGATTCACAACACGAAGGATACAGGCAACGTCCAAGAACCTACTTTGTATTTGCACCAGAACTTCCTATTCCTCAAGTGTATTATTCCAAATTTGATACATATTTTAGCTTCTTCAATATAATGAGTCAACTAGATATTCCAAAACTGCAGGCAAGGGAGCGCTATAATAAATGTACCTCATATGACTTTATCAGCAATAACACTGTTAAATTTTTACTGCTGATTGAGATATTTTGATGAGCCAAGTGGATAACTTACATAAAACAATGCATAATTTCTTACAAGATTCACTTATTAATGACGATCGCTGGTAGGCTATCTTATTACCTTATAAGGGCATTGATTGATTGAATATATCAGTGAGTCAGTGATTGGGCTAACCATATCCTATCCATCAGTGTTCTGCTGTTCATTATTTGCACCAGGGATTTACATATTTGCCCACTGAAGTGCCCCCCTTTCTATAACCAGTCCTTGAAACCGACAGACACCCATTCTCAATGAAATATTTCCCTTAATGAGAATTTGCAATTCAATTCTAGCAGAGTGAAAGCTACAAGAATGCCCTTAAGTTGTGTTGATGACTTTGTAATACAGACTAGCAATGCAAATCTGCTAAGCGCAGTAAACATGACAGGGTAAACAAGGCTCCTTTTTCAGTTTGGTTAAGAGTTTCCCCAACCCTCCATTGATCTTTCTTTTATTTGTCAGCTCCCCCCTCTCTCTCTCTCCTATTTTTGCCTATTCTCCACCCTACATGTAGGTTCATATGAAGCCCACCCAGCAAAAGCACCCATAACACTGTAACTCAAGCACAGGGACATTTGACAGACACTAGAATACCTTTGAAGAAGATGTCAATTTTTACTGAAGTGGGATTAGGTTTCTGATGCTTTTATGCCAGGTTTCTTTCCTTCCTACTTTTCTTTTTTCCCCCTCGATACCTTTTCTTGAATGAATGAATGGCAGGTTTTTGCAGATAGGTTACTCCATTGGAATTTGAGCTAAATAAACTGCAGTTTTAACATGATCCCAGAGTCCTTGAAACAAACAAAAAAGAAAGTTCAACCAACAATGGCATGGCCAGTTTGGGGGATTATGGGTGTAACCGCATACAATACAAACATGTAGGCATAAGTATTCAAATAACAGTCAATTTCCAAGAATTACCAAAGTGACAGCCTGACATAATATTTTAAGAAACAGAATTTTATTTCTCTAATCCATGAGCTTCATAAAATGTAATTTCAATATTTAATACACAGAACTACTTTGATAGAGCCTGCACTAGCGTTCTAACATCTTCAAATTGATATAGAAGTGTCAGAAATTGATTCTAAATAAATTTCTAGAACAGATACACC
The DNA here is from genome assembly GCF_037042905.1 of Lytechinus pictus. NCBI lineage: Eukaryota > Metazoa > Echinodermata > Echinoidea > Temnopleuroida > Toxopneustidae > Lytechinus > Lytechinus pictus. Next base: position 14,495,109 of record NC_087256.1, on the reverse strand, counting down.
CAGTTTATAGGGTGACTCGAGAAGAAGAATTTAAAGAATTTTTAACAAACATGGTTGAAACCCCCATCGAAGTCAGAAGCCTAGATATCCATATTTCTCCTGACACGTAAGTCAGTCTACTACGGCGTTCTCTTCTCTATTTATAATATGAATGAGAATGAAACAGCAATTTTTTGTTTCTTCTTCACTGTACACCAATGTAGAGCCTTCTGTAGTCGGTTTTCTTCAATGCTGAAGACTCTTAATCTGAAGCTAGAGTTGACATAGACGAGACACAACACACTCCCAATTATACTAACCTCAAATGGTACAGGGTACAGTCAGTACTAGACCTGGAGGGTGTTTCACAAAGAGCTAGGACATGAGGGTGACTTAGAGTAGCACTTAAAATAAAGTCCAAGTTTTGCTTGGCATAAAAGGGATCACCGCATTGGTCAAATCATACTAGGAGGACACGCACCATTGCGTATTAATCAAAAAGATTGTACATTATACATCATGTGTACATCAGCATTTATTTTAAGCATAACTTTCAGAAGAGTCACACTTAATTCTTTGTGAAACACCATCCCTCCCCCAGACTTAAGCAAATCAAAGGTGGTGTTCAGTTCACTCTCTAATGGTAGGTTGGTTTAAATAATTTTGTGACATATATACATGTAAACAAGCAGCCATCCACACGTCATGGAAAACTAAAATGCAAAAAAAAATGTCCTTTTCTCAAAAAATTAAAGCAAATTTATTTGTGGGGGTATATCATCTGATAACTATGGGCATGGGCATGGAGAGAGCTGCTTGCAAGTTACAGACTTAAACTGTAAATTGAATAATGTGACATTTCCCGGGGGGGTACTCAAATTATAACATGATACTTATGTGCCACACCAAAAACGAAAATAGGGGGCTCTGGAACTAAATCTTGGTCTCCGGAATGGCTCTTGGATCAACAATTGCTTAAAATGCAATATTCTGGAACTGACCACATGACAAAAGGGGGTCTCTAGAACTCATTAGATCGTAGGCGTAATTGGTAGCAGCTATGGAAAAAAACTTGAGCGCGTCTTGGTAGATTCATATCGAGCTAGCGCAAGCTAGCTACATGTAGCTGCAGGCGCGGGGAGCTTCGGACCTGGCGCTATGGCTCTGCGCCGATTCAGCTCGCCGCTACGACCGGCTGAGACTGAGTAGTTAGTGGGCGGGCATTAATTGGAACTAGAAATCACAAATTCTAGGGTCTCCGGAATGGAAAAAAAAAGGACTCTCTATGGCTTTCTGATTTGGTGATGCTCTGGAACAGAATTTGAAGCTGAAAATGGGGGTCTCAACTGCGGCACATACGTATCATACATATATAGGCTAAGCATCCCCCCCACCACCCCCAGACATTTCTAACGCCACGTACAAATTAGTTAAATTTGAAAGAAAAAAAATATTCATTTTTACAACAGTCAACTCTTTCAGTGGCTAATTATCACACTTCATATGTAGGGCCTATTTTTCTGTAATTTTTTCGGCATATATTTAAACCAACTAAGTATCAAAGTGAACTTCACGTTTAAATGTATCACGGAATTGTGATTGTGTATCCGTGATTGAGCATAAACTGCGGATGCGCCGGTGGACGGTCATGACCTCTCTCTGGAGACTCTGCCTGGCTCTGCGACTGCGTGACCACGTCCACATGCACAAATCATAACACAAAAACGAATATGTGGGACAGAGGTCAAAGCATAACTCTAATAACATTCACTCAAAATATCACCAAATATACATTTACAGGAGAGTAAACCTGCACATACCCGAGTAGCGGCCCATTAATTATCTATTCTGATAACAAATCATAAGATTAGATTTAAGCAAAACCTGGAAAGCTTCATCTTCTTGTTCCATCGGCTCTCACCGGAAAAGTAAACACAGCAAAGGCTAGGAAAATCCATATTCGCTAAAGGGGGCCCAATTATTACCTCCAATAAAATTAATATCATATCACCAAGAAATTGCTACGTTGATAAATCCTGGCTACACTAATCAAACACTTTATTATTGAAATGGTAACTAAAACTCTGATAATTATGATAAATATGATAAGATGTTTAACATGTTTAATATATAAGCACCCCTATAATGTAATAGGAATAGTCCAACAAAACTTTCAACCTATCAGACGCGCCTTGCAGCATTGCACTGACGGCAGCTCTATACAGGTGCCTCGTACCAACACGGGCTGCATTTTTTTTTTCATTCAATACACTGACAATCTGGACGAAAGATGTTGAAGTCTGCAAATTGGGTGCAGTCACCGAACTAAAAATACTTTTTTTTTCAGTGGCTGCACCAGCCCCCCCCCCCCCCCAAAAAAAAAAATAATAATAATAATAATAATAATAACATGAAATGAAATAAAATACATAAATAAATACATTCATTCATAGATAAATAAATAAATAAATAAATAAAAATCAATAATGCAAAATAAAGAACAATAATACTCACATAAAGAGAAAAAATAACTTACAAAATAAATACAAAATTTTAAGATGGAATAAAATAATTATAATGCAACATCAACGATGATTTTAAAAAAATCACAAATCAATAAATAGATCTTTAATTATAATATTTTTCGTTTACTCTCATCTATCCACACTAAAATCGAGAGTTGTCTGTGTCTGAATGAACCGAAAGCAAATCTGTAAATCCTTGTTTAGTGTATTTGGAACACGAAACATAATTGCCAATAATCTGATTCAAAGAATACTCGGTACTCGCGGACCGACAGACGTGATCCCAATTGCTATAGCTCTATCGTGTGTCGCCTTATTCTCTACAGCGTTCTGTAACGGATCTAAGTGTTTGAAATTATATTGGGGAATTCAACAAAAGTGTACTTCTGATTATCTGAATCTCACGAAATCAACGACCAGAGAAAACAAGTCTACAAGACAAATTTAATATTGTCTTTTTATATATTTTATTCCACTTCATCACATTTGACATCTACTTGTAAAGACTATATATAATATGTCAATTCCATAACGAAATACAAAATATATCTGTATTTTGTACAAAACACACACTTTGCCATTTTAAATAGGCCTAATTGCTTATTGAAGGGGTTGGTTGCTTGAAAATAATAAATGGCAAAAAGTGAAGAAAAAATTATTGTTCATATTTGTTATACTTACAGGCGTTCAACAGTAATTAGGTCTGTGAATGCTCCTCTTTCGATGTGAACTATTTGGTTGTTCATGAGATGTCTAGATTGGGAAGAAAACACAGGAAGATCATAAGGGACTACTCTGTTAAAAAACGGGGGTTATTCACGGTGTTTCTTTTTAATCTAATTTCACCCTTTCTTGGGTATGTTGGGTTGTTTTAGTCATGTCAAATTATATTCAAATAGTTGCCTTTTAACATGGTATATTCTTTTCAAAACAAATTGTAGTACTTGGTAATTATATAGATTGCTGAGTTCTGTTGTAATGTTCAACAGATTGTGTTTACATTCAAACTAATTCCATTCCCAGCTCAAACTACAGAATACTTCACTATCATAATGATACGAGATATTCAGATACTTCAACCAACGACACGGGTGTTATCTCAGAATAGGGGGTCGTTTTCTAAGCAAAATGGGTCAACGCTTATAGGCCAATCAACACGATCAATGTAATAGAAAAAATAATTACACTTACAACGTTCGAAGTGACTGCAAACCATCGAAATCTCTCCTTCGTATTCTCGTTATATTGTTTTCGCTGAGGTATCTGAAATAAGAAAGAAAATGAAGCTAATAATATCACATAACCACAATCATGACAAACGTGATTTCATCATCATCAGATAATTTTTTTTTTTTTAAGAAAAGAAACATGATAGTCGCAAATGAGATATACGGAGTGTATCCTAGCGAGCTGACTTTAAATTCATTACGCGAAACTGCTCTGAAAATAAAAATTACCAGTCTGGTAATGTTTCTGTTCATAGCAATTCTTGGTTTCCGTATGTTGTTTAGTTCATTCATCTTAACGTGTTTTATTGTTTTGTCGTCTTCATGTACTAATCTTTGATATTCTCCTTATTTCAATGCTTAGGTTAATCTTACAGTTTTCAACTCTTTATTTTGTCTGTTTTCTTCTGCGTCTTTTTTTTCAATTCATCTCCCTCTCCTGTAATCATTCGTGTTACTACATTGGAAAGTCAAAAGCATATCAGCCACACCCTCCCGCATTTCAACTCTGATTTTCCAAGAACGAGATAACTTTGTTGGGCCGACGTATTGGGCAAATTTGCACCTGTACCTAACATGCCTAACATACCCGGACAGAAAAGGTGAACAGAGAGTTGTTGTACATGGTTGTAAAGTGGGAACGTTAAACTGGGAGATGAGTAACATTTCTGTATTTACTGCCAAAAATGACAGTTCCGTTCACGGGGCAACGCATCCATTGTATCACTCACGATCTACCTCCTCAAAAACATGAAGAAAATACAAAAAGGATTGGACAGGTTTAAAGAGTGGACAGAAACGCGATGGGGCTTAACCAATTTCTCACTCATCCGATTTTCGCACTTTCGTCAAAAAATGTAAGATCGACTTTTCATCGTACTTTGGTGTTTCAAGTGTGAACACATAACTTCCAAGTAAACAATCAATGCAAACAGCTGATAGAAATTGCTTTCTTTGTGCTGATAGGTTTGCGGAAAAGTTTCTTTGCTGAACAAATCTTTTTTTAATTCGTTTATGTATTTTGTCATATTTATTTTAGCGCAGGAGGTAGGCCTATGATATCGGCGTGGAGGTATCGACCTTTGAGTTGAATGCAGCGTTTCGTAATTAAAGTCTTCTGGAAAAAAAACACGTTTCAAGAAGGTAGGATCGTGTTTCGGATTATAATATAAGAGGGAGCACATACCACTTAAATATTTAGGTCGGTTTCTGACACACGGATGCAACGCCTGAAACTGCAAATAACGTATAACAAGTTACAAGGACGCCGATTTCTTTTTAGAAATTTTATATACAACATTCAAAAGTTTTGGGTAGGTGGGTGCGGCTTTTCATATTTCAAAATGTTAAATGCCTTAATTTATAGTTACAACAATATAGATTTACTTTTTCTGTTATTTTGTCATATTATAATTATATTTGCCATTAAATTCAATTCAATTTCAGTACAAAGTTGTATTTACAAAATGTTTATTTATGGTAAACGTAATCCAGCTGCATATTTTAACGATATTTCATGTTATTAAAATGATTTAACCCCCTGTTCCTTTTCATATTCAAGTTCTTCAAGTTTTATCTATATGAAACAACCTTATCCGATACGGAACAGTGTAAAGTCATTAACTCTTTTTGAAATGCACAAATCGTTCAACGTGTCCATTTAATTTGGTGTAGGCCATTCTGTTCAGATCCAGAAACAAATAGAAAATATGTGTAATAACTTACAGGTCTATATGTTATGAACGAATATCATTAGTTGAGATCTATTTATACTGATTTACGATTATACCAGCGGGATAATCGTTTTCTAGAAAGGAAATTTCAACAGAATTGCGAACATAATACAGATTGAAGTCATTCAACGTGATTTAAAGAGATCATAATCACCAAATTGGTCATGAAGCCAACTGCATCACACACAATGGGTAATAGATAACCGGTGTAATATATAACACGCCTAACTTGACATTTCGGTAGAAATTGCAATAAAAATATGACTTTGATATCAGTTAGAATATTAGTGAGTGACGTGGTTGAGTTCAGTTACATGCGTGTTTATTTCGTTGCTAGCAGGAAGGTTAATGTTTAGGGAATGTCTCCCAATTTAACCCCTGCCCCTGAAATGAAAGGGTGATGGGGAGATCAAGGAGCACAGGGAAGAATGGAGGGAGGGGGAGGGATGGAGGGGGAGAAAGGGGGTAATAACGACAACGTGCACGGCACGAATATAAACAGAATGAAATAAAGCCAACAAAAGGGTTTATACTGCAAGAGAAAGTGACGGAGGGGTAAGGGAGGAGGGTGGCTGGCAAAGAGATTAATGAAAATTATAAAGGGAAATCCAATATAAGAAATATGGGAAATAAGGCAAAGGTGAAGAGGGAAATAGCTATAAAAGAATGAGAATGTAGTATTATGAGAATGACGTGAAAAAGTGACATACGAAAGATGAGACGAAAATTTGAACAATGAGACTTTTGACAGTATAAGTAATATTATCTAGTCTTAGATATGGAATGTTGCGTATTTATGCTCTAAAATTATCGAATAACAACCAATGTGTGTTTTATCTGGTCTCGAACAAAAATACTTGTTTAAACTCTTTGGAATGTGCAGTTGATCGACAAATGGAATTGGAAAATAGCATGTATTTCGAATACCGTTCTTGTTTGAAATTTAATCAACAGAAAAATCTGTTTTACTTTCAAGGGCATTTTCAGATGTGTCGTCCCGATATAGCAAAGGTTCTTAAATTCTCGTCATATAATTTATCATTAACCTGGAAAATCTTTCCTTTAAGGAATTCAAAGAACAGAATTCTGATAAACAAATTTAAAAGGCATGAAAGATGTAAGAAAAGGCCTACTAGACAATCAGGTTTTTAATTAATATTACGCTATTGGGTAAAGAGAATTCCTAAGTTCTTTAGGCTCCATCAGATGCTAATACTGCACACCTTCGTGGCATGCTGGTCGTCGAAGCTTTAACTCGTTTTTTTCTCAAAGTAAACAAGCATTGATCGCTTCTTCACATCATTAAATCGCTATACTTCACTTTGAAAGGGGTGTCAACTACGGTTTTCTTCATGACACAATGGGGGATTATTGCTTTTGAGGAGAGCTTCGACGGATCGCCTGATACAGAAAGCAAGGGAATACGCTTTTGAGAGTACGGAGGTGTTTTTACGAAACACATGCATGAACGTAAAATTACATTACATTTCGGCAGATTTTTGCCAAATTTTCTGAATTTAAGATATTGAATAATACCTTTAACATCAAATTCACATGCACCTATTATGAACTTCAATACTAATCGCTCCAAGGTCTAACATGTACATCGGTGCGGTACATATTTCACATCGTTTGATAAATTGCCATATAGAGAGGATGTCAAATACCAATTAATTACTTTATCATGTTCCAAACTCAAGCGCAATCAGGTGTGAAAGTCATGAGTATCCATGGAAACGGAAGGAGGGACCACCTTAACTTCCTCCGTAGTTTGGACAAGCTATGACACCGTTGAAATAATGACAGCAATCCAGGAATTTGTCCTCAAAATATGGACGTTTTTTTGTCAGTGTACACTTAAGCGTGTGTATTATATTGGTGTATTATAGGGCTTGATTTTTATAGGTAGTGAAACCTTCTTAAAAATGGATGTGGTTCTACTTTTGAGTGTTCACAGATATCCATCACCAGATGAGTTCACTACCCATGCTTGACTTTCTTCATGCATGAGTTGATATAATGGAAAAATGGTATTATGTACATGACAATATACTAGTATAACCAATGATAATACTAAAATCCCAGCAAGAATATCTAGCTAATAGTGATATTACGCTGTACAAAGAAAATGGGCAATGATCTGCTTATAGAATGAGCGCAGAATCCGAAGCATTATAAACACGATTACGTTAGAAAGTTTTCATTTTCTCATTTTTGGTGAAATTATAAATCAGTCTAAAGGGGAAAATCTTACGTCGAGTGAATGAAAGACTCCGACATCTTATTGTCACAAAATGAACAAAAAAGGAAAAAATATTAGAATTGGCCCAGAATGCACACTTTCTTGCAGTGTTAAGTGATTATTATTCAGCTCATTAATCGTCTCTCTCTAATGACAGCTGATATCGAATATACTGTAGTTATAATATTACTTCTATTTTGAAGCTGTCTGTAGCTGTAACATTGCAAAATCTATGTCGAGATAAATGCATTCTTTTACCATGAGAAAATCACTCCGCACATCCGTCCGAAAAGAAGTAATCAATGGACCGACTCGAAGATCGTTGGGTCTATACTCCATAAGATCTCAACCGTCGCATAAAATGATATTTGCATAGTTCTGCTCCCTTCACTTATCGATTTATATCCATTATTATTTTGTTTTCACCAAACACCCTTTTGTAAGGTTCGGGATAATTACTGCAGTATTGCATGACGTTTGCGGAACCCGCTTTGTTGGTGTTGTGTTTTCAAAAGTTGTGGCTTATGAAGCTTTTGACATGGTAAAAAACGAATGGGACACGGTGCATGACTTGGTAAAGCTACAATCACGGAATTCATTCTCAATGGGTTTACCTTCTCAATGTAGACATCATATTTTAAACCATCCGATGATTGCGATCTCCTTATTATCATGCGAGAATGCATGTAATTTGAAAAATTATAGGTGCAAATCTCAACATTTGCATTCACCCTATTCAATACATATTTTAGTGATTTTTTTTTAAGTTTCCTTTCCGCTTTGATCAATTCATTTGAATTGTTCAGAAATGGCTTTCTGACAGTAACTGTTTCTTTAAAATGGGGAGAGGGGATCCTTGTGTAATTGGAAACTGACAAATGGCAGAATAGAATTACTATGGAGTAACTTGTACTTGGTTCTTCAGAATCAGATCAGTTGCATTTTGATTGAAGAAAGGAAATGAACAATTGCTTTTAAAAACAACAGCATCAGTGACTGTGTCCTATTGTGCTTAGTTGATCAACAGTTTTCTTGTATCAACTTTAAAATAATAAATAAAAACATGCTGTTCTATAAAACACATAGTTTCTAAATGTGATGATAATTCAATAGACTGATCGCTCGATGGTCAATTTACGTTATTGATTTACTTATAATATATGAAGCATGTTAAGTCGGATGAAGTGCGTTACGTGCGGTTGAAATGGTGAAAGTATTATCATCCACTATTTTCGGCAGGTCTTTGTATATTGGGTATATACCATGTATACTCTGAGTGAAAACAGTGAGACAACTTATATAGATACATTTTCAAAGCACTGGCTACATAATAACATTGTAAAATGGGGAGTTTATGTAATAAGAATAGCTTATATTTGATTTGAGTCATGCTTGACTTGAAATAAAACTTTCTCCGAGTTCTATATTATGTTTATCGATCAAGACCTTCAACTTGGTATTACATTATTATACCAATACTTTTTTTTCTTTACATCTGAGCACATAACGTTCTTGAAACTTGAAAGCTACCGTTCAAAGAGCTGGATATAAAATTTACTTTCCACCAATTTCAATTCATGAAAAACCTTGAAAATTTTCTTTCATCAAAGTGTAATCTTTCTCTGCGTCTATTGTGGGCAGGATCCGATTCAACAATCAACCCAAAAGACGGAGAGACCCACCATCTTTTTATGCCTGAGAATTTGTCGAAGATATTGTGCCAACTTTGCCGATTCTTTTCTTCCATTTTGATATAAGGTCCTTGTATCTCATTGATGTATATTTGTAAAGAAAACATAGTTTTGTTTGTCGGCACGGATCACAAACAGCAAAACAAGGCATAAGAAAAGAGAACAATCTTATTTTCTGTTCCATTGTACTTATTTCTAGGGAGTTTGCACTAGACCCTATACAGTTGAAGCTCAACGTTGCATTCACGGAGTTGACAGATAAAAATCAATAAAACCTTATCGTATCAAATCCTTTTTGCTAGATCAAAGCTGACCGAATCTAGAGACCTTCCCTGTAGATGTAATAGGGAAATATATATTTGGATGTTCATGAGAGTGATATATAGTGTTAAATAACCTTGCTCATAACGAAATGATAATACAGAGAACAAAGTTCGGAGACCGTTACCAACCTGTCACATTTAGTCAATTTAAAGAATTGAGCATAATTCTTTAGACCTAAATGAATACAACCAACATTTAGAATGTCAATCGTACCTTCATAGTTCATGCGCTTAGTTGCTGCAAGTTAATTTCATTTTTTTAACATGTAGTTTAGTGATGGCAAAAGGGCATTTGTAGTATGAGATATTTGGTCCGACGAGAGGGGGGGGGGGGTGACGAGACGACCCTGTTCCATAGGCTCCTTTAAACCAACAACAAAAATATGGAAATCGAGGGGGGACACGTCACCCCCTGCCTCCGGGATCTCCGCGCGGAAAAGGTAGTAGAAGTAGTAGTAGTTGTGGTGGTGGTGGTGGTAGTAGTCGTAGTAGTAGTAGTAGTAGTAGTAGTAGTGGTGGTGGTGGTGGTGTGGTAGTAGCAGTAGTGGTGGTGGTGGTAGTGGTGGTAGTAGTAGTAGTAGTAGTAGTAGCAGTACTAGTAGTACTAGAAGTAGTAGTAGTTGTAGTTGTAGTAGTAGTAGTAGTAGTAGTAGTAGTAGTAGTAGTAGTAGTAGTAGTAGTAGTAGTAGTAGTAGTTGTTGTGGTGGTAGTAGTAGTAGTAGTAGTAGTAGTGGTGGTGGTGGTGGTGTGGTAGTAGTAGTAGTGGTAGTAGCAGTAGTGGTGGTGGTGGTAGTGGTGGTAGTAGTAGTAGTAGAAGTAGTAGTAGTTGTAGTAGTAGTTGTAGTAGTAGTAGTAGTAGTAGTAGTAGTAGTAGTAGTAGTAGTAGTAGTAGTAGTAGTAGTAGTAGTAGTAGTAGTAGTAGTAGTAGTAGTAGTAGTAGTTGTGGTGGTGGTGATGATAGTGGTGGACTTGGTGGTGATGGTGGTGGTATAGTAGCTATATACGTGTATGTGTTGTTAGGTGTGCAATTATATGTTACATCTAAATAGTAGAAAATGCATTACATACATGTATATCTCTCCACGTTAGACTAGTAAGGAGGCAGGCCTATATATGGTGGGTAGTTGGGGTGATGGGGCGGAGTCGTGATGGTGGTGGTGGAAGTGGTCATGGTGGTAGGACCGTAGAAGGCGAGAAGCAAATATTGATAGATACTTACAATCTTTCTGTTCCCCGTGGTATTCCTCTTGGAACCTCATGGAGTCCTCTATCCCGGCAATTGACGGTGGTTCCATAGCAATTACAAAGTCCTGGGCATTCACCGTCACCTATGCCCTGAGCACAAGAAGCACCAAGTGCTACTAACATGATTCCAAGTACGAGATTCTTCATCTTACCAGATGTTTCCTGCAAATATATTCACATATATAATATCCAAGAGATTCCTGTGGAACTGACGAAGCGAAATATATATAAATATCAAAATTTTCCTTTAATAATACATCCTGTTCATTCCGCTTTACGCGCGATGTGTTGAGTATATCCACAAACACGAAATCATAAAACAAGAATGATTCTCAATATGCGTGAGTAAGATGAATAGGGGAGAATATATAATTCCTTGTGAGTGGACGCCAACCTTTGTCTACGATTGACCACTGTGGTAATCCTCTAAGAGCACGTTGTCGCCTAAAGGGCGCAAAAACCTCTACCGCTGCATCCCTCCTTCGACCGGAGTGATGTTGATTAAGGCGTCGACAAGTGAAACCTGAAAGTTGTTCCTCGCTGCTGGTGACGGTATATGACTTAAAGGAGAAGGGTTCCCATAAGTACTTCAAAAGAACTGTGACACAAATAAGAATCAATATCCTTTGGGAAACGAAAACTATATATCACAATACCGATGACTGATGACAATACACCATGATGAGGTGATCATTCACTTAAAAGGAGCTCAACCGCAAACTTGGCATCCAATATTTCCGATGCTGACCAGTTTGAGAAAATGTAACACGGATAAGTCCTGATGAGACGGACGTCCACCAAAAGCGACCGAGATGAACCAGTAAATCGAGGCTAAAGATGGAAAGTCCATTCACAATCGAACTTTTGTGGAACTTTTGAGGCTTTGCTTTTTGTGGCAACGGGGAGATGATCAGTTCTTGCTTATCCAACTAATCGACCGCGGAACCTCTCCGGCTTCCCTTTGGACAAACAGCCACAATTACAATCCAGTGTCGCTACGTTTATAATACACGCAGACACGGCTAACCATCGCCTGTTTGCTGAGGTTTACAGTTAGAGAGCGTACCGCTAGTAAGGCTTCACGAAAAGTAGCGCTTTGCTTACGGACGCCCGTGAGAGAGAGAGAGCGTGCTTCACTTGTTCCGAGTTTGACGGTTCTGTTGTCAGTACGAGGTACTTACTTACTCTACCCCCATGCAAATCCTTATTCTGCAGTGCATGCTCCAGAAGCTCGGCGCCACCAATGACGAGTAAGCGCGCGACGATGAAAAGTGTACTGAAAAAGACGTATTTTATCAATTAGGTACTTTTATTTTACATGTAACTTCACATTATCACCAAGTTCTAGTTTGGGCTGAAATCAATACAGTCCTGATGACCAAATTTTCTTACATCATTTTGAGTTGTCCGTCTGTGTTCCATAACCAGGCGATGTGGAGACATATTTCGTCATCAAAACAAGCTTTAGTTAACCAATAATTATTGTTCTCGTTTCAAAGAATTACCATTGACTAAAATCACAATAAGCATTCCCAGCCAAGAAAACAAGATGATTAATAGCCCAAGGATAAAGAGAATTATTTTTTCTCGAAGTATTAATGCAATTATTCATATTCTATTCATCGTCCACTTGCGTACAATCTTGTTTTGCTTGTATCAATATGTAAATAATCATAATTATCAATAATGGAAGAAGTCAAAGATGACGTACAATTTCGAAATGGAAATTCACTGAAATGTTTCAACAAAAATGCCTTCATCATTATACCCCCTTTCTTTCTGAAAATCAAGAATGGTGTTTTATTTCGGAACTATTCAAAATGGGTCAGGGCCTTCTGGCTGTGACACAAAATAAATATGCAATCAATCATGAGTTTCGAACAACAGTTTTACTGACTGATAACGAGTATATATGTTGAAGATTAACTGTAAATTCAACTGACTCCTTCACATTTTGCTATCAATGATCACAATTTTTGTTGAGATAGGTGGATGTTGGTGTAACACCCAAATTTATAGATTTGTAAGATATACGTTTTGGTAAGAGAACAGATACATTGGATTGATGAGTTATCTTGTCAACAAAAATTTGCTATAGTGTAAAAAGGTGTGTTAATTTGTTTAGGATCAAATTTATTCATTAGGGTTGACCGTTGGTAGAATGCATTAAGGTATATTTCAAGAAAATGAGTCAAGACACTTAAAAAAAAGACGAAAGAAAATCGAACATTCTGATCAAAACGATAACTTGCTTTATAAATACTCATCCCAGAGCATGGAGATGTTCAAAGAAAACAAATGGGATGGAATGCATGGTATTTAAGTGAACCAATTGCATATATCCACATGTGGTCTATATGGATTTCCTATCGTAGTTAATCGAATTATTTCGTTACTTTTCATAACATATTCAGGAAGGTTTTCATATCAATGCATATCCCAATGATTTGACTGCTTTGTGTACAAAGCAGTTCATTGATATAAAAAAAAAGGGTTTCGACATCATTCCTTTACAAATAATTGTCATTGATTCGTCGATAACTATTTACAGTAGTGAATGTATTAAGTACAATTCGTCCAAATTAATCCAAGTATTTGATGCGTTTTTTATAAGCCCTTTATGTCTGGCTACCCCCTTCGTTATTTCATCATGGCACTTAAAAGCAACAACCCTATATCCTTAATGCTGTCACTCTCCTAAGTAAACTCGAAAGCGATTGATACTTAACCCCGGACGCCTTTACATAACTAACCCAATGATCCCGAACAATCCCAATCGATACATGTTATCGAGCAGACGTGAGAAAAGAGGGGATTCATTAGCTTCAAGAGAGACTAAAAAACTCGGGGGTAATTACTGTCATCATGCATACCCTTTATAAGAGCATGAAGCTATACTTGATCTGCATTTTCTAGTTTGTCTGTGTTTTCAATAACAATGAGTTGGGAGGGCGAGATGGGGTTAACGGTTTGAGAGACGGACATGAGGAGCAGACGACAGTTGAAATTTACATGGCGGGAAAGCGTTGGTAATGGATTGCCGTGGCGCCGGACACATCGCATGCCACTCCAGTTTTAATGAATCAGACGCTTCACGGTTATGGGACGTTAATCACAAGACAACTCTCGCCTTATGAGGTCTTACGAAAAAAACATAAAGTGCATGAGAGATAGTCGATATGAAACCAACATTGGTTTAAAAGTTTTAGAAAATTATATTTGACTAATTTTATAATATTACTCAAGTAGATAACATTTCATACTTGTAATTGGAGTGTTAATAACATCGATGGGCAAAATCTGATTTTAATGTAGAATAAATAATGAACAGAAAATGGCCTTCTTTAAATTAAATTGTATTAGGGAAAATGTATAGGCCTACTGTCCTGCAAAGATTTAGGCTAAAATTGCGTTTTGATTTTCGTTATGCTGTGCTCATCAAGTCTACTATCGAGTAATAAATTTGTATTTATTTCAAACAATACATACACTTGACAAAAAAAGTAAATCAGGGAGTTGTAGTGATCACCTCTTCCCCCGTGATTGATCCTCAAGCAATAACACCAAAAAGAGTAGATAAGGGGGCGAATGAATAAGGAAAAGAAAGAGAACAGGCAAAAAGCGCTTTGAATTCTGATATATCGGAGAGTGCCCTGTGTTGTGTCGTATATAACTGTGATTTCAACGCAAAACCCTATATTTTTTTTGGGGGGGGGGTTCCTTGGCGTCACTTTCCCCTCCTATCAAAATAGACTGGCGCTGTCGTCCCCAAAACTATTTTGATATACAAAGATTCCATGTAAGAACAGAGTCACATTGGCCTTAAATTAAATAAGTTCACGAATGAGGATCTACATGTCTTCTCAATACCAACTCAAGTATAAGTAAATTTGACTCGAATTCAAAGACAAATACAATGAGTCCTTACAATCAAATTATGTTTTATGGTCATAAATCAAAGAAACACCGCGTTTTTGTTCTTGTATACACACGCAGAATGAGGTGAATTAAATAATTTGACGCCATGCCTATAAACCACCATGTTCAATTGAACCAGACCATTAAATTAACCATGGGTTTAATACGACCCTTTGTGTATCGAGGTGGCCTTAGAGAGCAAGCCTTTCTCTTCTCCCTGTCTGCCTCCTTCTCGTACACGATAACGATTGGTTATAAGAGATCTGGGCGACCACAAGTCTGATCTGAGCATTGCCTTTCTTATATCCCTTTCTGCATCACTCCGGGGGCATCCATTCTCCATCTCGTCGCGTGGATAGCCAGGAGTCGAGCCACCACCACCACCACCACCACCACCACCAGTCATCCCCGGCCTCTGCCAACAAAAAAATATATTAATAGCCAATCGGTTTTAATAGCCATTGTAATTCTCAGTCATCATTGTTCTGATTCAACTTGTACACGCTTATAACACTCCTTAATGTGGCCCGCCCGGTGAATGGAACCAATTATTTTTTCGGCGAAGCGAAGTTTTAGAGGGAGGGGGATAAAAGATTAAGGCCGCCATTTTATTGAATTATTTTATTCAAGTAAACCGCCCCTACCTGCAGTACACATTCCTGGTGTATTGTGGAATGGGGATAATCCGAGACTACATCGATGATGTGCGGTTAATGATAAAAGGTATATAGATTTAATTCCCCCTCCCCTTTCTGAAATAAAGATGGCTAATTGATAATAGTGACGATGTTTATGAAAATGGTGAAGATTTTATTATGATTATCAATTTTTTTTGGGGGGGTATCATTACTATTTGTAATCCTGGTAATGATCTTACATAATTATATATCATTTCTTCCTCTATACTTTAAAATGATAATCATGATTAGATGGGAGAAGTATATAGAGGGTGAATTGAGAATAGCCCTTCGGAGAGACTTGTTAAAGAAGCGTTGATGGTATCAAAAATTATAACATGTCAAGTTTCATTTATCTGTTTACCATGGCAATTTATCAATTTCAGGTAGATTTAAAAAAAAATATATATATTTGAATTTCTGACTATTTGAAAACATATCTGTATGTTTGGAATTTAGAGTTTTATGATTTCACACCCCCCCCTTCTCTTTCCCCCCCTCCCCCCCCCTCTCTCTCTCTCTCTCTCTCTCTTTAAGCTATAATTTCGTCTCCCCTAATCGTTGATCGATTTGTTATCCCTTGTTGGAATTTGTTGCATCAATTAGGACGGATCGAAAACTATTAATGTTGGTATGTGGTCGGGACTACAAACGTAATTTCACCCTGGTAATTACATGTCCACTATGATTGAACTATAACTAAGTTAATTTTGTAAAGAGCCCATGTCTTTGCAAATAATATTGGATTGCGCCAAATAAACTTTTGATTGCGTCGCATTTTTACTTTGTATTAAATCTAAGTCCTAGAATATTCGCTGAAAAAGTTCTAATTTATGGTCGGATACAAAGAAATAACCTTTCTGATAGACAGTTGTTGTAGTGTGTCTCTTTTTTTGGCATGATATATTTTTCTTCATAATTGTGATTGCGGGTTTACTGGCGATGAAGTGAAAAGTATAGTCATCGCTAAAACCTATAATAATTCCAACTTGTAAAACACCCCTTTGCCAAACATCACTGACGTCGCGCGTCATGTAAATAATATCCGTGAAATTGAAATTATTCTATTTTTCATTTATCAAAATCTATCAAGTTGCAACGCTCAAACATGCCATTCTATGTGTCAATTAAGGTATATGATGGCATCTTTAGTTTAGAATAAAATTAATATGATGTAAATTTATTGAGAGAACGTCTTGAGAACTCCTTTGAACAGAGAGGACGCTCTTTCTAATAAGTTATGCAAAATCAAAATGAATGCCGTCGAGATTTTTGGCGATGACTCTCCACCCTCACAAATCAGATCAATTTAATTTCGTTCTTCATTATCAAATTTCATACGTTAAAATGTTTAATAACATTCGAATATTCTTTAACCGAGTGTCTATTTCCCCCCTCTTTTCCTCCTTCATATATTATATTCGGATTTTCCTCTGCTTAATTAAAACGTTGATATGAAATTAAAATTTCAAATTGAGATCAAGTTGGATTCAGTAAAACCCTTCGTCGTAATTTAGATGAGTAATTTCATATTAATGTGCGTATCATCGATATTGCGCTTAGATTCAACATGAAAAGGAAAGAGGAAAATTAAAATACAAAACGCATGCACGCACCATTCACATCCGGGTCACCGTCTGCTGAGTTTCGTCTCGAAGGAAATGTCTAATTTTCCGCTAATTTTACACCATCGACCTATGTGGTAGAATAAACTGAAATTGATATCTTACGAAATAGCAATACAATCCACATTCAGATGGATTTATTAGGCACTTTGAAGACTCACTTGGGATGACTATAGGTGGTGATACACGTCTGTATAACTGAAAAATAATCCTTAAAAAATGTTCCTCAAGTTGTTATTGAGAAATTGCGGTTCCGAGGAGGTAAAATATAAGTCTTCCCATGAGTTCAAGGGTTTTCGGATGAGTTACAGAGAAGGGAAATTGAAATAAAATTGCTTTAAAAAAAGAGAAGAAAACATGATCAAACTGTATCATTTATGTCATGCTGTTTTGTGAAGTCATTCTTATTCCCAGGAATCTTAAATTTTGCTCATACCAATAATATAGACCCAACGTGCAATCACTTGCGCCAAAAAAAAAGAATCTTGATAACCATGGCAACACTGGTCATTGTTGACCTTACACTTTGTATTCAATCCTCTTTCCCACCTTTCCTTTATTATTTTCAAAACAGCTGCAGGCGGGGCAAAATTCATATTTATTGCGTTAAAAATCGGACGAAACAAGCCAGTCAGAATCTTTCCGCCTTTCAGGACACAATCACACAGCCAACTTAAGTCTGATTTTTATTTTGAATTCATTATTTTCAACCAGTTTTTGTGGATAGTATATCCCATTTCTATATACAGACTTGGACACTTGTTGACCCCTGGACACGTGTCTTGGTTGGAAGAAAGACAAGCTCAAAGGGTTCATGGGACTTTTACGAGGTTTTCGAGAAAAATCGTAGCCATAGTTTCGTTTTGTGAAATCTCAGTGGAAAAAGGTATGAAATATTTGCAAGAGCCATTGATATATCCTTTGATTTTCTATTCAAGAACCACAAACTGCAAGCCAATGTCTACATTAAGGATAAAATACCAAATATATCGAAACCCCAAATCCAATTTTCGATCAATGTCAAGCTCTTTACTTATTCGTAAGAAGACTGTCATCAGTACAAGTATTGGATTCTACGTAAATACTTAACATAATCTCCAATGGTAATAAATTGACTACACTCTAAAAAAAATATTGGTTAAAAGTGCTCCATGAGGGTAATTATGTGTCCAACCAACATTGTGCATTTCTTTTTTGGCATTTTAATTTACCCAGTGTGATGAAAATTTTGCCAATTCTAAAGTTATTGCTGCTTATTTCTTTAACCTTACTGGACAATATGCTTCCCACATTGGGTAAAATACTGCCCCAAATTGGTTGGACATAATTACCCAATATTTTTTACAGTGTATTCTGCGACAACAATTCACCTAATCGATTAGTGTGTGTGTTTCGATCGTTTAATTGGGGGTTGGTTAACAAAACACTTAAAATGTAATGTTCAAAGAAAGCTATTACATGGCCCGATCCCATAGAGAATTGTGCCGTCGGTGTGAGAGCATAGACATTATAGACTAGTCTTGATAGTACGTCCATGATGACAATGATGTAATAGGCCAATTACAATTTGTATCATGTTCATCCATCATTCTTGCTATGGGACCTATATCATATTTCTCAAATATTAGTTGCATGAATGAAATATTATTATTCACAGAGCTCTGGTATATCAATAATATAATGATATGATGTCGGCCTATTGGCATACCCGCCCTTTATTTTCGAATGGCTCTTGACGCATGATTTTTTTAATGTGACGAAGAGACAGGCCGAAAGCACACCCGCACCCCTATCATACCTATAATCAAGATGGTCTGTAAGGTCATGTGTTATGCCATTTTGCTGCATGCCTTTTCTTCTTAAAATAATTGATTTTCAGACAACTTTCAATCTGCTTATATACTCCAAGTGACACTTGATTATCTCCCAGTATCATTTGTGCCTAAAGTTATTTTCTTCATATCTCAGTATAATTGTATTATGATGACACGTTTCTGACACAATAGGCATGTGTTTTGTTTAAGATAAATAAATCAAATTTTATAACGAAATCAATTTTGTTTTCTCCCATACAATATTGTTCATGTGAACTAAGAAAAAGTCACATATCATGCACAAGAAGTGGGAAGGAGATGAAAGGGGAAGGGGTCGTATCGGTATAAGATTGTGAAGATGAAGATTGCAACACTGTCGCCTCACTGTCGTCATCAATTTTAGCCAGTCGAGTTCATCTATCAACATTATACAAACATATTCGACTATGATTCTATGAGGATGATATATCGAGTTCAAGGGAATATTCGCAGAATTCTTATAAAGAATATGTAAGGTATGATGTGACATAAACCACAATGCGGCTCTGATTCTTTGATTCCGGTATATATACGTATCACTCGCTTTGACGGTAGTTTCTGACAGGGCCACATCACAGTGACCACACCCTTACTTCAAACGTCTTGGTAGGTTAGCGATGCGGAGTTCCGCATGTTCAGGGCATCGCAGCTTCGACGTCGCCACCGCACATTGCATGATTGGAAGCTACCGATGGCCCTCCAGGGCCCCGCCTTACAAAGAATTACGATGGATCCAATCAATCAACTGTATGGAAATCCATCCATACCATTTTTTTTCTACAGGAAAGTTGCACAATCTCTTTACACTCTAAAAGGGTTTACCCAATATTGGGTAAAATGGGAACATGCATGTTGGTTGGGTAAAAAGACATTTTGTAAAATTTTACGCAATGTTGCGTTGAAATAGCCCAACATGGGGTAAAAAAGTACCCAGCAAACATGCATTTTCCCTTTCTACCCAATATTGGGTAAAATTTTACTCAGTGTTTTTAGATTGTAGTAAACAAAGAGAATCACACTGAATATTCAAGAGAACGATGAATGTATGAATACATCATATCTAGAAATATTTTGGAAAAAAAAACGCATTTTAGATGTTGACATTGTTGGCCATCCATGTTGTGGATGATCGGGTCAATTGCAACTCTTTGTATTAAAGGCCCCCTCACACCTAACCGAATTGCCTGAAATATGCCTTGCGATGGCTGGCGAAAGGCATTTTTTAAGAAATCGCTTTCAATGGTATAACTGATAGTAAATCATATACCCTTCGTGTTTGGGTTCGCACACCTTCTGAACTAACAGCTGCAATTATTCAAATTCGCGCGGAAATTTTGAACATGTTTAACATTTCCCGACGAATTGAGAAATCGTTGGTCATCTGTTTGAATTCGCATCTCTTTATTTAGTCTGCGGTAATCGTTAGTTTATCGTTCGTGTTTTATTGTCGCGCATAGTCCCTCATTGCGCTTTTGCCAATGTGGACCGATCTCGAAAGAACCCGTAACGAAGCAACACGATGACACAACGAACAAGATTGCCCGATCTATTCCCTCGTCTTCGTTTCTAATCGCACGCCATATCAAACCATTGCTCACTGTTCGTTCGTCTTATTGGGTTATATATCAACGGTCAACCCTTCGCTGGCCTTCGGCCGCAATTTTCTCAAAGAGGCGAACCGAAAAATCGATATCCTTCGCATGTCATATTTATCCTTCGCTTACCGTTCGTTGATAAAATTTGACAAGAGTTACTGATCGCATGATTTGACTGAAATTTTATTTGAATTCGTTTAATTCGCGTGCATTTCGTTCATTTTTCCCATTCGTCACCCTTCGTCCGCCTACATTCGGTCAGGTGTGAGGGGCTTTAAGACGGGGGGCCCTGGTCTAACATCGACAATCCCTTTGACTTCTCAGGCGCTTTTAAACCACTGGGCGCTGTCAAGGCTGTGGTCACACAAAAGATATATCATTTGCGATGATTTGTAACTCCATCGTCACATCTTTGTCGACCATTTTCCCTTTTCATCTGGGTCGGGTCGGGTCGGCATCCCTGACGACCTCAGGACCGCAGTCTTCACCTCACCCTCCTCCAATTCCCTGACCTACAACTAGAAAAGAACACCGACGGAAAGATTTACAACCACACTCGCAAAGACGGTCGTAACCAAACAAAATTAGATTTCAAATTAGGATGAAAATAATGCGCCCTCGACAGGTTTTATTGGGGTGCAGTGTATCACGGGACCCCTGAATTACGAGTGATATCAATGAGCAAAAATGGATAAGAAGCATATAAATTTATGCATATTTTGTTTTGAGATGCATGAAATAGCACTTCAGTACAGGTGTGTTTGGGTCAAGTGAAATGAAGAGTTGAATTCGTTCTTTGGTAACAGCTTAATGGAAATTTACCATGCTGTTTTCTGAAATTATAATGCAACACTTAAAAACTGGCTTGAGAAAGCAAACAGAGAAATAATAACGTTGCGAAGGAACAGGTTTGATGTTACACTGCATGGGAGAACCATATAGATGATATATATGCCTAAGGTAGTTCTGTGTCTCTGTTGCCCGACGTCATAGTAATTGAAAGTATGTGACTGCAGTCCCACTTTCCCCCACTGTCACAAAACAGCATAATTCATGTAATTTACATTTCTGTTTGAACACAAGAATTGAAAATACAAGGAATCCCAATTAAGACCCAATGACTTGTTCGCTTCGAGGGTTTTATTCAAGTAGTAAAACCTACTAAGTAGGGTCTCATAATGTGTAGGTCAAACTCATATAACCCAATGAATACTCTGTAAATTGATAAATAGGTCAATGCTTGAAGTCGTATAAATTTCCACAATGAATGTTGATATTGGACTGCGTTTAGTTAAAGGAGAATGAAACTCTTGGAGCAAGTTAGCTTTTGTGAAAGCAGAAAAATCAAAGAATAAGATCAACAAAACTTTGAGAAAAATAGGACTAGCAATAAAAGAGTTATGAGCATTTGAATGTCGAGATCACTAATGTTATGGAGATCCTTACATTGGCAATGCGACCAAGATCTGTGATGTCACACACGTACAACTCTCCCATTTGGACACTGAAAATATACCCCAAAACATCTCTTTTTGCTCATTCTAATCATATGACAAACGATTCATCAATGATATAATGTTGTGAAACCTCTGTACTTGTCATCTCATAAAGAGAACACCTCACCTTGTGATAGACTCTATAAAAGTGAGAATATAAGTGAAATAAGTACTAAAGTAATGAGGGAGTTGTACGTGTGTGATATCACATATCTTGGTCGCATTGCCGGTGGGAGGATCTACATGGCACTAGTGATCTCAATATTCGAATGCTCATAACTTTCTTATTATTCATTCAATCTTCCTCAAACTTTCAACAATATGTTTCTTTGATTTTTCTCTTTGATATGGATTCAGCTGGTTTCAAGGGTTTCATTCTCCTTTAAGGCCATATATTTCAATATGATAGGCATGTAACTCTCAATTGGCAAGTGAGTGAATATAATTAATGTGACAAGTGGTTTATACATGATATACGGACTACTCTCCTATACCTGCTGCTTCGGCTACTTTATTATAATGGATCTGTGATTCATCCCACTTACAAAGTATATTGAGTTCAATTCGATTCTGAGTATTTAAATATTAAACAATTAAATGTCACTGGAGAGGTGATCTTTACCCTGCATTGCAATCATATCACCTATATATGCGATTATTATAGTGAATGTGTTCTTTTACAACTAAAATGCATAGATTTCTTGTTTGTCATGTCAAGTGAATGAAGTTTATGAATAAATTCAAATTAAAAAATTCGCTTATCTGCTTCTCTGAATTTTATTTTTTAACGTTATATCCTTTACCCCCCCCCCCCTGTTAAAGATATTTAATCCACTCTGGATGTATATACTTAATCAAAAGCCTAAAGAGTACGTGATGTTGGGGGCGCGTTACAATCTGACAGATTAAACTCTGATCATGGGAAGAAGGCCTGCTTTTAATCAGAGATTGCTGTTGCAAATAAGCACTGCACATAATTATTAGGTTGATTAAAAGATTAGCATGTACGTGATTCCTAAACGATATATGATAATTGAATCCTAAGGGGTTCCCGAAAATGGGATGTTCATTAGTGTAGATGCGGGTTATATACGTTTACAGAATCTTGATTGTGCATCATTGTAGATATTTACTACGACTGACCGGAGGGGAGGGGGAGGGGGTTGGTTGCGAATTTAATTAAGAGACCGAACATAGTTGCATCCAATTAAAAGAAGGTTATAAATAAAGCATGTCATTGGCATCATTCCCAGTTCAGATCTATTCGATTCTATAACTTAAACACTGCATATGAAGGAACTATTTAGGACCAAAAATATTCAATTGCGAGATTTGGAAGTGAGTACTACTACTTCTACTACTACTACTACTACTACTACTACTACTACTACTACTACTACTACTACTACTACTACTACTACTACTACTACTACTACTACTACTACTACTACTTCTTCTACTACTACTTCTACTACTACTACTACTACTACTGCTACTACTACTACTACTGCTGCTACTACTACTACTACTACTACTACTACTACTACTACTACTACTACTGCTGCTACTACTACTACTACTACTACTACTACTACTACTACTACTACTGCTGCTGCTGCTGCTGCTACTACTACTACTACTACTACTACTACTACTACTACTGCTGCTACTACTACTACTACTACTACTACTACTACTACTACTACTACTACTACTACTACTACTACTACTACTACTACTACTGCTACTACTGCTACTACTACTACTACTACTACTACTACTACTACTACTACTACTACTACTTCTTCTACTACTACTTCTACCACTACAACTACTACTACTACTACTACTACTACTACTACTACTACTACTACTACTACTACTACTACTACTACTACTACTACTACTTCTTCTTCTTCTACTACTACTACTACTTCTACTACTACTACTACTACTACTACTACTACTACTACTACTACTACTACTACTATACTGCTGCTGCTGCTGCTACTACTACTACTACTACTACTACTACTACTACTGCTGCTACTACTACTACTACTACTACTACTAGCTACTACTGCTACTACTGCTACTACTACTACTACTACTACTACTACTACTACTACTACTACTACTACTACTACTACTACTACTACTACTGCTACTACTACTACTACTACTACTATACAGGCTATATACATTGCAAATATTGTTCAGTGAGTTTATGAAATTTGCTGAAAACTGCAAATTTATGTTGTCGCCTCTGCGTGGATTGCCAAGCATTCAGCTTTTTAATTGGCAGACTGGTGTTTGCTGGGATCAGCGGGGGACTTTACATCGGACTGTGAACTTGCGAAAGAAAACTGCAACACTTACAATCAAAATCCCGTAAATAATAGCGAGTCACCGGCCTCCCGAATCCCCAAACACTACGACACATTCTTCCTCTTTCATACTCTCAATTCCCATTGAAATATTGACGCCATTTATTGTTGTTTATCCAGAATCCACTGAAAAGACCCGAATCAGGATTTTATATTTTTATTGAGGGGAAATTTATTTTCCCATTATTCCCAATTGTTGGTGAGGAATTTAAAGCCCTTTCTTGCATCTTTCCGATCGGAGTTTCCAGGAGAATTGTGTCTTTGTTATTGATGGTTGACATTTCTATCCAAGTTGACAGTTTAGATCTCTTGATTATTGTGATATGGTATAAAATCTTGAACTTATTCTCATCAAACGAGAACCGTCGATATGGAAGGGAGAATTACGTCTGGGTACAACACAAAACTTATTGATCAATGACCGATTATCATCTTTCAGCAAAGAAATTCCTGATATAGATTCATTTAAAAATGAGTTCTCATATTGTGTATAATCGAATACATTGCAGATTCCTAATCCATTATAAATGTTTAGTTGCATATACATTTATATACGCTGTAAATGCAAATAATTAATCTGGCCTCTAATCACACTCCTGTAACAGATATATTTGGAAGTAGTCCCCTTGGAGTGAACTGTAAATCTTGAATTTTAGCTTGTTTCGTAGCGATATGACGCAAAGTTCGCTCTAAAAGGAGTATCAATTAAAAATCTATACGTTATCATGAAAGTTTAGAATAAAAATTGATACCTAGACCCGAGATGGTAAATAAGTTTCTTATTTATGTTTTATCAGAACGCTGTAATGGGGATGCTTCTCTAGCAAGATGTTAAATTGCCAGAATTCAATACTATTTAATAGAAATTTCGATGAGAATAATACTTTTTACAATGTCGAAAAATTTGATCCATGATATCTGCTAATAGAAAGACTAACAAACAAATATTGATTGAAATGTATCGTTCATGAATGTACTTCGACTTCCAAATGCAATTATTCTATGCATTATAATTATCTATTTCTTAAAAGTTATTGAAGATAGCATTAATGCTGCATGAATCATAATCACTGAACTATCATTGACCTATAGTGTTGAACGTTTAAGTGATATCGAAAATAATATATTCCCTAATGCTTCCCCCCTTTTTTTTCTTTCACAGTGGATAGATAATTGTTCCCATCAACTTTGAAAATGACAACGTGACTTTATGTGGTAATATCAACCGCATTTCCTATCCTCATTCATCCCCTTTTGTTTGGAAAATTTGAGGTTAGTTCCGTACTTGACTTTTAATTCATCTACAAATGTTTTTCTGACCTTGTCATAATTGCTCTTTAGTGATGCAACGGAGATTATGTCTTAATCCCTGAGAAGCAATGAGAAAATAAGTAACTATACAAGCACGTCGTGTAATAAAATGATATTGGGGTGGGGTGGGATATGGTGGTCTTCTTGAATTAAATTTAATGACTGTATATAATGAGGTATAATATTTAAGCTATACATAACAGTGTTATAGAGAATAGACTGTTGATATAAATGCATGGGTCGGTGGGGTGGTGGTTACGAACGACTTCACGAAAAACTACCATGTGACTATTATATTCCCAGGTGTTTTCAACTGATATGGGTAACCCATAGTGTCCATGCATGCCGTAATCAAACTTTGACAAATGATACGTTTTTCTTCCAACATCATTTTGTCCAGTGCTTGTTAACTGAAAGAACTGTGATTTACTCATATTTGATTTCATCTTTAGCCGATGGAAATCATTATGCCACATTTACACTGATATATAAACAGCTTTTTTTCATCAAACAAATCCATGGTCCCCACTGCACCTTATCCTATTTCGAATCCCCAGCGCCTCAGAAAAGGGAGTAAACCATGCACCCCTACCCAGCACACGTAATCACCATATATTTACAATCTTCCAAACCCCTCCGTTCTCAGGGAGGGGCACGCATGCACCCCCAAAAAGCTCAAGAAACCATTAACCTGCACTCTTTCCGCTCTTTAAGCCTTCTTGTAAACTTTTATGAAATATGACTTTCGTTTCCACTCCACTGGTCATTATCATAACCTAAAATGAACACGAGCCAAAGAGTTCAAGTGCACTTTCTTTACTTTTTGTTCTTGTCAAAATTTGATTTTAGAGAACTTTAAACGTTGTTTCAAGATTTGATCAGTTCCCGATGAGATTAACGATTGTATTGTGAGGTTTTTGGGGGAAAAATAGATGTAGCTGATGAGTTTGATGGTATGTTTCCCATAATTATAATAAAGTGTACTTAATTTGAATCATTCCAATCTTGTTGATTTATTTTAAAACTTACAGTTTTATCATTAACTGCGAGATTCCCCTATTTGCATATTAAGTCTTAGCATCATACAAACAAGGCTTAATTCTTGCTTCAAAATAGACATCTAATAACAAACTTCTCGAACAGAAGGTAAATCCGACTTACAATTGAGTATTTATAGCATTCGAAACCCTGACGCTATATACACGGGACACCACAACGACCAATTAGGCCCCTACGACTATAAACCAAATAAAATTGAAGTCGTATTTTAAACTTTCATGTAATTTTCATATATCACCACGATCTGTGGAACACATAACATAATAAATATTTGGAAATCGCTTTGAATCATTCAAATGCATACTGTAATGTTGTTACAGTTTCAGTCAGCTCCAGAGTGGTTAGGCTTACAGCAAGTCTAAATGCAGTTTTCATCCTTAACTTTCGAGTTCACCTGTACTTTTCATTCACTGATCAGCTCATTTGTTCATTTTCTTTTCAAATTTATTTTTTGGGGTTTTGCTCGAGAGATAATTTTTTGTTACAAGACTCCATTGTGGATCAGTGTCACTGCTGAAAAGAATTAGTATCGTTATGGGGATCAGTGGCCATTCAATGCGATATACCTCAGTTGGAGTCTATTTATCGGTTCATTAAATGCTTCCTGTGTTGTAGAATGGTACCCAACCACACCGCACCACCCGACTCCGTATTTAATCCAAATCGAGTAATTATCGGACAAGAGGGTTAATGTAAGTTGACGACGAGTCTGTTGTCTATCTGGTGCATGTTTGTGTTGATGTGACTGATGACTGTCTGGCCTTCATTGATCGACATGGTATCGTTCCAGGTGAATGTCATCAAACCATTTTTATATTACCTTTAAAACCACTGTAATTGATGTGGTTCAAAACAGAGGGGGGGGGGGGGGTTAAGACATTTGGAAAAAATAATTTTGAATTAGTTATGCAAAAATCAGGAGTGTTGCTATGTCAGTAAATGACATTACTTCTGTTGAACAATCTGGACGCCCCAAATCATGGTGGACAGGATATAAAAAAGAAAAGTGAAGGAAAACCAAGTGTCGGAGGAGAAGAGTCTAAGTTTTTTGTAAAACAAAAACTATTAAACATTTCATTCTATCGTGATTTATCTTTGTGACTTAAAGAGAAGTAAAATATTTCGTCAAGACACAGAGAAATGAGACACATGTACCTCTCAGTAATTATATTTTCACTTTTGTAATATTTACAAGCATACCTTGAATTAGGCAATTTTCTTTGAATTTCAGTTGATCATTTAGGATAATTTAGAAAATTCATTGAGAACAAGAAGTAATCGACAATTAGTTTCACATCATCACCCGACTCCATTGAAGTTCATAATACTAACATTTGCAAAGATAAAGATAATCACTTGAATTGCTCAGACGGTAGAAGTAAGAATAGTTTACTAGATAGATGGTGCACAATTTGCATGTATGTTATGTTTATTATTATTATTACAATAGGTTATAAAGAAAGTTTTATTTTGCTCATTTCTTTCACTTCAGTTTGAAAACATACAAGTTAGAGACTTTGCATTTCTTTTCAAATTAGGCATTCAATTAATACACATGTATTATTATAAAGCAATCAAATACATTTACATCTCTTTCGATAAAGCACATAAAAATTTAAATTCATCAGTCTCGTATGCTGATTATAAAGAGCATTGCTAGAAACTGGAACAAAGGGGGCAGTATAACAAATTGCTGGAATTCTGTAATATGGCTTGAAATAACATACACCGACACAGGAGTGGTAGAAAAAGGGAGATACAAGAAAGAGGGAGAGAAAAAAAACACTCATAATCAATGACTTCCATTTCATTAACATGAGGTTGGATATCGTAAACGAGAAAGAGATACAGCATACTTCTCATTTTACTAGAAGCAAATTGTTTTACTTTTGAAAAAGTTTAACACATCATTTTAATGATTAAAAAAGGTCCATAACTTCAATAGAAGAAATGTACTATAGCTTTTTATGCAAAAACGATATTAACAAAAGTGTTACAATGGAAGACTAGAGCATATAGTAATTTTAACAATTACATGTCGAGTTAGTGTGAATCCAAAATCCACTTTTTAACTTGTATCAAAACTTTGTAATTATACACATTTCATGCAGAAAAATAACAAGTATTTGTAATCACATTTGAAATTGCACTAGACATACTACATATGAGAAAAAACAGTGCCATTAACCATGAATAATTTCATGTACAGTGACTACCATGTTTCACGATCGGTTTGGTAAATTGTATGATTTACAATCTAACACTTCACGCAGCTTCTCTGAAAATTACATTGCTTTACACCGACAGCTAACATATTCTCTCTGCATAATCAACACCTTAATACATTTTCGAAAAATATTTGTACTTTATATAAAAACAATATTTTTAACTGCTTTCTAATTAGAGCACATGATTATTATTCATGCAATTCATATATATGTATCCCAATTGACAGAAACATAATTATACAAAACACCATTTTCAACCCTGCAGATTATTAACACTTCTCCCTCACCCTGATATCAATAAAAATCATGAGCATGATGGCATACAGCATACATCTTTTCTTAAGGCAAAACTTAAAACTAGATATCTCTTTTACTGTTTCTCCAACATTTAAATTCAAAAGATAAAGAAGCATGAATGCAAATAATTGTTTCCATGAAAGCAAGAAGGAGCATTCAAAATATACATGTACTGAAGTGATGGTCTATTTGTCATTTCAGTAGGTGTTTTACCAATAAATATGTAGCGAACATAAATCATTAGCATAACATCATTGGCAAGTTACAAGCTACTGTTCTAAGCTCCCAAAATAATGCAATATGATTAATCATAATGGTGAATAGTAAATATTTCATGATACTATCTTATTTTTTTAAATGATACATTAGCTTGCAGAATTACCAACCATTAAGCCTACATAATCAAGACTGTGGCACGACATTTGCTCCTGCGACATTTGCTCTGGGTCATATTATCTAAGAGGGAATAGGGTTAAGAGTTAGGATTGAAAAAGAGGTTCAGAATAATGCAAAGATAAGGACTGGGGGTTTATTTAGTTTTGGAGGTTAGAGTTTATGTTTGGCTTAACGTGCAGATTTTCCATCGGAGCAATTTTCACCAGAGCAAATATCATGGAACAATTTAAAACATGTCTTTATACCACATTTCTGACATACCGCTTAGTGTAAAATACTGATTTTCAAACTTAGTCTGTTTTTTTC
This sequence comes from Lytechinus pictus, assembly GCF_037042905.1. Classification (NCBI taxonomy): domain Eukaryota; kingdom Metazoa; phylum Echinodermata; class Echinoidea; order Temnopleuroida; family Toxopneustidae; genus Lytechinus; species Lytechinus pictus. The sequence goes on along the minus strand of NC_087256.1, from coordinate 14,464,997 downwards.
TAATTTATTTACAGCAGGCTCCTGACATTTAAAAAATTATGTGAACCCAGTTATTATTTCTTGAAAACTTAAAGGTATTGTTTATTACACTTTGTGAGCAGCCGATTTAAAAAATTCTCAAACCAAGATGAAACATGTGTACAAGTGCATGTATTAGAACTAATAAACCCTGAAAACAACCATTATTGAGAATGAAAAGCTAAAACTACAAGGCAAACCCCGATTTTGTAAATAGGCGTCTTATAGACGCCTAAATAGTACACATAAGTGTATGGGATGAAATTAAGATGGTGTTTTCAGTCACTTTATATTTCAATTTTTGAAGCACTAAATAATCATTTTCAAACGCAATTTTTTTCTGGGCTTCATTTTTGTAACATATCACAGACACAGGTGACAAGTGTGACCTTCTAGCTCAGATTTAAAAAAAGTCAAACCAATGTTAACCAATCACTTTAAACCTGGGCATCGTCTCAGAGACATATGTGACTAAAACACATCACCACATTGGTTAGATCATCATCATCAGATGATCCATGGTACCTTGCATTCATCAATGAGATTAAGTATTAGATTGTCATGTCGGTGCAAGAACGCCTTTAATAACACACTTTCATGCGCGCAAAAAGCCCTAAGCCGCACGCATATTGCATAAAGTGCATATCTGCACTGATGCCGTGCACAGAAATGTTTTGCTACGGGCGTTCTTGCATCCACATGACGAGATATCAAATGTGCTTCGGAACTTACATGTAAGCATGACTTAAGTAATACTTAACACTGTGTGAAATAGCAAACAAATAGTATTAACTTTCTACCCAAAAAAAAAAATTTGGTGGTCAAAAGATTTTTTCATACTGTGAATTAACTCCAAAACACTAATATGAGGCAGGAGTTCAACACTTGACTTAAAATTCATTGAAATAATTTATATGGCACTTATCCTTTGCTCTCATACATCATACACTATGGCTATACAAATATCTCATGTGTTATAAATACTTTTCTTCACTATAAAGCTTTCAATCGATGACTTTGGTAATCTAAATGTTCATACATTGTATTTTCACTTCTGTATCATAGGACAACATATTTCAAACAGATAATGAATACATACATCAACTAAAAATGCTTCTTCCATTCCAACCATACATAGATTTAAAGTTACATATAATTACACAAAATCATTACTTTTGGAATTGCAGAAACTATTTGAACACTGAAAGCTGTAAAATTTTGCAACAGCATGGTATATAATGAACGGAAATCCTATTTAAAAGTTTAGACAATGTCAGAGGGGTAATGTCCCCTTGGTTTTGTATTTCTAGAATACAAAATGGAATGCAGAATGTAAAGGTCTGAAACATATGGTGTAATATGTACTTTTCAGAAATCAAATAAAATTCCTTTCTGGCGTTTACAAATACTATACCTTCCCTTTCCGAAAAAAATATATCATTTGGAAAAAGGGTTGCATATACTGTTTGACAGGTTAATCATTGACAGTTGTGTTTCAACTTGATATTGATATTACAATTAATAGGACTTCAGGACCATGTAACACAAATTAATATTTGTGATCAATTACATTTCTGTAATGGTTTGCACTAGCTTTAGTGTAAATTATAAATAATTGACAGAACTGTCAACACAGTAGCAAAAATATTGGTCTGTCAAGGGCCCTATTTCCTGTAGACTTATGATTAAGGTGACTTTGCCACTATGGCAAATACCATGGAACCTTGATTTTATTAGCTGTTGAGCCATATTACAATAGCAGTGACCACGGTAGTTACATGTACTATGATTGCAACGTTACACTATCTGTAAGTTCCATACAAAGCAGGCACACGCTTAGTAGATGGAGGCAGTGATAATTGCTTACATATCAAATCATTGATGAAATATATCTTAGATTTACAGTTTTAATCTAATCTTTCTTTTCATGCGCATCTTCTCAATCCTCTCCATTAGTTTCTTCTTTTTATTCTTCAGTTTAGACATTTGCTTTATACCAACCTTTTCTTTCCTCATCTCTTTTAATCCGATACCACTCAGGCTTGGCAGAGACTGTCCCATTTTTAAACTATGAGGGCTCCCATCCACACTGCTCCCTGCACTATAAGCTGATCCATTGATGGACCCTTCAAGGATGTTGTCATTACCGTCAACTCTGGACGGACATGGCGATTGCTTGAAAGAACCATTAGGTTGAACTGTCCTTCCACCAGTATCACCAGAGCTTGTGGTGTTTTGTACAATGGGCGTCAACTGCAGTATAGATGATCCTGTAGTACTGAGACATGGGCTTCCTAACGATCCTGGAGACCGGACTACAGTCTCATCTGGGTTTTTGCTGGTGTTCAGAAGAGCTGCTGCCTGTGGTGTCCCTAAAGCCTGTTCTTCTACGGGTCTGAATTGACGGAGTACCGAGGACAGTGCAGGAGCCTTCTTCTTACGCTTTGGCCAGGTTAATAGCTTGCTGGCATCACTGCTCACAGCCTCCTCATATGACCTGTCACAATATCAAATTTGATTTCATACATATTAAATGTGATTAACTACTCAAATAAAGTTGTTAGTTAAAAATACCACAAACAAAACTCGCATAAGTGAATTTGTTAGACCATTTACTTCCTGCAGAGAGTATCCATGCGTCTGAGATTGAATGAACATATGCTCCTTTGTATCATGTTTACTTCTGACTGTTAATTTTTCTGTTATATTCTATTTTGTATACATTTGTAATGATTTATATTTTAGTGGAAATCCTCATCAAACCCCAAGCACCGTTTTCTCCTTACACTGTGAATACATTCCTGAATTTCCTGTCCACTAAATCAGGTAGTTATAAGGGTGAAATACATAATTAATATCAACTAGCTATTTCAAAAACTGTACAAAAAACTTGAAATTCATTTTGGCAGACCTATTGTTAGATTTGAGCTAAGCTGTCACATTTCACCAATAAATCATACCTTTTCTTTGATGATACTCTCTTAGGGCAATCTTTCCTCTTATGGTCTAGTGCCCCACACACATGGCAACCAGCTTGGACCTTTTCACAGTTATGACTTGGCAGCTCACAGATGTTACACTTTATACAGTGGCTGAAAGCTGTTGAAAAGGATATGAAATATGGTAGATTTAATACACTTAATCATAACTTCTAAACAAAACATTTGCTTTAGTCTCATTAAACCAGGCATAGGGTATTGCATCCCAGTATGAAATGGACATTTCATAGCCTCTCATCTTTACATGTCGTACTCATATTTAAAATCGAACATTGTTAGCAGTGCATCTATCTTTACTTTCTCTTCTTTTCTAATCTTTCTTTTTATTTCTTCAAATTTTCTGTCCTTCCATTCTCCATATCTCTTTTTTCCCTCTCTTAGGTCAAGTCCACCCCGACTGCAGGTTGATTTGAATGGATGGAGGAGGAACGGTTAGAATTTCCAGTGTTATGCTTGTTTCATTTGTTCTCTTTTTGTTGAGGTAGGCTTGTTGCTTGGGTGGACTTGTACTTCTGTTACAAATTCCTGATTACGTGTTGAAAGTAATTTACAATTTTGATGCATGTCCAATGCTCTTTATTATGGCTCAGTGCTCCATTCGACTTTGTTCACCGCTTTTTTTGTTTCTTTACACCGTTTTCTTTATGAATAAATTCATGATCCACTATGTTACTCAACCATTATGCCAATTGTTACACATTTCTTTTTCTCCCTTGTTCTTACTGTTTCTGTTCCACACATGTTAAACACTTATTGATGTTTTATGCTGCTTGATTAACCTAATTCTATATTGCCACTCTTATTTAATTTTTTTTTCTGGTTACCTTTGCAATGTCGAATGGAGTTCACTGTTTACTGCGCTTTGACTGGCTGTTTTATATCTATTTTTTTAATCCATATATATCTTGTTTGTTTGCAGTTTGTGAATCTTTTTACCTTGTACGAGCATTTTCAATTCAACCTTTCGCTGCAACAAATGTTTTTGATGTATCAATAAAGACCATTATCATTATTTGAGGTGTAGTGGTTTTCATAACTGGATTAATGTCTGATAATCCAAGCTTTTCTGAATTTTGTTAGACTTTCTCATTCCAATTCAACTATTATCCATTTACAGTCTATTTTTAAGTGTGATGTGAATTTCCCATGATACATTGTTAACTATTTTCTTTTTTTAAATAGATGAGTTGAATGAGTTTAAAGAAAAAAATGCACAATGACTTATTCCTCCTTATGAAGACTACTGAATGTGCAATGAAAGATGGAAATATCAATTTGGAATGAATAGAAAACAAAGAGAACATCCTTTGACAGAATTCTATTCCCCTGGCTCCTATCAGTTGTTTTTAAGAACTAAATTCAGATGTTCTATGGTTTATTTTAATATTGGAGGTATTGAATACTCACATGGTTTGACGCATTTGTTGCAGATCTCACAGTGGACGTATGTGGTACCATTCTTAGAAGGGCACTCTTGACACTTGGAACAGTGAACATTTTCAGCGGCTACGTACCGGTGGCATTCCTTACAGAATCTGAGAAAGAATAGATAGATTGAACATTACAACTATTACAAAAATTGTAGTTGCAAAAAGTCTCTAGAATCAATATAGTCACTATTACGATAGAAAATCTAGATCTGGTTCATTAACGTAAAGTGAATTCTGTGAAATCGTGAATCTAAGCTGATAAATGATCACATTGAAGATCCCAACACAGATAGGCAAATATGGGAAAGAGCATTATTATTGGTTATAAAATGACCCCACATCATGCTGGAAGGCCAATGTTTTATTTGCTCAATTTTTGGCAATTAAAAATTTTCTATCAGAATCATTTGTACACATTTTTTTTTTACTTGGGTGGTCATTTTATTCAATTCTACTCTAACCAATTTCAGATTGTTACCAAATCTGGATCCTTTAACACAAAAGTTATCAATTAATCGTATGCTTAAAGGGATGGTCCGGGCTGAAAGTATTTATAGCTTAATAAATAGAGTAGAATTCACTGAGCAAAATGCCAAAAAATTCATCAAAATCGGATAACAAATAACAAAGTTATTGAATTTTAAAGTTTAGCAATATTTGGGGAAAACAGTCGTCATGAATATTCATTAGGTGGGCTGATGATGTCACATCTCCACTTGTTCTTTTGTATTTTATTATATGAAATGAGGTTTATTCAAATTTTTTCCTCCAAGAAGTAGAAAAATTGGAATGACAACTGATTTAGTGCATTAGATATTTATTGATGCAACTTATTTCATTATAAGGGAGACATATTATTCACACAAGTATGAAATAATGAAAAAATTATGATTTTATGTAATAACATAAGAAAACGGAAAGTGGAGATGTGACATCATCAGCCCACCTAATGAATATTCATGACGACTGTTTTCACAAAATATTGCAAAACTTTAAACTTCAATAACTTTATTATTTGTTATCCGATTTTGATGAAATTTTCGGCATTTTGCTCAGTGAATTCTACTCTATGTATTAAGATATAAATATTTTCAGCCCGGACCATCACTTTAATTTTCATGATTGATTGTACATTGTAGTCAATGGAATCAATCAATCAATCAATCGTAGAAAAATGTTCTATGATCATTGCTAAGCTTTGTGTTACGGGCCCTTGGTATTGATTTTTAAGGCAGCGGAAGTGGTAATTTCATATTCTTACATGTTCACGATACAATAAATCTTCCCCGCCCATTTATCAGACTTTCTACCCTCTCAGTCTGTTTGAAAGATGAGAATTGGAACCAACAGACCAAGACACACCCAACGAGCAATCTTATTATACATTCTAGAACTCAGTGTTATTCAATAATTAAAATATAAGATAAAAAGTGAGTGAATTAAGATGCCCAGATCATAAAGCTCAGTCCCACCTGTATCCTTCGGATGTTGGTAATTCTATTTTAGCTGGATCAAGGTTCGTAAAGATCCTGACTGGTGATCCTTTCTTCTTGCCATCCGGTCCTCCTTTAAACAGAGGATGGTTATCATAATCCACCTGTAAATATGATATCAAGCATGGGGAAAAGGATTTAAGATATTGTTTAATGAGAGGTGATGCTTTGAATATAAATGCATAACTACTTTTTCCGCTGGAATGAATATGACAATACATATTATCTTTACAATAAATTACAAACACAGGTATAAAAAATTTTGTTAATACAAACACTTGAGTCTTCTACGTGGGTCTTGGTACAAGCCCATTCATGTGACAACCCAAGGGGGGGTTGGCACTTCCATTACAACGTGCAAGCTTGCTTGGTAAGGCAAGTAAATAGGGTTCGTTCATACAATCAGGCAATGTGAAAAGGATATTGATAATGTCAAAGTCAAAGAAAAAGGGTATACTTTTCAAAAGCCTAGTGAGCATCATGCATGGAAAAGTGTATGTATACTAGATAGGGCTGTTATCGTTGAGGAAATTCTCTGTTGAAATTTTTGGACATACATTGTAATTCTGAGCAGTCAACGTCTTTCGCCTATCCGCCATTTTGATATCATCGCTAAGTGGCAAAAAACAAGCGATTATTGACAAGGCTAGCGATAAAGACGTTATCGATAACAGCCCTAATACTAGATTCAGAAGGAACAAGGAATTCATGGATGATTCACCTTATAATCAAGCATTTTTAATCCTTCAATGCTCTCTTTGATCCTGTGCTCCAAGAAATAGGGAAATATCCACATTACAGGTAGAGCTCGTCCAACATCTAACAAAGAGATGAAAACAAAAACAGATATTGTGGAGTTTATTGAGACACTCAAAACCATCCTTACATATAGCTACATTACTGTTTTTTCCTTAGGAATTCCATAATCCTTTTTTCATTGCTAATCATCACATTTCTTTAGAGAAAAACTAATGAGGAATACAGAAATTCATCTGTAGAAGATGCCTAGTGCCTTCACAGCAGGGTCCTTTTACATGAAACAAAGAATGCTTTGCCTAAAGTCGGTAGAAGGAGCTAGAGGGCTATATCATTGATATACAGATTCTAAATGAAATTTAAATTTTCAGCAGGTTTTGGGGGAAAGTCCTTTTTTCTCCTCCATACTGTCCAATGGTTTACAAAATGACAAGAGTTTTGCTTTAAGAACTAGTCTAAATGGCAGTTACACATTTTCACCGAAACCATCCACCTTTTCGTAGTGGTCATGAATGGATAGATGAATTACGTGTCTAAAAAGGAGTTCAAGATTGTTCAAGTGACCTTACGTTAACTACATTATTCTGTCAGGTTTGATAACTCAGCAGTGTCCATTGTATTGAACTTGCAAGAATCTATTGGGAGTTAAATCTAAACCTACGTGTGACATTTGACCTCCACATTTCCATGATCCACCTCACCCCTGAAGCCAGAGCATCCACCATGCCTCCAAAGGGCGGGTCTGTTACCATGACGACACCCTCACCGTCGTCCCTTCGGAGGAACTCCTTGCATCTCTCCTGACTTGTTGGACCATCCAGGAAGTAATGGTTGAACATGTTATATCGGCAAAACTGAGAGGGTGGGTAAAATTGACCCTAGACACATAAAATAAGGAAATAGAAAAAAACTTGCTTTTCAACGGTGGAACCTGTGTATAAAGATCAATGATGTATACATGTATAATGAAGGATTATGAAAAACTTATTAAATATGTAAAATTGGTCTATTTATTTTTATTATTAAGAAAACATTTGGAATGTGAAAGACAACCAACCATTCTCAAATAGTGATAATGACCACTACAAAGTCATTGATTACCTATGTATGCTAAAATCATGTAATACCTGTGTATTTGGTCATAACACAGATCATCCTGAGCATATTTTCTGTAACCATGAATGATGTGTAATATTTTCTGATGTTTTTATGTGCACTCATTCATAGATCCCTCCCAGAAGTAGATTTTTACACTCTTAAGGTATAAAATCACTCCACCTTCCTTTTCTAACAAAACACTGCAATTTCTACTGACTGGCACCTCGTATGTGTTAATTGATGGGGATTGAATCTGTGCTGGACTTTCTAAGCCACAAGAAGTGTTTCCTTAGATTTGCCATAGAATCTGTAATCTTACAACATGGTCTCAAGGCTGGGCCCCGTAACACAAAATTTAATTTGAAAGAAAAATTCTGATTGGTTCCTAGTCAATCTACTGAGCAAAAAGTGCATGCAACGATGGTCTTGATAGGCCATTTCAATTTTCATGTAGCAAATAATCGCTAATCTTAGCGTTATGGGGCCCTGGTGTCAAGCAAGTGTTCTTGACACATACAGTAAGTAGTATGGGCATATACTTACAAATCGATGATCAATATCGAGTAGTAGACTCTCCAAACCAGAAGAACTATTCTGAATGATGACTTCATGCAACCTATAAAATGATAAGAAGTCAATATGGAGGGATCATTTATAAACCATCAAATATTATTCAAGTACCACCCATCAAGATGACTACATGTGTATCTGGTGGAAAAACCTAAACAATGACCAAAGGAGAGATGAATGCAGTAGAATTAGAATTTCAGTCCATGATTAAGAAACAAGTAATTTCTGTAAATCTGATAATAATGATAAAATGTAAAATATATAAATAAACAAAAGGAATAAAGTATCGAGGCATATGCTGTCTTTCATTATCAACCTCCCCCCTTCCCCCCCAAACAAAGAGTGGGAAATTCTACTTTGTTTTTACAACTATTGAAAGTTCAGTTGTATAGGGGGCAGATTAGATGCATCATATCATACAAATACCACTATTAATCAAAATACATTCCAAGAAATTGCATATAGAATTGTCATTGAGATGTTTGAAGAAAAGAAATCATAGCACACTCTACAGGCAAGAATGCAATTGAAATTCTTTAAAGTTAGATGAGATTTCTAATTATGAAGTGCAAAGTATATATCGGTGTTAAAAATCAGAAAGATCTTTTCAACATGTCAAGATAGCTGGACCTGAAAATAATTGCCGGATTGGTGCATGCCTATTTCTTAAAATAGTACACTTCATGTGAATCTGAGGGTCTTGCCATTTTACTAGTTGATGCATTTGCAGTGGTTAAACAACATATCAACTAAACATCAGTGGAAAGATAAGTAGAAGAAAAACAAAATAAGTTTCTTGAAATTTCACTAATTACCAACTGAGAGGTTCGTTCAAAAACTTATTGCAGATTAGTTGACAGATTTTTTTGCATTGATTGACATCTATAGCCCAATATGAGCAAAGCAAGGATATTTTAAAAATTAATATAAAAGTGAAGAGCTGTACTTTTTAGTTTTTTTTAAGTCTTCAAATTCTTTCTCTTCCTTTTTCGGCTTCCCATAGGGTCTTTAAAAGGCCAGATCATTGGAAATTACTGAAAATTCTTACCTTGGAACACCCACACAAAGTACCCTCTTAAAGCCAAGATTTCTTAGTGTCTGGACAAGGAATTTCACCGATTTGGTTGAAAATAGGTATTGCTGCAAAGAGAAACAATAAGCAATAATTATCAAACTCTTCAGAGAATACACTGGTACAAAAATGCCTATGATGGAATGGATTTAGTTTACAGCAAACGAGAATGCATAGGGAAGTGTTTTAAAAGTCCTTATCGTTTTTTGCCAAACGACAGCAAAAGAAACCAATTTGTTCTTTTATATGTGGATGAAGAATGTAAATACTATCATTAAAACATCAATGTCACAATGACTGGAATGCATCAAATCAACTGGGATTCAAGATATTAACTATGAAAATTTACTTGCAAATATGGAGCGTAATAACAGCAGAGGAGGAAACTAGTGGTCATTAAGCTATTAAAAGGAGTGTTTGACTCTTGACTTGGGCAGACTTGCTTGTTTACATTGCATCATAGACCTGACACATGTTGTGCAAAAAAGTTCAATATTACTATAGAAAAGGCTTTACAAAAAAAATCTGAACAGTTATTTTTTAGCATGATGCAGAGCTTGGGTACAGACTACTATGAATGCTGTAAACTTGTGTTTGTTTATGCCAAAGCATAAAGTACAACTACTTTAATTGTCTTTATCACATAATTATAAAAACTCTCTCTTTATGAAGACTTACAGCATTAGTTTTATTGTTCTCAATGGCTTCCATCAGGTAGCTAGGCCTTGCTAAGTCTGTCTGTGTGATACCCCTCTTGGTGCAATGTTTTCTGTGTATTGGCAGTTCATCTGGTAGAACAAGCAGCTGACAATCATAGCAGAACATTCTCTCATTCTCATCAAGACTCTCTGTTGTGATGAATCTGAAAGAGGTGTAAATCAATAACTTAATTGACATATAATCGCATACTAGGTATAAGTTTGACAGAAATAAAACTCTGATTAGAGTTATGTGGTTGGAGTTCAAATTTTCTATCTTTAATGCACTACAATTAATTGTTTTCACTCCTTCAATACTTTCCAATACTTTGTTTACTTCTCTTTATCAGTTTCATCAGTGTTATGTAAACTTATGTCTTCTTTTTGCCTTTTCAGTCTAACTACCTGTAATTTTATTACGAGTTATTTTCCTTTGTTGCTGAATTGATTTATTTACAACCTGTACTCGGATCTTAAAGATGACTTAAATTGAAGATAAAAAATGTTAAATCCAACATTAACAACATGACTCTACTCGGAGTTTTATTTATATATTTTTTTTACTCACGCTTAAATCTATGGTCTACACAAAAAGCTCCCACAGAAAACTTAACTTTTAGATTTTTGCACTCACATAAAAACTATCTGTGAAAGATAGTGACTGCACTTAGTGATGATACGGCACCTACAAAAAAATTATTGTGCCAACGATGCATAAAGCAGAAAGTTTATTGACCATTAGACCTTTGAAATGAACCAGAATGATCCAATGCATTTTCAAACTTTACCCACAGCTTCAAGAGACATTTTTTAAATTAGGAGATATCATCTCAAATTGTCAGAAGTTTATTGTGATTATAGTGCTTTCTGCAAGAAAAATTGACTGCTATTTGAATAAAATGGCAAAGTTTCAACTCAGCCCCATTTCCAACCTCTGGTAAAAATCCTCCTGTCGCTTCCACGGTTGTCTGGAGCGGTTGTACTCTTCTCTCATCTGTTTCTTGAAGTCCGAGATGATCTCAGCATTGGTATGGAGCTGAAAGAATCCACAATCCTTCCTATCCCGACAGGCTGAGCAGGCATAGTAACGTTGGCTTGTGTCCTTTCCTGGTGTGTATCGCTCAAACAGAAGAGTTGGTCCTGTCAATAGATATTGATATTTAAAATTTTTTTCCAAACCAATTAATCATTACAATAGAGACTTTTAGGAGCAGTGAACGAGAACGACGTAGCAGTCGTCTGATCGTTCGAATCAACGTCGTTGTCTGCCCTTGTTCACTACAGATGCAAATACTTTAGATTTCATTCAACTTGTACGTGTATGTGCGTCCACGTGAAACAGCGCTATAACCAGCGGGTCATGACACGCTGCCCGACCCAGAAGATCTGGCGTACCATCGCCTGGCGACCCGGTCGGGTGATGCGAAGGTGCAACTTGTGCACGCTTGCCCTTTCACTCGCTTTGATTCCTTTTTACGCGAGTTAGGATATATATCGATATATATTTTGGAGATCAGACAGCAATTTCTAATATGATAAACATAAAGCATCGTACAACTTACATTAATTTTGTGAAAAGTCACTGAAAACTGTGTTTTAAAAGGGAAAGGTTGATCTTCATGCTGAGCTTGAACGGTTAAAATGACGTCACTCACGTGCATGTCGACTATGATTTAGGAGAACCGATTCTGATAGTGGACGTGTGTGAGGACCTGAGGCATATGGCAGGCCAAAAAATGACATCTCGTATCAGTCGTCTATGTGGACGTACGTTTCTAAAAGTGCTCAAATACATGTGTGTGTCATTTTCATTCAATGAAATGTAAAAAATACCTACTTGTAATGCCTTGACCTTAATAACTGGGCAAATTATGATTGAAAGCATTGTATAATATCTGGTGCCATGAAGTAGAACAAAAAATACACATGATGTCAAAGATACTACAAGGGGAATATTGGACACTTCAGCGATTTTTTGAAACGCTCGATTAATGCTCTTGTGAAGGGCACCCACTTCCTGGCGCTGAGTAAGTAAACCATCGCACATCGACATGTTGCTGTGTATAAAACATATGGTGGAAATGAGAGGGAATTTTGGAGAGGGCACAAGGGCGGCGCATGGGAATAATTCCACCTTTTATTACCCAGAAACCTCTGAAATATATTTATCTCTAATTTAAAAAAAAAATTGAAGAAAAAAAATCTTAAAATGTACAAAACGTCAATTCCTTCATCCCTCCACCATTTCTCTCATATGTTTTGTACACAACCATGTCGTGATACGCAAAGGTAAAAAAAAAGGTTGTTACTTATACCATGGTCACATTTGCTCTACGGCGGCCGTACAGCGAGTCGAAAACAGCCGTTTCAACATTTTTTGTACCAACTACATATAGGTGGTTTGAATTAAAATTAATAAAATGGCTGTTTTCGACTCGCCATACAGCCACCGTAGAGCAAATGTGACCAAGGTATTACTCAACTCTGTAGGGCGCTCTTCCTGAGTGTTTCATTGCGCGGTCTATGTACTGTCTGATCTTCCCCTTGTAGTATCTTTGTTGATGTGCAATTGATACAAACAAGCACTGACTTATATATCTTTGTTTTAAACTGTGAGTTGTGTTAACCGAAAACAGCAATAAGTCGGTCAAAACAGCATAGTTACTACGCAGCAAAAGATTCAGCTGCAGTCATACTTTGCTGAGTTGATGATGAGCTTGTAGATCTATATAGAGTCGCATAGAGCAGAGTAGTCTGCAGGCACAGACCCTGATTGAAACTTTGATCAACAAGTGTGCCTCCACGCAAAGACTAGCACATTATATGCAAAACTTGCAATTTAGGCCTTCAATACACGAGGCATGAGTAGGCTGCAATTCAGACCCTTAACTCAAGTGAAGGGTTTGCAAAGCAGACAAACAGCACAGTGAGGTGATGCAAGCTAAAGCAAGTACTTAGGCAAATCGAGCAGTAACGCAGGCTGCTTTGGTTTATTCAGTTATGTTTTGTTCAAATTTGTTTTGTCTCAGGCTGTGGAACTGGAAGACAATTTCAAAAAATAAATTAAAAAACAAAAGCTTTCAACACTGATATCTTCTGACTATGAAAAGGATAATTTTTACAAGGAATTTGCTTATATCACATTATAGTTTGCTGCCAAGACCCAAGCCCAAGGTAATCAAAACAAAGAACAATTTGTTCTCAGAGACTGTCAGAGTCTCTCTCATGCACTCTTTAGATCTGATCATCTCAGCCCGAGGGTTTTCTTTGTTCTGGATGTGATACAGAGCAGGACCGTTACGTATACTATAATGCACCGGGTTAGGAGAGGGCGCAGATGAGTTAAGTCGAACATGGGTGGCTTTCTTCGATCTTGGCTTTAAACACCTCTGGTGATGTACTGCTGACAACTTTGTTAGGGAATTCATTCCAAATCCAGGCAAATGTTGCATTCACAAAAAAGAATTTTTTAACTGCTCTGTGTAACAATGTCTTATTGAGAAACACTTCGAGTTATTTGTTACTGGTCTCTCTACAACATTAATAGCATCAAAGTTTATACAAATTTCTTATTCTTAGCTTTGATATTATGTTTCTAAGGTCTTGTTGGCTGGGGCTTGTGCCTGCGCCTGCGCCTGGCTGGACAATCCCAATTTATTGACCAGCACATGTACTAGGCTTTTCTGCAAAAATGCATATTTTGGTCATCATCGACATTCATTAGACCAAAAGCTTTAGTCTCTGCAGTTGGTTGTTCCGCTGAACTGCATTGACTTCTCTCACCAATAAATAGACTGAAGTTGTTGGCCCATACGTACAGACAACGTATTAGCAGTAACGTTAGATCTAACATTCAGTGGAAACCTGATTTTCGGATCGTTTTTTGTACACATAAAAAAAAAATTACCTTAGAAGCTTAGACCGCAGTTACCGCTAATTCCTTTCAAATGATGATCAAAACATAGTCATCCTTGATCCTTCCGTTGGTCATCATAACTTGCCATCTTGAATGACACCATCATCCTTAGTTACAGACGTCTTTACCAGTCGCCATTTATCGCGACTGTGTTTGTCTTTATAAATATAGCTAATTGTTTTGTGTGTGCGTTCAGAACTTGTCGCTCGCATTGATTGGCCAGGATATCAAAAATTCTCATCGGGAAGCCTTGGCTTGATAAAAGCCTAACTCATTGTCATGAACGTTGCGGGAAGCAAATCACGGCTGCCAATTTTTCCTCTCCAGCAAAAATTTCTAAAAAATAAGGAATAGACTAGATCTAGGCCTAGGCTAGGGGTCTAAATCATCGGTAACGTTTATTTTTGATATTTTAATTAAAAATAGTATGTATATAGATGTCTATGTATATAAAAAGTAACAAATCAAAAGAAAGATTAGACTTAGTTAGAGCTAACCCAGGCCAGGGAGCTCCAGCCCTCGAAGTGAAGCGGGCCGGAGCTCCCTGGGCATGCTGGGATAGCTCAGCTAGATCTAGAAATCGGGCCATTGTTCAAGATAATACTAATTTAATAATACTGTCATTTAGACCTTAAAAAAATAAACTAGAGAGTAGAGACTAGACAAAACATTATACTAACTATAGTCTATAGGCCCTAATTGGGCGAAATTGTTTAACGTTACACATGATGCAGGCTCACACTATCTATGCACTAACGAGTAGAGATAAGCGGCGACAACGCCAAGCCAAGGCCGGCGGTAGTCTTGAGGACGCAATGATGATGACTTTTGAAATAATGAAATATACTTCTTCATCATTGACATCTTGACACTCTTCCAGTAGTCGCAGAAGAGAGGGGCCAAAACAAAGATGGATTTCCGAGGGAAATCCATCTTTTGAAACAAAAATCACTTGAATTTTATTGATTTTTATACCTTCCTACAGTACGCCTAATGCCTAGGAGGGTTTTAAAAATTATAATATAAAAATGTGAAAAAATTAAGGTTTCTTACCTAACTGATGCCGAGTAGACCCCTTGATCCACATGTAA
Source organism: Lytechinus pictus (assembly GCF_037042905.1). NCBI lineage: Eukaryota > Metazoa > Echinodermata > Echinoidea > Temnopleuroida > Toxopneustidae > Lytechinus > Lytechinus pictus. Next base: position 14,449,856 of record NC_087256.1, on the reverse strand, counting down.
ACAACGTACCGTATGGGCACTAGTATTCAACCCGGCATAATGAAAAGATTTGGACGAATTCCCCCAAATATTTAGAAATAGGGAATTTATCTTAATTTCATACCTTTGTTATTTCCAGGGTAATCTGTTGTCGGTATTTTCTTTATCAATATGTCGACTGTATGCAGGGAGGATCAAATTTTGCGGCGATGACCTTTTGCACTGAACTGCACTAGTATTCAACCTAGTGATGATAGATAGCGAATCTCAAAATGGTTTAGATTGCTATATTAGATCTAGATCTATGTAAGTCTCTGGCTTTGATTAATTCCCTGTTTGGTCTCATCTCAAATGGTCTAGTCCATCTATAGTCGGATGGGACAAGGGCAGATTGAGAGACAGGGCCATCTTCCATCGCTAGGTTGAATACTAGTGCCGACGGATTGAATACTAGTGCTGCCAGATTGAATACTAGTGCCAAAAACCATCGCCGTATAATTCGATCGCCCGCGCACACAGTCGACGGGTTGAATAAAAAAATAACGGAAAATGAATAACCAGCATTTGCTCTTGGAAATAAGACGGGTCTGAAATTCAGGTTAATTCTATATTTCTATATATTTGTGGAAACTCTCCAAACGGGTTGAATACTAGTGCCCTTACGGCAAGGCTCGACATTAGCGGTGGCCCGGTGGCCCGGGGCCACCAGAAATTCACCTCGGGCAACCATTATTGAAAAAATATTAAGTTTTGGTGGCCCGAATCGGGCAACCATTAATTTTCAGAATAGCGCAATTTTTCTCCCCATTTTGCACGCATTTATCAACTTTTACAGTTCAAATTGCAAGCCAGTTCGTCATGCGCCCTTTTTGTTGATCTACACACAAACACACACACAAAATTGGCCTACCGCTATAGCATTAAGTAGCTTTTATCCAGCCGGCCGCGCCGGCCGGCTGGCGTGAGCTTTGCATGCTTCAAGCAGCTGTGAGTCAGCAGCCTATATATTCAGACTCAGGGAGCTGCAATACGAAATGTTGCAGCTAAGAAATCTTCCACAGAACTGTGAAAATCCAAGTCAAAGTCACATTTTACACCAATGAAAAGCCCTTCTACAGACCTTTTTGCCAAAATCTGGTGTATCCTGATTATTTTCAAGCATTTAAAAGAGGAATCATGACCTCTCTTTTGACTCAAAAAGACCGATTTCCAAATGAAAATAATGCACATAAAAACACATAGGTGAGTACATCACAGTCCCACGTGTGCATTTGTATGTATGTTGTTACTTGGTTTCTTTCGAAGCTGTGTCTTTTCCGGTCTTTTCTAGCCAAAAATAAACAGACAGTTACTTTCTTTCTTGTTTATAAATGACTTCTTAAACAACTCTTGAGAAAGTACATACTTTGGGAAGGCATTTCATTAATATGAAATGTGAATTTTTCCAACATTTTGGCAAATATAGAGAAGGAATTTTCTCACCCTTTTTTTTGCCGTTTTATTATTTTCTTTCATTTTTTTGACAGTGGTTAAAAAACCATTTATACCCATTTATTAATTTTCAATGTTTTTCTTTATATTTTTCGGGCCACCAAACTTTATTATCGGGCCACCAAAAAAAATTATTTGAAGGTTTTGGTGGCCCGAACGGGCCACCACCAAAAAAAGTTAATGTGGAGCCTTGCCTTACGGTAAGTACAATAGCGTCGACCCTTAAACCGCTTAGGTATGCATGACGTACTTCCGGCTAGTGATGCCGTTCTGATTAATAATTTATAGAAAAAAAATATTATTTCGCAAATGTTAAAATTTATCATGTAAATATAATTATTTTAATACTAATAATTATTTATAATCACGTAATAAATTTTAGCATTTGTGAAATAATCATTCAACTTCAAGGGTCGACGCTATTGACTTATTGTACTTACAAGTTACATACATGTACGTTGTTTACATGTGGATCGAGGGGTCTACTCGGCATCAGTTAGGTAAGAAACCTTAATTTTTTCACATTTTTATATTATAATTTTTAAAACCTTCCTACGCATTAGGCGTAGTAGGCGTAGCAAGGTGTAAAAATCAATGAAATTCATAAAATTCAACTTCAAGTTCAAGTGATTTTTGTTTCAAAAGATGGATTTCCGAGGGAAATCCATCTTTGTTTACTTTTGGCCCTTCTCTTCTGCGACTACTGGAAGAGTGTCAAGACGTCAATGATGAAGAAGTATAGGCCTATTTCATTATTTTAAAAGTCATCATTGCGTCCTCAAGACTAGGCCAGCGGCAGGGGCATGGCCGCCGCGCCGAAGGTTAGGGGGAGAGTTCGAACTTACCGTGGGGGCAGTGAGGTGCATTGTTCAACACATCTTCATCTACGCACACATCTACTCCACAATGACTCGGCGATACAGCGGCACACATCCTGTCCTCCTTATTTAGTTCGAATGATATTCCTCACTTTATCTTGCGCATATACGAGGGTTATCATGCAAAAAGACCCATTTAAAAGTGAGAATCAACTTTGGAGTCAACAGTTCAAGCGCGCAGCGCTGGTTTGAAAAAGTACGGTATTGTATCTGTAAAGACGCAAACAACTTCCGTAAAAAAAGGAAAAAAGAATGAGAAGAAGGGGGGGGGGGGCGTTCGGGGCCAGGGTTAAAGGCATGTCTTGTTAAAAAAACATAAAAGTATAGGCCTACCTTTTACAAGCAACTGTAGTAATCTGACAAAATTACATAGAATATGTGGCAAAAATATACTGCTACTGCAGAGGGCGACACATATTGCGTTCTGTCACTGCTCTAGATTCATGATTAGAGCCCAGTCGAAAAAAAAGTTCACTCAAAGTTTTCATAAGACAATCCTATCAATAAAAGTCCAACAAAACATGTTTGTTTTTAAATCTTAGTTTGAATAACACTGGTGAAAAAATTATGGAGCAAATACCCCGGGCCTTCGGGTCGTGTGGTCCAGTGGGTAGAGCATTGGACTCATAATCGCAAGGTTGTGAGTTCGAATCCCAACTCTGCCATTGTCTCCACTTTGATAAAAAGGCCCGAGAGTAATATCTGTCGTCTATAACGTCAGCCACTATGACTGATTAACCTGGACGTAAAATGTTTCCTAGGTAATTGGTTATATACCAGCTTGGCGTTTACCAGCAAATAAAGCTGTCCTGCCGAGTTCCTACAGGAGTTACCATAAACAGAACAGAAACTACCTATATACTTGTCTACTGTTTGATTGATTGCATGATTGATTGATTGATTGATTGCATGATAGATTGATTGATTGATTGATTGATTGCATTTATCATTTTTCATTCCAAAAGTCAACAAAAGTTACAATGTAAGGCAAAACAAAAATATATATATAATATACAGAAATGAAAAAAGGGAACCCACTAGAAAGCAAAGCTTGGTAATGTGGGTTCCGTGCAATACATACTTGATTGAATTATATACAGTGCGTATTAAAAAAAACCGGGACAGTTTTGAAAAGTCTATAAAAAATTGTTTCAAATTATTATATCTATATTTTGATGTTAATAGATGCTCTGATATCTTATCTTTGAAATGCAATTAAAAAATATATATTTTGTTCATGCTTGAGCGAACATGGGACGTTTTTTGTCGGGGGTTCAAAAAGAGGCTTGCGCCAAAATGGCAGAAATTAGAAATTTGATGATAATAATAATACTTGTATTTAAGAAACGCTATTCACGTTTGTACCATAGCGCTTTACAAAAATTTACATTGAATACAATAATAATACAACATAATCATAAACCATACAAACAAAATAAATCATGCATTAAAGAAATATGACTTCAGGTGCTTAATTAAACGTAGGGGTATTGGCAATTTCACGAATGCTTTTTGGTATGTTATTCCAAATATTGGGTGCTGCTATTCCAAAGCGTTTGCCGACGAGTGTGAAGAGGAATCTTGGTTTTGATAATTGTGTCTTGTCATCTGATGATCGGAGTGTGCGTCTGGGTGTGTAGACTGATAGATTGTTGTTGAAATAAGATGGAGTTTGATTGGTGAAAAATTTATGTACATATAGACAAAGTTTGAATTCAATTGGCCAATCAGCAGACTTCCTTTTAATCTTTTCATTATCTTTGCCATAATTTTCAAAATATGCTGTCAAATTTCAATTACAATTAGACTTTTGGCCAATCAGCAGACTTCCTCTTAATCTTTTCATTATCTTTGCCATAAATTTTCAAATTATGCTGTCAAATTTCATTTACAAATTTATTTATTTACCTGAATTATTTTGTTTTTCATTTAAACTTCTTTTACCTTTGAATTTTCCTTCATACTGGTAAGAAAAGAAGACTTTTTGTCAACCCAAGTAAGAAGATTTGCATTATTAATTGGGAGAATTTGTAATTATTCAAGTCCTTTTATTATGTGAAACAAATTATGTTTTGGTACCTATAAAAGACATGAATCCTATTTTCAAGGGGTTATTGAATCCTTCAAGTTTAATTATGTGCTTGGCAGGACAAACAGGAAAGGATTCATGTCTTTCAATGGCAATGGTGTAGCCTATTGAGTCGATTTTGAAGGAGCAAGATAAGGCAGATAATAATAATAATAATAATAATAATAAAGGTGTATTTACCCAGGGTAGCCACTTCAGTTCCGAAAACTGTTCTCCCAGCAGGCCCTGCTATCATTATTATTAGATCGGGTAAAATGTACTAAAAAGTTGTGAGGCGAGCAAGCAAAACATTTCCACTTTTTTTTATTAAAATATCAAATTTTGTGATTTTGACATAATATTCAGAAAATGATATCATATTTCACTTTCTATGTTTTCTGTGATTTTCCTTTTCACTTTTTTTTTGGTCATGATTTTTTTTAATTTTTTTTTAATTTATTTATTTATTTATTTATTATTATTTTTTTTTTTTGGGGGGGGGGGGGGTTGGCACCCCGATTCCCCACGCATCAGTATGCCACTGTTCAAAGGCACCATAACCTTTGTAGCACACAATGAAAGGATTTGAAAAAAAATGACGCTCTCCCATACTTCGGTTGAAAAAAATTGTTTTTGCTTAGAGAAGGAATATTCAAAGCTGAAAGAGAACATATTAAAAACGAACGAACAACAGAACTATTCAAGCAAATAAGTAGATTTGGAAACGAATTTTGACCGCATAATTCGAAAATTATGGCAAAGATAATGAAAAGGTTAAGAGGAAGTCTGCTGATTAGCAAGAAGTCCGACCATCATATTTATCATTTTATGCCATTTTGGCGCAAGCCTCCTTTTTAACCCCAGACAAAAACATTCCGTGTTCGCTCAAGCATGAACGAAACTAAATTATTTTGATAACATTCGAAGGATAAGACCTCAGAGCACCTAGTGACACCAAAATATAGAGATCATAATTTGAAACAAAAATTTTATAGACTTTTCAAATCTGTCCCGTTTTTTTAATACTCACTGTATAACTTTCTACAATAAAATTCAAATTGTGGAGGTGTCATCACTAATAAAGCATTATCAACGTCCTTCTGGGGTGATTTTTAGCAAAAATTGCACATAGGGATGTTGCTTTATTCTATACTGCAAAGCAAGACAGTGGAATTAAAAATCAATTCCACAACTATAAGGTCCCATGGAGATTCAAAGGCCCCACAGGAGCCCCCAGTCATCCTATTCTCATTAGGCCTATTATATATGCATAGTATTTGAAGGGGTAAGATTTTGATCCTTTTTAGCTTCTTAAAAGAAAGCTATTATAATCAAAATTAGCCCCGAATTTCAAGAATATTTGGAAATTATTTGAAAGCTTCTTCTAGTTTATCTGAAAAATTGTAAAAATTTCCCCTATGTCAATGATTTTTCAGAGTTTTAAGTTAAAGAGCAGTGCAATGTAGGTTGGAATTGTGAAATAATATTGTGATATTGATTTATAGTACTAACAATAAAATATTTTTTGGTGCGGATCCGAGACGCAACATTCGACACCGACTACACGGCCGGCTACACGGGCAGAAGATTTTATGAATCAAAGAATCTGTAATTTTGATTTGATCGAATACGTACGATGTTGGTTATAACTTAAGGGATGGACTGACGAGTCACAACTCATGCAGGGGACGTATCCCTGCCCCCCCTGACGAGAACGTGAAGACCTTTTTTTTTGGCTTGTCAAAATTTTTCGCGAAAATATCCTTTAAAAATTTGCCCCCCTTCTGGAAAATCCTGTAGGTACGCCAGTGGATGGACAACTTTGCCTCCGCTCGAGAGCGTCTTCTTTTTCCCCACTATATAGATGATTCACATTTCAAAAATTGAAGAGTATTGTTTTTTTAATTGAAGTGCAATGGGGCATAGTATACTTTAAAGGACAGTCGACCCCATCAGTGGCGTACCTGGCATATTTCGTCAGGGGGGGGGGGGGGGGCAAGCGACAAGGATGAGCAAGGTGGGGGGGGGGTAGTAGGCATGGACGTATAGGCATAATTTTTCGAGGGGGGACTGATAATCATTGCCCAAATATCAACTTCACAGTTTTTAATTTTCGAGCGAGCGAAGCGAGCGAACATTTTTTAAATTATTATTTAGCCTTTTTACATGATATGAGACTTGCAGAAATTATACATTCGGTCATACTATTACCAATAGTGGGTCCCTTTATTTCCATCTTAATTTAATTTCTATTGAAAAATAGTATACTTATTTAAAACCTACAATGTGTTGCCCAAATTGTCTAAGTGTTTTTTTTTCACAACATATGTATCATTATTTTCTTTTTTTGCAACGTATACAAATATTTATGTTTATATATGGTATACAATTCATGTATGTACAATTGATGGAAGTGAAATAAATAAATTTGAATTTGAATACACGAGGATATTTGGGCACCTCGCAGTCCTCGTTGCCCTGCATTTTGCAGCCCCCCATACACGTTTGGATGTGTAGGTCTGGAAGTGGCACTGAAGGTGGGAAAGGTTACCCAGGGGTGCCCAATAAAACAGTTGGGATCTTGCTAATACTGATATTTGCTATCGGGCGATTGCACTTTTTATTTTTTCAATTATTATTTAGCCTTTTTACATGATATGAGACTTGCAGAAATTATACATTCGGTCATAATATTACCAATAGTGGGTCCCTCCATTTCCATCTTAATTTAATTTCTATTGAAAAATAGTATACTTATTTAAAACCTACAATGTGTTGCCCAAATTGTCTAAGTGTTTTTTTTTCACAACATATGTATCATTATTTTCTTTTTTTGCAACGTATACAAATATTTATGTTTATATATGGTATACAATTCATGTATGTACAATTGATGGAAGTGAAATAAATAAATTTGAATTTGAATACACGAGGATATTTGGGCACCTCGCAGTCCTCGTTGCCCTGCATTTTGCAGCCCCCCATACACGTTTGGATGTGTAGGTCTGGAAGTGGCACTGAAGGTGGGAAAGGTTACCCAGGGGTGCCCAATAAAACAGTTGGGATCTTGCTAATACTGATATTTGCTATCGGGCGATTGCACTTTTTTTGTCGAAATTAATTCTTTTTTGTATATCATTCCAGAAATGAAATGCATTGGATCGTGATCGATATATTTCTAATCAAGTGGTAATTTTAAGTTTATATTAAAATACTTCTTTATTCCTCTTTGAAGGTGTTTTCATTATGTTCCCAATTCTGCTCATTTGGAGACGTTATAAAAGAGGTACTTGACATTGAAATCGGTTGTATTCATGTATTGATTTGCATTTGCTTTATTTCCATGTACACAGTTAAAACAAAAAATAAATGCATCCATTCACTCATAAAAAAATAAATATGAACGTGAAAATATATGCGACAGTAACATGATATATCACTAGATATGGAGGAAATCACTCACTCACTGGCAGGAATGTCAGAAGGTTGAGGGAATTCAAATTGGAAAAAGATAGATAGGCGGACGAAGGGATCGGGTACATAGGATAGAAAGGGGGACGGTAATAACCAGAGGAATGTGTGAGCAGGGGTATAGCTAGGCCTTTACCGACAGATATCAGTACCGATTACTGACGTCCGACGACCAATACTCATCTATATCCAATTAACCCAGGGGCAGATCCAGGATTTTCAAGGGGACATTTTGTTTACAAAAAAAATGACAAGCCCCACCCCCAAAAGTCTTCACTTTCACTTGCACGTACCTAACAATTTACACTAAGATTATATAATAATAATAATTTAGACCTAAAACGATACATTTTGTGAACTTAACTATGAATAGGATGGGTATCTTCCTTAATGAAATATGCGAGCGCGAAGCGCGAGCTAAAATTTTTGATATTCCTAACTGGACACTAGACATTCTAAGCAGTTTTACAAGATGGGTATCTAAACAGTCGAGCGGGCGCAAATCGCGAGCTAAAACGTTTGATATTCCAACTTAAGAACTGGATATTCTAAGCACTTTTAGTAATCATGAACAATGATTGGTTTCTAACTGAATAATTAATTGATGCGATCGCGAAGAGTGAGCTGAAAATTTGAGATATTCCCCGGTCCTGAAAAGTCGACATTCTAAGCATTTAAAAATTTTTTTGAACAAGATGGTAGTTAAAACAATTAATTAATTGGTGTGAGCGCGTAGCGCGAGCTGAAAACTTTTGATATTTCGACCTGAAAACTTTACATTCTAAGCACTTCATTTAATTATGAACAGGATGGAATTTTATGGAAGTGCGAAGCTCGAGCTGAAATTTTTGATAATCGACCTAAGAACTTGATATTGTAAGCAATTTTTGTAACCGTGAACAAATGGTTTCTAATTATATATTTTTGATATTTTTATTTTTATATTCCGACCTGAAAACCGGACATTCTAAGCACTTAATTTACTATGAACAGGATGGATATACCTAAATATGTGAGCACGAATTGCGAGCTGAAATTTTCGATATTCCGTCTTAAGAACTGGATATGACAAGCACTTTTTGTAACCGCGAAGTGCGAGCTGAAAATTCTTGATATTTCAACCTGAAAACTAGATATTTATCTTAGATACCCAACTAAAAAATTGATGCATGCATGGAACTAAAAAACCAAATCAGTTGGAACAGCCCCGTGTGCCCGACGGTTTATCACTTTTTCCGACAGTCTGCAGTCCAGGTTTTGTTTTCCCTTCATTCTTTCTTCTTTTTCCCCTTCCCCTTTTTTCTCTCTTTCCTTTTTCCTCTTTTCTTTTTCCCCCTTTTTTATTAGCTTCCTTTTTTTAGCTTGTGACTCGTCAGGGGGGCCTCCCCCTTAGGTACGTTAGTGGACCCCATGCAACAAAAGTTTGATTTGAATAAATGAAAGGATAAAAAAATTATAAGCACACTGCACTGAACATTTCTTCAAAATCGGATAAGACAGTTATGACATTTCAAAGTTTTGCTTAATTTCACAAAGCAGTACCCTATAGTCAGTAGGCGGGAAATGAGCAGACCAATGTCACACACTCACTCCGGGCACTCACTATTTCTTTTGTATTTTTTATACGAATTATGAACAATTCTAATTTCCTCCTCATATTGTCTTGTGGAACAAAATTATTCCTCCCTGAATATGTGCAGTTAATTACTCAAAACAGGCTTAAATCAAGTTGGTCCTTTAATGTCAAATCTGAGCAAAAATTTGAAATTAATATTGTGTAATTCAAACAATATAAAAGACAAAAAAAAAATGAGTGAGGGACATCTCGACTCGATCTCTCATTTGCATATCACTGAGATGTGTAACTGTTTTTTACTATCGAAACTTTTTCATAACTTTATTCACATCGGATCATAAATGGGGGGGGGCACCGAACATACGAAACAAAGAGTATATAACCACAACTATTTCAATATTGATGCTATAACGTTACTGTTAGCTCAGTCGGTAGATCTAGAGCGGGAGCCTCGATTCGGATTCCGGTGACCCGGGTTCGATTACCAATTGGTGCGCTAGTACGGGGCTAGTACAGCTAGTGCCGGCCCAGCTTCTAAAGCATTTATCCTAATTACCAGGGGCCTGTTGCATGACGAGATGAGCGATACGTAGGAACGTCCTAGGACCATTCTTCCGAGATAGGAAGATTGGCGACAAATCAGCGCTTTCCGTTTCACGAAGGCAATTTTGTCTTTCAAGTCCGCGACATCGTTTGATACCGATAGTATCGGAAAAATATTTAGTCTTCATCGTCACCTGAACCTTTTATTTCTGAATGACGACTTTTCATAAAATCATATATTTCAATTAAAGGGGATCAAATAATGTTTTATTTATTACTGATTGTAGAATTGATGTATGGAGCGTACTTTATGAGGTAAAAAGAGAACAAACTTTCAAGATTCACAAACATAACTGGATAAAATCGAAATTTTAATTATTTCCCTTATTTAGAACACGGTGTCCTTTTAGAGACACCTTTCATTGATATTTCAACGAAAGAGACCCTTGTCCGACATAAAAATTGATTTAACTAAGTAATTTCGAAATTTTATTAGTTCAATATACTCTTTTTTATAGAATACATATATATAATGATGATTTTGGAAATTATGCGTTAATATGTTATCTGTTGAGGTAAAAATAGGGTTTGAATGGAGTAAACAAAATCAACAGTGTCTGATTGTATGAGACTAAAAAGGAAAATATGAGAGGCTGCCTGTGAAAAATCTAATTTATTTATTTTATTTGTCAGATATAACGCAAGAAATACAAATGTGAATGTTTAGAGTATAAACATACCTCAGTTGCATGATGAGTAACCGAAGACAAGGAAAATATGAAAATTGCTGCAAACATGTCCATCAAGTGGATAAAGTAGTGCTTTGCAATAACAATTAAAACATATAGAAAAAGGTGCAATCCGCAATGGAAAAAATACTATTTACAGAAATAATGCTAAATATTACAATGATCATAAACGTTGGTCATTTTTAAAGTTGATCACTTAATTTATGGAAGCTTATATAAGAATATAAGGTTTAAGGATATAAAAAATATATTTGTTCAACATTTCAAAAATTCAAAGTTGAGGAGTAGAGACTACATTATTGCTTTAACATTTTAGTAGGGGCCGAAATGGGCCTACCCTACGATTTAATATGCGCCTCTTCGTATGGACTCATTTCCATAATATTTTCTTTAATGAACTAGCTTATCTTCATTTGTAATGATTGTGATGGATTCATAAGCTATATGCCTAATCTGTATCTTAAATTCAATTAGCTATTTTGTTACTGCAGATTTTTGTTTTGTTTCACTGTTTTAGTACATCTCAAGTTAGCCCAAATCCGACAATTAATTTTCATTGATTAAAATTAATCTCGGCAAAAAAAATAATTATAATGAAAATGAAATAAAAATAAATGAATGATTTACCATGTTTAACATTTTAGTTTTGTATCGTGTTTTTTTTTTTGCTGAACGTTATAAACACCGCCATAGTGTTATGTTGTATGCCGCCCACTTGCGGCCTATGTTTTATAGACATGTTATTATTATTCATTCGGGTCGAGTATTCGCCCCTTGGCCTTCCGGCCGGCAGCTTGCGTTGCGTGAGTATGTTGAATAAATGCTTAAACATTATTCCATTGTGACTGGTTGTCCATCTTTGTAGTAGTCTCTTAATAATGGCGTGGTGGCAGCTACGGAATTTCGTACTCACCATTGATTTCTTTTGCGATGGACTTTATGCGTTTTCTTGCAGCCAGTCGGTCGACAAATCCGTTGTCGTGATAGGTGGTTTAAACCGTTTATGTTTGCTCGCACTGCCGTAGTCCCACTTATAGCCCAGGGGCCTGTTGCATGACGAGATGAGCGATACGTAGGAACGTCCTAGGACCATTCTTCCGAGATAGGAAGATTGGCGACAAATCAGCGCTTTCCGTTTCACGAAGGCAATTTTGTCTTTCAAGTCCGCGACATCGTTTGATATCGATAGTATCGGAAAAATATTTAGTCTTCATCGTCACCTGAACCTTTTATTTCGGAATGGCGACTTTTCATAAAATCATATATTTCAATAAAAGGGGATCAAATAATGTTTTATTTATTACTGATTGTAGAATTGATGTATGGAGCGTACTTTATGAGGTAAAAAGAAAAAAAACTTTCAAGATTCACAAACATAACTGGATAAAGTCGAAATTTTCATTATTTCACTTATTTAGAACACGGTGTCCTTTTAGAGACACCTTTCATTGATATTTCAACGAAAGAGACCCTTGTCCGACATAAAAATTGATTTAACTAAGTAATTTCGACATTTTATTAGTTCAATATACTGATTTTTTATAGAAAACATATATATAATGATGATTTTGCAAATTATGCCTTAATTATGTTATCTGTTGAGGTAAAAATAGGGTTTGAATGGAGTAAACAAAATCAACAGTGTCTGATTGTATGAGACTAAAAAGGAAAATATGAGAGGCTGCGTGTGAAAAATCTAATTTATTTATTTTATTTGTCAGATATAACGCAAGAAATACAAATGTGAGTGTTTAGAGTATAAACATACCTCAGTTGCATGATGAGTAACCGAAGACAAGGAAAATATGAAAATTGCTGCAAACATGTCCAAGTGGATAAAGTAGTGCTTTGCAATAACAATTAAAACATAGAAAAAGGTGTGCAATCCGCAATGGAAAAAAAATATTTACAGAAATAATGCTAATATTACAATGATCATAAACGTTGGTAATCTTTAAAGTTGATCACTTAATTTATGGAAGCTTATATAAGAATAAGGTTTAAGAATATAAAAAATATATATGTTCAACATTTCAAAGTTGAGGAGTAGAGAATACATTATTGCTTTAACATTTTAGTAGGGGCCTAAAGGGGCCTACCCTAAAGTGAAAATGCGCCTCTTTGTATGGACTCATTTCCATAATCTTTTCTTTAATGAACTAGCTTATCTTCATTTGTAATGATTGTGATGGATTCGTAAGCTATAGGCCTAATCTGTATCTTAAATTCAATTAGGTATTTTGTTACTGCAGATTTTTTTTTTGTTTCACTGTTTCAGTACATCTCAAGTTAAGCCCAAATCCGACAATTAATTTTCATTGATTAAAATTAATCTCAGCAAAAAAAATAATCATAATGAAAATGAAATAAAAATAAATGAATGATTTACCATGTTTAGGATTTTAGTTTTGTATCGTTTTTTTTTTGCTGAACGTTATAAACACGTTTTTTACCTTACATAATTTCTTTTAAAGAAATTTGTTTTCATGTTGTTTAATTATCTGTAATGAGAAAGCATGAGGGGTCAGAGAGATAGTGCCGCCCATTTTGGTCGTGCAAAAAGACGACCTGCAATTGATGACAACTAGCCCCCATATAAAAAATAACTTGGCGCCATCCCAGATAAAATGCATCAGTGTGCAACCCAAAAAAATGTTTAAAGGTGATATGTCAGTGTGGCTTGCCGTAAACGCATTTTTTCTCAATGCCGACGGTGGCGGGCGGTGTGCAAAGAAGATCATGCCTACGTAGGACATGTCTGGAGGTGTCTTTCCAAGGACCATTCTTTGTATCGCCCAAATCGGCTTTGTGAAACAGTTGAGCGATATCTCGTTCTTACGTAGAATGGTTCTACGAAAGACCATTTCATGCAACAGGCCCCATATCGATGGCTTTTCCCTGTCCCTTTCCGAGGCGGAGGTCACAACCTCGTCTCCAGCAGGCCCAAGATAAAGGGCGTTTTAATCAACAGTTACATTTTGATCATTCTTATATTGATGGTACTTATTATAATCAAGAGTTAGAGTCAATTCAAATCAATGGAAATGAGAGAAATGAATATGTGACCGAGAGTAATTTGAGTGTCAGTCTTGATGATAATGATTGTGAATGTGATGATGATTTTGATGATGGTAGTTTAGTGGGGGCTCCATACCAACCTCATCCCCTGAAGATAAGGGTAATGCATGCTACCATATCTAGTCATGTCAGTTCAAGTAGACCTAGAGCTTGCAGCCCTGATAAATCTGATATAGAGTTTGAGTCAATTCAAATCAATGGAAATGAGATGAATGGATATGTGACCGAGAGTGATTCAAGTATCGGTTATAATGATGATGATTTTGATGATAATCCAATCGGGGATCCACACCAACCTCATCCCCAGACAATAAGGGCAATGCACACTACCATAACTAGCCATGTTAGTTCACATAGATCTTCTAGTAGTGCAATTACTTTTGGCTCTAGTAAACCTGATTGTAAATGTGATGATAGAATTAGCCATAGGTGTTGCCCTTTATGCCTTGCAGCTAGTCGTTCTGATTTCCAACATCATATTAGTGATTGTCCGTTTCTGCCGGAACATGAACAAAGAATGATTGCATGCGCTCGCCGGGCAATGTCGATACGCTATTGTTCAGACCAATCACGTAGCTCGAGTACTTATGATAGTCTTGATCATGATCTCATGTATTCTGAGTTTGACACTGACAGTGACTTATCGGATGATGACATTGTTGAAGATTGTTACGATCTTGGTAGTGCTTTAGGTTCAAGTCCAAACTTGACTGCTAGGGTTTCTTTGGAACCCCTGCTTGGTACTTTTGGTTGCTTCGAGGACCTACATGAGTTAGGCAGGTCACCACATATTCAGGGAGAAGATTTCTGCAGTGATGCGAGTGGCTCATCAGAGTTAGATGATGTTCACAACAGGGTTTGTGATCTTCCGCCACAGTCTCCAGTGGCCAGATTCTCTGAGTTGCCTAGTAAGGCTACGTCTCCACACGTTGATGTTTTCCATGGCTCAAAGTGTGTCCGAGTATACCTGGTTAGCGGTTCCTCAGTGAATCTAATCTGTTCCTCACTTGTTAGAAATCTTGGAGGTCTTATACTAGACACATCTTGTTCTGTTACACAAAAACCGTCCTTTCCTGGTAATATTGTTGGGACCACATCTCTCACTTTTACGAGAGAAGACCAGGTCTTTCTCTTTGAAGGCTTTGTTGTAGACTCCTCAGATGTAACAATACACGCTGGCATTCCGTTCATTGCACGTCATGATATCACTATCCGTCCTGCAAGACACTGTATCGTACTCGGTGATGGACCCTCGTATACCTATGGTCCCGAGCGTACCGCACGCGCAGACAGTAAAAACTGTGTTCCACTCGTCTCCGCTAAGTTAGACAGATCGCCTCCGTTACCGCTCAGTGTCCGCGCAAATGTCTCACCTTGCTCGTTTGACAGTGTAAGATCTGCACCAACTCAATCACCTGGCGCAGACAGCTTGTCCGTGGACCAGCCCACCCGACATCTTGACCCTGATGCTGCATGTCAGCATAGGCAGATTGAACTGGCTTCAACTCCTAGCCAACAAGTATCCAGCATCACTCTTATCGACGTCAAGGTTAATTGCCCTAGGCCTGTTCATCTTGCTAACAAGCAATCTTCAGAAAGTCGCCAGCTAACCCCAGACACGTCAACTTATCAGCTTGCTGACAACTCGCTTGGACTCGACTGCAATAGCAGTGCCACTCCCCTCCTGCACAGTAGACCCTCCTCTCTTCCCTATTCCATCCCGGTTGAGGACCCTCCTGGTCGTCCTCCAGATTCTGTCAGTAGAGCGCTGTCCTGCCCTCTTCACCTATCTGATCCACCTGACGGTCAACCTTTCTCGGATAGGCCTTGTAGTCGACATCTTCCCAACAGCTTTCCCACTTCTCAGTTTGACAGAGGAGAGAATAACAACGATGATGATGAGGCCACTGTGTACTCCCTCATTGGTGGTTCCACTGATGTCCCTCGTGCAACAAAGGTCATAGATCCTCCTGGCCCCCTGCCAGGTGCTCCCGATAGACATGATGTATTTGACGTTGTCTCCCCAAGCGATGCATCTCGTTACCCTTCTGATGTCACTTCCCGTGATCATCCTCTATGGGCCTTCGCGTCTCCAATCTCACACAGAGCATTTAGTGCAGAGCTTCGTCCCGTCCACTTCACGTGTTTATTCGTAGGGCTCCATTCTGGCCGCCCACCGGACATTAACTCTATGCCCCTGAGCTTATGAGTCCCACCTACAGCCTTGGCCCTGAGTGCTTTCCTCCACAACATTGAAAGTGTGAACTTTCCATATAGAGACTGAATTTTTGGCTTAACATCTTTATTGCAGACTATAGACACCAGATGGACATTTATTGCATTACTTTTCTTTTTTCTGCCTTTTGTGAGTTTAATGTTTTATATGTATTCTGTATTTGTGTCCATTTGTGTCATTAAAGTTTGTTTATTTCTGTCTTAAAAGATTGTTCATGATGTGCGTAAAAGAATTTTGTACTTTTGCCATTTACTTTGATGCTTTTCCTTCTTGTTCGCGCTTTTATTTAGTGCTGGACTGGTGTGCGCTGTGTGTGGGTGAATTTGATGAATGAGGTGATTGTGTTCCTACATTTGTATTCTTTATTGGAAAGCCAAGAGTGAGATATTAAGAATAATTTATATTATATTTGTATGTCTTTTAGTTTGTTTGCATCTGTGTTTGTGGAACATCATTTGTTTTAGATGATTGCATGTACAGTCCTACATGCTGCAGGTAGCTTTATTGTTTATGTATTTCAGTTGTTTCACTCTTAGCGAGATGAGAGGGTACCCAATGTACTTTAAGTTATATGTTTATGTTATTTATATGAACAGTTTTATTGTGTCTAATTATGTTCATGATAAGTAATGCTTTATATTACTGGGTGTGTTGGTTTCCCCTTTATTTGTCACACCCTCCTCATACCTTTTTTTGTTTATATGTGCACTTATAGTTAACGTTATATAATGAATGTGCGAACAGTTGTTTATCCTTTGTAGTGTATATTATAAACACTATTGAATAGTGGGAGGTGGAATAGTGATAAGAAGTTGCTATTTTGACAGTTAAGAAAGGAGATGAATGTTATAAAAGGCACTGATTTTGTTTGGATTCATGATTTTGCTATTGTATATGACAACATATATGCATGAATTTTCTTTATTTCGTTATATTGTTGGATATATATATATTTTAAGCCAAACTTAGAACCAGTTATTTTGTTGGGGTACATACATTGAGTGTATTATATTAGGTTATACCAGTTACTTGATTATTTCCCTTTTACTGATATAAGTGTATGTTTGTTAATTCCCTTCATATATTACTAGTTGAAGTATCAGTTATGCATGTCAACTGCCTTGCACCGATTTCTAATCAACTACATTTAATATGTGTGGAATATTTGTGAATTTGTTGAATGTGGCCCATTATGCGTGGATCGGTTGGTGTTTGCTGATTTTATTACACTACTTTATGAACGTGTTTTGGGATCATATTGGATTTTAGGTTATATGCTGTACATTGGTAGGGTTGTTGATTGCATAGCTTTTTATAATTTTTTTTAAAACTTTATCATGCAGTGTATCCATGTGACACTTGTTTATGCATTTACATGTATACCTTTACCATTTTAGGTTTATTTGCGAAATTGTCTTTGGTCATCAAACCAACAAATGGGGCAGGTTGAGAGTGTGATATGGATGTTTCGTTAAGATGTTTTGAGTTTAGGATTATGTAGCTACTTTTTCTATTTCATTACAGGAAGCATAGTGTATAAAGTTGTATCGTTTAATGTATCAGTTTATGGGCAGAAATCATTACCATTTGATTGGTTAACATGATATTCAAATCTATCAATATGTTTTGGGTTTATTGCTGCACTTACCCATGTAAACTTTGGATAGGATTAAAGTATCAGGAATAGTTAATTGTTGACTTTAATTTACCAAGTCAATCTACCTTACTATGATTGAAGGTCTGATGCGATAAGTTGGACTATGGTATTTAGCAAGTTTGATTTGTTTTACACTCCCGACATGTATGTCTTTAAAGTTAGTTTGTTTGTTGCTTATAGATTTCTTTTATTGTGAAAAAAAAAAGAAAGAAGAAAAGTGGTTGCGCCATAGTGTTATGTTGTATGCCGCCCACTTGCGGCCTATGTTTTATAGACATGTTATTATTATTCATTCGGGTCGAGTATTCGCCCCTTCCGGCCGGCAGCTTGCGTTGCGTGAGTATGTTGAATAAATGCTTAAACATTATTCCATTGTGACTGGTTGTCCATCTTTGTAGTAGTCTCTTAATAATGGCGCACGTTTTTTACCTTACATAATTTCTTTTAAAGAAATTTGTTTTCATGTTGTTTAATTATCTATAATGAGAAAGCATGAGGGGTCAGAGAGATAGTGCCGCGCCCATTTCGATATTTCAAAAAAAAAATGGAAATGGTGTGGGGATAGGACGGACCATAAAAGAAAACATATTTAAAAAAAATTAGGGCCTATATACATTATCCCCGGACATAAAGCCCGGAGAAGTTAAAATGACATCTGTTTTTGGTCGTCTTGCCGTGCAAAAAGACGACCTGAAATTGATGACAACTAGCCCCCATATAAAAAATAGCTTGGCACCATCCCAGATAAAATGCATCAGTGTGCAACCCCAAAAAATGTTTAAAGGTGATATATGTCAGTGTGGCTTGCCGTAAACGCATTTTCTCTCAATGCCGACGGTGGCGGGCGGTGTGCAAAGAAGATCATGCCTACGTAGGACATGTCTGGAGGTGTCTTTCCAAAGGACCGTTCTTCGTATCGCCCAAATCGGCTTTGTGAAACAGTTGAGCGATATCTCGTTCTTACGTAGAAAACTAGAATGGTTCTACGAAAGACCCTTTCATGCAACAGGCCCCTGTCCTCGGAGAAGGTCTTCAACATAGAGATGTATTCTCTATGGTCTTCAATCACAAATAAAGGATTTCGTACCAGAAAAAAATTGACAAGCAAAAAAAAAAAAAAAAAAAAAAAAAGGTCTTCAATCTTCTAATAGATAAAAATTATGCTAAATGGCTATTATTATGCCAGATTCTTTGCTTAAAAAGTCTAATTATCCCCCAAATTATGCTGAAAGGGTCGAAATTATGCCAGAAAAAAAGTATAATTATGCCAGAAACTCAGAAAGCATGAGGGAGGCGCGATAGCTCAGTCGGTATAGCGGGGGGTTTCGGATTTTGGTGACCCGGGTTCGATTCCCAAGTGGTGCGCTAGTGCCCTTTGGTAAGGCAATTATCCTCATTACCAGGTCCCTCGGAGAGGACCTTAAGCCGTTGGTCCCCTGGTTGCTTGCTCACACTTCACAGGCATTCGTGCTTTCTTAGCAGTCAGGTAAAACAACCTCGGTATAATAATTATGCCAGTTCGTTAGTTGGGCCTAGCCGGGTGGCCTAGGCCTCGGTCCGGCCCTCCCGGCGGCGCGGACGTACGTGACGGCGCGGCGTCGTCCCGTGTTGATTTGGCATAAAATTAAAGCGGTATTTTATAGATGGCAAATATAGCGATCTTCAACGCTTATATATAAGCGTCGAAATTTGTAGCCATCTCCTTGTATTAGTCTATAATATACGACGTGTCAAATTGTAGCGAACTAGTTCGCTATTTCCAGATCTCCTCTATATATATATATACGAGGGGGAATTGTAGCGAACTAGTTCGCTATTTTCCAGATCTCCTCTATATATATATATACGAGGGGGAATTGTAGCGAACTAGTTCGCTATTTTCTAGATCTCCTCTATATACAAACGACGGGAAATTGTAGCGAACTAGTTCGCTATTTTTCGGATCTCCTCGATATATATACACGAGGGGGAATTGTAGCGAACTAGTTCGCTATTTTCCAGATCTCCTCTAGATACATACTACGGGATTTGTAGCGAACTAGTTCGCTATTTTTCGGATTTCCTCTATATATATATACGACGGGAAATTGTAGCGAACTAGTTCGCTATTTTCCAGATCTCCTCTATATATATATACGACGGGAAATTGTAGCGAACTAGTTCGCTATTTTTCGGATCTCTTCTTTTGTAGCGAACTAGTTCGCTATTTTTCGGATCTCCTCTATATACGACAGAAAATTGTAGCGAACTAGTTCGCTATTTTTCGGATCTCCTCGATATATACACGAGGGGGAATTGTAGCGAACTAGTTCGCTATTTTCCAGATCTCCTCTAGATACATACTACGGGATTTGTTCGCTATTTTTCGGATTTCCTCTCCCTATATATACGACGGGAAATCATAGCGAACTAGTTCGCTATTTTCCAGATCTCCTCTTTATATATATACGACGGGAAATTATAGCGAACTAGTTCGCTATTTTTCGGATCTCTTCTTTTGTAGCGAACTAGTTCGCTATTTTTTGGATCTCCTCTTTATATATACGACGGAAAATTGTAGCGAACTAGTTTGCTATTTTTCGGATCTCCTCTATAAAATTTTATACACGAGGAGGAATTAGTGAACTAGTTCGCTATTTTTCTAATCTTTATATATACAAGAGACGGAATTGTAGCGAACTAGTTCGCTACAATTCCCCCTCGTGTATATAATTTTATAGAGGAGATCCGAAAAGTAGCGAACTAGTTAGCTACAAATCCCGTCGTATGGATATAGAGGAGATCTGGAAAATAGCGAACTGGTTCGCTACAATTCCCCCTCGTATATATATATAGAGGAGATCTGGAAAATAGCGAACTAGTCTGCTACAATTTGACAATATGGCATCAATATATACAGCCAAAACCTGCAGATTTTCACTTTGAAGCCTTCACAATAATGTAAGCTTTGGAAAAAATGACAACTAGTTCGCTACAATTTCCCCCTCGTGTATATGAAGAGATCAGAAAAATTGCCAACTAGTTCGCTACAGTTTGCCATGTTTATATTTTAGAGAGGAGATGAGAAATGGCGAACTAGTTTGCAACAATTTCCTGTCGTATACATGTAGAGGAGATCCGAAAAATAGCGAACTAGTTTGCTACAATTCCCCCCTGGTGTATATATAGAGGAGATCAAAAAAATAGCGAACTAGTTCGCTACAATGCCCCCTCGTATATAGTTCGCTACAAATCCCGTCGTATGTATATAGAGGAGATCTGGAAAAATAAAAAAATAGCGAACTAGTTCGCTACAATTCCCCCTCGTGTACATATCGAGGAGATCCGAAAAATAGCGAACTAGTTCGCTACAATTTCCCGTCGTTTGTATATAGAGGAGATCTGGAAAATAGCGAACTAGTTCGCTACAATTCCCCTCGTGTATATATCGAGGAGATCCGAAAAATAGCGAACTAGTTCGCTACAATTTCCCGTCGTTTGTATATAGAGGAGATCTGGAAAATAGCGAACTAGTTCGCTACAATTCCCCCTCGTATATATATATATATAGAGGAGATCTGGAAATGGCGAACTAGTTCGCTACAATTTGACACGTCGTATATTATAGACTAATACAAGGAGATGGCTACAAATTTCGACGCTTATATATAAGCGTTGAAGATCGCTATATTTGCCATCTTATTATTTCCCAAATTAAAGGCCGAAGACGACAGCCTCTGGCTCTGTCCCCTGATAACTGATCTATTGCAGATTGTATAACGCTTGCTTCGGACTGAAAAGTTGTAATCAGCATCAGTGTGAGTATTAGTGCATAGTGATACTGGTAGATAACTGAAGAAGATGGAATGAACCTTATGTTTACGTTTATAATTAAAATATGATGAGTGAGACATGATAGACTGTGACTGTCACAAGTGACACAACTCTCGAATTGGATACGTGGGACTGAGGCTTCCTGCCTGTGGGGAATCTACAGCCCAGGTAGGACTAACTATGTCTATGGACATGCCAAAATAATGCTGTACAGAGCACACACTTTAAAAAATCAATAAAATATCACTTTTGTGACCAAAATTACTAATTTCCATACAGTTGCAATTTATTTTTCATTAGTAACTTAAGAATGATTTTTGTATTCACCTGGGGCCCGTTTCTCAACACATGGACAAGTTAGTCATATCTTTATCCACCAACCACGGAGTTAGTTCCAATCTTACTAAACCTGTTTCTCGAAAGGCTTCCTAACTAGAATACCTTGATATCGATACTATCGGTAAAAAGAGCAGACGAGACGTAGCCTTAGTCACAACAGAGCATAATTTTCCAAAAGAATAATTATGACAAAATTGCAAATATTATGATGAATTGGGAAATAAATCTTTTCAAAATAATAGCACAGGTGAATTATGCATCATACATACTTAGACCATGAAGACTGGAGCATTCAATTGCAGAGAAAATTAAATTATGAATACTTCATTTCATGACTAAAAAACCACTTGTGGACGTTGAGATGGGTACCCCCGGGATACCCAATTTTAATAGTTTACGAAAGTAAACCATAACGGTTTTCTCTGTAAAATGATGATAATTATACGGACTTTTACGATTCCAAACGTGATCATCAAAATATAGTTTAACGAAATATTTTTAATCATTGATACCGAAAGATACGATATTGGACAAATTATATGCATACATTAGAGATAGAATTTATCCAACTGTTTATAGGGGTCTGAAAACAGCAAATACGAGTTCAGTTATGGATGGCCTGACGTGGTAGAATCTTTATCGATTAAATCATTTTACCATTTCAAAATGAATGGTTCTGTGGCGTTTACCAACAGTTTTTATAGTTTCTTTGTATTACAATTATCATTGAATGCATTAACTCACTTGTTTTGTGATGTAATTTCAACCTCTATGATTGATTACGTAAGATTATAATTTTAAAATATCTAGGCACTTTCGCATGTCATAGTCTACCCACGTGATGCCACTACGTCATTAAGAAAGAAGTTATGACAGGTTCGGAGGTGTCATAAACATTTAGTGAGGTTGTTGTACCCGATCTTGGTAAAGAGGGCTTCGTGAAACGGTTAGCGGACAAGTTGCTCACTATATACGATTTAGTCAAGAAGTTAGACTTATGACGGTGTTGAGAAACGGGCCCCAGAGCGCTCAAAAACTTGAATTTTGGGCATATTTTTGTGTATGCCCTCTATTGGTGGACAGTAAATAGTAATATGGCAAGAAAATTTTCATTTTTCAATCTCTATTTTTAATTAAGAAAAAAATAATTTAAAGTTTCAAATTTACTTAAGTTGTATGATGAATAGGTGTCAACTGTCACTTGTCAGTGTAAAAAAATCAAGCATTTGTCCCAAAGAAAAAGAGAAAATAAGCCAAACATTGCCACCCTTATTTTGCCACACATGGATATATAACAGAGAAGGTTATATCATAACCTTCATTGAATGAGTGGACTGAAGTGAAGAGCAAGTCCCCCTCCCTGGCAAAAAATTTATCAATGTCATTGGTAAATTCTTTGCCAGA
This sequence comes from Lytechinus pictus, assembly GCF_037042905.1. Classification (NCBI taxonomy): domain Eukaryota; kingdom Metazoa; phylum Echinodermata; class Echinoidea; order Temnopleuroida; family Toxopneustidae; genus Lytechinus; species Lytechinus pictus. The sequence continues at coordinate 14,426,574 of NC_087256.1, read as the reverse complement.
GAGGGGGGATCGACCGCAATGCGTAATGGGATCGAAAAGGGGGTTAGCTAAATTGCCCCCTTTTCGATCCCATAGCGCATTGCGGTTCTGATTAGCGATAAACTTTAAATTTAATGAATGATCTGCATCTGCAACCTCCATGACATCAGGCTTCAATCTACCCAGGGCCAGGAGGCTCCTACTTAGAGAGTAAAGATTATTCAGTAACGTGTGCTTATTAAGTTTAGTAAATAATCTATATTGTTTTTTCTGTGAGATATATACAAGTCATGATGTAGGCCTATGGCTCTACCTTTTCTTGTTCAAAACTTGACTATTGTCATCGTATTATTGACATCAAATCATTTCACTAATCAATTTCAGATTGCCAAAGACCTTGGAATCCTCCACATGAATTGTATGGGCCCAAGAGACTGGGGGCTAAAAGGAGCAACTGACCAAGAGAATCTGATAATTTTCTGAGTCTTTTCATCGCACTTGCATGAAACCATGCTCACAAAAAAATGGATCCGGGTTATTGTCACAGTCGTACTGTTTGTGGCACTGGTGAGAGTCTACACAAAGAAGAGAACTAGGAAAGAAGAGAAAGGTTTAGAGTTGGATATAAAGTTCCCAGCACTTGTGAGAGGAAGAAGGTTTGACAATTGTTTGATATGATTAATTGTGGGGGGTATTTATAAATGTAATTGATTTTTTCAGATTTGTAATAATATATGTATAATTTATTGACATCTACAAGCAGCTTTTAATGTTACCATCCGAAAACGTAACCAGGGCTTGAATCTCTGCAAGGGGTGTGAGAAGCGGTCGGGGGGGGGGGGGGTCCTAAATCTTACCCAGACAAGCATGATATTGTCAACAAATGGAATTTAAAGGGAAAAATTGACTTAGAAATTAAAGTTTTATTAGTCAGACATAAAACAGAGAATTGATGGCCTCTTTGTCAGGTTAATTTTATAGGCTACAAATAATGCATGCAGGCAAGTGCGTTAGTGGAAATGCATAGCACGCAAGGTTTCTTTAGATAGTTGCCACACTGCACGAGCCGCTGGCGGCGAGTGCCTAGTGTGCACCATTTGAAGAAACCGAGCTTTCTCTGCATTTACTTTTATGCACGACAGAGCAAGTGCATTATTTGTTTTATAAAACAGCAACACAGAAACAAATTCTTAAAAAGTGACAGTACAGTTTTGTTGGACTTCTACCGCACTAGTCTGCTTGAAAATGTCAATTTTCGTTTCGCACCTTTTGCACTGCAGTGCACAAAAAAAGTTGGATGTCATGTGACGCGTATTGGCCAATCGCGATGCTTGAAATAATTCACCTATTTTATAAATGGTTATGAATATCATTGATATTAAACATCAATACATTGGATTTTTTTTCATTTATTAAGAGTGAATTAATGGTTTCATGTATGAGTTAATAAATGAATAAAAGAATATTCTTAATTTTACTTTTGATATGAGGAGATTTCAGAATTTCAGCAAGTTGTCTTGGTTTCTATGCTTCTACTGAAAATATATTAGTTTTGTTAATAATCTTGGTCTATAATGGACTGGAATAAATCATTTTAAACTAAACGCGTACAAGAATATAATGCTTTTATAAAAAAGGTGTTGCTTTCCTTTTTTCTTTATAGTGGTGCAAAGAAGAGAATTCCACCAGACTACAATCACACCACAGTATTTAATGACAAATATTCATTCTCTAATGGAAAAAACGCAAATGGGAGCAGCTTGGTTCAGGATTCTTGGAGGTCCAGAAAGTTTGTTAACCCTGTTGACCCAAAGGTCATTGACCCTGAGGCAGAGGCTACCATATGGATGGAGATTACCAACCATTCTGCTCCTCAAATTGAAGAGATGAGGGCGCTTGTTCACAAACGCTGGACGGCAAATAGAGAGGGTCTCTTGAAATTTAGGTGACTTGAACTGTTGTATCAAACATGTTCATTATATTATAACCTCGGTTGTTGAGGGATGAACAAGTAATTCTTTCACTTTCTTCATAAGAAGAAAATTCAAAGACCCTACATGGTCTTCTTTTAATTTGATTCTCTTGTAAAAAAAAAATCAATAAAGTGACAAGTCAGAGGAAGACTACATATTTGATGCTGGTTTTAATTCAGAATAGTGTACAGATTTACTCTCGTTCATGGATGTTAATATAATTTTTTTCATTCAAAGCAAGGTTCTTATGCGATTATTGAGATATTAATTTCAAGTTTTCAACCTTTGTACATTCCACAGTCATACCCTGTTACAAAATGATGTAGATTGGTTGTGACCATAGACCTTTACTATCTTCATTGCAGACAACAACTTGAAGAATTCAAGGCCAGTGTTTTGAATGCTACTCTGACACAGAATAACACTCAACCTGGACAGAAAATAAGATACTCCCTCAACCGAGATGCCTTTGCTAACGTTACATCAGAAATCTTCAGTTTTCTTCCCAAGGTAAACATGTGTCCTATTTTCTACCCGCTAAGTACAGGCAAAATACTTGCTGACGACCATTTGATACTCATGCAGCTTATCAACTCCTATTATTATTTCTCTACCGTACTTCTTTTCATACTCACTTTGTGATGCAAAAGAAAACAGTTTTGGGAAAAATAATATAGCAGATTTGAATGTGTTGGTGATATCAGTGCTTGTTGGCTGACCTTAGACTTTGGAAGGTGCGCAGTATATGTGATCTCTTTCTGTGATTGCTTGTGGCAAGGGCGAGGCTCTTTCTGTTTGGTTGGGACTTGTTTCTTCCATTGAAGTTGAAACCATTTTTATTCACATTTTGACAATTTTTCATTTCCTCCCTAGTCATGCATTGAATGATGAGAGTAGTATCTGATTATTTGTGTCAACGTTTTGTTTTTGTCATGAGTGGGCTGAAATTGGGCATTATTTATTGTGGCACTTCTGTGATTATGATTAATCCCTTTGCTTTAATTACCATGCAATATTATTCTCAATGCACAGGAGGGAATATTTCTCAGATATGTACATATTGATTATAAAATAATTTGACTTTTTCGCTTATAAAATACCGTCAAAATAGGAGCATCAACAAAATATTTCCAATTTCAGGCTATGCATCTTGAACAATAAATAACGTATGGCAGACTTAATTTTTAAATTAGTCACTAATTTGTGTGGAATATTTATGAGAAACCACATCCTGGGACATGAATGAATAAACCTGCGTAAAAACTAAAATAATCACTAACAGTAATCATTAACATTGAGGAGAAGGTGACACTGACACCAAACCAAGTTAGTTCACCCAACTAGAAAAACAAGATAAACCTGCCAATGAAAGCCAGAGAAAATTCACCAAAAGACAAGAGCAATGACACCCCAAAACCTATCTTCCAAGTGTGTGTGGCATGGTAAGAGATTAAATGTAATGATCATCAGGCTGCCTGTACATATCTTTTTTTCTTGGTCTGATTCGCAGGAATCTCTGTTTTCAAAGGTCAAGTTTCCAAAGTGTTCTGTGGTTGGTGCTAGTGGGATCTTGGTAAACAGTAAATGCAGTGAACAGATAGATAATGCAGACTTTGTCTTCAGGTAATGTTCAGAACTTGTCCTTTCAGTTCAAGGTCCCCTTTCCACTATACTGTCGTTATCAATATCAGAAGCTAGAATACATGTGTATGTGCTATATTTGTTCTCCAATCAAGTGATACTATTTCATAGCTTAATGATAGTACCCTAGAGCTTGCTATTGATATGTTGTAATGAAACGGCTCTTGTTAGTAAATATAATTTTCCTAAATGTATATCAGTTGAATTAATATTGTATCGCATTAATGCTTTTTAAACATAAACAAAATAAAGTGCCGTATAATCTTGTCTCTATGATCAAATGTAAAATATTAATGCACAGTTATAACGCTAGAAATCCTGAAAATGATTATGTTGAAGAATGTAAAAATACACCATCTTCCTTTCCTTTTAAATTCCTTGCATTTGGAATTCTCTTCCCGTAACATCAAACAGATTTCATTTTTAAATTCCTTTAAATCCAAGCTGAAAAACTTTCTTTCAACAGCTTAATTTTATTTATCCCATCATATTTCCTTATTATAATTTTATGTTTATTTTATCAGTACAAGTCTTGAATTTTATATTTTACTGTCCATAGGGACTGCCACGACAGAACCTTTGCTTTGTTCTTTTGCAGCTTCCCATATCATCATGTTCATTTGTATGCATGTATAGCCATGTACAATCTTAGCTTCTTCTTTGTCTTTTTTTTATCTTGTATCTTACTATGTTTCTTTTCTTCTTTTTGTGTTTTTGCTATTTTTTTATATGCGCAATGTATTTTGATGGACTTGAAAATAGTCAATAAATGATATGAAATATACAAATATACCAGGCTTTGAGTAAGTACTGCTGGAATTATTTGTCTGAGGTTGGACTGGCATTACTATTTTGCCAGTACAAGTGAGGATGAATAATTCCCTCTATACTTTCGAAATAAAGGTGAGGTATATTTGTTTTATATCCTGCTTTGCTGTTTGAACCAATCACTGTAGACGATTTAATTTATGTAGGATATAATGCCCTTTGAACCTACTTTTGAAAATATATCTCATCATAAAGATGATACAGGTGTAATCTTTCAGATTTTCCCATTCAATTCAGGGCCCTTTTTCAATATTCTTTTGGTATTAGCATTAGATGTTAAAATCTCTGAAATTTTATTTAAAGAATAGGATAATTGAAAAGTATACATATTTTTATCTGGCCCCTCCCTGGCGTTAAGGGGGGGGGGTATTTTAAGTCCCCTTTTTGAATTATTATTTCATTAAGTTTAAATGGGTTTCACAGAGCTGCCAAGTGGAACTGGTTCTCATTAATTATTACTGAAAATTTAGAAAGAATACTGGTGGTTTCATGCAAATAACTCATTTCTAAAGTTTCAGTTTATGTGTCCTATGGTATTTTTGTGAAAATAATGATTTTCTTACAAAAATACTTATTTTCAGCCTTTGAAATACTGAAATGTTCTTGATCAGGTTGGCATCTCTGGTTTTGTCCATCTTTGATGATACGAAATATGATTTATAATCACCCAATTGATTGCATATTTTGTTTTAATAGATGTAATCTGCCAGATCTGAAAGGATTCGAGACGGATGTTGGAGTGAAATCAAACCTTACTACAATAAACACAATATCAATCATTGCTAAAAGGTAAGTCAAATGTAGATGGCTTTCAGAGGTGGATTTTTAAAAGCATAACAGATAAAAATGCTCTTCAAGTGGCCATTATATGATTGTATATATATTTCCTATTTTATTTTGTATAGGTATAATTTCATGCAGACAATAAGTGACAGTAAGAAGTTCATCCGGACATTGCAAGATTTCCATGGTTACCTGTGGATGCCCTTATTTGGACTCAAATCAGGATTGTCATACAGTATGAGAGTAGCAAGACTCCTTCACCAGTCCAAAGACATTCCAAACCTGAAGCTCATTATTGGCAATCCGGATCATTTTTCTGCAGTCCAGGACTTTTGGAGGACCAGGTTTCTCAGTACAAGAATAAGCACAGGTTTGTCATCATATCTAGATAATCTATAATCTATTCAATTTTATTAAATTCAATATTTATTCAATGCCTATACAAGTACACAGAGTATAAACCGGAATAACGGGTATAAGGCAAAAAAATGCAGTAGTCGGAAAGACATTCGGAACAAACGGATAACAATACAAGGCTGAGATGTTATTGGATATTGAAAAATTACAATATTGGACAACTTGAGGGGTATTCTGATAATTAAACCAAGGTATAACCCTAGTCTAAACTACAATTTTAAACCATACCTCTATGTAATGCTGGCTTCAAAATACTTTTTCCATATTCATGGAAATTATTATGTACCAATTAGCTCATTAAAATTCGTTATATTTTTGTATTTGCATTTTCTACCCATTTCACAGCTCAAATAATTTTTTGCCAACTTTTTGTGGTGGGATAACAATGATGTTTGATGTGTGAATGAGTTGTCAACTGGCACTCCATAAAAGCATGATCTAAGTTTACCCAGGATTAACAAAACCATGGCTATCAGAATATCATCCCTTGTGTTCATTGTTGGGGGCGTAGTGGTGCAGTCTTCTACCTTTAAATCGGAGGATTGCAAGTTTGAATCTTACTTGGTGTTGTTAAAGGACACGTTTACCCCAACAAAAAGTTCACTTGAATAAAAAGAGAAAAATCCAACAAGGATAACACTGAAAATTTGATCTAAATCAGATGTAAAATAAAGAAAGTTATGACATTTAGAAGTTTCACTTAATTTCACAAAACAGTTTTAATACCTGCACCTTCTGGTTGGTATTGAGGTGACAGACGACATCATCAATCAACTCACTATTTTTTTTTTCATTATATGAAATATAATTTTCTCATTATTATGTGAAACAAAGTTTCATTCCTCCTTGAAAATGTGGAAATTACAATTGTTTCAACAGTTAATGATTCTGTCAAGTTGGTCATTATTTTTTCAAACCTCTAAAAATGGAAATATTGTGTAATTCAAACAATAAAAAACAAAAGAAATAGTGAGGGACATCATCGACTCTCGTTTGCATATAACAGAGTCGTGCATATAACTGTTATGCAAAAAATAAACGAAACTAACTAATGTTGTAACTTTCATATTTTACATCCGATTTTGATTTAAAAAATTCAGCTTTATGCTTGTTTGATTTTTTTCGTTAATCAACATTTTTTCTTGGGTGGACTTGACCTTTTAATACTTCAGGAAGAAATTCATACACATTGTGTTGTACTTGGCTAAGGTGAAGAAAATGAGTACATGATAGGCTTTAATTTATGAAAGCACAAAGTGTAACCTACATTTTGTACATTTGTTGAGCCAAAGCAAAGTCACTTATCCAAGGTGACATTATAGGAAGGATGTTATACGATATGTAGTGTATGAGATCAGCATATTATTCTTACCCATCACATGCAATATTTTTAAAGTATTCTGTTCTAGGGGAATTATCCCCATGACACATTTGGTAAGCATTTTCTTTAACTCAGTTTTTTCCAAAACTCCAAACAAAACCACCTATGTATCATCTATGAATGTTTTAGAAGTGTTTTGACATACAAATGCTTTATAAATGCTTTAAAAACCTCTCTTAAGTTTTGATACATTTTCCCAAAAGTGTTGATGATTACTTCAGTTAACTACTCCATTATATGAATGTATATGGATTATAAGTTATTAAGAAGATGTTTAGTGGATATATTTCAAAATTTTTCCTGAAAATGTATGCAGTCGTGACCCAGACTCCTGAAAAAAAAAGGAACAACTGCAGGATTTTCATTCCTGGTAGAAAGACCGTTTCTCAACCAGAGAGAATTCTCACTCAGGACAAAGTTTCTGTTTGTATGTTTTAAAACATGAAATCACAGCAAGTGCTCAGAATACCCTTTCAAAGAAATAATGAAAAAATAAATAGAAATGCAGAAAGGGGTGCTAAATATTCCCAAATTGTAAACTTCAAATTTTCACAAACAGTCAATATGTAAAAAAAAAAGTCTACATTTTTGTAAGATTTGTATTTTATACTCAAATGTATTTCTCATTATTTAACCTTTGCCAAAGCTTTAGACAGTTTTATCACATTAACCATGTGTGTATTAAATATGTAGTGAACATTATACAGTGAATTAAAGCAAGGTGCTCTCTGTTGCCTGTGTCGATCCTTGCACATGTTGTAAAGGTTCATGGATAGATTAATTGAATGTGTCCTGTGACCATACACAGGGACTTACGCCGTCTATCTTAAGCCCGTCTCACACTATGCGATTCATTTCGATCCGAATTTTAAAGAAATTGTGATAAAATTTAATATGGACATTCCAACTAATAAAATCTTACGGATCAGAGTTCAGAATAGTGGTAGGACTACTGAAATCGAAATTCAGTCCAGTTAGAGCCTCCCTGAATGAATAAAACCAAGTTTAATTCTAAATCGTTATGACGTCATCATCGGCAGCGTCTTGAAGCCGATTTGGACCCTGGACCACAGGGCTTGCCGCAAAGTAAAAATATGATTTTCGTATTTCTAACATCATGTCGAAATACCAGTAATTTTACTTCTTGGAGCTTTCATATTTAATGCAAAATGCGATTTCTTGAAAAATCGTATTGCATCTAATCGCACAGTGTGAGACGGGCTCTACCTAGAGTTGCGATTGATTCAATCTAAACTCAAACTGAGATTGATCTCAAACTGTGTAACGAAGATATAACAAGTAAGATTAAGCTCAATTTGATTTTGGTTTGAATATATATTGCAACTATTTCTAAGATGGGAACTCAGAACTTCTCCATTAAATGTGTGCTCATTTCTTTTGCAGGTTTATACGTCGTCACCCTGGCTCTCTCCCTCTGTGACGAGACCAACCTGTACGGATTTTGGCCATTCTCCAGGGATTTGAACCTCCGTCCTTTAAAGTACCATTACTACGATGACCTTGATGGACCCCTCGCTGTACATAGCTTCACTGAGGAGTTCAGCACAATGCTCAAGATGCACAAAGATGGCCTCTTAAGAATGCACTTTGACAAGTGCTCTTGAAGCGATTAGGACGTTGCTTTGGTCGTGAAAAGGATGTCCATCACAGTAAGTCGTTGAGTGTTTGGCAGAAGGGAAGGAATTCAAACATCATCAAGTTTCCTTCTCTTTTTTATTGCCTAGCTCTTTTTTAAGGGCTATTCAGTACTTCATTTCAGATGTTGTAAAGGAAAACTCTATCTGTTACTATTGTCCACCATGGTGTAATTTGATTTTTTTTTGTGATTGAAGTTACTAATGTTTTGAAAAGCACACTCACCGTAGCATTGAGCACTTTCAGAAACGTACGTCAACATAGAGGACTGGTACGAGATGACTTCATTGTTTGGCCTGCCATATGCCTCGGGTCCTCACACACGTCGACTATCAGAATCGGGAACCTCGCCACATCCATTCTGCGGTTCTAAATCATAGTCGACGTGCACGTGAGTGACGTCATTTTAACCGCTCAAGCTCGGCATGAACATCAACCTTTCCCTTTTAAATCACAGTTTTCAGTGACTTTTCACAAAATTAATGTAAGTTGTATGATGCATTATGTTTATCATATTTGAAATTGCTTTCTGATCTCCAAAATATATATTGATATATATCCTAACTCGCGTAAAAAGGAATCAAAGCAAGTGAAAGGGCAAGTGTGCACAAGTTGCACCTTCGCATCACCCGACTGGGTCGCCAGGCGATGGTACGCCAGATCTTCCGGATCGGGCAGCGTGTCATGACCCGCTGGTTATCACGCTGTTTCACGTGGACGTACGTACACGTACAAGTCGAGTGGAATCTAACATATTCGCATCTGTAGTGAACAAGGGCAGACGACGACGTTGACTCGAACGATCAGACGACTGCGACGTTGTTCTCATTCACTGCTCTTAAGACTCTATTATTGATCCATGACCATTTCAAATATATGCACAAAATTATTTCTTGTAACTTTCTACCTATTTTTCCAATCCACGGTTGTACTATTTAACATGATCTATCCTAATTTTGATTTAGTACTTGTAATTTTGAACAGAAAATCCAGAAAATTAGAAAAGTCACTTTTGAGATGTCCAGATAAAGTGGATTTTGACATGTCTTGTGAGATTGTTCAAACATAATAAATTCAAATTCCTTGAGTTACATGTACATGTATCTTGTACTGGTGATTATGATCCTAAGAATGACTTTGCATCCAGTTGTGAACATCAACATTGCACAATTTGCGCCAACGTATAGCAGTGTCCGCTGCTATCTGAGTTGAATCAAAAGAAAATGTAAGTTGAATATCATCAGCATTAATATGGTAGTCTGTTATGTGATGGAATATAACTTGACGCGATCCAGTCAAATAAATTGAAAAAAAAATGTCATGTGGTACACTATAGGTCAGAGATAAAGCAACTCATTTATGCATACAATCTGTGAATGGGAAGAAGATAGGATTCAAACTACTTGAATAAATTTTCAATTAGTCGATATGAGCTTTCAGTGGTTTGAGAGTTATGTGTACTTGTCAAAAGCACTCTACTACTGACCCTGCATGCTTTACACACTTAAATGTATGACTGCTACATCCTTATTTTGCATTTAGACCCTCCTGTGCTGAAGGATTTTTACACATATGTCAAAACACAAATGCGTTTTATCATTTCATACTTACTATTATTTGTAATGAATTAATCATTTCATCTTTTTATACCTCAACATATGCTTGAAAGCAATTATTGTTTTCTTAGATTGTTCTTTGGGCCTGATGTTGCCATCATAAAATGATGAAAAGTGGCCCATGACTGCCACATAATAAACCATAATTAAATAATGTGACAATAGTAATTAGATGGAATGAACAGTCAACCCAAACCAAATATAGTCAGGATATAGCCAGGGTCCGAAGCCACTTGCTCCTGGGACTGAAACAGGGTTTCCCCCTTCAGAGCCAGTACGGATGCAAGCTAGGTTTGTCATCCCCATAGGGAGCCTGGTCAGCTAGGAGCCAAGCTAGACAAGCTAGTAACCTTGACTTCTAACCTCCCCTCTTCATCAAATGCTTCTTCCCATTTTTCTCATTCTCTTTGTAAATCAGTGAAATCTGTGTCAAGTATATATTTTTTTGTGTTCTCACATTGAAATTTTGTTAAATTTCAGGCCAAAATGCCAATGTTTTTAGGTGCATGGCCACTTTTTTTTTTTTTTTTTTTTTTTTTTGGGGGGGGCCGGGGTACATACATTTAGTACTGCACAAATGGGTCAAATTAACATTTAAATTCATTTCATTTAATGGTTTATTCAACAGACATGTATCGCAGTAAAAAACTGCATTACACATGCTTTACAGGGTATCAATTGCAACAGACATGGTAAAAAATACAGAGAAATTATTCACATACATGAAAAATTTGCACAGTAAAGTATTGATAAAAATGAATAAATAACAGAAGAATACATATGAATTAATAAAATTGTTCATAATAAAACACAATATAAAGTTAATGGCTATTTTCAGTAAATGAATTCACAATTGCTAAGCATGTAGATTAAAGGTTTAAGAATTTTCAAATTACTTCTGTTAAGATTTGGAATATTTATTAAGCACATGTACAAGATTAGGGAGGGCACTGTTTCTAAATCTGTTTGTCTTACATTTGAATTCATTATATTTGTTGGCATTTCAAAGAAAATCATTATTTCTTTAAGGGGTAGCCAAGACCGACATACATTTTTTTTTCAAAAGAAAGCAAAATCCTGAGTAAGTTTGTCTCTTTGGGATATAGAGTTGGTAATCCTAGCTCTACCAATGCATCTGTAATTTGATCCAAGAATTATTCCACAAGCTCTTTTTTGTATAGATTCCAAATCATTGGCAGCAAAGGTTTCCAAAAGCAATAAAATAGGCATTGAGGCCAGTCAACAGAGCATCCAAATTCTTCACCTTGGCAGCCTTTGATTATTCAAAGAGTAAATAAATAAAGAGTATATTGTTTGATATTTCAATGATACAAACTTGATGCCGCTGATTTACTGAATAGCGTAATGCCAAGGACGTTCCACTTTTTTGCTTTATCAAATGTAAAGGTTCCACTTTATACTAGTGTAATAAAATAAAATAAATAAAGCACTTAACTCAATCTGGCATCCAAATCATATATGAACTCAGCCTCACTTCATGCGTTGCAAAACAACTCCAAATTACTGTCAAGTCGATATTTATTACCAATGCCTTGTCAGTGTGCTTTTTGTGTACTATCATATATAATGATAATGATACAGTGTATCAACATTCTGCTTTTGTATTGTGGTGATGAGGGAGGGGTATATTGCAATATCTATTCTTAATTCCTTTTGCCTATGTAACATACACATGTCAGTTTGCACTATTTTCTAACACCTTGACATTGCAGTATCTTCTCAAGGCAATTCTCCCTGCCGTATGAATCTTTGGTGAATTACATTAAATAAGGAAAAGGAACGAACTCTCATTAGCCTTCATTCTGGTTTGTTGTCATATTGCATGAAGTAGTGGTGATTTTGCTATTTATATTTTTACTGTGGCCACACGAAAAATAGAAAGGGGGTGGGGTATAGAAATAAAGAAGAAATAATGAACGATATTTGAAAGAGAGGGCTAGGTTGTAGAATGATTTCATACCCCTATTTTTCATTGAAAAAAAAAAAGATATCACCATTATATAGGTTGTTTGCCCCATATCAAAATATTCTGGTGATGCCCCCAATTGTTACCTTAACCTCAAAGGATCCCTTTAATGAAAGGGGTATCATAACAAAATTCTAAAAAGTCAAATTCAAATACGAGCTTATGTGCCTCCCAGCACATCCCAAATAAAATCTCATCACATGACTGTTTGACGCCATGATGATAATTGTAACTTCACTTAATATATTCAATAAAGTTTACATATTTTGAAAGCCCAATCAATCGATGTATTTGTGCTATGCAAGATCATATATTTGGAAGGGAGGATTATTCGGCATTACCAATAGGTGCCTAACATGAATGTTACTTGTTGGTTGCATGGACTTGTTCTTTGTCAGACATTGTATTTGTAATGTAATATTTCTTTTCCATATATACCTCTAGAGAACCTTGTGTAAGATAGGAAAGAGGTTACGTGCTTGATGGAAAATATTTTTTTCCCATAAACTATTGAAGGAAAGTGAACAAACTTGGCGATGATCGTACTTCATGTACATATTAACTTGGGTGTGTATGTTTTCCTACAATCCTTCAAGTCACTATTTATCATCAATAATAGTTTGCTCAAATCAAGGGGTAAACCATTTTCCAGTTCTTGCTTCTTATGAAAGCTGTAAATGATTAAAAAAAAAATATGCTGTGCAATGTGACATTTATTGGACACTTTAAAAAAAATGCTGATCTGCCATGAATTTTATTGTTAGATACATTCAAGTGAGTAACTTGTTTTTAACATTTAATACATTTTTTGTTTGCAACATTTTATGATATTTTTTTCCAGCCCTTGAAATCTTTAATTTGCTTTACTGATACCAGCTAATCAGGTATAACAATAGCAACAGCAAAATTTCCTTGCGTTCATGTTTTAATGTGTTATTTACAATGTATCATTGTAATCTGCAACTCCTGTAAATAGCTTAGCTTGTGGTAATGTTTAAATGCTCTCGAATTGTTGCAATATTAGAATAGCAGTTATACTCATTCCATCTCGAATAAGTAATTTCAGTGTACTAGGACTCATATTTTTAATATTTATTTTGAATAAATGAAATGTCATATTTGCCATTTGATAATATGCATTGCAATATTTGCAATCAGTACTAATACATCTAATTTTAGGGGAAAAGTGAACTAATTATATTTTTCAGTGTACTTCTTGATTCTAATTACAAGTCATTCATATTTTTGACTGAAAATAATTTTAAATATCAGTTGATTTAATAATTCATTTAATGAAGAATGGTAAGTCTAGATTTAGATTTTGATTTTCCTGTGACAAAATTTATTGATTTGGTAAAAAATGAAGTTTATTACCTCGATTTGAGTTCATATTATTAATATGATTTAAAAAAAAAACTGAAATTTTAAAGTACAGTACATGAATATGTAATATCCATTTTCTATCACAATGATATATTCTTGTTAAAGATACTTTTTGTATGGTTGTGTTATGTTTTGACTTGAAATACACACATGTTTGTATGCAAATTTATTACATCCCGTCCACTGCTACTTAGTGTCATAATCTATCAGCATTTTTGATTTATTATATTTTTCAATATAATAAATGAATTATGTTTGCTCTATTTGTACTAATATTTGACATATTATGTCTAAATTTATGAAAAATTTAGATTTTAGTTTGACGATAGTTATGCAGTGTAGGTTATTGATAGTACAAAAATAAGTTGTTTGATATTTTGTGTGAAATAAAAAATCTATATTATCATTCAGATGACTTCTATGATGGCAGAGATGTAAAGGCATGTTCAAGTAAAATTTAACATTTTGGTGCCTTAAATCACCCATGATCATAATGTTTTAGATTTGAAAAATTAGTCAGCATATGTCATTATTTGATGGCTACTTCAACAACTTGGCCAAGTCTGATTTTTCACTTTTATGTGATTGGTAATGTTTACAATGAAATAACATCTCTCTGCCAAAAACAACATTCAATTAACTTGTACTTTAAATCTAGAATGGACTTTGGAGCCATATCATTAAAGATGTAACATATATATATATATATATATATATATATAAATTTTTTTTTTTTTTTTTTTTCAATTTGAACATTATTTTCCACCGGTTGATAACCATAATAAATGTCTTTATATTACCCATAAATCTTGATAGAAATAGTAATAAATCTTTATAGAAATTCATTGAAACAGAATAAGAATTGGAGTCAATTGAATAAGTAGTTGAGTCATTTTGCAATTAGTGGGGTAATTAAACAATTTGAAGAAATCGAAAATATGGATAAGTGATTTCTGAAGCAAATGATAGGGGGAATTGACCTCTTTGAGTGTAATATTTTATCGTGATTAAGTACGATTATGTCTTTTTTGTAAAAAAATAAAATAAATGGGTTGACAATAAAATAAAAGAAATAAAGGAGGTTATCTCTGTCAGATATTCATGGAATTCAATGAAAACAAAGATGTTAATATAGAGATACATAAAAAAAATTGTAAGTATTATGGAGGTTTTCGCAAGTACCTTGTATTTTGAAGGAATAAAGCTAATTTGGTCATACCTCATCAGTTTTGTTTGCCCCAAAGACTTGATTCAATTTTATTGCATATTCGCTTTATTAAAAATTTCCTGATTTTCTTTTTCATATTGACTATAAAAAGGTCCAATTTCAAGAGGAATAAAAAGGAATGATTATTGGAATCTTCATTCGTAGCATGGGTTATGATAAAACTTACAATTCACTTTACAATTTTGCATATCGAATCATATATTGATAACATTTTGTAATGATTATATAGTTTACATGTAGCAATAGAATGGAGTTCTTCTTTGTTTGGGGTTTGTCATTGCTAAAGAGACATAAAATGTGAGTTACATTTGCAAAGATCCCCCATTATTCATCCAAACTCCTTGATTAATGATTTTGTCATCTGAAATATTTCTGTCCAAAGAAATGTTTTTCAATCATTGATACCAATTACCTTAACCTTGTGCTTGGTATTATCCCTCAGTGGTGACATTTTGGAGAACCACCGGGAATGTATCCCAATTTGATTCTGTTTATATATTAAGTCCTATAATATGTTTTTCTGTATGTCCCATTTGGTGCGATTCGCAAAATAAATAATGCCACCATAATATTGTGAATTCCTATACCATTTGAGTCAGAAAAACGTGACACCTCACAAACACCCAAGTTAAAGAAAAAATATATCATGAACGTATAATTATTAACTATGGCTGGAAAGAGTATCTTCTCCCAAATGATTTGATACAATATCTATGTGGTATGTCTTTACGCTTGGATAATTAGTAGGTATTGCAGTGATGTAAATTTTGACTAGCGCCGTTCTTAGTAGGGTCCATGTCCAAAGTAAGGCATGAGTGCAATGAATGAATCCAGATGCCAATGATGTCAAAATCCTACATGAGATAGTAAACATAATATTTGTTAATCCATTTTCAATGAACTAACTTGAGAATTGATACTAAAATGTGTTTATGAAACAAATCTAATGTAAAATTGCTGAATAGGTGTTTTGAAATTGATTTTAATGCAACCCTTGTACGATTATGACATCATTGACATTTGGATTCATTCATTACAGCCATGCCTTAATTTGGCTCAAGTCAAAATTTGCATCACTGCAAAGAATACTTCCTGGTCAGCGTTAACACATACTACATAAATATGGTATCAAATTATTTGGGAGAACATTCTCTTTCAGGCCATATAATAATTATGCGTCCATGACACATTTCTTACTTTAAATTGGGGATTTGTTAGGTGTCAAGTTTATTTTTTTACTCATTCGGTATACATGGTATAGCGACATTAAAGCAGTGTGGGGTCTGCTGTTGATAATGAAATAATTTGTTTTTAATTAATGATAATTAATGTATATCATAATTATAATAAGACAGTAAACACACCCGTTATTTTTGTAGAAATGTCGTTTAAAATTGTGATTAAAACGATGGTATTTTTGCGAGTCGTGCTTTGGTCAAGATTCTGGCATTAAAGGAAAAGGACAAGTCCACCCCAACAAAAAGTTAATTCGAATAAAAAGAGAAAAATCCAGCAAGCATAACACTGAAAATTTCATCAAAATCGGATGTAAAATAAGAGAGTTTTGACATTTTAAAGTTTCGCTTAATTTCACAAAACAGTTATATGCACATCCTGGTCGGTATGCAAATGAGGAGACTGATGACGTCATCCACTCACTATTTCTTTTGTATTTTATTATATGAAATATTCTAATTTTCTCATTGTCAAGTGAAACAATTAATTCCTCCCTGAACTTGTGGAATTAGCATTATTTAATACTATGATTCAGTCGAGTTGGTCCTTATTGTCAAATATGTAACAAATGAAATATTGTATAATTCAATAAAAACAAAAGAAATAAAGGACATCATCGACTGTCTCATTTGGATGTCACTGAATTGTGCATATCACTGTTGTGTGAAAAATAAGTTTAACTTTAAAATGTCACAACTTATTTTACATCCGATTTTGATGAAATTTTCAGAGTTATGCTTGTATTATTTTTCTCTTTTGGTTCAAATCAACTTTTTGTTGAGGTGGACTTGTCCTTTAAGGCAAAATTTACGAGTTTCATGAGAGATGGACACTTGCTCCTGCGACATTTGCTCCGGAGGGCAAATGGTTAGAGTTAGGATTATAATAAGAGTTTTTGGTTCAGAACAAAAAGGATCAGGGTTTATTTAGTTTTGGAGCTTAGCTTTTTTGTTTGGCTTAATGTACAGGTATTGAAACGGAGCAAATGTCATAAAACCATACAAACATCCTCCCAATTTTAAAAAAAGTTTTATAATTTTCATATTCCAAATAACTTGTTCATTGAGCGAGGCAAGCTAGGTGGCGACTGCTCACTTTGCTCGCCAGACTCGATGTTGATTTGGGGACCTAGCCAAGCCAGCTAGAGGCTTAATATTGGTTGATTATAAGAAAAAAATCAAAAAATTGAAGCAAGATATGAATTAATTGTCTGGTCGACACGTACAATTCATGTAATGTTAATGGCTTATAGTTATGGTAATGTTTTTGGTTATTCATTCATTGCCCTTCGACAAATCACAAAAAAATGGATAAATAAACAAAAACATTGTAAGTTTATATTTTTAAGAAGTGTGACATGAATGGTACATTGTAAACGATTGCATAACAAATACATCAAGAAGGAGAGATTATGCTATTTATTATTTTTCTATTTTATGTGTTCATGTCTTCTTTGTAAAAGGGCTGGTAGTCCCATGCCCGGGGGGGGGGGGGGCACTCAGTATATAATGCGTAGTGGGTATGTGCCGCGGAGGGGACCCCCATTTTTACACTCAAATTTCCGTTCCAAGGCATAGCATTTTTGTCTTATTGAGAAAAAGAACAAAGAAAGCCGCTCCAAAGCATAGCATTTTCTTCTTATCGAGAAAAAAGAAAGAAATCCGCTCCAAAGCTTCGCATATTTTACGTTACGACGTTCCAGCCGTATTGATCTGCTACAATGAGCCGCAATTTTGGTGAAAAGCGGCCGCAGAGCGCTGTCCGACCATCGCATCTGCGCTAGCGCAACCGGCGCCCGTGCCGCCGGGCTAGCTGCATGCACGTATGCCCGTTCCATAGGTATGAATACGCAATCACAGTACGCAGGCGACCCGTTCCAAGGACCCCTGTTTTCACAAACATTTGTCGTTCCGAAGCCCGTTCCGAGGACTCTCCTTTTTACAATAAGCCCGCGCCAAGGCCCCCGTTTTTTGTCTCGCCCGCGGCACATACCCACTACTTTTTTGGTCGAGTGCCCCCCGGGGTCCCATGCATGCCAGTGGTCTGCTTTACAAGGGAGCCTTGTTGAACAAAATAATCCACATATTGGAGTATAATCATAGCATACACAACTAACATATATTACAGAGAAGAAACAAGTGGAACGCCTCTGGCAGTCTCGCCTGCGTTACGCGATTTGATATTATACCTGCAGTGCTGACTTTGAAAAAGACTATTAAATAATTATTCATAAAAGAAAACACTTATGTGGTAATAAAATAATAATAATAATAATAAACATCATTTATATAGCGCTTATCACAAAGAATGTCTCTAAGCGCTTAAGGAAAATACATAGGAAGACAAGAAATTTCAGCTAAAATCAAATTATACATGTTAACAGTTGAAAGTAGACAGTTGAAGCCGCATATGCTAAGGATGATCTATTTAACGAAAAGATGAGTTTTTAACATAGATTTGAATTTGTCAGTTGAGTCTGCTTGTTTTATGCTCTGAGGAAGGTTGTTCCAAAGTTGAGGGGATGCTGAACAAAAAGATCGGGAACCATAAGACTGGGTGTTGATGGCAGGAACTTTTAAGAGTGATTTTTTGCATGAGCGCAAGTTGCGGGAGGGTGAGTATTCTGATATTAATTGTTGAAGGTAAACTGGAGCTGATTTTATCAAACATTGGAAAGTAAGCAAGAGGATCTTAAAATCAATTCGTTCACGAACCCTTAGCATATGAAGCTCCCTTAGCAGTGGAGTGACAGACTCACGTGAACGACATTTAGCAATAAGCCTAGCTGCTGAATTTTGTATTCTCTGCAGTTTGTTAATCTGTGTATCAGGTAGACCATACAGAAGACTGTTGCAAAAGTCAATGCGAGACATGACCAGTGCCTGAACAAGCCTCTGGGTGGTCTCTTTTGTAAGAAATTGACGGATGCTGCCGATTTTATGCAATGCAAACGAGGCAGATCTGCATACGTTGTTCACATGGGTCTTTAGAGACATATTATTATCAAACATGACCCCTAGGTTTCTAGCAGCCGCAGAGCATTCTATATTAGTACCATCAAAAGAAATATCGCCAATCGGACTACAAGTCCTATGCCTACTCACAAAGTGTAAACATTCTGTTTTACGTTCATTTAACTTTAATCCATTCTGTATGGACCAATTCTTAATGTCTGTAAAACATGCACTGAGTCTTTGTAGCGCCACAGCGTGGTCCTCCTTCTTCAACACTAGGTAAATTTGAGTGTCATCTGCATAAGTCATACATGATATTCCATGGTGTTTGATGACATCATCTAAAGGAGATGAGAAGAGTGTAAATGCTATCGGACCGATGACGGACCCTTGAGGTACTCCGAAGTTAGAGAAGCTGACAATCGATTCAGAGCCATTAACAAAAACAGACTGGGTTCTATTAGCGAGGTAAGAACGAAACCATTCCAGAGCTGAGTTGTCAAGTCCAAATCTTTCATGTAAACGACTTAGAAGGGCATCATGACTCACCGTGTCAAAGGCTGCAGAATAGTCCAACAACAACAGAATCGCTTCATCGCCTTTATCGAGGGAAAGAAGGATATCGTTCGAAACTCTAAGCAAGGCAGTTTCACAACTATGATGCGGTCGGTATCCTGACTGCTTCTCAGAATATAGATTATGCTCAGACAAATACTCCTGGAGTTGTTTTAACACAAGTCTCTCTACAGTCTTTCCCAGGAACTGAAGATTGGAGACAGGTCTGTAGCTCTTTAGATCATCAGAACTCAGTTTTGTGGACTTCAAGAGTGGAGTTACATGAGCATGCTTGAGTGAATCAGGAAAATGACCATTGATGAGGGAAGCATTCACAATAGCTGTTATAACAGGAGTTAACTCATTAATGCAGTTCTTAAGTAGCCAAGTAGGTATTGGGTCGAGTCGAGTGGAAGTTGAACGAGATTCTTTGATAACTCTGTGAACTTGGCCCTGTGTTACAGGAGAAAAAGCATTAAACCGATGATGGGTGCTTCGAAAATTGACGTGGTCGAGATTGCTCGATGGTAGACTCTCAAGGGACCGTACAAGGACATCAATCTTCACGCTGAAGAAATTTGAAAAACGATCAGCAAGAGATCGATGTGGGTCATCATCTGATGGTAGGACTTTCCTTGCTGAGGTAGACGACAAACGATCAACTCTTTGAAAAAGCTGATGAGCATCACAGTCGTCAAGTTGTTCAGAGTAATACTCTGTTTTAGCCTCGGCAAGTTGGTTGCTATAGAGACGACATTCATCCTTCAGGATCTGGCGGTCGATTTCTGCTTTGGAGTGACGATATCTTCTCTCTAGTCGTCTAACCCTCTGCTTACTTTTCCGAAGATCGTCAGTGAACCAACGTGAGTGAGGCCTTGTAGTTACACATCTAGTAATCAGAGGAGCATGCTTATCAAGTAGAGCTTGTAGTACCATGTTATACTGAACAACCTGCTGTTCAAGGTCATAAGCAGGTGATCTGTAAAGTTCAGATTCTAGAATGTCCGCACGGAAAGCTTGGATGTCAATGTCTTTCAGTTTGCGAAAACTGATCTCAATTTTGATTGAATCCGGCTTCTTGACGTTAAGTTGGCAGCTGACAGATGAGTGGTCAGAAGGAAGAAAGTTTGATGATGACACATTAGAAATTACATCATCAGATGCTCTTGTAAGAATCAAGTCCAAAGTATGACCCTTCCGATGGGTAGGAAAGTCAATGTGCTGGATCAAGTTGGCAGATGAAATCAGGTCCAGAAACAAAATACTATGTCCATTTACCCAACATGACCTTTGACCATGATCATGTGACCTCAGAGATGTGCAAAACAACTCGATTACCCTTATATCTATGTTTCATGAACAACATGTGTAGATCCATAAACTTTTTAAGTTATGATGCCAATTCAACAAATACCCCAACACGGCCAAAGTTCATTGACCCTAAATGACCTTTGATTTTGGTCTTGTGACCTGAAAATCGCACAGGATGTTCCGGGATACATAATTGCTTTTATGTCTAAGTTTCATCAACTAGATTCATACAATTTCAAGGTTATGATGACGATTCCACAACTACCCCCAACATGGTCAAAGTTCGTTGACCCTAAGTGACCTTTGACCTTGGTCATGTGACCTGAAACTTAGCCAGGATCTTCAATGATACACTATCACCCTTATTTTCAAGTTTCATTAACTAGGTCCATACACTTTCGAAGTTATGACGACATTTAAAAAACTTAACCTTTAGTAGGCGGCAAGTAGTAAGAATTCCAAAAATTTTCTGTAGAATCTGAGTTTTTGTGCTTATCCCCCTATTTTTAGGGTGCTGAATACGAATCTGCTTGTTGCCAAATTTATAAATGCCGTCTTCGACCGTTGTCATGGCAACGGATTAATTTATCAAAAATTGTATGTATTCCCCTGTAAATGGTAGATAAACATGATATAAATTAGCCAATAGATTGATTTCAGGGTTCCAATTAAATACAAATGAAATTCAAAAATATTTAAGATCATCAAATTGGTTCCAATTGGCCCGTTGCCATGGTAACGGTTCATTTTTCCTCCAGAAAAGTAAAAATTTTGATTTAAAGTTGTAGAATCTGTTTTTTGTTTCATTTTCCCTGCGTTTAGGGTGTTAAACATAAGAGTGGTTTTTGCTAAATGTATAAATACACTCTCATTCCATTGCAATGGCAACCAAATAATACCTAATTTGGTAAAAAAAAGAAATAACATGGTAAAAAAAAGACAATGGCGAGAAATACAATAAAAGCGACCTACATGTAATCTACATGCGTTGGGTTTTTCCCACTCATTTATAATAAAAATTACATAAGCGTTATGCATGAGTTTATTTGAATGATAGAAATTGATGTTGCCTTGAGAATGCTTGAATTTAAAGATAAATATCATTATTGCAAATGGCCCGTTGCCATGGTAACATCTTATTTTTCTCAGAAAAGTACAAATTTTGATAAAAACATATAGAGTCACATTTTTTTCGTTCATTTCTGCTAAGTTTAGGTTGCTAAAAATAAATATGCTTGTTGGTAAATATGTAAGTACCATCTCAGACCATTGCCATGGCAACCAAATACCAACTTATTTGGTAAAAAATAACATGTTGAAAAAGGTAATGGTGGGATGTACAGTAAAAACGAACTAATCTACATGACCAAAACCAAAAACAAACCAAAATTACGTAATTATTCTGCATGAATTAATTAGAATGATAAAAATTGATGTTCCCTTGGGAACGCTTGATTTTATTAATAAATATCAATGTTGCAAATTGCCCGTTGTCATGGTAACGGCTCATTTTACACCAGAAAAGTTTTAATAAAAATATGTGGAGTCTGATTTTTCTTTTCCGCCAAAGTATACACGTAGGCATGGGCGGAAATCACAGGGGGGACGTGTCCCCCCTACTCAAAATAGTAGGGGGGACATAATATCAAATGTCCCCCCTACTATTTTTGGTCTTTAATGATGGTAAGAAATACATCATTCTAAATCGAAATAAAACATTTATTTTGGGACGAGATGACCTGACTTTGGCGATGATAACCTTTTTTTTGCTTGTCAAATTCCCCCGCCCCTTGACCCCATAGGCGGATCCAGGAAGCCGAAAGGCCCCCCCCCCCTTGGCGGAGCAAAAAAAGGGAAAGAAAGAAGGAAAAAAAGGAGGGAAAAGAGAGGAGAAACGGAAGAGAAGAACGACGAGTGCATAAGATAAGGTGAGGGGAAGACTTGGAAAATAAAAAGAATCTTTCGTGCCACTATAAAAAAAATTCGCTCGATCTTCGCGCTCGCATTGCCTGTTGGGTGATTTACATATCTTGTTCAATATGGAGTTGGAATATCAAGTTTGGAACTCCAATATACAAAACGTATTTCACCTCGGAAATCGAACTTTCACTATTTTGTATAATTTACAAATTGGTTTTTAAAAAGTGCTCTGTAAAAATGTCAGTTTTATGGTCTAAATGTTAACATTTGCTGCTCGCGCTGCGCGCTCCGCGAGCTCGCAAATTTTGATTGATCAGGTACCTATTATTTTCGTGTATTCCATAAAGTTTTCAAAATATCCCTTTTCAGGTCTGATTGTCAAGACGTATCAGCTAGTGCGCTGCACGCTCGCATTTTGATTGGCGAGTTATATAAATGTTTCAGTATTGATTATACAACAAACTACTTAAAATCCCCTTTTCATGACAGTTTATCAAAAAAAATTAGCTCGCGATTTGCGCTCGCATTAATGGTTAAAAATATATTAACTGATGCATCCTATTCATATAATCACAAAAGTGAAATGTTCAGTTTTTATGCCATGATATCATCAGATTTCGCGCCCTCATTATATAGGCATTAATAACTATGATATTAATTTAATAATTAAATTGTCCCTTTTGTTTCATCTCGCGCTTAGCAGGAGGAATAGGAAGATAGTCATCATTTTTATATGATGACATGTCGTAGGGATGTCCCGATCCTATGTCAAAACTCAAAGTAATAATATTTTTAAGTGCGATCCATATCCTCCTTACAATTTTTCTACAAAGTGCTTGAAATATAAAGCTGAAATTGACTCTTTTTTCAAATCGGAATATCAAAGTTTCATGATTTTCATGATTAAAGATGTATTTAGAATGCCTAGATTATAGGTATAAATATGAAACACGTTCGCGCATGTTTATCCAGATACTCAACTTGTTCTCTAATTTAAATCATTATCCAGTTTCAGATTACAATATCAAAATTTTTCTGCTCACGCTTTGTGCTCGCATTTTTAATGTAGGAAGACCCCATATCACTCATCCTTTTCATGATTTACAAAACATGAACAGAGTGGCCCGTTTTTAGGTCTAACTCTCGAATTTTGTTCTGCTCGCGCTTCGCGCTCGCATCAATCGTTTAATTATATAGCTATCCTGTTCACGATTATAAAACAGTGATTAAAAATTTCCATTCTTTCTTTAGAAAGTTAAAAAAATTTCAGCTCGCGCTTGCATTTTTTTATTGTTGAAATATGTAACGCCTTCATGGCTAAGTGCAAGCAGTACTTAACAGGTACATTTTCAACAGGTACCAGTTCAAAACGTACATAAAAATTTTCTGCTCGCGCTTTGCGCTCGCATTATTAATACTCATCCTTTTCAGGATTTACAAAAGATGAAACGAGAGTCTCGTTCAGTAAATATTATGGGACTAAATCTCGAAATTTTCCGCTCGCGCTCCGCGCTCGCATTAATTGTTTACTTATATACCTATTCTGCTTGAGTTACAAAAAGTGCTTAAAATTTCCATTCTTTAGGTGAAAATGTCAAAAAAAATCAGCTCGCGCTTCGCGCTCGCATTATTTGATTGTTAAATGCTACTTTAACAGGTATCTTTTCCATCAGTTCAATTATGCTCGCGCTTTGCGTTCGTGGTAATTATTAAGTTTGATACACATCTTTTTTAGGATAACAAACAATGCCCAGAAACAGTTCAAATTTTAGGGGAAAATACATAAAATTTCCAAAAAAAATTAGCTCGCGCTTTGCGCTCGCATCATATAAATAAGGATTATGATATTATATATCAATTAAGAATAAAGCTAAGAAATGACTAATGAGGACTACCCCTTCAAAGAAACAAACAAAAAACATCTTCGAGCTGCCGATCGGGGAAAATAATTATGGCTGAAACAAATTTCCGCCCCCCCCCCCTATTGGCGAAGGCTGGATCCGCCCCTGTGTCCCCCCTACCTTTTGGGAGAGATTTCCGCCCCTGCACGTAGGTTGCTAAACATTGATATTCTTGTTGCTGCTGCTTTGGTAGTGGTTAAATAATTTAATTTTATATGATAAATATCAATGTTGCAAATGGCCTGATGCTGTGGTAAACATCACTCATCGCAAAGTTCCCTTCTGCAGACTTTCAACCTGAAGAAAGTAAACTGAGCAGTTTGCCATAAATCTGGATACATATCTTCAGAACCTCCCTGCACTCCCTACTCATTACGACACATTTTTAGAGCTGCTGAAGAAATCATCAAGGAAGAATATTCCACAAGAATGCCGTACAAGCTATACTCAGGGCCGGCAGAAACACCATGCAGATTCGGATCCTTGGGAAAGACTCTACAAAGTCCCAATCTAGGTCCCAAGTTACCATCGGCCAAGTGGCCAACCAGCTTCTAGTGAACAGCCAAGGTAACCCTCATAATCACCTGCGAAGATCCAACCTAAAAGTGTGCGGACAGCCTGCCAAGAGTCATCTGAGTTTACAAGACCTTTCAGCATGAACGACTTGTGCATTGCTATCAAAGCAATGAAGATCAGCTGCGACAAAACAAGAGCAGATGATCTCTACCTACTGTGTGGTATTGCCCATTCACACATTAGAAGATAGGTGCCAGCAAAGGTGGAAAAAACAAGCAAGACGACCACCCTCTTCATCCACCCTTTAACTATGAACCTGCCAAAAAGAGATTCAAAACAAGTTGTAGCTTCCTTCACTTGACTGAATCCCTTGATGGCTCTGCTCGCAATCAAAGGGTCATCCAATGGTCCAACCATCTACAGTCTGTGATGCACAAGCTCTCCTATGGACCTAGCGAATCACTTCCTAGGTTCAAGTGAGGAATGTGGAGTGTAAAGATCTTTTTTTGACCATTTGTGCTCTAATAAATTTTATTTAAAAAATAGCCAGTATGCCAATATTTCTAAGGGTTTGTGAAATTAGGGAGAATTCAGCTAGAGACCATTTTGAGAATATTTTGGGCCATTTGGCCTAGTAATCTGACAGAAATATTGATTTAGGGGTAAAGTTTTCAAGAGATTGACATGTGACATTTATTTTTTGAATTGAATTACCCCAACTTCAAACTCCAAGGTGGCTGCCAATTTAAGGGTCACAAATGTCTATATTTTAAAGCTAAACGTTAATGGAATAAAATAAATTTGCCAATCACATTCATGTATAATGTGTTTCTGGACAATTAATTGTATGAAGAAAAATTGACCATGAAATTCGTATAAAAGCTTTGAAATGGCTGCCGGAAACCATTTTAGAAAGAAATTTTGGGTGGATTTTGCTATAAAGCTGATAAAAATATTATAAAGAATGAGTTTTATAGGGAAAAGGAAATCAAAATCTTAAGTCTATTTGATGAGTTGAAGTGATCTTGACCTCCTTAACAGAGATTGACTTTGATATAATTAAAATATCCAGAGTGGCTGCTGGTGGCCAGTTTGAAAAAAAAAGGAATTTGGGTTGATTTGTGCTAGAAATGAGCTTTTTAAAATAGCAACATGGGGATTTTTGAGGTTAGGAAATTAAAATCTTAAGTCCACACAGTTAACTGACCTAAACTTGACCACCTAATCAGAGAATACCGCCATGAAAAAATCAAACTGACAGCTGCCTGTCAGTTTGAAAAATTACAACTTTAGGGGGTGATTCCATTTTGATAGAGAGTTGTTCAAAATATTTATTTGGGGGTTTTAGAGTCAAGAACTCAAAATCTGAACTACCTTTGACATACTGACCTTGCCTTTAAAACGAATCGCGGTCGGTAGCCATTAAGAAAAAAAGGGTCATGGGTTGCAATATGGCGTTCCCCAGGGTTTTGTACTGGGACCTTTAATTTTTACTTCGTATTTATAACCACTTGGGGACACTTTGAACTGGTGTTCAGCCGCCTAGATAATAGTCACTACAGCACATTCAGAATCGAGCAGTCGGTACCATTTCAACGGCCAGAAAGTATGATCATGTGTTTCCTTTGTTCAAAGAGATTCACTTGCTACTGGTCAAAAACAGAATTATAGAAAAAATTGCTTTGTTTACTTGTCCATTGATAATCTGACACCACAATACATTTCATGCTGGGTTTTTGTTTACAGACCCTTTTCTATCCCCCAACTTAGGTCAACAGTGCATAAGTTTCACTGGTCCCAATATTCAAAATCCGTTCATGTCCTTCTGTACAATTGTTTTTTTAAAGCTTACAAACCTATGAATTTTATTTGTAACACCCACTTTATGTATTGAAAGCACTTGGAAAGTAGAATTATTCATTTTTATAATAATAAATAAAATAATATAGGATTTGTATAGTGCTCCTATATTACCCCGGCTAAGCTAGACTACCGCATCCGGTGCTCACAGCTTTTTAAGGACTTACATCCTGCAGGTACCCATTTACCCCACCTGGCTTGAGTGCAGCACAATATGGATAAATTTCTTACTGAAGGAAAACACACCCTGGCTGGGAATCGAACCAATATCCCTCAGATTGAAAGAAAGAGTCTTAACCACTAGACCACGACGCCCCCCACAATTATATTGGAAAGTGCTTTGAGCATGTTTACATGAAGAAGTGCTATAAATGTTAAAATGTATGTATTTATTTTAATAAAAAGCTGTTCAAGATAATTTAACTCCAAAGTTTATTTGGCAAATTGACATAATCATGGCCACCTATTAGATATAACTGACCTTTTGAGGAAACAAAGGTAAAATTCTTCCATTTTTAATGTAGACTCAATGTGGGACTTTCATAAAAAACCCATTCATTTAATAAAAGATAGCATAGCAGAGCGAGACTATATATAGGCGCCGCTTTTCCGGCGGTGTCAACATAAAATCTTAACCTAAGGTTAAGTTTTTGAAATGACATCATAACTTAAAAAGTATATGAACCTAGTTCATGAAACTTGGACATAAGGTTAATCAAGTATTACTGAACATCCTGCTTGAGTTTCAGGTCACATGACTAAGGTCAAAGGTCATTTAGGGTCAATGAACTTAGACCATGTTGGGAGAATTATTTTCAAAATCTTAACCGAAGGTTAAGTTTTTGAAATGACATCATAACTTAGAAAGTATATATGGACCTAGTTCATGAAACTTGAGCATAAGGTTAATCAAGTATTAGTAAACATCCTGCTCGAGTTTCAGGTCGCATGACCAAGGTCAAAGGTCCAAACATCCTTCTTGAGAAAAAACGTACTGCCGTATTTTGGTTGCAAAAACGTACTAAATACGGCTAAAACGTACTGGTTGGCAGGTCTGAAAATGGCCCGAGAGAGTATTTTTACATTAACAAGCATATGTACAGTTGAGGAAAGAAGTTTACATACACCCAGGAATTTTTTAAAAAGTTGACAATTGCCAAACATCATTAAACTTACTGTATCTTATAAAATATATTTTGCTATCATGACAAATTTGATATCAAACAAATGAGTATGTTATGCCCCTTCATCACATTGCTTTGTCATCTGGAGCTGAAATATTTAGGTGTCATTTTTCAAAAAAAATTCTTCATATTTTAGACGATTTAAAAATGAAAACTTGACAAAAACATTTCATATTTGTGCTAGTTACTTGTCAACACAAACATTTCAGATCACACTTTTTGTTCAGTGGTGGCATATCATGATAGAAAAAGTAATATAAATCATAGATTTCACATTTATATATTTCTATGAAACGATGTTTGAAAATATAAATAAACGATAGAATAAATTTTATACGAATATTACGATTTTTCTTTTTAAAAAATTTCACCTGAAATTTACTTTAATCCCATCGGCATCCTTATCATGTGAAAGAGCTTAATATGCTCTTTCATTTGACACCAAATTCGTCATGGTAGTATTCATATTTCTGAAGATATAGTAAATTTTAGGATGTTTGGCAAACGAACAAATTTCACTGAATTCCATCGGTGTATGTAAACTTTCGGCCTCAACTGTATGTTGAGCGCCCTAAAATTAGGGGAAATGAAAGGAAAATTTGAAGTTTTTTCAACTTTGTAATTTTCTGAGAAAAATAAGATGTTACTATGGCAATGGGAGGTTTGCAACATTCATATTTATATTTATATCAAATGCAAGTGTTACTAAGGCAACAGCAAATCTTTTCTTTCTAATGAACTCATGTAGACCACTTACTGTATTTTTTGTTCAATATTTAATGGTTCAAACCTTACGCATGTAGATTGTGATTTTCATGGTATTTTCCACCATTATCTCCCCCATGTTATTTGGTTGCCATGGCAATGGCCTAAGATTGTATTTATACATTTAGCAACAAGCACATATAGATCTAGCATCATATAATTAGGGGAAATGAAAGAAAATTCAGATTCTACAATATATTTTATCAAATGTATACTTTTCTGAGAAAAAATAAGCTGTTACCATGGCAACGGCCAATTTGCAATATTGGTATTTATCTTTAAATTCAAGCATTGTCAAGGCAACATCAATTCCTAGCATTCCAATAAACTCATGCATAACACTTATGTAGTTTTTTTTTGTAAATGAGTGGGAAAAACCCAATGCATGTAGATTACATGTAGGTCGCTTTTATTGTATTTCTCGCCATTGTCTTTTTTTACCACGTTATTTCTGTTTTTACCAAATTAGGTATTATCTGGTTGCCATGGCAATGGAATGAGAGTGTATTTATACATTTAGCAAAAACCACTCCTATGTTTAACACACTAAACGCAGGGAAAATGAAACAAAAAACAGATTCTACAACTTTAAATTAAAATTTTTATTTTTTTTAAGGGGGAAAAATGAGCCGTTATTGGCTAATTTATATCATGTTTATCTACCATTTACAGGGAAATACAAGCTATTTTTGATAAATTAATCCGTTGCCATGGCAACGGTCGAAGACGGCATTTATAAATTTGGCAACAAGCAGATTCATGTTCAGCACCCTCAAAATAGGGGAAATAGCACAAAAAATCAGATTCTACAGAAAATTTTTGGTAACCTTAAATATTATGACGAGGAGCTGTGTACTACTTGGTTAAGATTTCGATATTGATTCCCCCAACATGGTCTAAGTTCATTGACCCTAAATTACCTTTGACCTTGGTCATGTGACCTGAAACTCAGGCAGGATGTTTAGTAATACTTGATTACCATTATGTCCAAGTTTCATAAACTAGGTCCATATACTCTCTAAGTTATGATGACATTTCAAAAACTTAACCTTTAAGATTTCAATGTTGACGACGCCACTGTCGCCGTCGGAAAAGCGGCGCCTATAGTCTCGCTCTGCTATGCAGGCGAGACAAAAATAGGGTCGATAGATAGAACATGAATATGAATGCAAATGATAGAACATGAATTAGAATGCAAAAACGCTAAGCTGATAGATTTTTATGCTCGAAAGTTCGAATCCCGGGGGGCGTTTTATGAAAGGACTTGTCGGACGTTTTATCCGACAGTTACCATAGTAAAAACTTTAAAAGTTTTTTTTTTACCACTCGCTTTTGTGTAGTATTAGTAGTATTTATTTTTGTTTTTAATTAATAATATTTTAAATACATGTTATCATCAATGTGTCATTATATATATAGGTCATATTATTTCTCATGTTACCTTGACTGGACATCTAGGAAGAACAGAGCCATTATATCAATGGCTCTGAATAGAGTGATCCATCCGTATATTTTTATGTGCACGTTTATATATTCATATTTAATCTAATATCTTGTGAAATGTATTTTATTGTGATTTTTATAAGGTAAATAAAACCAAACCAAACCAACGTAACAGTACCTCTCAGCCAATCAACATCAGAGAAAGATGTCAGATCTGACAACTTGTCGGATGAAAATGTTGATGAAACACACCCCTGGGGGGCGTTTCATGAAAGGACTTGTCGGACGTTTTATCCGACAAGTCCCATTTTATCCGACAGTTACCATAGTAACAGTACCTCTCAGCTAATCAACATCAGAGAAAGATGTCAGATCTGACAACTTGTCGGATGAAAATGTTGATGAAACACTCCCCAGGTCTCTCCTTTGAAATTGACTATATTTTTCCTCCTACATAATGCCCGAATGAAATGCCCAAATGTGAATTCAGCGGTTTATTATGTCGGGTGGTAAGTTGTTGCGATTGATCTAATGCCCGCTGTCATTAAATGATGAAAGTGTAAGATAAACAAAAAATATATATATATACAAAATATCATCTGCGGAGAGGGGAGGGATGGACTTTCAGCGCTCAACGGCGCAGATCTTGTACGGTTCTGGTTGCAAAGTTAGACCAAGTAATCCTCGCGTGTTGTGGGTTGGTTGATCAGGAGGAAGTTTGAATTCGAACTGCTGGAAGAGGTTGGTGAAGAGTAGAAATGTCTCCATCTTGCCGAGTTGACTACCAGGACAGTCACGGCGACCTATACAATTTAAGAGGAATATAAGAAAAGTATGAACCGGGAGAATGGAATAGAAGTAGTTTGTAAGATCGGTATGCCAGAGAAAGATAATCTGAAAATTGCTCATGCATTAAAAAAAAACTGAAGAATATACATGTAAGTAATATTTCATTTTTAACAATTGTCTTTGAGGTATAGTGCTTCTTATTCCTCACCTTACATTTACCTGGTAGTAGGGAATTTTCGCAATAGCAACGGGGACGGATCCAAGAACACAGTAAATGTATTGAAAAGGTCCGTCAAATGACGAAGAACGGTTGTGGGGTCTTTGTCGAAAATTGGTGAACCGGAACAGCAGTTTTGGAGCTGACAAAAAATTGCAAATAATTATGTCGTTTGTCCGACGAGTCCAGTACGGACTGCTTTGTCATGAAGGGCATTTGATTATACATTTTCTATGTTCTTGATTTCATCGTGCGTCATGGAAGCTCAAACTCTCTAATTTCACCTGACAACGAACCGTAAAAGCCTTATGCCCGTATTCTGAAGTCGGGTTTAACTTAAATTCAGGTTTAAAGTTGTGGTTTAAGTATGGATAGCCAATTGTTACATAGATCACTAACAGTAGAGATATCATATTTCAGCTCATTTGGCTCTCAAATCATTCATAATTGTCTAGAAAGTATATATAGATGATTGTCTTCACCATCGATGAATCAGGAAAGGGCACAGTAAACATAAGAAACATACAACTTAATAAAAATTTTGACACTTTTGGCTTCCCATAATTTTAGCACAGAGTTAGACCATGGTCTAAGTTAAACCTGACTTCAGAATACGGGCCTTAGTCATCATTCAACCAGGGTAGCCACTTAAAATATTTGCTGGTTTTCAAGCGGACCCGGCATAACGCCTCTCCATTTTCAAAAGTCAAGCGCCGGACAAAAAGGCCGAACGGCCCATTTACAAATTTTTAGTATGACTCGACCGGGGATCGAATCCAGTAGCGGGTGCTCCACCACTGAGCCACAATGACATGAATGCCCAGTCAGTCATGAGACTATATACTTCTCTGTAAACCAGGAATAATTAACGCCTTGGTTGCTTAATATTTGTCTTACCAATACTGAATGGCATCAAAGCATCATTGTTTAGCACACTCTGACCATCTTCACTCAGAAATCTATCCGGGTTGAATACGTGTGGATCACACCAGTCTTTAGGATCATGATGAACAGCCCACAGGTTAGGGATAACGATAGTCCCCTTAGGAACGGTATAAGGTCCAAGAGTGACATCTGCTGACGTCATGTGAGGGAGGGATAATGGGAGGACAGGTCTGATTCGCATGATCTCCATCAGGGTAGCTTCGCAGTATGGAAGATTTGACCGGTCATTGGTGGTTGGTTGTCGACCGTCTCCAACGACTGCATCCAGTTCACTCTGCATCTATTAATTGCAATAGATACGACTGTATTCTTTAAAATCCATTGTTATCATCATTGGTATCTTCATTTGCCAGCAAGATGAGCACATGGGCCACGGAAAGGTTTTTAAAGTAGGGGGGGGGGGCTATAAAGTGGTGGCTGACCATGCAAAAGATAGACAAAAGGATGATAATATTAAAAAAAAATTGTACAGGTTTACTTAAAAAAGGTGATAATTATATCCCCCTCCGCTGTTCTTCGTTCTGTAAAACATATTTCTGAAATAATTTGACAAAATTAAGCATCATCGATGTTCCCATTTTTTCTTTGGGTTGTAAACCCTCTGGCCTCTGTGATTCTATTTCGTTTTTACTTGATTACATTTTTGTTGATTTTCAATTTTACTTAATTTTAAAGGACCTTTTATTACTAGGATTGCCCTATATCCCTTTTCGATTCTATGAAATCAAGCGAGTAATAAACAACTAAAAATCCATGTTGGCTATCCAGTGTGAACTGTTTCCCTTCTTGCAAGGTATTTTCATTTCACGCCGCCACGGCGTCACCAGCTAGTTTATTTTTTCCCATTATCCGACATTTTTTCCCCAATATTTTCATTCCGGCGACAGGTTAAGTTTGTTTTGTCAAAGACTACACACAATGTTTATTTATAAACACGGATCGTATACGTTCGCAAATATACCTTATGTTGTACATCTGGATGGACAGCTAGGAGGAGGATCGCCCATGAAGCAAAAACTGCTGCATTCTCTGTACCACCGGTAAAAACATCGAACGCGATTCTCCAGAAATCTTTCCATTTGTATTCTTCGGAGATGTCGTCTGCTAAAAATGCGTCAACAAAATGTCGAATGTGGTCTTTTTGGAAAGTTTCTCGGTTGATCGAAAGCTGAGACTGAATGAAAATCTTGAGTTTGGTTATCATTTCACGAAAGGGTTTGTACCTAGGAGCATGGATAAGTCGTTCAAAGACATTGACTAGATCGTGTTCACCAATGAAGGCGCCGGCTTCGGCCATTATTCGTAAAGCGGCAGTAAACTCGACGTCATCATAATCAAATCTATGGCCGAAAATTAGTTGAGCCATGATATTACCAGTCACTTTATTGAGTAAACCTGATATAACCATGGGTCGACTGTCATGATTTCTGATTTCCTCAGCCATGTAACGAGCCTCAAGGTTGATCCTAGATTCTAAGTTTGCCTCATCAATGCTGAAGGAGCGAAATACATTAAGGCAGAAATCCCGTAGGTCCTTCCAAGGTTTTCCGTTGCTCCAAGTTACAGTCGCTTCGGAAAGGGATAAGTTGACAAATTGTTAATCATAAACTTATCTCCTTGTTTATTCTCAAATTATTTTACGTTAATGCTGAAGAATTCTATTTAATTATTACCTTGCTACTTCTTTTTTTGTTGGTTCCCAATGAAAAAAATGTTTTTTTTCGGAGTTCTAATTTCATTTCTTTCTTTTTCAATCATGCTACATTTTTTTTGTCCCTACTATTATAAAATAATTATAGTTGTCATCTTCAACTTTCTTCTTCTACTTCCTCCTCCTTCTCTCCCTTTTTTCTTGCCTCCCTCTTTTTTTTCCTTTTCCTCTTCCATTTTCTACTTCTTCTTCTTCTTTTTCTACTACTACCACTACTACTTCTACTAATACTTATCCTCTGTTTCTTTTCCTCTCTTTGTTACTTTTATCAAATAGTACACAAGTTTATCAATCCATTTATTTATTATTGTTGGCAGTATTGATATTACTGATATTAATATTAGTATTACCATTCTTTTGATTAGGATGGTGACAGAACTATGCTACTAATTAAGACAGCTTCTACTGTAAGTTTTTTTTCATCTATATCTGTTATCATAGTTCTAACCATCACCATTTTCACACTCCTCCGCCTTCTCGCCATCACCACAATCATCAAACTAATCATTCACCTTTCTTTATAGTGTCAGGTATTGTCCATCTAAGAGACCCTGGAACGAATCTATCTGAGAAGAATACCCCTGACTTCACCAGCGCCTCTTTCAAACTTTCCTTGTCATTCAAGACAACACAGAGAAACAGGCCTCGTCGAACACTGAAAACCGGTCCATACTTCTTCGCCACTTCCACGAATGTTTCGTGAACCAAGCCAGACCCAAATCGGTATCTCACAAACGGTAGCAGCCATGGACCTGGTGGGAGTTTTTTGTTACTATTGGTGAAGCAGAACATGGAAAGGAATCCGAAAACTCCGAGCAACAAGAACGTGATGGAGAAGGAAATTATATCCATGATGTTATACCTCGCCCAAAAGAAACTGACCGAATCCGTCAGCACACTGGATACGGTCTGGGAAGTGAATTGTTCGAAGGCTATGGCGGGGGCTACGGTCATAAACATCTTCTATCCGGGCCCAGGTCTAATAACTAGGACGGCTCATCAGAAGGTGGAAATGAATTGTTTGTGCATTCAACTATGCAAATATAAACCATTATTTGTGTTTACCATTCGAAAGAGACTTCACACCGGTCGTTCGTTTGTCTGCTAGGCAAACTATTACCGGCTCATGCAGTCGCTCTGTGACCAACATTACAAAAGCTATTATTACCAAGGGCCGCATACCATTGGTCGGTTTCGGGTCGATTCGGTCGGTATCCGTCGGGATGCACTCCGATTTAGATTCCCTGTATAAACATGAAGTTATAAAAAGACCACAAATCAATATTGGACAAGTACTTTGGTCTCGTGACTAGATATAGGGAGCCTACTTTGTAAAGTTCAAAATGAGGTAATAATGCAAAGTGAATAAGAATAGTTTTATTGCACGGACTCAATAAAATTAGTAGGTACACAACACTGTACATTGTTATTAGAATAGATCATATTCTCTTTTGATCCTTTGACGACCCCCCCCCCAAAAAAAAAAAAAAAAAAAAAAAAAAACCACCATAAATACATACCAGCAGTACATAAACGAATAATAAAACAATACACTTCAAAATGACTGATCAACACTGTCTATAAGCATAGTTCGAAATACATAAAATCTTACAAGGACCCACGACATTTACAGAGAACGTGGAGGTGTGTTGCCGTCGCATACTAACATGGACAAATATTAGGGTAATGCAAGTACTAGAATATTAAAAATATCAAGAAAAGATTGTGGTCTAAATTATGGAAAGCAAAAGTAACAAAAGTAAGCGAGAAAAGAGAGTGAGATGTGAGAAAGAGTGTTGGCGACACCATCTAAGTGGTGGTTTATGATGTAGTTTTTTTTCGTGAAAGAGCTTTATACGGGTGTTTCAAAGCGCACAGGTGGGCTGACTAATGTAAACAATGAATGCTATGAAAATGAAAGCTCTGCTATTGTTGAAAAAAGATGAGTTTGAAGTGAGGATTTAAACATTCCAGGAGAGGGAGCATTTTGAATGTGGGTTGGAAGCTTGTTCCACAGGGCAGGGGCAATAACAGAGAACGCACGATCACCGTATCTGGCCTTTGTGCGAGGGCTGTGGTTTAAATTATATGAAAAAGATAAGCGGAGGGATCTGACTGAAGAGAAGGGGCGAAGGGAGACCAGGTCTTGGAGATACTTGGGTGCCATATCATGATTAATTTTGTAAACAATGAGAAGAATCTTGAAGGTTATACGAGTGTGTACCGGAAGCCAATGGAGAGATTGTATAGAATAGGGGAGATGTGTTCGTTTTTCTTAGTGAGAGTAACCATTCTTGCTGCAGAGTTCAAGATGCGCCGAAGGGGACAGACGGATGAAACGGGAACGCCGGTAAAGAGGGAGTTGCAGTAGTCAATAAGTGATGAGACAAAAGCATGAATGGGTTTTTCAGTGGAGGCTTGGTCGAGAAGACGCCTGATCTATCCAATTCTCAACAATCCCAAAGAAGCTGATTTGCAGGTACTACGGATATGTGACTGGAGTGTAGAATGGCTATCCAAGGTGACACCAAGTTCTTTGACAGAGTTAGAGGCTTGTAGTATGACCTCTCCAGTATTGAGGTCTGGTAGAGTCTCCGTGGCTCTGAACTGCGATGACAAATGGATCAGTTCTGATTTCCTTTCATTTAGCCGAAGTCTGTTCTTGGCTGACCAGGCCTTGATGTCCTTGAGGCAGTCACTCAACGAAATAACAGCATCTCCTTTGTGGTCGGATGACATAGTGGAGCGGTTATGTGACAAAAAAAGGCCAAGATGCTCGGATCTGGCAGAAAGTGTGAAATTTGGCATACAGGGGTATTTTGGGGCGCTGATTTCAAAAATTGCCGGCCCCAAGCGATTTGACCATCGGGTCGGCCGCCATTTTGAAATCCAAGATGGCCGCCATGAAATATCATTAAATGTCAATTTCTTGAGTTTTACATGACATGTGACACTGAAATTTGGCATATAGGGGTATTTTGAGGCACTGATTTCAAATATTGCCGCCCATCAGCAATTTGACCATTTGGTCGGCGGCAAAATGGCCGCCATCTTAAAATCCAAGATGGCCGCCATGATATATTATTGCAATCATTTTCTCGAGTTTTATATGAACTGCGGTATTGAAATTTGGCATATAGGCTTAATTTGGGGTGCTGATTTCAAATATTGCCGGCCCCAAGTGATTTGACCATCGGGTCGGCCGCCATTTTGAAATCCAAGATGGCCGCCATTTTGAAATCATTAATGTCATTTTCATGAGTTTTACATGACGTGTGACACTGAAATTTGGTATGTTGGGGTATATTTAGGCACTGATTTCAAATATTGCCGGCCCCCAGCAATTTGACCACTTGGTCAGTGGCTAAATGGCCGCCATTTTGAAATCCAAGATGGCCGCCATGAAAAATCATTAAATGTCATTTTCTTGAGTTTTACATGATATGTGACACTGAAATTTGGCATATAGGCTTAATTCGGGGTGCTGATTTCATATATTGCCGGCCTCAAGCGATTTGAACATCGGGTCAGCCGCCATTTGAAATCCAAGATGGCCGCCAAGAAAAATCATTGAACTCATTTTCTTGAATTTTACATATGTACCCCTGAAATTTGTAGTATATCGGTATCTAGGTGAGTTCATTTAAAACATTGCTGGCTCCAAGCAATCTGACAATTGGTCGGCGGAAAAATGACCCACATCTTGAATTCGAAGCTGGCTGCCTTAGAAATATTGCAATTATTTCGTTGAGTTTTATATGATCTGCGGTATTGCACTTTGACATATAGAAGTAGTGTGGGGAGCTTATTTCAAATATTGCTGGCCCTCAGCGATCTGATCTCCTGAGTCAGGGTTATACGGGCCAAAGATATTCATTCGAGCCAATTAATTAACCCATTTAATTCTCAATTTTTAATTTTGATATTGCTGATTGACAAAAATGAATGAATATGATTGATAATCAAACACTGATTCTAGGGAGGGTAACTTTACTGAACTTCCTTTTTTCAAATTGGGAAGAAATATCGCCACTTTGGATCTATTTTTATACTGGCGGGAGAAGTATTGCCATTTTACTGTCTCAAGTGATGAATTTGATCCTGTCAGGTGTAGTCTTCATAAATGCCGATTTATTTTTAAAATGAGCTGGTCGAGGTACCCTTTTCTGGTCAGATATGGAATGTCAGACATATATCCTATCCACTGGACAGGTAGTAAACATTCAATTCTCGAATTTCATCCTTATTTTTTTAGAGCGTCTCTTTAACACACGAGTCTATGGGAAATAGTTTAGGCCCGTGATACCTCAGCTGCAAAATGGCAGCCATCTTGAAATCCAAGATGGCTGCCATAAAAAAAAATCATAAAAAAAAATAAAGTATCATAATTATAACGTAGGTATTATTTTGAAATCTTGGGGTATTGAAATTTCCCCCCCCCCCCCCAGTAATCTGTCCAATATATATACTGCAAAATGGCCACCATCTTGAAATCTAGAGAGGATCGACTGTCATGAAAATTCATTAAAATAATTTTCTTGAGTTTTAAATAAGTTGAGGCACTGCATTTTAAACATACAGGCAGGTTTTGGCCTGCTGGTTTTAGAATATTGCTGCCCCAGTGATTGATCCACCGGGTCAGCTGAAAATGACCGCCACTTTGACATCTAAGATGACGTCACAAATCAAAAACTTAAAATTCTGATATCTTAGATGGATTTACCAATATCTTTTTTGTATCATATTTTCTTGTGTTTTTACAACAAACTTTTCTCCGAGGTGAACTTCCCTTTTTAAGGGATAGAGCAACGTCCGACGTGGCGCTGCTAAGTTGCTGCCGGGCTCACGATCTACAGGGTATGGGCAAAATAAATTTTCGGAGCATTTCTGTTACTGAATTCTATTTTGAACAATAAAATATGTATTATTATCATTCATCATTAATATTAATTCATCATCATCATCATCATACCACTATATAACCATCAGTACTTCAAGTCTGGAGCAGTTTTATCTTCATGTCGCTTTGTAATAAAATATCACAATTAGTGGAGCAATATTCTGAAACAAGCAGGCCAAAAACCTGCCTGTATGTCTAAAATGCAGTGCCTCAAATTATTTAAAACCAAGAAAATGATTTCAATGAATTTTCATGACAGTCGATCCTCTCTAGATTTCAAGATGGTGGCCATTTTGCAGCATATCTATTGGACAGATTACTGGGGGTAATTTCAATATCCCTAGATGCCAAATGTTGAAATAATACATTACGTGATACTAGATAAAGTGGTTTTTTTTAATGATCTTTTTTAATGGCAGCCATCTTGGATTTCAAGATGGCTGACATTTTGCTTCTGACTCAGGGGATCAGATCGCTGAGGGCCAGCAATATTTGAAATAAGCACCCCGCACTCCGTCGATATATGTCAAAGTGCAATACTGCAGATCATATAAAACTCAAAGAAATAATTTACAGCCTCTCAACAGAAAATGATTGTTCCGGATGGTTATTATTCAACCAAAGCCACTTCAAATGTGGAACTGCAGAAGAAGCTAGCTGGTTTTTGTATTCATGGTGCTTCATACTTACGTAACATCTATATCAGCAATTAAGGGTGCCAAAGTTGCAACGGACAAAGATGTGGTTGTGTTGGATTTGTTTTCAGTGCCAATACAACGGGTTTTACTCACCATTATAATGTTGTACATCATTCAAACTTGGTAACCATATTTGAATTCAAAATAGCATATATTTAATATGTTTTTTTTTCATTGATCAAGGATGCAAAGATCAAGTTTTTCTCCAAATTCAAAGTGTTAAAGGCAATACGTAAGACTTGAGCAAATAATCTTTCATGGCGGCCATCTTGTATTTCAAAATGGCAACCAAACAGGGGTCTGACAATAATCAGTGCCTAAATATATGCCTATATGACAACTTTCAGGGCCAGAGTTCATGTAAAACTCAAGACAATTATCATTGCTTTTAATTCATGGCGGTCATTTTGCCGAAACTGGGTGGTTACATTGCTGGTGGCCGGCAAAAATCAGTGCCACGTACTTCTGTATGCCAAAGTTTGGTGTCATATATAATGTAAAATCCAAGAAAATTATTTTGATATGGTTTTTCATGGCAGCCATCTTGCCGCTGAACTGATGGTCAGAGCACTTGTGGCTGGCAATATTTGAAATCAGCACCCAAAAATAGGTACTCTATTTGCCAAAGTTCAGAGCACATGTAAAATTCAAGAAAATGATTTTTAGTGATTTTCATGGCGGCCATCTTAGATTTCAAGATGGCGGCAGACCTGGTGGTAAGACTATTTGAAATAAGTGCCCTAAACTACACCTACACTGTATATGCTAAATTTCAATACCATAGCTCATACAAAACTCGAGAAAATTATTGCAACGATATTTCATGGTGGCCATCTTGGATTTTAAGATGGCGGCCGTTTTGCCGCTGACCTGGAGGTCAAATTGCTGGGGGGCCGGCAATATTTGAAATCAGTACCTCAAAATACCCCTATATGCCAAATTTCAGTGTCACATATCATGTAAAACTCAAGAAAATGACATTTAATGATTTTCATGGTGGCCATCTTGGATTTCAAAATGGCGGCCATTTAGACGCCGACCAAATGGTCAAATTGCTGGGGGCCGGCAATATTTGAAATCAGTGCCTAAAAATACCCCTCTATGCCAAATTTCAGTGTCACACGTCATGTAAAACTCAAGAAGATGACATTAATGAATTTCTCATGGCGGCCATCTTGGATTTCAAAATGGCGGCCGACCCGATGGTCAAATCACTTGGGGCCGGCAATATTTAAAATCAGCACCCCGAATTAAGCCTATATGCCAAATTTCAGTGTCACATATCATGTAAAACTCAAGAAAATGACATTTAGTGATTTTTCATGGCGGCCATCTTGGATTTCAAAATGGCGGCCATTTAGCCACCGACCAAATGGTCTAATTGCTGGGGGGCGGCAATATTTGAAATCAGTGCCTATAAATACCTCAACATACCGAATTTCAGTGTCACACGTCATGTAAAACTCAAGAAAGTGACATTAATAATTTCTCAGGGCGGCCATCTTGGATTTCAAAATGGCGGCCGACCCGATGGTCAAATCGCTTGGGGCCGGCAATATTTGAAATCAGCACCCCAAATTAAGCCTATATGCCAAATTTCAATACCGCAGTTCATATAAAACTCGAGAAAATGATTGCAATAATATATCATGGCGGCCATCTTGGATTTCAAGATGGCGGCCATTTTGCCGCCGACCAAATGGTCAAATTGCTGGGGGCCGGCAATATTTGAAATCAGTGCCTCAAAATACCCCTATATGCCAAATTTCAGTGTCTCATGTCATGTAAAACTCAAGAAATTTACATTTAATGATTTATCATGGTGGCCATCTTGGATTTCAAAATGGCGGCCGACCCGATGGTCAAATCGCTTGGGGCCGGCAATTTTTGAAATCAGCGCCCAAAAATACCCCTGTATGCCAAATTTCACACTTTCTGCCAGATTCGAGCATCTTTTTCACATATCTACTGGACTAACATGGATATATAGACTTGCGTATCATCTACATACATGGCATATAGCTCACACCTCGATGGCTAGTGATGTTTTTGCATGAGGACCAGTGTAAAGAAGAAACAGCAGGGGGCCCACAACGGAACCTTGGGGCACACCGCAGTTTAAAGCGAAAAATGCTGATCGAGTCCTATTGTCTTGCAGTCTTGCAGATATGACTCGAAACAATGTAGTGCAGTTCCAGTAATGGCGTAGTCCTGTGCAAGACGCTAGAGAAGAACAGAGTGATCTAACGTATCGAATGCCGCAGAATATTCCAGCAGAAGGAGTGCAGCTTCATTACCCTTGTCAACGGTAAGAAGGATCGTTTACCACTTTCACATACCAGAGTGAAACACCGCCCCTTACTTATTCCACGGTCCATTTCATGTATTATCCGTGCAGTTGAGCATTACATTCGTCTCCAGAAAGCAATTAATATTTTTATGCGATTCTTAGTCATGATGCGGACGTAGGTATTATGAGAATAAATAAATATATATAGGGTCAATATAAAATATATATTACATAGGTTTTGTAGATTCGAACCAGGTCAATACGCCATCACGTGACCATGGCTGCGAGGATCACATTTGTTATATTCTTGGTTTTGACGTCACCTCACTTAATATGACTGCGTTGTATTGTCAATTGCGGCGTTATATTCACTAAGGTGACGTCACTCGCTGCTTACAAGTTGCATAATCAGGTAGTTTATTTGATGTACGCGCTAGTGTTAACGCGTCGATTGCATTAAGAACGCGCTTGATGTATTTTCAAAAAAAATTATATTATGACGTAGATGGATCAGAGCTGTAGCAAGAATTTAAGGTTAGAGCCAGAAGATGTTTGCAATGTCTATATATAATATTACAGATATTGCCTGGTCTATCGTTTTAATATATAGATAACATCTCAACTCCCCTCCGAAGCTATATTTTTCCCTGCGCGCTTTGGAGCGTCGTGGCCCAGTGGATTAGTCTCCGGACTTTGAAACAGTGGGTCGTGGGTTCAAATCCCAGCCATGGCGTTATTTCCTTCAGCAAGGAATTCATCCACAGTGTGCTGCACTCGACCCAGGTGAGGTAAATGGGTACCGGCAGGAAGTAATTCCTCAAAAAAGCTGTGTGCACCGAATAGGTAGCCTAGCTTAGCCGGGTAATAATAGCAGGGCCCGCTGGGAGAACAGTTTTCGGAACTGAAGTGGCTACCCTGGGTAAATATACCTTTTTTATTATTATTATTATTATCATTATTATAATCCCTTGGGAAAAATATAACTCCGTCGGGGAGTGGAAATGTTATATTCAAACTCTAGGTAGGCAATATTTGTATAATATAATATATATATATATATTTATATATAGGATCAATTGGACCCTATCTACATCAAATAAACAGAATCGGATCTGATCCTTTGGTAACTTAGATAACGTCAAAACTGACTCCTGGGTCATGTGTATAACCTAATTAAGGGTAATTTCTCACCCGGAAAAGAGCGCCCCCCGCGTACGTGCAGCCAGCGGGCATATCTTTTCTGTCAATAAAAGTATACCCAAATATTTTTTCGGAGCTCTATAATATTTCAGGACTATTAGGCTCAATATACACCGGA
The DNA here is from genome assembly GCF_037042905.1 of Lytechinus pictus. Classification (NCBI taxonomy): domain Eukaryota; kingdom Metazoa; phylum Echinodermata; class Echinoidea; order Temnopleuroida; family Toxopneustidae; genus Lytechinus; species Lytechinus pictus. The sequence goes on along the minus strand of NC_087256.1, from coordinate 14,383,189 downwards.
AAATACTTAGACATAAGGCTTTAAAAAGGACCCTGAACCATTTCATTGTGAATAATGAGTATTGTTGCAACGGCTGGTTTATGCCTCAAATCAATCAGATCTGAAATCATTCTCAGCGTAAGGGGTGATCAATAGGCAAAGAAAACTTTCTATGCAAATGTAAAAAAAACAAAAAAAAACCAAATAATTGTGATGGATAGAAAGAGGCCGGGGAAGAGGGGAATCAAAAATTATGAAACATCAGAGTAGAATATAAAAGTATAAAAAAATGTATATATATATATATATATATATATATATATATATATATATATATATATATATATATATATATATATATATATATATATATAAATTTATATATATATCGTGGTCGTAGACGTTGTGCAACGCTCACAAACATGACATACATTATTCTATATATGCTCGACAGGGCTGACATTCCCGTTGTGTCTCATGTCAACAAGTGCTTCTTGCAGATCAGAAAGCGTGATCACTTCAAATCACGCGAACACTTCAAAAAGACGATTGTTCATTGCTCGATACCATATGGGTCCATGTTGATACCAAAATCAATATTCCTTCTGCGTGATTGCCCTTTGTGATACTTCAGCTTGCCTTGTTTTCGTACCTTGGAATCGTTTAATTTGTATTGCAGAAAAACAAATCATTGTATTTCATATATACACAAAGCTTGTTCATATTAATGTATAAAAGGTCCGTGGGTGTCGATTGCCGGGGGATGGAGGGATATATCCCCCCTAATATTTCAGGTTGGGGATGGCCCGCGTTATCATCCCCCGATAATTTACGGTCGAGCATCATTAATATTCATGATGAAACATGGCAAGTATGATGATATTAAGGGAGTACATGATGATCAGGATGGTATTATTGATTGTCGTGCATGATGACCATCATTTATTATCTCAGAATTGTTAAACAGATGGATGGAGAAAGAAAAAACAATCCAGGATGAAATAGAATAACATGTTCATGTTTGTTTTTCTTTACATGACAATTATAATTACTTTTTTTTATTTACCCCTCCTGGCAAACAAGCGTACGGGGTGTGCTCCAATTTTTTAACCCTCCTGATGAATGCCACTTTATTTTGATAGTATTATCTATCCCGGTTTATTATGTAAAATATGTGGAGAACATACAAAGAAACGAGAATTGAAATTTAAAAGAGTGCGTTAAAGGGAATTAATCCTGAAACCGACAGAAGTAAAAAATAGTTAATTTTCAGGTTATATTTTTAAATTAAATTCAGTTCGCGCTTCGCGATCGCATTATTGATCTCTCCCATTGATGTAGTAAATAAAACAAGATATTCTTAACACTTAATTAGTCTTAAAGACTACCCCCCCCCCCCGCTGGTGAACAGATGTGGGGCTTGGGGTCATAGACCAGAAAAGGCTTTACAACAAAGACAGAAAAAAGGAAAGAAAAGGAAACAGGGTCTAATATAGATATATATTTAGATATCGCGTCAAAATCTATCGCAAAATTAGTTGCTGTAATAGAAGGTAACAAATTTTGCTCGCTCGCTTCACTCTTATGCACCTTTTTATATTTTTTCCGTTTACGCCATGTCTGGCACTGAAAATTTTAGACTAATTACGTCACTGCTCCCCCCTCATAAACTAAAAAAATCCCTCGCAGAGAACAAATTTTGTGTCGGGCTTCCCCCTAACCATTAGAGCACCAATCGACACCCATGATAGGGTATTTTCATTTATGTATATTGAAAGAACAGAATGGTGCCAGTTTGGGGATTCAATTAGGGGAATATTCCTGTACCTCTTTAAGGGCCAATTAAGTCTTCACTAAAAACAAGTTAGTTTGAATGTTTAAGGAAGGGCGAATCAAGCATAATGCTAAATAACAAGTTTTGCATATTTATGAACATTTACTTGTTCATCGAGGCCAAGGCATCTCTCATCATTCGACGAAATTTAACAAACTCGACGTCTCCATATTCATATCGGCGACCAAAGCCAAGTTGGGCTTTAACGTTACCACTTGCTTTGTTTAGCAAATTCGTTGGATCGAAGGGCTGACCACGATGACTCCCGATTTCCTCTGCCAGACAACGGATCTCAAGGTTGATCTGATGAACAGGACTCCTCTTACCAAAGCCAAAAGGGCGATATGCACGATAGAGCAGATTTTCTCTCGGATTTGCCATTGTTTATTAACAGATGACATTTCAAATAATTTTCTTCAAATAATATATTTCTTTTAAAATATATTTGTAATTCAGTTATCTTTATCCAAGATTCACCGCACCAGCTGTAATGTTGTAATGGCTAATGTGAATCGCCTAACATTTACAAACCTAACGGTAAGAACATAAAGTAGTCGCGGTAGATTACGAAGAAGAAGAAGAAGAAATAAAAAAGAAAAAAGAATAGACAGGAGAGACTAAAATAGCGGCGAACCTTTGCTGCAATTATGTCGCTTCCCTATTAAAATGAAATGTACTGATACTACCCTAAAATAGCTTAAGAACACTGATAAGATGAATACTAATAAGGCCAGTCAGCTTCTCATTGGTAAGTGTGGTTATACAACAGTACACCGTTTTCAATAAAGTCTACACATTTTCATATTTTATCTCGTTGGATAAGAAAAGAAAATGTTTTTGATATCTTCTACATCGATATTCCTCGGAATTATTGCCTTCCTTATGTGCCTTTGGTTCGTTCGGCGTCCTAAAAACCTTCCTCCGGGGCCATGGACACTGCCTTTGATTGGATACCGATACAAAGACGGTCTGGTTCATGAAAGTTACGCGGCGTTAGCAAAGAAGTATGGGCCGATTTTCAGCGTTCGACGAGGAATGTTTCTCGTCGTGGTCTTGAATGACAAGGACAGCGTAAAACAGGCGCTTGTTAAGGCGGGAGAGTTCTTTTCACATCGATTTGTACCGGGGCCCGTCAACTGGACCATACCGGACGATAAGAAAACAGGTAAATCAACTTTTTGAAAAGGAAAGAAAAAAATAGACTTCTAAACCTCCAGGTAACAATAAGAAAATACAAAATGAAGCATTTGATTTCAAGTGAATGTTTGTCGAAATGAGGAAAAGGGGGTAAAATAAAAAAAGATATAAAAACGAGGGTTTTGGGGGCTCAAGGCTCCTCAAAATTTTACCCACCCTCCCCCCCCCCCGAATAGAGAATAAACACACACTTATCTGCCATAAAATCGCAACCGTGATAGGTCCAATGGAAATAAACCTCTGACCCAGCAAGGGTCACTGGAATTATAATCATCCATCAATTGCAATTTTTCATATTTCATACTACCGTTTTGGCTGTGATTGAAGAAATATTTAAATTTGTTAACAAAGGTAGATTTACTTTAATACACATGTTTTATTAATGCATTTTTGCATTCATGCTAATACGTACAGTTTTATATCGATAATGAATACTCTATTCATGTGACATAGGTGACAGTTTTCCAGAGGATCATGCTATCCGTACAATATGTACTACATCGTCTTGTAGCGCAACACACGTAACATACTTACGAAGAAGCCAAATTGAATAATGACTTGCGCCGAGTTCAACTTTTTGAAGTATGTTTTGAATAAGTTTTTGGTATAATTGGATGCACCATACATTTTTGGTCTACAGTTGACTTTCCTTCAAATTATGTATATGCATGCCCTGAGGCCCCAAAGATTGTTCATATCCATATATTGTTAAATTATCGTCCAATCGCTATACTCTCTCCTGTTTCCAAAGTTATGGAGAAAGTAGTTCAAAAGCAGTTAACCAAGTATCTAAGAACTAATAATATACTTTCAATGGAACAGTCTGGTTTTAGGAAAAAACATTCGACCAGAACGTCTCTTATTCGAGTTACGAATGATTGGCTACGCGCCACTGACTCTGGTTTATATACTGGAGCCGGTTTTTCGATATAAAAAAGGCGTTCGATACGGTCGAACATCATACTTTGTTGAAAAAAATTAAATCAATTGGAATATCTAATGATAGTCTCATATGGTTCGAAAGTTATCTGAGAAATCGTCAAATCAGTACATTCATTAGCTCTACGTTATCTGAACCTTTGCTTGTGAGTTATGGAGTACCACAAGGCTAAATATTGGGCCCTATTTTATTTAATATAATAGTTAATATATATAGTTAAACAAATTAAGCACTGTCAAATCCATCTATACGCTGATGATTCTGTTTTGTATTTTTCTGATAATGACGTAAATCTCATTGAAAGCAATTTGAATGCTGATCTAAAACGTATATACGAATGGATACATGTGTTTAAGTAAATTAAGTCTTAATATCGACAAAACTGAAAGTATGTTATTTGGGTCACGTCATATGTCGTCTGTGCACAAGTCTCTTAATGTTAGAATTTCAGGAAAATATATTCAGTCTAAAGAATTTGTGAAATATTTGGGGGTCTTTATTGATCCAGAGTTAAAATGGAATAGCCACATTGATAAACTTTGTGCTGAAACCAGTAAATTAGTAAATTTCCTTGGTCGGCTTCGTTCATTTTTAAATTAGGATAGTCTGAAATTAATTTACCGTTAAGTAATTTTGCCATTGTTTGATTATGCTGATGTAGTCTTTGATTCATCATATTTGAAATGTACCCAACAATTGCAAAAAATACAAAATAGAGCTTGTAGAATAATACTCATAATTAATCCGTATAAATATATATCTAACCATACTGTTCTTCAACTCTTAAACTGGGAGTCATTAAAATCAAGGCGTATAAAGCATACTCTTTCAATGGTTTATAAGAGTCTGAATGGTCTCAGTGCGCCTTATTTGAATAATACATTTCAGTTTTCAACTCATAAATATTTTCTCCGTTCTGATAAAAATCTTTCTCTCCCGAAACCACGGACTGAATACTGTAGAAGAATGTTTTCATACAGGGGTACGACATATTTTAATGAATTGCCACGTGATGCTAAATGTCCTGTTTCTTATAGTTCATTTAATATCGTAGTTAATAACCACATCTTAAGGACGTTCCACAGTTAAAATGAAGTCCATGTCATTTTCACCAAATTTTGCAGAGAGTTACTTTGGTATCTATGCATTATTAAAATGCAAAAGATAATATAGGGTCATGTGCTTATTTTTTTTCTACGGGTCTTCAAAGTCGCCGTATTTGAACGATATGAAATGTTGCGCAATCAAGAGAATTATGCCTCTCTTAGACCTCACGAATTCACCAAATGAGTTTAAGTCATCTTTACTCAGTGGATAACGCATCAAACTTCATCAAACTTTCAGAATATGTAACTAAGTAGATACCAAAGTAAGAGAAAGTATTTTAATTGGTAAAACTATATCTATTTGGAGTCAGCAGCGCCCTCATTTGGCAAAAATGGTGCAAAAACTCGGAAAAAACAGATCTTCAAAGACGTGAATCTATTAAAAAATTAAAAAAGTATTTTGTAAGCTGCACTTTTTTCAAAATCCATGTCATTTTCATCAAATTCGGCTAAATTGTAGAGGAATGCATATCGAAGGTGTAGGGAAGTTAAAAATATAGGGTTCATGTGCTCGTTTTTTAACTATGAGTGTCCAAAGGGATGCGAGTTGGCTTGAAATCCTCCTAAAGTGCGCCGAAAACGTGCAAAAGTCTAGTAATACCGTCTAAAATGCGAATGGTCCCGTATTTCGCTCCCAAACATTCAAAATCCATGTCATTTTCATCATACTCTCAAAATTTGTAGAGGAATATATTCTAAAGCCGTTAAAATATCAAAAATATAGGGTCCATGTGCTCGTTTTTTAGTTATCAGGGTCCAAACTGTTGCGACTTGGCTTGAAAATCGCCTAAAGTGCGCCGAATTCGCCGAAAACGTGCAAAAGTCTAATAATACTGTCTAAAATGCGAATGGTTCCCGAATTTCGCTCCCAAACATTCAAAATCCATGTCATTTTCATCATACTCTCTGAATTTGTAGAGGAATATATTCTAAAGCCGTTAAAATATCAAAAATATAGGATCCATGTGCTCGTTTTTTAACTATGAGTGTCCAAAGTGATGCGAGTTGGCTTGAAAATCGCCTAAAATGCGCCGCCGAAAACGTGCAAAAGTCTGATAATACCGTCTTAAATGCGAATGGTTCCCGTATTTCGCTACCAAACATTCAAAATCCATGTCATTTTCATCATACTCTCTGAATTTGTAGAGGAATATATTCTAAAGCCGTTAAAATATAAAAAAATATAGAGTCCATGTGCTCGTTTTTTAACTATGAGTGTCCAAAGGGATGCGAGTTGGCTTGAAATCCTCCTAAAGTGCGCCGAAAACGTGCAAAAGTCTAGTAATACCGTCTAAAATGCGAATGGTCCCGTATTTCGCTCCCAAACATTCAAAATCCATGTCATTTTCATCATACTCTCAAAATTTGTAGAGGAATATATTCTAAAGCCGTTAAAATATTAAAAATATAGGGTCCATGTGCTCGTTTTTTAGTTATCAGGGTCCAAACTGTTGCGACTTGGCTTGAAAATCGCCTAAAGTGCGCCGAATTCGCCGAAAACGTGCAAAAGTCTAATAATAATGTCTAAAATGCGAATGGTTCCCTATTTCGCTCCCAAACATTCAAAATCTATGTCATTTTCATCATACTCTCTGAATTTGTAGAGGAATATATTTTAAAGCCGTTAAAATATAAAAAATATCGAGTCCATGTGCTCGTTTTTTAGTTATCAGTGTCCAAACTGATGCGAGTTGGCTTGAAAATCGCCTAAATGAGCCGGAAACGTGCAAAAGTCTAATAATGCCGTCTAAAATACGAAGGGTTCCGTAGTTCTGCTCCCAAACATTCAAAATCCATGTCATTTTCATCATACTCTCTATATTTGTAGAGGAATATATTCTGAAGACGTTGAAATATTAAAAATATGGGGTCCATGTGCTCGTTTTTAAACTATCAGTGTCCAAAATGTTGCGAGCTGGCTTGAAACGGCCCAAAATGCGCCGAAATTAAGTAAAAGTCTGATAATACCGTCCAAAAATGTCTAAAATACGAATGGTTCCGTAGTTCCGCTCCCAAACATTCAAAATCCATGTAATTTTCATCATACTCTCTAGATTTGTAGAGGAATATATTCTGAAGAAGTTAAGACATTTAAACTATGGGGTCCATGTGCTCGTTTTCAAATTATCAGTGTCCAAAATATTGCGAGTTGGCTTGAAACAGCCCAAAATGCGCTAAAACAAGCAAAAGTCGGTTGATATTCCGTCTAAAATGCGAGTAGTTCCGCAGTCTTGCTTCCAAACATTGAAAATCCATGTCATTTTCATCATACTTTGCACAAAGATACTTTAGCACCTGAATATTCCAAATATACAAAAATTAACATGGGTCCATGTGCTTGATTTTTTGCTATAGAGCTTCAAAGTTAACCCAAAATGGATGATGTTAATAAGAATTTTATCGTGCATCCAAAAGTATTTGGCATATTTAGACCTCACGAGATCAGAGTTTAAAGATATATTACTCAGTCAAATTCCGTGATGATTTCATCAAATTTTGTAATATGATTAATAATTGTAACCGTAAGATGAATAATTTATTTATATTGCTGTCAATTGTTTGCTCATTAAAGTCTAACAACACTCTCAGTTCTCAGAAATTGCGGGAAAGATACTCAACGTCAAACATTTCAAATTTCAATAACAAACTTGAGAAGTAAAAGAAATGCTGCACTTTATTAAAAACCTATGTCATTTTCACCAAACTTTGCAAAGTTGTAGAGGAAGGTATACCGAAGAGGTCAAACATACAAAAAATATTGGTTCATGTGCTTGTTTTCAAACTATCAGCACTCTTATTAGAGCAAATATGCTTCTTAAAACATCCGAAAACGCGCCAAAAGCTTTGTATCTATGTGAGGAAAAGTTCCGAACCACTTTTCCATTTATTCAAACTCGGGGTCATATTCATCATACTTTGCAGCACTACAGAGAAACTATTTTGAAATTGTAGAGGAATAAAAAAAATGGTCCATGGAATAATTCTAGTTTATTAGCTTCATATAAAATAACGAATCAGATCTGAAGTTAGTGCAGATAAGGAGAAAAATCAGCTCACATCACCTACATCTGGTTAAATCACCAGTTCATCCATTGTGACGTCAGCGCGCAGAGTGTAAAATATGCGCAGATCATGATGCGCACAAACATAACTGTGGAACGTCCTTAAATTGGGTCTGACTGTACATTATTCTCTGTTGCTCAATTCCTATGCATTGAAATATAGGATGTGTTAACGTAGGGGAGGGTGGGGGCTAGATGTTATGACCGATTAGTTTTATTTCTTCTTGTTTTGGTATGTTATTTTCATATTGTGTATAATTTATATTTGTGTAATTTTCTTTTATGCTATATGAGGACCCTTCGGTAGACCAGCAGCACCATGATTGATGCTGCTGAGTAGGGCCATCCTCCCGTTTTTTCATTTATCAATTCACATGTATCATTTCATATGTATAGTTATTTGTTTTTAACGAAAATAAATTCAATTCAATTCAATCTGACTACTTCGGGTATTTCAGCTATGTCCCTTTAATGTAATTAAACGGCACGGGGTGTTGTTCTAATGGTAGCTTTTTTATTACTTTTTTTGTTGATTTTCTATCTATAAAGCATCCATTGTTTGGAGTAATGGAAAGCCATGGGATGATCAACGGAAATTTTCTCTTCCGGCTCTTCGCTCCTTTGGCTTTGGTAAGAGGAGTCTTGTTCCTCAAATCAACCTTGAGGCCCGTTGTCTTGCAGAGGAAATCAGGAGTCATCGGGGTCAGCCCTTCGATCCAGCGGATTTACTGAATAAAGCAAGTGGTAACGTTATAGCTCAACTTGTCTTTGGTCGCCGATATGAATATGGAGACGTCGAGTTTGTTAGAATTCTTCGAATGATGAAAGATATCTTGGCCCTCATTCGCGATGATGAACTAGTAAATGTGTTCGAACCGCTCATTCATACACCGCGGTATAAAGCATTCCGGGAAAAGTTTTACAATCTAATGGGCTTCTCTAGGTCTCTCCTTAAGGCCCACCGAGAAACTTTCCAAGATGATCACATCAGGGACTTCGTGGACGCATTCTTTGCTGACGAAATCTCCCAAAACTATACCTTGGATCATTTCGCTAGGATTGTGTTGGACTTATTCACTGCTGGTACAGATACCACGTCGGTGACTACTTTATGGGGGATGCTTTATTTAGCGCTTCATCCAGATATACAGACGAGGGTAATTATATCATTCACACTATCTCTTTTTCATTACTTGTATCTCTTTATGAAAAATGAACTAGAGTCTATGCCTCTATTATGTCTATGGATATGCAGGTTTTCTAGAGCACGCACATGGGTCTCCCGAAATGATTTACGATGATCCAGCAAAATGTCGTCTATCAGGCAAGGTGGATCAAGAGTTTATACCAGGGGGAGTAGGAATCTACCTTCGGAAGTAGGCCTACTTTACCTTTGAAATAATTTCTGACTAGAAATCAATCTCCCCCTCCCCCGAAATAAGTCATTAAAACGAGGCACTGACCATTTTATAATCTGTTGACTCTAAAGAATGGCTCTAAAAATCTCTAAAAGAAAAATGAGAAACCCAAAGTAACTTTGATATCAAGATCCCCGCAGGGTCTCATGAGAGATCACTAAAAACTTTCCAGAAATCTATGAAGAAGCATTTGAAAGATTATTGAGGCCACCGCTACTTAAAAAACTCTAAAGGACCGGCCAAGAACTTCTTAGAGGACTTTTATATTTTATAGCACGCTAAATATACATTCTCATCATTTTACTATTTGTCAAATTCAATTATCTTTACATTGACGCATGATTTAAAAAGTGTTATGATACTCAGTGTTTATACCGATTATCATATACTATCGCCATGCAGGTACAAAATGAGTTAGATGCAGTTGTCGGGCATGGCCGCCAACCGAATATGGATGATCGCGCAAATCTTCCGTACTGCCACGCCACTCTGATGGAGATCATGCGAATCAGACCTGTCCTCCCAGTATCCCTCCCTCACATGACGTCAGCAGATGTCACTCTTGGACCTTACACCATTCCTAAGGGGACCATCGTTATCCCTAACCTGTGGGCTGTCCATCATGATCCTAAAGACTGGTGTGATCCACATGTATTCAACCCTGATAGATTTCTGAGTGCCGATGGTCAGACGGTCGTCAAGAATGAGGCTTGGATGCCATTTAGCGCAGGTCTGTATTTTTTAAATTTTGATTTGCTTTTGATATATTTCCGGAAAAGTAAATGTACAAATAGAATAATAAATGTGAGATTAGCAAAATGAGGCTTTGGTACAAGGGTTCAAGGAACTCTGGTATCATTCATTAAATGAGAAAGAATACCACATTATCAAAGGAATGGTCATAGAGCGACCAAGTGGCCATGCATTTAATTTCCTCACTGGGCATTGTGGTGCACACCAGTAATCCAACGAAGTTATGATTTGATGTAGATGATTCGAGGTTCGAGCCCTAGTCACGTCTTGCAGATGGTGACGTTAAAAAGACCCGTTCCATTCGAAAGTGCTATATCTGAGTGATAGACGTCCGTAAAAACCCAATTACACACAAAACTGGTTCATAGAATGATCGATCTGGGCGTATGGGTGAGTGTGGGACGGTGCATGAGTATGTGTGTGTGAGGGCAATCTGAAACTCAGTTATTATTAATCACCCTAGAGGTACGCGTTTGTGGTATCATACAATAAGACATTTTAATCCTTTATAACCAGGCTCAATTTGGGACATAGCACGCGAGCTTAGATCGGTGATAGGAGACTCCTCCTACCACCCTACACACACTACATTATTGGCTGAAGGAGAACTTCTAATAATATGAGTGTACTATATGAAACAGTTTAAAATTAGATGAGGATATGATTGGAAAGGCGATCTGGACTGGGTATACGTTCGCGGTTGATGGGTAAAATGTCTCCAGAAGTAGGTCATTGCAAACTCCACATTACGAGGCTGTGTGTGTGGGTGAGGGTGTGTGTGTTGTGTGCGCGCGCGCATGACTGGGTGTTCTTCTCTTTTTCTTCTGTATAAGTCTACTTATATTATGCCATGATCACTCTGTAGTCGATTTGGCACATTATAAATCATATCTATCATTATTATTATCTTATCATCGGTACTTTGTGGTGCCATCAATCCGGTGGTCCTCTTTTCATATTATATCAGTCAACGATATTGCAAAAAAACAAAAAACTTTTTATGCGTTTACGTCAAAATGGAAATTTGAAAGCTCGGACAGGTTTGTTGCACCACATATTGTCACCTCTGCACAAATTGTCGCACATTTTGGCGACAATTTGTGGAGGAGGGGACACCACAAATTGTCGCCCCATTTCACTTTGCACTTAACAAACAAATAAACAAAATAGGTCATGTAGAGTTGCAAATGCAATTAGACCATTTGGCTATTAGACGAATTGGTCATTAGACCAAATGAGAATTAGACCAAGTATATATTAGACCGATTGCAAATTAGGCAAAATTATTAATAGACCAAATAGGTTAAGTCAATGTGTTATTAGACAAACGGAGAATTATTCCAACTGTTGTTAGACCATGTGGATAAAAACCGAATTTTCCTCGGGCTCTGCTGCTGTTCCCTATATTAGCCTCCCCAAAGGTAAATTGCCAGTTGGTCTAAACCCGATTTTACTAATGGCCATTTAGTCTCATCCTATACATGGTCTAATTTCATTTCGTCTACAGCCAGTTTACCTTTTGGTCTAATTGTCATTTTGCCTATTTATCATTCCGTCTAATTTCCATTTGGTCAATTCCTGTAACAGACTGGAAATATTTATTTGGGATTTAGACGAAAAGGCGATTAGACCATTTGGCTATTTTTTTTCTTTCTGATCTTGACATCCCTCTCCAGGTCGCCGTGATTGTCTAGGTCAACAGCTTGCTAAGATGGAGGCATTTCTACTCTTCACCAACCTCTTCCAGCAGTTCGAATTCAAACTTCCTCCTGATCAACCAACCCACACCATGCGAGGACAGTCTGGACTTACAATGCCACCAGAAAGTTATAGGATCTGTGCCTTTGAACGATGAACACAACGGATTTAGCATGCAGATACTCTTAAATTTTGTAATTTTCTTCACCACCTAAGCACAGGAAAAAGAGTAATAAAAATGCGATGTAAATCGGAACATTCTAAATACACTTTGTACTTATGAACAGAACACAGTCATATCTCACTATACAATGCGAATGCGATGTGCAAGTTAAAGAAAAAAAAACAGTCCTGAAATATTGATGTTTCAAGAACTGTTAGTGGGATCCATGGAGGGGATACTTAACTCACTAATCACACAATGCGAGTGCGTAGCGCGAGCTGAATTCAGCACTTTTTTGTAATCCTAAACAGGATGCCTATCTCGCTAAACAAATTGAAGAAAAGTCAAATCACGAGCAGAATATTTTTGGTATATTATCATGATCTTGAAAATGGGATATCTTCAGCACCATGCAATCCATTTAGACAGCACATGTAGTCAAATCTATATAACCAGGCAATGCGAGTGCGAAACGCGAGCAAAATTTTAGATTGTAACTTTTAGGTTTTTTTATATATTTTTTTTTCAATTATTCCCCACCCCTTATTTCACTCTCTTTTCTTCCTCCTGTTATCTTTCTACTTTTTTTTCTGATCTCCTCTGTAAGATTATCACCTTTTCTTTTGAATTATTTTTTACCTGTAACCAAGTTCACATTCTCTTTCCTTCTCTATTAAGCCATGAAGAACTGCAATAACAATTATAATGCAAGTGAGAATAAAGGAGGGCTGAGTGAATATGAATGTGAATAAGTGAGATTGTAGTGCCTTGGCGTATGGGAGTGAGAGGCCTGTTGGTTTATAATGACACTCTAGCTAATTTGATGGTGGCAAGCACAGCCATTTGCTGGCTAGTAGGCTACACTTTTCACCACTCTAAAATTAAAGTAATTGCAAGTAGCGTATTATTTCTGTATCTTAAGATTATAAGAGTATAGATTATATAGGGAAAAAAACTGTGCGAAGATCGCTTCCTGAAGGACGGTTGAGTCCTCACTTACGCTAAAGCCAGTTTAACAAGGCAAAGCGATTTGAAAACAACATCGCGAGGAGGTGGTTTTCCAAACCGGTTTGGAGCATCGCTTCCAATACCGCTTCGACCGTTCTCATTACACGTTAAACTAGTTTCCACTAAACTAGTTTTAGGACGGTAATGAGAACGGGGTCTATCATTTATAGTCTTGGGTTGGAAGGTAAGTTCATAATGCACCATACCGAAGACTGTCTTTGGTCATATTTTACACGTCACACAGCATGCCGTGCGCATGGTCAGATAATCCGATCCCACTAGATCATGAGCACTACCCTCCCTTGATCTCTTTTTATATTATAAATTTTAATTTAGCTTCATTCATCATTCAGCTATGGTATATGAATGTTTTGCAAAACTATTAAAACATGACTTTGTGAATTTCTATTGGTTATAAATGACTAATGTTTATACTTTGTTGTGAATAGTTATCAGCCTGTATGCCAAAATACTGTGTTTTTTGTATAATTTTATGTATTATGAATAATTATATTTGTCTTTATGAAGAGTGTTTTGTTTGATTTATATTGTAACATTTTGCAATGTGCCATTACTTATACGGTTTTAACCAAATGAATTTGATAATTACTATTACATAAATAAAAAACACCAGTATATATCCAGAAAAAAATTGATGAATTTATGATAATACATAAAACAATAGAAATTGACAACACAGAAATACCAAAAAAAAAAAAAAATCGTTCCCCAAATCAGTTAATCCTAAGTTTTTTTCTGAACAAGTCTGTTTTGAAAACAGTTAATGCACTCATCTGTATGTGATAAGTGAACTTGCCGATATTGGGTAATTTAATGAGCCATGAATAAATGCATATGTTTAGACCCTCTCTCATTTCGATTGTGCATAAAAGCACAAAAAAATTTAACAACAAATGCATTTTATATATTCTTATAAATTTAGCAGAAGATACACCTTTCCCTTTGCTCAATGTTACAAACTTGCCTTGTACAATTTTTATGTTTGAAACTTTGAATGAACATGCGGATTGAAGGGCAACAAATCAATAATCCAAAGTCGCAACGCAGCCTCAAATTTCAGGCGATCCATTAAAATGTGAGCATACGCTATAACCTCTTCCAGACCCTAAATTTTACAAATAGATTTGATTTCTATATAAACTATTTGAAAAGTTTGAATTTTGATCATACTTCTATATTTTGTTTTTGCCATGTTAACAATAATGTCAGAATCTGACACAAAAAATCATGTAGTTGTCTCATAGAAATTACATTTTGACCTTACACAGAACTGTATTTTCATATTCTAACCCTATGATAAATAAATCTGTTCTTATTGGTTGTTTTAAGCGTTACTGGTATTCCATATTCAAGAAGGCCTACTTTCATTTTCCTGTCAATGTTTCGAGTTGTTCTTTTTCTTGAAATGAAATACTTGTAAACTTTAAACTTGTTGTGTGTTACAATGTTTGATACATACCTTGAACATACCTTGAAGCGCCACACTTCCATCTTCACGTAGGTAGATATTAGTGTGGCAGGGTTTGGGGGGCTTTGCAGCCCATCCCTTATGAAAATCGTCAATGGTATCTGAATGATGGCGAATGGTAGTTTAATGGTGAATTGAATGGTAAATGGTACATGAATGGCATTTAAGTGGTGTTTCAATGGTACATTCTTAATGGTAAGTGGTAGTTTGTTTAATGGTAAATGGTATACTATATACCCAATGGTGTCTCAGTGGTATGTGCCCAATGGTATGATTGGTATGGTGAATGGTATATACCATATACCCAATTGTGTCTCAGTGGTATTCAATGGTGCCTCAATGGTATGTGCCTAATGGTGTGATTTGTATGGTGAATGGTATACCATACATCTAATGGTGTCTCAGTGGTATCCAACGGTGTCTCAGTGGTATGTGCCTAATGGTATTATTTGTACGGTGAATGTTATACCATATACCCAATGGTGTCTCAGTGGTATCCAACGTTGTCTCAGTGGTGTGTGCCTATATGGTATGATCTGTATGGTGAATGGTATACCATACACCTAATGGTGTCTCAGTGGTATCCAATAATGTCTCAGTGGTATGTGCCTTATGGTATGATTTGTATGGTGAGTGATGTACCATATATCCAATGGTCCTCAGTGGTATCCAATCCCTGATAGCAGACACGGTCGTAATGATGTCATATACTGGTCAGAAACTGGTAATTCTGGTCATATGTCGTGTGCACGACGTCGTAACGACGTCATTTTGACAACTTTATTTTGCATTTTTGTATGACCAGATTATGACGTGATTATGACATCATTTATCTACCAATCAACGACGAGGAAATTCGCGTTTTCATTTGACCACATTATGACGTGATTATGACATCAATTATTTGCCAATCAACGAGAAATTTACAATTTTATTTTCAAAGTGCATATTATTTTGTGCTATTTATTAGTTTTCAACCTTGCCATGTTAGCAAGGCTCTTTTCTATTTAGAAAAGGAAAAAGAAAATAAAGTAAAATAGAACATGCAAAAAAAAAATAAGAAATTATATAATCTTAAAAAAAAGCAAAAATTAAGCAGTTGCCAAAATATAGTCATTTCTTGACTGGTTGCCAACCATAACCAATTTTGATATTCTCTGTTTAATTAATTTAATAGTAAAAGTGGACGACAATATCATGGCCTATAGAAAGTGATTATAGTATGCTCTACAATGCGATTTTCGTATGTCAATTTCTTAAAAAGTCCCTACCGTGAGAGGGGATACCCCTCCCAACCCCCAACCCCGCTTGCTTCGAGCCCTCGCCGGGACTCAGATACCAATCATCTCCCCAATCATCACAAAGAAATCGACACCTATGGTGTGTAGCGTGCAGGCACAGACCCTGATTGAAACTTTGATCAGCAAGTGTGTCTCCACGCAAAGACTAGCACATACAAAACTTTCTGTTTCAATTCCTGAGCGAGAGGGCCTTCAGTACACAAGGCATGAGTAGGCTGCACATTCAGACCCTTAATCGAGTGAAGGGTTTGCACAACAGACTATATGGTGTGTGTGTAATATAGGTTTTCCCGTCCAATTTCTTAAAAATTTAAACCGATTTAATGATGTAATAATTCAATTGCAACTAATTTGAATGACCTATAAGATGAACATTTAAATGGCCAAATACTTCATCCAATTTATTTTTATTGGCATACGATTTCATGGTTATCTCAATTAAACATGTGTAAAGAACGATTAAAATTGCTGAAGAAGTGTTTTCAAATTCGCACCGGTACCCTCTTTGCGAACGTTTAGGAATTCAAAATCATAAATATGCTATCACTTATAGGATATGGACAGTGTTTTTCGTGTGTGTGTATTTTTTTTAACTTCTTTTGAATAATTATGGAAATGGGTTTTACTTTGAAAATGGATGTTTACCATTTCACTGAAATTTATATCCATCTGACAAACCATCATCGGAACAACAACTCGGTTTTGTTCCACTTTCATAACTATAGACTGTGGTCAATACCGTGTCTCTTATCCCTACCCCAACACTATACAAATTACAATTATGTAAAAGAATAAAAATAAACAAAAGAACAAGAACAAGATGATGAAGAAAAAATACATGCCACAGGCATAGGTCATCCACCTACTCACCAATTACTAAAATAATAACCGTTTATAACCATATCCTATAAGTGTTACATGAATTACGTCTGTATCAAACATTATGGAATAAAATGAATCTAACTAATAAGATCAGAACAATAGAAAGATAAGATAAAGTTTGAACAAAAATTGTATAACGTGATAAAAAAAAGGAACACAGAACATGTTATCTGAATTTGGACGTTTAAAGTGCAAATATGTGTGCCGATAAATGAAATAAAAAATGGTATATAAGGCGAAATTAAACGATCAGTGTGTCGTAGCAACATTAAATGACAACTTTGGGCCTTTAATTTGAACGAATTTCTACAAAATCCAAAGGAATGATATAGAACGGAATTGAATGCTGAATAAATGAAAATGGACCATGTGTGCAGAGGGTGGACAAAAGTCTTTAGAATTTGAACGTACTTTCATTTAAATGCAACTCTGATGAAATTGGACAGGAAAACCTATAGTATTTAATACATGCACCGGGAAAAATTAAAATTTTCACTTCCGAAACATTTCTTCCTTTTCTCCTCCATTTTTTTGTTGTGTCTCGTGATAGGTGCCTGGATTTTTTATTTCGATTCCTTCAGTTTTCAGTTTCAGTTTTATTTTTTCTCATTTCCAACAAAACAGTATACAAAATCCATCATAAATACATTTATAACAATTGAAATGTATAAAGAAACATGTAACACAATATATATATTTATCTAAATTATACATTTGAAACTTAATATGGATCATTAAATATTTGTGGCTGAAAATAACATGCTGGAAATGAAGAGGTCCACTGTGAAGCTGTGCTTGTAAATCGTGGACCCCTCAAAACAAATTATTCATTAATATTAAATTACATTATTAAAATAATGATAGTGGCCAAAAGAGGGGAAGAAAAATGTGAAATAAACAATAACATGATGCATGAAATGAGTAATTTACGAAGAATAACCACAAGGAGAGACGATGAGAAGAACATACCTGCATGTGGACTAAAATAAGAGAATGTTTCACAGGTGATGTATAACGAGTATGAAGTAGACGCTCAAAGGAAACGGATCAAAGTGTATGCCTGGTTGAGCAATGGTGACGAGTTCTTCGATATCAACAATAATAACAATGATAGTGATATTAGAGATAATAATAATGTTGATGATATTGATAATCACAATAATAATAGTAATCATAATACTAACAACAAAAATAATCATGATAATAGTGATAATCAATAAAAGAAGGGACAATCTACGTACAACAGGGAGAGCTAGGTTTTGTACGTAGCCAATAAAAATGTCTTAAGTTTTCTTTTGAAGACTGCGAGTGAAGGGGAGTTTTTCAAATCTATGCGCAAAGTATTCCAAAATTTAGGACCTTCCAAAATGAATGTATTTTGTGCTGAAAGTGTTTTTAGTAAGGGTAAATGAAATTCTTCAGACTGTCTAGTGGGATATTTATGAATAGTTTGATTCTTTATAAACATATCATGAAAAACTAAGGGAAGGGTACCAGAATTGAATTTATACATAAATTCTCCAAGATGAAACAAGTAGAGATCGTTTACTTTGAGAATATTATGTTCAAGGAAAAGTGGATCTGAGTGGGCACGAAACGGAGCATTACAGATTATACGAATTACTTTTTTTTGTAACAATATAATTTTTTCTAACAGAGTTTGATGAGTGTTTCCCCAAAGCAAAAGTCCATAATTTAGGTAGGGTAAAACAAGAGAATAATAAAGAGTAAGCAAAGATCGTTGTGGAAGATGTGATTTTAGTCTGTTAATAATACCAATATTTCGAGAGATTGTTTTGCAAATATTTTCGATATGTAATTTCCAGGAGAGCTTGCTATCAACCAAAACACCTAAGAATTTTGTATGAGAAACCTGCTTAATTGGGGTATTGTCAAACATAATTTGAGTCGGTAATGAAGCTAAGGAGTTACTAAATAATATGTAATTCGTCTTCAAAAGGTCTTCCTCAATTTGTGTGTGTGTGTGTGTTTTTTTTTTTGGGGGGGGCACATTGGTGACAGAGACCCCCTTCCCCCGTAGCTACGCCTCTTTGTAGATGTTGATATTGCAATGCTCAAGACTGACATCCCCGTTATGACTTGTGTCAACAAGACGTGCTTTGTGGCAGATCAGATAGCGTGATTACTAAGAGTCATGTGATCATGATCATAAAATCACGTGATTCGTCAAAAAGACGAATGTTCATTTCTTGATTGTCTTTGAGATAACTTTAATTCGCTTGTTTTCGTACCCTGGAATACATGGCCCTGGGAAGCGGGGCAGCACCCCCATGCATTCTGGAAGATGTGCACAAAAGGTAATAATTGAAAAATATAACAAAAACTACCTGTATTGAAATCCCTTTTTTTTAATTTACATCAGCACCCCCACTTAAATCGTTCCCAGGGTCCTGCTCGAATGGATTTATTTGTTATTTGTACTGTAGAAAGAGCAAGTCATTGCTCTTCATATATTGAACAAAGTGTGTTCATATTTATCTATATGTTAATTCATTTAACCATATTGGAAGAATGGAAATGGTGCCAGTGGAGGATTCAATAGGGATACTCCTATACTTCTTTTGAGGCCAAGTCTAAGCAAGTTGGTTGAGTTTTTTCAGGAAGGGCGAGACAAGCTCAATGCTGAAAATTAAGATTCGTCTATTCGTAAACATGATTAAAGAGCTATATGCACGACAAAAGGCAGACCATCCCTCGGAGTTGCTATTATTTTGAACAGATGGAATTTCAAATAATTCAATTTTGTCCTCAAATAAATGGATCGCAATGGAGAGCTACTTAGTTGGAAGGTAGTATCCATGATCCAAAATCAAATCATCGTGCGAACTATAATGTTGTAAAGATAAATTTATGCATTTTTTAAAGGTCAGGACCCGTATTCCATAAACGAGTGTTTTGCTTAAGTTTGAGCAATTTGTCTTAGCATCTTGCTTATCTAAGATATCTTCCCTAACGATAATCTATAAACTTTAAGACATTTGTCTCGAGTCAGATGATATGGCTAAGCCAAAGTCTAAAATTCTATGACGTCATGAGAAAATTGTGACGTCACGCAACTTTTGTCGCGAACGTAACGGCTGCTCCGCGGTAAAAAGTCTATGCGTTTTATGTGTTAAAGCAAAAATCGCATCATAACAAATATCAAGATGGAGGCTGAGAAAAAAAAAGGAAGGCCAATTTCACGCTAATAGCAGAAATAAGAGAGAGGGAAGAGATCTTGTGACCCAAGCTTAATACACGTATTACGTTTCAGGTTAAAGAAAAGGCGTGGGCCGAAATTGCCTTAAGACTAAAATAATTAAGACAACTTACAACTGTCTTAAAGTTGGGCAACATTCTTAGCCATGTTGTATTTATGGAATACAGAATCTGCAGTTTTAAGAAAAGTTGCTAAGCCATTCATCCTATATCTGTCTTAGTCACGCAAAAACTCTTAGCCAAATTCTAAGACAAAATTCTTCGCCAATTCTTTATGGAATACGCGTTAAGCATGCTTATCTCGTTTATGGAATACTGGCTCCTAATCCCCTACGATTTACAGATTAAATTAAAAATCAAAGAAGAAGAAGATAAAGTAGTTGTAAAAGAACAAAAAAAATAAATGAATGGAGGTGGCTGACAGAAGAGACTAGCGGCGAACCTTTGCTGCAAATATGCCCCTTCACTATAAAAATGAACCTTGGATAGTTACCTTGGTTCAATAGGACACTGACAAGATCAATAAGAAAGGTAGTCAGCTTCTCATTTGTAAGTTCGCTTATAAACCAGTACACCGTTTCAAATAAAGTCTACCCATTTCCATTTCTTATCGCGTTGAACAAGAAAGGAAAATGTTTTTGATATCATCTACATCGATATTCCTCGGAATTATCGCCTTCCTTATGTGCCTGTGGTTCGTTCGGCGTCCTAAAAACCTTCCTCCGGGGCCATGGACACTGCCTTTGATTGGATACCGATTTAAAGACGGTCTGGTTCATGAAAGTTACGCGACGTTAGCCAAGAAGTATGGGCCGATTTTCAGCGTTCGACGAGGTACCTTTCTCTTCGTGGTCTTGAATGACAAGGAGAGTGTAAAACAGGCGCTTGTCAAGTTGGGAGAGTATATGTCACATCGATTTGTACCTGGGCCTGTCAACTGGTCGATACCAGACGATAAGAAAGAAGGTAAATCCGTTTCTTACAAAGGAAAGATAAAGTAGACTTTTAAACCCCCATTTCATAATAAGAAAGTACAACATGAGGCATTTTATCATTACACCTATAATTATATACAGTATAAGTGAACGTTTGTCGAAAAGAGGAAAAGGGGAGAAATTTTGAAGACTTGGAATCGACCTACGGGGAGCTTTTGAGGGCTCAAGGCTCCAAAACAAAATGAAGCTGCCCCCCCCCCCCCCCCTTCCCCCAAAATGACCACAACGATTCAACGAATATTCGTACACTTGCGTATCTGCTTGGAGATCTTAGCCAGCGTGACTGGACCAATGTTAGAAAATTTGATATGCTCCACCCCAAGCATCGATCACTGGATTAGGGAAAATAATCATCTACAGTTCCATATTTTCATATTATAAGTTTGATTGTGTGTAAAACATTGCATCAATTTTATAGACTAGTACTGTAATATGACCAATCGCTATGATTTGTGTTACAAGTGATTCCCGTTCAGTTTACGACCGGCTGCAGTGGGTTTTTTTTCTTTGTGTTGCACGATCGGTCTCTTGGTGTCTTGCGATCACTTGGTGTCTTGCGATCACTCGAGCAACGACCGCGATCACTCGCGGTCGTTGTGGGAGATCGCACGAACCCCAGGTGGTCGTAACAGTTGGCATCAGAACTTTGAACATGTCCAAAATCCAAACGCGATCAAATGCGATCGATTCAGATAACAGTAACGACCAGTAGCACTGCTTTCATTTAATCGTACGGGTGATCGCATTGCCTCACTTCGACTCTTACAACCACGCAATCGGTCGTGCAACACGTGCATGTGAACGCAAGATTACTCGCACGAGCATTATGCAGGGCCCTGGGAACGATTTTTTGTTTACACGGGGTGCTGATGTAAATTTGTCCTTTTCAAGTGATTATGCAGGGGGGGGGCGTTGTCCTAAGTGGTAGTTTTTTTAACCTTTATATTTGATTTGAATTCTATATAGGTTCCATTATCTGGAGTAATGGAAAGCCATGGGATGACCAACGGAAATTTTCTCTTCCAGCTCTTCGCTCCTTTGGCTTTGGTAAGAGGAGTCTTGTTCCTCAAATCAACCTTGAGGCCCGTTGTCTGGCGGAGGAAATAAGGAGTCATCGGGGTCAGCCCTTCGATCCGGCGGATTTGCTGAACAAAGCAAGTGGTAACATTATAGCTCAACTTGTCTTTGGTCGTCGATATGAATATGGAGACGTCGAGTTTGTTAGAATTCTTCGAATCATGAGAGATGCCTTGTGCTGCATTCGCGAAGATGAACTAGTTAATGTGTTCGAACCGCTCATTCATACCCCGTGGTATAAACCATTGCGGGAAATGATTTTAAATTTAAGGAGTTTCGTGAGGTCTCACATCAAGGCCCACCGAGAAACTTTCCAAGATGATCAAATCAGGGACTTTGTAGACGCATTCTTTTCTGACGACATCTCCAAAAACTTTACCTTGGAACAATTCGTTGGGGTTGTGCTGGACCTATTCACCGCTGGTACAGATACCACGGCTCTGACAACTTCATGGGGGATGCTTTATTTAGCACTGCATCCTGATATACAGACGAGGGTAAGTATATAATTTACATTATCTCTTTTCATAACCTGTATTTCTTCATGAAAAATGAACTAGTGACTATGCCTCTACGGTTACACGGCTTTTTAGAACGATCAATCAAAAATATTCAGTAAAAATGTCGTCTAGGCAAGGTGGGTCTAGGATTTACCAGGGGTGGAGGTATCTTCCTTTGAAATTTTTTCTGACTATGAAATAAGACCCCCCCCCCCCCGAAAAAAAATCATCAAAACAGGGCACAGACCCGTTTTAACTTTTTGACTCTGAAAACCTTTACAGATCAATGCAAAACCGATATATATAATCAAAACACACCTTGTGCAGAGAAATGTCCTCCAGAACAGCTGGATCCTCATTCGAAGTCTTCCTGCCACACTTCAAAAACTCTGGTGTTGATTTAACACCAGCCTGGAATCTATATTTTTCCACACCAGAAAAGTGTTAAACAACACCAGTTTGCTTTTGGTCTAACACAAGACAGGTGTTTATACAACACCAATTAGTATTAAAACAGCATCGGTTTGATTCTAAACTGGTGT
The DNA here is from genome assembly GCF_037042905.1 of Lytechinus pictus. NCBI lineage: Eukaryota > Metazoa > Echinodermata > Echinoidea > Temnopleuroida > Toxopneustidae > Lytechinus > Lytechinus pictus. Next base: position 14,360,026 of record NC_087256.1, on the reverse strand, counting down.
TGTTTCAATACTTATCTGGTGTGGACATATATTGATTCCGGTCTGGTGTTAAATCAACACCGGAGTTTTTGCAGTGCAGCCATTTCGGCACATTATCCTCGATATGGCTATGTGGCAGGAGGCGGGTAAACTGCAGGATATGCTACCTCCATGCAGCTGCTCGTTTGGTAAGTTGTCTTTATATTTGTTCCAAATCTAGGCTGAGGACCTTGTAGCAATCTCCATCAAGTCCAAAGCCAGCTTCATTCTGTTTGTTATTCCCGTTTTTGAGAGGAACAAATGGAGAGACTTTGTAGCATATCCTCTGTGGCCGATCTCCACTGGCCCTGGGTAGTAATCTACCTACCATCCCCTCTCCTTGCATTCTGAGATAAGTCCGGCATACTTTGTTTTGTTGTACTCTTGGGCCATCTCTATGTTCTCCCATGGGACAATCAATTCGCAGAGGATAAGGACTGCTTTGACCAGATTACCATGTCTGGTCGCACATTGATAGTCGCAATCTCACTGGGGAAGGTCATCTGCTCATCTAAGTCTGAGACAATCTGCCAGTCTCTTGCTAGACAAAGGAGCCTGCTAGTATGTGGTCTAACTTTCCTGTTGGTTCCGGTTCTTGTTCTAGCCTTCACAAAAAGAGATCATCACTGAGGCACAAGGATATGGTTGGGCCTGTGCAAACCAACAGAGCAGGGCTAGGCATGAATCCAACACAGTACTTCTTAAAAGCACAAAAACGGTACGGAAGTAACTTTATCCCCGCATGCAGGGTCTAATGAGAGATCAATGCTCTAGGCTGTCGAGAAATCACTAAAGGGTCATGAAGCGTATTGATATCTAAAAAATTATTGAGGCCATTGAACTGCTAAAAAGAACTCTGAAATACATACCAAGACTCCTGAGAGGACTTTCATAGCATTATAAATACAGCTTGAACAGGATGCTTGGTGCAGCATTTATTATCGATGAACATAATACGTTTTTCTGTTTTCATTATGGTGGGGGTGTCCACTCGTTTTATCTTAATCATATCTAGTTACTCATTGCCTTTACCTTCCCCTTTCGCTTAAAGGAAATACATTTGAACTATTTACATACACTAACCTATCCCACTATCCTTTACCGCCGCTACTCCTCATCTCAAAATATACATACATACATTCACATTATTTTACTATTTGTCAGATTCAATCATCTATGCATTGATTTTTCAGCATTATTTGTAAGGGGTTATGATATGTTTCTACCTTGTATCTTATCATATCAACATGCAGGTACAAAATGAGTTAGATGCAGTTGTCGGGCATGGCCGACAACCGAATATGGATGATCGCGCAAATCTTCCGTACTGCGACGCCACTCTGATGGAGATCATGCGAATCCGCCCCGTCGTCCCATTATCCCTCCCTCACATGACGTCAGCAGATGTCACTCTTGGACCTTATACCATTCCTAAGGGGACTATCGTTATCCCTAACCTGTGGGCTGTCCATCATGATCCTAAAGACTGGTGTGATCCACACGTATTCAACCCTGATAGATTTATGAGTGCCGATGGTCAGACTGTCGTCAAGAATGAGGCTTGGATGCCATTTAGCGCAGGTGTGTATTTTTTATTATTTGATTTACTCTTAATTCATTTCCGCAAAAGAGAGTAAATATGCAATAAGATAATATATGTGAAATTAACCAAATGAAAACAGGAGGGTAGCCCTACTGAGCAGCAGCACCAATCCTTACGCCGTTCGTCTACTGAGGGGTCCTCTAGGCTTTGGTACAAGCAATCAAGGAACTCTTGGTATTATTTATTACAATAGTAGTATAGTAATAAAATGAGAAAGACAAACCCTAATCAACATGATCAAAGGAATAGTAATTGAGCAACCAAGTGGCCATTTGATATAGAGATTTGATCCCCGTGAAGTTAGATACTTATTCCTTTTTTTTTTTTTCATATTAAAAAACAATGTGAAGTTAGCTACTTTTCCCTTTTTCCTTCTGCAACTTGTAAAGTTAGTTACTTATTTCCTTATTCAAACCACTCTCTCCTTATTCAAAATGACTCTCTTCCTTGTTAAAAATACACTTTTCCTTATTAAAAATGCACTTTTCTTTATTCAAAATACACCTTTACCTATTAAAAATGCACTTTTCCTATCAAAAATGCACTTTTCTTTATTCAAAAGGCACTTTTCTTTATTCAAAATACACCTTTACCTATTAAAAATGCACTTTTCCTATTCAAAATACACTTTTCCTTATTCAAACTACACCTTTCCTTATTCAAAATACCATTTTCCATATTTAAAATATACTTTTCCCTATTCAAAATACACTTTTCCTTATTCAAAATACACTTTTCCTTATTTAAAATACACTTTTCTTTATTTAAAATACAATTTTCTTTATTCAAAATACACTTTTCCTTATTCAAAATACACCTTTCCTTATTCAAAATGCACTTTTCCTTATTCAAAATGCACTTTTGCTCATTCAAAATACACTTTTCCTTATTCAAAATACACGTTTCCTTATTCAAAATGCACTTTTCTTTATTCAAAATGCTTTTTTCCGTCTTCAAAATACTATTTTCCTTATTCAAAATACACTTTTCTTTATTCAAAATATAATTTTCCTTATTCAAAATACACTTTTGCTTGTTTAAAATACACTTTTCCTTATTCAAGACATTTTTCCTTATTCAAACTGCCCTTTCCCTTAAACATAATACATTTTCCTTATTTAAAATACACTCTTTCTCATTAAAAATGCACTTTTTTCTTATTCAAAATACATCTTTCCTTATTCAAAATGCACTTTTCATTATAAAAATGCAATTTTCTTTATTCAAAAGGCACTTTTCCCTAGTGTTTGTGTGTGTGTGTAAGGGGATGGATGGGGGGGGGGGGTTGAGGGCAATTTGGGACTCACTAATATTAATCGCCACAGAGGTGACGTGTGTTTGAAATTTGAATTTTTATCTATTATTCGGGCTCATTTTCCGACATAACGCATGAGCATAGTTTGGTGCAGGAGACGCGTTTCGGACGGGTTTCATTTCTACCAAACCATAAAAACCTGAATGAACCTTCACTGTAGACCAGATTTTCCACTTGTGGTGTACAAGATGATTTGTTCAATATCTTTCTTTCTGATCTTGACCTCCTTTACCAGGTCGCCGTGATTGCCTAGGTCAACAGCTTGCTAAGATGGAGACATTTCTACTCGTCACCAACCTCTTCCAGCAGTTCGAATTCAAACTTCCTCCTGATCAACCAACCCACACCATGCGAGGACAGCATGGAATTACAATGCCACCAGAAAGCTATATGATATGTGCCTTTGAACGCTGATTTATTTGACATGGATAGGGAGGCTTGAAAATCTCAAATGAACACTACAAATTAAAAATATAGACGGACAAATTCCATCATGACATTTGATTTACTGAATAAAAGTGTGTTATCATGTCTCATATATTTCACAGGGGTCCGTTGGTACCTCAAAACAATGATAGATTTCTTATAAAGAAATTTGATACACACTAAGAAATCCCGGTGCAAATGGGGTGTACGATACGTGCGTACACCTCACAATACCATCGAGGTGCAAGTTAGCTCTTTTGCGAGAGTACGTGTCTGTTGTACACCCATGTACTCTTTTTGTGCACCCCACCAGCCTCGCTGACAGATAGACGTATGGTACAGATTAAGTTGATTTGTGATCGAAGATTACCCGAAATAACAATGCACTAACGCCATATTTTACCTAAGTAAAATAATCTTTAAACTATTCAATATTTATGTGATAATTGTTTCAAAAACACATTTGATTACGTATACATTTGGAGAAACAGTAAATAGAGCTACTTGAATCTCAACTATCAGCGCAAGTCAAAAAAAGAAGCGGATGATATCCGTAAAGACCTCAACCGGATTCAGCGCTTCTCGTTGACATAGCGGGAAGAATCTTTACTACAGATACGAGGTAAGTTCGAGTCCCAACCAATGTACCTAAAAAATCGATACAGAAAGTTAATGGTCCGAAAGTATCGACAATCTTTTTATTATTTTAGGTGGGGTACATTATGCACCCTCAGGGGTAGACGTGTACACCCTCTAAGGTGCAGATGGACACCCCAAATATGAGTGCACAATGTACACCCCTATTTGGGGTGTACGTGTGCACCCCTATAGGGACAAGCCTGTGCACCCCTAGGGCATGTAGGGGTGTAAAATTGAACCCGAATTTCTTAGTGTGTACGTTAAGTTCATTTGCTAGTCTATATGTTTAAAAAGAAATATAAGCATGTATAGTTTGTCACATCCATGGGAATAACGTAATAATTAAGCGCTAGATTATTATTCAGCAAGTTATTCACTAATTCTATAATTTTAGGTGGATTTAAATTTAATTTCTCACTGTCTTATTGATCGAAAGTTTGCATTTTACGGAAAGTTTTAATCATGTTTGTTAATCATTAGTTACAATTATCGTTAAAGATATTTGTAGCAGATTTGGTTTTCTGAAAATATATATTATTGATTGCTCGTATTGTAAAATTACCAACGTTATACATATCATTTTAGGAAGTCTACTTTTTTTAAAGTTAATATATAGGTGAAATTCTTGTCATATTGCCTGTTTTCAATTTTCCGATATTCACCTTTGGCATCGCATTTCATTATACATACAGCAAATCTGCCCTGCAATCTGCTGATGATTGATCACGATATGTATTCGACATTTTTAGGGGGTTTCTATTGGTACAACTGTTTAATCATGGGGACATAAATCATTTATACTTTTATTGTTAAATTCAGTGAACAATTTTCTTTGAGGTGTTATTATCTTATTAAGTATAGTCAGATGTAACATGTATAATGACGCATATGAATATGCTGGTAATGTCTAATTAAAAAAAAGATTATTATCATCTATAATGTGTGTATTTAGTCAGTAACATGTACTTAATGTGTATGTATTAGTAGAATTTATTCTTTGTAATATGTTCCTTGATTCTTTTAAAAGTAGATTTAACTTGTCTTTGAATTTACTTGAGATTTAATATACATTAAAGAAAGATCAATTATAATGCTGACTTGCTTCGATAAAGTAATTCTAACTCCAATTAGGCAAATATAAGATACCTTTTACTAAAAAAAGCATATCGAATGTACTTATAATTTCCATGAACGCCTTATTTACATAATACATGAATATTCATTAAGGGCAGGGAAATAATATTTTTCTTTAAATAACTGTGATATCTATTTTCTGTTTGAAAATGTTCTGGATTAGGGAGTGCAATATATACAGTGCGTATCAAAATAAACGTTTACACTTTGAAAAAATCCTGTAAAATTATACATTTGTAATATCCTGAACACTTTTCCACATTTTAACATTGGTATACAGGTCCATTTAATCAAATGACGATATAACTGTCGAAAAATATTTCCGCTTGAGTGAGCACCACTTACTTTTGAAAAGTTAGTGAAAAATGATTTGCGCAGAACTTTGAAATAGTTATGCGAATAAAAGTAGAACTTAATCATGAAGAACACGTAGAATTTAGCTATTAAAATTGATTTGAAGATATCTTTTACCTTTTTTGACTTGTTTCCTTGCCCAAAACACTTCGAAGAGAGCATTTCACCCCACCCCTCTCCCCCACACACCGAGGCCATCGTGACGATATTTGCTTTACACTGAGCTGTGATTTACATGGAATGGCTTAAGCTTGATTTTCATTTTGTTAATCATTGCCAAGCTTGGGAAAAGTGTGGAGAAACAAGTATTAAATGAAAAATGAAATGTAAACCCACTTTTAATGATAAAAACTGATTGAAATAATGCTGGAGATGTCTGATTTAAACTTTTGTTCAGATTCAGTTATGTCCTCAGATCCAGCTGGCACAAAAAGGGTAAAGGTTGTGCTTACTAAGTGCTGAAATTTCGATTTGGGTGGCAAAATTGTTACAAAATGCTTGAATGTATCCGTCTTATTTCAACTGACTAAAAGTGCAAGGGAAATGTATGAGAACTGTTTCGCAGGGTAAGTTTGATTTCGCCGTTTCCCCTTAGCACAGCGTGAAAACGAGCATTTCTGCGCAAACAGATTTCTGCGATCTTTACAAAAATGGACAGTGCTCACTCAAGTGTAACATTCTGACAAAACTTTTACTTTCATTGGATAAATGAGACCCAAACCCAAGATTATATGTGAAAAAAATACCCACATGTTGTATATTTTTTTATTCCCATGGCTTTTTAAAAGTGTAAACTTTTTTTGATACGCACTGTAGAATAGCTATACGAGGTGTATCAATAAAAAAGAACCCCAACTTTCTTGACTGTTCATGAGAAAACTATCCAATGAAATAATGATCATTAAACTTCTACTATTTGGAAGTGTGATTTATAGTCGCCAATTTTCTGTTTTCCTCAGGAATAGGATAATAATGCTTTATATTCAACATCTGATCATATAATGGGACACACCCACGGGTAATATCCACGTACTGCACGTACTGTTTGAAACCATATATGGGTCACGAACCCTGCCTCTTGCGGGGGGTTTATGCTGAATCGAATAACAGCTGTATACGAATGTACTCAAACAAAAAGTCATGCGATCAGTTGAAAGGGACGTCAGTCGCTCGATAACAGTAGTTCAACTGCATGTATGGTATAAAAAAGAGCATATACACATTTCACAGTTGATACGACGTTTGATATATTTCCACGTATTTCGAAACAACTGGACAAGGAGACGACGAAGAGGAAGAAACGGAAGAGAAAGACAATAAAGAGGAAAAACTTGGAAGAAGAAGTGGACAAAGAAGAAGAAGGAAAAGAAGAAGAAGTGGGAGGAGGAAATATAGGAGAATCGACAAAGTACTGTTAAACATGTGTATCTGGTTCCCCTTACCGATACACGGACATGAATTCAAAATTAAGTGAAACATGTGAAAAGAACAAGATTGCAGTGCATGATCGTGATTGGCAAGACTACTAAATCCATCTTACCTGCAACAATCGTTTAACAGATAAAAATGGTTTTGCTCTTATTTACATCGATATTCCTCGGATTTATCGCGTTCCTTGTTTGCCTGTGGGTCATTTGGCGTCCGAGAAACCTTCCCCCGGGGCCATGGGCGCTGCCTTTGATTGGATACCGATTCAAAGTGGGCCTGATTCATGAAACATACGTGGAACTGGCAAAGAAATATGGACCGATTTTCAGTGTACGACGAGGCCCGCTTCTCTTCGTGGTCTTGAATAATAAGGAGAGTGTAAAACAGGCACTGGTGAAGTCAGGAGTGTTCTTCTCAAATCGATTCGTACCAGGACCCATCAATTGGACCATACCAGATGCTAAAAAAGAAGGTAACGTACCATCTCTGAACTTCGACCTCAAGAAGACTGCACATCACGGGTTCGGGGAAATTTAGATGTTTTATATGCTGACAGAATAGATCTACATGTAATTTCGTCTATACATGTACATCTTTAAACATCTTTGAATCGTATGTATCATGACTCAATTTGTTTGTGATAATATGACAGTTTACATTATCATGTCAGTTAGTCTAATCTAAACATTTCACCACATTCAAGCCAAAATTAAACCAACTAATATTACCTGTTTATCATTCTACTTTCAGAATTGTCTAAACTTGTTTGTTACTGAAATGAAAACCCTACAATTTTATATATTCCCCCTTTCACAGGGTCTCTCTCTGTCTATTACAAACAGGATCTTCAAAATCTCTCTAATAAGGTCGATGCAATATTTATGAAGAATAGTTATATTGTGATAGGTTGACAGTTTATCTATGTCAGATCAGTATTCCATGAACGTGAGTTATAAAAGACGCATTCTCTTATTTTAAAATATTGATATTTTTTATTCGGTAAATGTATATATTAAAAAAAAAAATCATTTTTGCATCTATTCAAGAAAGTTGATCTTTCTGCAAAATCTGTAACCAAATAGGAGAAAAGAATTCGAGCCTTTTTTTTCAACATATTCATAACAAAATTAGGATTTCATTGAATCGGAGCTAGCCTTCCTCGTGTATTATACTCATTTTTTAAAATACATTCTTGAACATAACTATGACTATCCAAAGTCGATGACACTTTTCAATTCTCTTTTTTTTTCATTCTCCTTTATAATTTTCTGCTGTCACGATATGTAACTCCTGGTATATTCGAATTTATTTATCAAAAGAACTCTATGACACTAATACCCTTTTTACACAGGATTTTCTTAACCCCGGACTATCGCTAACCCCGTACTTTCCTTAACCCCGTACTATTTTTTTTCCTTTTCACACATGCCAAATTGTTATTGCTAACCCCGGATAAGGAATGCTTGCTTTTCACACACGAAACTCGCTAACCCCGGACTAGTGGTAGCTCATGAATATTCACGAGCGCACTGAGGGGTCATTCGGGTCATATCCAAAATCGCGCGCGCTTTAAATACATTTGTCGATCATTCGTAGTACAAGTACTTCACTCGGAATTTCTCATCGCCGTATTCGCTGTTCATGAATATTCATTATGCTTACCTCTGATTGGAAAACAAGGCCGGCTCTGTTGCGGGGCATGAATGGGAGCGCTTAGCCCACTTACGTTTTACACTAGCGATCTTAACCCCGTACTATCGCTCTTAGCACCGCAATTGCTGGGATAACCCTGCTTTTTTGCAGGGCCAAATAATCCCGTACTAAAGGTGGGGTTAGCCCACTTTGCAAAAATGCTGTGTAAAAAGAAAGTGGGCTAAGCTTAACCCCGTACTATAGGTGGGGCTAAATAGCAATTTAGCCCCACCTATAGTACGGGGTTAAGGAAATTTGAGCGTGTGTGAAAAGGGTATTTTACAGCAATATTCTCAAATGGTCACTTTGTTCTCTGTTGAATTGCGAACTACCGCCCTATTTCATTATTACCAAGCATATCTAAAATACTTGAAAAAAATAATTTACAAACGACTATATTATTTTATGGACACGAATAAATTATAAATTCCTAATCAATACGGTTTCAGGACAAATCACTCAACTGACTATGCAATTTTACAATTATACGACAAAATAACAGATTCACTTTAAAAAAAGAGTACACTGTCGGGGTTTTCATGGATCTATCGAAAGCATTCGATACTATCGATCATCATATACTATTCGGTGCCGTCACGGCCGAGTGGTCTAAGGCGCCTGGCCATTCATGGAAAGTCCGAGGATCGATCCCCGGCTGCGGCGCCTATATGCCCGTGAGCAAGGCATTTAATCTACAATGCTCTTTTATCCTGCTTTCAAATAAATGGAAATGCTTTATGCATTATTGGTAACTAGGTGTGCACTTGTTTAAAAAAAATTGACTTGTTTTTTTTTTCAAAGAGGTGCCGTGGCCGAGTGGTCTAAGGCGCCTGGCCATTCATGGAAAGTCCGAGGATCGATCCCCGGCTGCGGCGCCTATATGCCCGTGAGCAAGGCATTTAATCTACAATGCTCTTTTATCCTGCTTTCAAATAAATGGAAATGCTTTATGCATTATTGGTAACTAGGTGTGCACTTGTTTAAAAAAAATTGACTTGTTTTTTTTTTCAAAGAGGTGCCGTGGCCGAGTGGTCTAAGGTGCCTGGCTATATATAAAAAGTCCGGGGTTCGATCCCCGGCCGCAGCACCCATGCCTGTGAGCAAGGCATTTAATGTGCAATGCTCTTTTATCCTGCTTTCAAATAAATGGAAATGCTTTATGCATTATTGGTAACTAGGTGTGCACTTGTTTAAAAAAAAATTGACTTGTTTTTTTTTTCAAAGAGGTGCCGTGGCCGAGTGGTTTAAGGCGCCTGGCTATACATAAAAAGTCTGGGGTTCGATCCCCGGCCGCAGCACCCATGCCTGTGAGCAAGGCATTTAATGTGCAATGCTCTTTTATCCTGCTTTCAAATAAATGGAAATGCTTTATGCATTATTGGTAACTAGGTGTGCACTTGTTTAAAAAAAAATTGACTTGTTTTTCCAAAGAGGTGCCGTGGCCAAGTGGTCTAAGGCACCTGGCTATACATAAAAAGTCCGTGGTTCGATCCCCGGCCGCGGCACCCATGCCTATGAGCAAGGCATTTAATGTGCAATGCTCTTTTATCCTGCTTTCAAATAAATGGAAATGCTTTATGCATTATTGGTAACTAGGTGTGCACTTGTTTAAAAAAAAATTGACTTGTTTTTCCAAAGAGGTGCCGTGGCCAAGTGGTCTAAGGCACCTGGCTATACATAAAAAGTCCGGGGTTCGATCCCCGGCCGCGGCACCCATGCCTATGAGCAAGGCATTTAATGTGCAATGCTCTTTTATCCTGCTTTCAAATAAATGGAAATGCTATAGGCATTAATGGTAACTTGATGTACGCTTGTTTTATAAAAAAAATTGTAAATTAAAAACATATGGCATCAGAGGGATTGTTTTATCATGGTTTAAAGATTATCCATACAACATATATCAATATGTTAATTTTAACTCTAAATCTTCTGAAGTTTGTAATGTGAAATGTGGAGTACTACAGGGTTCTATCTTAGGCCCGTTGTTATTTTTAATGTATATGAATGATATAATCAATGCTTCACCCTTACTTATGTTCTCTTCGCAGATGATACCAATGTATTTTTTCACACAGTAACTTAGACATGCTTGTAGCAGTACTCAATAATGAATTAACTAAATTGTCCATGTGGTTTAAATCAAATAAACTCTTCTTAAATATTAAAATAAACAAATTTCATGTACTTTAAACACATCAATTCTAAGCACATATTTCGTGGCTCCATTAACATTGATAACATCCATCTTGCTGAAAAAGAAGAAACGAATTTTTTAGGTGTATTAATTGACTCTAATTTAACTTGGAATAGTCACATTCGTTATGTTAGCAAACTAGTTGCCAGAGGTATTGGCATACTATTTAAACTGAAATATTGTATTTCCCAAAGATCATTATTTATGCTGTACAATTATTCTTTTATTTTGTCACATATATCATATTGCAACATATTGTGGGGTAATAGCAACAAAACGAAAATAGACTCAATTCTGCGCCTCCAAAGAAAGCACTCCGCATTTGTTCCCACTCGCAATTTTCAGCACATACTGATCCTTTCTTTTTTGGAACCTTAAAATGTTGAAAATTCATGACATTCATACTTTCCAAACTGCCATTTTCATGTTTAAGTTCTCAACTAAATCTATACCTACACCCTTTCATGATACTTTTGTTTTCAATAGCAACATTCATTCATATCCTACACGCCACTCATCAAATATTCACCTCACAAACCCGAAAACAATATTAGCACACAAAACGATCAGACATCATGGCCCAGACATCTGGAATGATTTGCCCAATGATATTAAACTTACTGCATCTATCTTTTCCTTCAAAGATTCATAATAAAATATCTTTTATCGATTAAGTATTCTTAAATATCACACCTGCACGTTCACCCCCTTGCACACACACGCACACTTCATTTCTTCTTTCTCCTTTTCTGATGATTTGTGACGTCAGATTTTTCTTCCAGACCTATGGAATATAATTGGTTTCCATGTAGCCCTTTTCCCTTTTAGCTGCTATTACTTAAGCATTTATTTTGCTTATATAGTTTGCCACTGCATTTGTTTTCACTAATTTGTCTTATCCTTAAATTGTATTCATGTCTAAATTTTGTTATCGCACTGTTATAAATTTGTCACATTGCAATGTACTTTAATGTCATACTACGATTATGTTTATGTATTGTAAATTTATTTTGACCTTACAATAAATGCAGAAACTCCTGCAAAAAAAGGATGATGACATGGGGCTTAAAACACCCCGTGTTCAAATCCTTATGTACACACTATTCTTATCTCGATTCGAGTTTTCATTAATTCTTTTAGCGAGATACACATCCTGCATGTTCATAATTAAACAAGTGGAGCGCCTCTGGCAGTCTCACCTGCATTACGCGATTCAATATTGCAGCAGTGCTGACTTTGAAAACTACTATAAAATAATTATTCACAAAAAACATCATTCATTATGATACAATACTACGTTCATTGACCGTAAATGATATTTGACCTTGATCATGTGAGCTAAGACTTGTCAGTGATACTTGATTACCCTTATGTCCACATTTCATAAACTATATCCATAAACTTTGAAAGTTATGACAGCAGTTTAATAATTACCTCCAACTTGGCCAAAGTTCATTGAACTTAAATTACATTTGACCTTGGTCATGTGACCTGAAACTCGCACAGGATGTTCAGTGATACTTGATTACTCTTATGTCCAAGTAAGTTTCATGAATTAGGGCCATATACTTTCGGAGTTACGACAAAATTTCAGAAACTTAACCTTAGGTTAAGATTTTGATGTTGATTCCCCCAACATGGTCTAAGTTCATTGACCCTAAATGGCCTTTGACCTTAATCATGTGACCTGAAACTCCGGCAGGATGTTCAGTAATACTTGATTAACCTTATGGCCAAGTTTCATGAACTAGGTCCATATACTTTCTAAATTATTCTGTCATTTAAAAAACTTAACCTTCGGTTAAGATTTGATGTTGACGCCGCCTCCGCCGTCGGAAAAGCGGCGCCTATATAGTCTTACCCTGCTATGCAGGTGAGACAAAAACTGTGCTGAATATCAAATTTTCAGCTCGCGTTACGCACTTGCATCAATTGTTTTGGCCTATTCCGATGGAGCAAAATGACAGGTGCTCAACATCACACAATAACAATAAAATGGAATTAGCACAGAGTATAATGCATCATTCACAGATGTTCTTAAATTGGTCCGTCTTACCTTTAGTGTAATGACTGAAATAGTTTTGATTAAAAACATATCATACACAGGTAACTGGAGAGAGAAAATAAAATAAAGCACATGGTATTATGGTTTGTAATTCATAACGGTAAAACTAGACACTATGTAGACAGAATGTGCCATTGTCTCAACAGAGGTTTTATTTCATCTTTGATGAAACAGATTTAATGAGTGAATGTCATTCATATTGCTTTCTTAAAAATGGCAATTTTCATACTTACTGAAATATTTGTTATAATTATTGATATGTGTTTGTGTTTGTTTTTTTTAGCTTCAATTGCTTGGGCTGATGGACAGAAAGGGGATGACCTACGAAAATTTTCCGTTTCTGCTCTTCGCTCCTTCGGTTTTGATAAAAAGAGTCTTGTTCCTCATATCAATCTGGAGGCCCGTTGTCTGGCGGAAGAAATCAGGAGTCATCGTGGTCAGCCATTCGATCCTTCAGATCTCTTAAACAAAGCAAGTGGTAACCTAATGATGCAACTTATCTTTGGTCGTCGATATGGCTACGAAGACGTCGATTTCATTGGAATTCTTCGCGTGATGAAGGACATTTTTGTTTTCATCGCCGACAATGACCCTGTAAATGTGTTCGAACCGCTCATTCATACCCCGTGGTATAAACCCTACCGCGAAATGTTTTACAAGGAAATGGATTTTGCTCGGAATCATATCATCGCTCACCGGGAAACTTTCCAAAAAGATGCCATCAGGGATTTTGTAGATGCGTTGCTAGCAGACGACATCTCCAACAACTACACCTTGGATGATATGGCGAGGATTGTGCTGGACCTTTTAACCGCTGGTACAGATACTACGGCGGTGACTACTTCTTGGGGGATACTTTATCTAGCATCGCATCCTGATGTACAAAAGAAGGTACACTCTAAAAACAGAGGGTAAAATTTACCCAATATTGGGTAGAAAGGGAACATGCATGTTTGCTGGGTTCCCCCCCCCCCCCAATTTTGAGCAAAATGCATGTTTAAAGGGTAAATTTCAACGCAACATTGAGCAAACTTTACAAATTATTTGGTATCTTTTTACCCAACAAACACGCATATTCCCATTTTACCCAATATTGAGTAAACTTTTTTAGAGTGTAATTCTATCGTAAAATTACAATTTTTATTCATTAATCACTTGGATGGGGCTAAGTTAGTACTGAAAATAGCGTATTCAAAAATGCTAAAAAGAAAATCTGAGAATCATCGATACCCAATAAATCTTATTATTGTAGTTCACTGGTTACTGATTCACTGTCAACAATCTGGGGTGGAATCTGGAGGGATTATGATGTGACTCAGGTGGATTGTATTTTTATTCTTTTTGAAGAATGTATCGTCATTTGATAAAAAAGCGAGTTTAAGTGTAAGCTTGTGATGTTAGTGGCTGTATATACATTCGTATCAGGTTTGAATGATGTATATAAGATGGCAAGCCTCAGTCGGACGTACTTCTTGCACCATGGAAAATACCCTCAGTGCGCTACATCACCGGTTCGATCGCAACCAAACGATACTCACACATGTACATATAAGTATACTGTAACAACCTTGATGCAATTTATTGAATTTGTCAAAGTTGTGTGATATAAAGTGGCAAAACTAAAAATGGCAAGGTGTCATGATTTGGCTAATGCTATCATTCAATCTGAACAAACAGGTGCAAGAGGAGTTGGACGCAATTATCGGGCATGGCCGCCAACCAAATATTGATGACCGCGCCAATCTTCCATACTGTGACGCAACTCTGATGGAGATCATGCGAATCCGCCCAGTTGGGCCGATCGCCCTGCCGCACATGACGTCAGCAGATGTTACTCTTGGATCTTACAACATTCCTAAGGGGACCATCGTTATCCCTAACCTGTGGGCTGTCCATCATGATCCTAAAGACTGGTGTGATCCACATGTATTCAACCCTGATAGATTTCTGAGTGCCGATGGTCAGACGGTCGTCAAGAATGAGGCTTGGATGCCATTCAGCACAGGTATGATAAGGATTGATATCGATCTATTATAACATTGGAAGTCTATTTTTTTTGTTTTTAATTATATTATCATATCACGTGACCATACGTGTGGCCGCGATCTTCTGGATAAGTCCACACCCCACCCCGTTTGATAGCCAGATATCGCCTTCCTTAGCAAAAGTGTAACACAAATCTCTAATATTGAAAGTAATTTTCTTCACCACCAAAACACGGACAAAGAGTCATAAAGAAACAAGCAATAAGAACAAAGCTATCCCGTAGTTGACTTAAATCAAGGTTCATGTTAAACCAGAATTAAGAACACGATCCTAGCTTGTTTTTTTATACCGAGAATGAGATTGCAATATGAAGCAATATACTTTGTTCACTTATCTTACCCCCCCCCCCCCCCTCCCGCCCCTCTCCAGGTCGCCGTGAATGTCTTGGTAGTCAGCTTGCTAAGATGGAGACATTTCTACTCTTCACCAACCTCTTCCAGCAGTTCGAATTCAAACTTCCTCCTGATCAACCAACCCACCATATGCGAGGACAGCCTGGAATTACAATGCCACCAGAAAGCTTTAAGATCTGTGCCTCTGAACGATGAATGTAATGGATTTATCAGAGACTCTTAAGTTTAGTTTATGTTCATCAGAGTTGTCCAATTTGTAGAGAAAATGTATATTATCAGTGGTCTTTAACTTTGTTTTCTCGCTGGTAGAAATTAAATTGCGTCAGACGGTAAACAACCTGGACTTGCTGAAAAGCAGTTTCTTATGACTGAATGTAAGTTTTACTATGATTAAATAAGTACAATATTATACAAGAAGGCTACAAAATAGATTTGATTTGGAGCGATAAATAAGAAAGACATGCTAATAAATCAGATTGCTATAAAATATTTTATCGAGCAAAATATAGGTATGGAAGCTAGTAAATTTGAGAATAGTTTGTATAAAGTATTGAAGTGGGAAATCATTTTTATATCTTCCAGTCACAAAACGAAAACAAAATCTAAACATGATTGTATTATACTTATACTGAAAGATATTGAAAAACTTTTAAGACCTTTTTTACAGATGACCCAGGTGACTGTTTTACGAAGGAACAATTGTCACATGAACAATCAGATTCTCCATGAGTAACATCCACGGGGAAATATTGACCCCCAATAGAGCTCCTTGCATATCTGAGGGGAGGGGGAATTATTTAAACATGGGAAAATAAATTTCGATTGAAACACATAAAAAGAAAATAAAGAAAGATGAAATAACTACCACTGACCTGCAAGATATATTTCAGATTTTTTATTTTATGTTTACTAAACTCTGTACAAAGGGCGTCAAATAATTTTCAAAGCAAATTATGCTTTATCGGTTTGATGCCAGCATATTTACAATACATTACCAATTTACCTGCTGTGTAGGCAGAAAGGTACAAGATATACAAATCATGTAAGAGATAACAAATGTGGAAATACGAGAGAAATACATAATTCAACGAAAGAACAAAACAGAAAAATTGTAAAACTGATAAGGGGTGTACATGCACTTGAAGAGAGACTTTAAGTAAATAGTAATTAATTAATATGTTATAAAGCCTACTAAGGGTAAACAGTCACAAGAGGATTTTGTGGATTTGTAGGCAAGGCCAGGTATGTAAAAATAAAGTTTTTATTTTGAAATCATGGAATAATAAAACCATGTATAACATAGATAATTTAGGAATAGATGGTGTTTGGAGAATAATAAGTATAAATGATTAATATACTTCATTATTTGGAAATACATACTCAGAGAATATTTAGCGAAGTTATATGAACGGTTTATTGAAAAAACGAGTGTACCCATGTAATTATGTATTATATAATTATAATCATGCATTTGGCTTGTATATACCAAAACACCAGTACAAAAATAGTCTATATCTGTTAAAGTTGATGAGATATTTTGGGATGATATACATCATTATGAAGGAGCTCATTCATTAAGTATGTAATGGCTAATTTACATGGGAGTCATGGATTTCCAAGAAAATATATATGTTAATAATAATATTTACCACTTAGAGATTCATTTAACTTATATTTTGAATAAATTTTTATAATGTATTTGACTCCATTTAATTTAATTTTATTAATATCTGTTTAAATAAACCCCTCAAAACAAGTTTGGAAATCTGTGTTTGGCCATTAATCTCTCCCAACTCCCAATTCTACACAATGCATATTTGACATCATTCAAAAGATCATTTAATTCTCTTTTAAATGATACTATGCTTGTTATGATCATGCCATCATGGAAAGAGCAGGATTCAAAAGTGTTGGATGAGGTCTGAATTGAAAAGCTGCAAAACGAGCAAAAAAAGTTTGGAAATCTGAATTTGGCCATTAATTTCTCCCAACTCCCAATTTTACACAATGCATATTTAATATCATTCAAAAGATCATATAATTTTCTTTAAAATGATACCATGCATGTTATGATCATACCATCACGAAAAGAGCATGATTCAAAAGTGTTGGGTGAGGTCTGAATTGAAAAGCTGCAAAACGAGCAGAAATAGTGATGAAAGGTCAATACAGAACATGATTCTTTTGTCTGTGGCAATAGAGATGAAAATCCATTCAAATCAAGCCCCTGCTTCTTCATTTTTTATATTTTGTTGTGGTTTATGTTGTGATGGTTCTGTGAGATAACATGGTTTGAGTCGTGGTTTGAAATACCCATGCATGCTTGTTTGTTGTGTGTTTGATTCCATGTTAATGTTGATGAAAACAAAAGAAACCGCTGAGAAACTCAGTGAGTGACTTTCAATATTGTGTCATTTTGCAACTTTTTAAATTTTGACCTTGCCCCACATTTCAAGGCACTGCACCTCCATGTGAACCATAATCATATCATGTAAGGTATCATTTTAAAGAGAAATAAATAATCTATTCATTAATATTAATTACACATTGATATTTACTAAAACTGAGGAGGGATTATCGATCAAAGTCAAAAGAAACTGCTGAGAAACTCACTCATCAACACGGAAAAATAAACAGTGACTTTAATATTGTGTCATTTTGCAACTTTTGAACTTTGAATTTGCCCCACATTTCAAGACACTGTACCTCCATGTGAACCATAATCATATCATGTAGGGTATCATTTTAAAGAAAATCAAATAATATATTCATTAATATTAATTACACATTGATAATTACTAAAACTGAGGAGGGATTATCGATCAAAGTCAGATTTCCAAACTTTTTTTGAGGAGTTTATATTTGGTGTAGGAGATAGTTATATGAACGGTTTATTGAACAAACGAGTGTACCCATGTAATCATGTATTATAATTATAATCATGCATTTAGCTTGTATATACCAAAACACCAGTACAAAAATAGTCTGTATCTGTTAAATTTGATGAGATATTTTTGGATGATATACATCATTATGAAGGAGCTCATTCATTAAGTATGTAATGGCTTATTTACATGGGAGTCATGGATTCCCAAGAAAATATATATGTTAATGATAATATTTACCACTTAGAGATTCATTTAACTTATATTTTGAATAGATTTTTATAATGTATGTGACTCCATTTAATTTAATTTGATTAATATCTGTTTAAATAAACCCCTCAAAACAAGTTTGGAAATCTGTGTTTGGCCATTAATCTCTCCCAACTCCCAATTCTACACAATGCATATTTGACATCATTCAAAAGATCATTTAATTTTCTTTTAAATGATACTATGCTTGTTATGATCATGCCATCATGGAAAGAGCAGGATTCAAAAGTGTTGGATGAGGTCTGAATTGAAAAGCTGCAAAACGAGCAAAAAAAGTTTGGAAATCTGAATTTGGCCATTAATTTCTCCCAACTCCCAATTTTACACAATGCATATTTAATATCATTCAAAAGATCATATAATTTTCTTTAAAATGATACCATGCATGTTATGATCATACCATCACGAAAAGAGCATGATTCAAAAGTGTTGGGTGAGGTCTGAATTGAAAAGCTGCAAAACGAGCAGAAATAGTGATGAAAGGTCAATACAGAACATGATTCTATTGTCTGTGGCAATAGAGATGAAAATCCATTCAAATCAAGCCCCTGCTTCTTCATTTTTTATATTTTGTTGTGGTTTATGTTGTGATGGTTCTGTGAGATAACATGGTTTGAGTCGTGGTTTGAAATACCCATGCATGCTTGTTTGTTGTGTGTTTGCTTGTGCAGAGGTGTGTTTGATTCCATGTTAATGTTGATGAAAACAAAAGGAACCGCTGAGAAACTCACTGAGTGACTTTCAATATTGTGTCATTTTGCAACTTTTGAACTTTGACTTTGCCCCATATTTCAAGACACTGCACCTCCATGTGAACCATAATCATATCATGTAGGGTATCATTTTAAAGAAAATCAAATAATCTATTCATTAATATTAATTACACATTGATATTTACTCAAACTGAGGAGGGATTATCGATCAAAGTCAGATTTCCAAACTTTTTTTGAGGAGTTTATATTTGGTGTAGGAGATAGTTATATGAACGGTTTATTGAACAAACGAGTGTACCCATGTAATCATGTATTATAATTATAATCATGCATTTAGCTTGTATATACCAAAACACCAGTACAAAAATAGTCTGTATCTGTTAAATTTGATGAGATATTTTTGGATGATATACATCATTATGAAGGAGCTCATTCATTAAGTATGTAATGGCTTATTTACATGGGAGTCATGGATTCCCAAGAAAATATATATGTTAATGATAATATTTACCACTTAGAGATTCATTTAACTTATATTTTGAATAGATTTTTATAATGTATGTGACTCCATTTAATTTTATTTTATTAATATCTGTTTGAATATATTTGGTGTAGGAAATACATTTAAATGTCGGGCTAACTCTTATTTTTACTGATAATGAAATCTATGACATAAACAATCGACCCTCAACGCGTGGTTCCCAAAGGAAATAAAATACGTTTACGTCATTATGCTACTGTTATTCTTAATTATCTTGCCGCTGACGAACATAATATTTCAAATTGTTTTGATATCTTTGTCAACTTTTCTTATGCACTTAGTTATTTAAATCTTCCGGTTGTAAATTTATTTTGGTGACTGATTGATTCAATAGTTCTCATTCTGCATGTATGTATGTTGGATATTTGTCTTGGAGTTCTAACAAAATAAACTCTATTAACGATGCATTGTTCAGGCAAGATATAAATTTGAGAAAACGTAGTTAATCTATAAATTGCTGAAAGACAGAGCAAAGCGTTATATGTAAATAATTGAAGCATGTATTATGAATGTAATTTTCTCATATGACTTATGAAGTATTCTCTTTACCGCTTGACGTACGTATTTGCTTATTGTATCAAAGTAATAAAAATATACAGGATGATAATAACAAAAATGTGTATTAGGTCCATGTTTTCAATGTCTCGAATTCCCATGACGTGCTTTGCTGCCTATAAACACTTTCACCAAGAAACCTTACATCTCTCTTTCTACCAAAAAATGACTAAACTCTGCTTTACTTTAGTTGTCGTTTTGTTATTTCTCTGAAGGTCGAGGATACGATGTCATGCACAAGCTAATCTCACTTATCATTCTCCTCTGCTCTGAAATTTTTTAAAGTTTTTTCCCCCCAAGCATTTTAAAGCTGCAGTATAAATTTATCTAATTGAAAAATTGAGCGACAGTGGTTACAGGGAAAACAAAAATAAGATAAGAATTTTAATTTTGGGATTATTTTTTCATAATAATATTAATAATGATAATTCAACATTTATATCGCGCCTATTAAAATTTCTTTAAGCGCTTTACATTATAGAACCTAACTACCAAACTTAATTAATTAAACTTAATTACTGATCTCATTCCATTAAACGGTTTAGAATTGTCAGACAAATATGTTAACCCGCACATATGTATCACACTGGTTCATGTATTTGTAAGAAGTAATTAGACTACTGCAATGGACTGGCTAACAAGATTCCCAGATAAATAACTATGTACAGCGTATACAACATGCATGCGCCAGACTCATCTGTAATTCCTCCAAATGCTCCCATGTAACACACCTACTTCATGATCTGCACTGGCTTCCAGTTACGTCAGCGAATTAAATTCAAAATAATGTTGTTCACATTTAAGATACTGCATTGCATGGCTCCCACTTACCTCAGTTAACTCCTAACATTGAAATCACCCACCCAGTCCTATATGCAGACTCCGAAGTTCTCACGACACCATGCTCCTCAGTCACCCACCTTTTAAAACAAAGATTACACTAGGTGATCGTGCCTATGTTAGTGCTGCACCCAAACTGTGGAATAGTCTCCATTCCTCAATAAGAAACGTATTATCTGTCACCTTATTCAAAACTAAACTAAAAACCTATCTTTTCAAAAGAGTTTCAATAGATTAGGCACTTTTTGTTGTATAATTTGTAGAGACAGTAGGCTTCCTTTATCCAGTAATTGTAATTTATAAATCGTAATTTTTTTACTTATCTTGTAATGCGCAGTTGAGTAATATACATAGAGAAATTGCGCAATGTAAATATAGGCCTGTAATTATTATTACTATTCATGAAATGCACCCCAGGTCCAAATAAAAAATCACAAAATTTCAGCTCGCGCTTCGCGCTTGCAATGTTTGATTAGTGAGATACGCATCAGATTCATGTTTACAAAAAGTACTTCATGTGTTTAGATTTAGTTCTAAAAATTAAATCAGCTCGCGCTTGGCGATCGCATTAATAGTTGACTATGGTGAGATATGTCTGCTCTACATGAATTCCTAAAAAATAGTCCTTGAAATGACCTTTTGGGGGGTCAGTCACTGGCGGATCCAGGTAGGTCCCATCCGTCCCGTGCCCCCCCCCCCCCCCCCTTTGAGAGGCACAGAAATTCTTTAGGGGAATATGCAATGCATACGCAAGTGAGGACCTTTTTACTTTTCTTTCTTTTTCTTTTTTGGCTTGTCAGCTTTTTCCTGGAACAAAATGACCTCGATTTGGTAGTGAAGACCCTTTTATTGCTTGTCAAATTATCCTGTACAAAATGCCCCCCTTGGAAAATCCTGAATCTGCCCCTGGGGTCAACATAAACAAAAAATTTCGCTTGCGCTTCGCGCTCGCTCGCTTTGTTTAGTGAGGCAGGTTTGCATAGTATGATTACAAAAAATCGCTTATCCTTTATAATGGCACAGTCCTCAAATGTCCCTTTAGGTCAGTATGCATGGCTATTGAGCGCGCGCTCACTAATTGACTCCACATATTTGCCGGCGCCCCTCCCCCTCCCCATGCAGTGACCCACTGTGGCACTGATGAGAGTCCCGTGTCAAAGGCTGGTGGGAATTCCCCGAGTTACAAAATATATACGGACAAACATCACACAACTTATTGTACACGTCATGATTCATGCACCACTTATACCACATATACTGCAAGTGGAAAGTAAACAAGTGCGGATGATTCCTGATTAAAACATTCAACTGATAATATTCAAAAGGTAAGTGAAATCATGGACCTTTTATAGGTCCATGGTGAAATACAGTCATCCCATGACATTTTAAAAGATTTTGTTATACCGGTATGTGATTACCGATGCTTAGGTATGATTTAATTATCAGTCTTTTCTGTATTATTTACAATGTATCTCTTTAATTGTCACATTTAAATTGTATTCATTCAATTATGTGAACATGTTAATTTATCATTGATTTATGAATAAAATGCAGAAACTCCTGCAAAAAAAAAAAAAAAATAGTATATACATGGACCTATTGATAAACGTCCATATGGTATGTATTACGACGTGATAGCGCGAGCAATGTGTATTTAGATTTTATGTCGACATAACATATGGCCTATAGTTCTACATCTTCTATCTTGCCTTGAAGGCCCCTGTATTCCAAATATATTTAGTGAAATGAAACATTGATACTCTTTGTAAAGAGCTGTTATTGTAATTATGTTATAAACTGTTAGTGATCGAATTCGAACTCCGCACGTAGGTCCGACTATTGTCTATAACTCTAAATTCACAATGATAACGCTGGAATTTATGGGACTATATCACAAGTGTGACAAATCATTCAAATAGACAGAAAACAGCAACTGAACTAAATTTACATGTTAACATGCGCTCGACTACTTGTGCGTATACTGTTCAGTTTTACATCGGAATATTAATTATGTCTAGCTCGCTCTTCGCGCATGCATCATTTATTAGGGAGATATTATCAAGGTCACTTTGTTCATTTCTTTAAAAAAAAACTCAAATCTCCCTCCGTAATTGTAATTATCATCTTTTCCATCTTATCTTATACTCTATCTTGTGTGTTTTTGCGTTGTGTGGGGTGTGTATGTTTTTTTTACCTGTTATAATATTTGTGCATTTGTAGGCCGTTTTGCTTCTTAGGGGTCCTGACCATTCTGTAACTTGTTATCGTTTGTATTATGTCATTTCTGTAACTATTTTGATGATTTTCAATGGTCATTGAATTGAATTGAATACCCATGTTTTTTGTGATTACAAAAAGTGAATAGAATATCCCGTTTCTTAGACTTAGGTCCAAATCTCAAAAGGTATCAGCTTGCACTTCGCGCTCGCAATAATTGACTCAATAAACCCTGTTGACGTCGGGAAGAAGAGTTCTCCGGGGAAAAAAATCGCAAGGCAGGCGCCAAACAAAGAAATCATAAATTTTAGGACTTTCTTATTTTGAAATTCCGGATGTTTGTGCTTTCTTGAATGCATTTACTCCATTTACTGATCAATTTACAACTGCAATGAATATGGGTAGTAACGAATACTTGTTGGCATGATGCATGTATTGCATCGGTATTCGGCGGATCCAGGAAGGGGGGTGGCACGACCGGCATGTCCCCCCCCCCCCCACTTTTGTGAGACACAATTAACAATTGTAATGTAAAAATGCCGTTCGCGCTCGCTTTCTTTTTTTAGTGAGGCAGGTATGCGTAGCATGATTACAAAAAATCGCTTATCCTTTATAATGGCACAGTCCTTAAATGTCTCTTTAGGTCAGTATGCATGGCTATTGAGCGCGCGCTCACTATTTGACTCCACATAGGCCTATTTGCCGGCGCCCCCCCCCCCCCCCTCCCCCATGCAGTGACCCACTGTGGCACTGATGAGAGTCCCGTGTCAAAGGCTGGTGGGAATTCCCCGAGTTACAAAATATATACGGACAAACATCACACAACTTATATTGTACACGTCATGATTCATGCACCACTTATACCACATATACTGCAAGTGGAAAGTAAACAAGTGCGGATGATTCCTGATTAAAACATTCAACTGATAATATTCAAAAGGTAAGTGAAATCATGGACCTTTTATAGGTCCATGGTGAAATACAGTCATCCCATGACATTTTAAAAGATTTTGTTATACCGGTATGTGATTTGTATATACATGGACCTATTGATAAACGTCCATATGGTATGTATTACGACGTGATAGCGCGAGCAATGTGTATTTAGATTTTATGTCGACATAATATATGGCCTATAGTTCTACATCTTCTATCTTGCCTTGAAGGCCCCTGTATTCCAAATATATTTAGTGAAATGAAACATTGATACTCTTTGTAAAGAGCTGTTATTGTAATTATGTTATAAACTGTTATAAAAGTGATCGAATTCGAACTCCGCACGTAGGTCCGACTATTGTCTATAACTCTAAATTCACAATGATAACGCTGGAATTTATGGGACTATATCACAAGTGTGACAAATCAATCAAATAGACAGAAAACAGCAACTGAACTAAATTTACATGTTAACATGCGCTCGACTACTTGTGCGTATAATGTTCAGTTTTAGATCGGAATATTAATTATGTCTAGCTCGCTCTTCGCGCATGCATCATTTATTTAGGGAGATATTATCAAAGTCACTTTGTTCATTTCTTTAAAAAAAACTCAAATCTACCTCCGTAATTGTAATTATCATCTTTTCCATCTTATCTATTATACTCTATCTTGTGTGTTTTTGCGTTGTGTGGGGTGTGTATGGTTTTTTTTACCTGTTGTAATATTTGTGCCTTTGTAGGCCGTTTTGCTTCTTAGGGGTCCTGACCATTCTGTAACTTGTTATCGTTTGTATTATGTCATTTCTGTAAATATTTTGATGATTTTCAATGGTCATTGAATTGAATTGAATTGAATACCCATGTTTTTGTGATTACAAAAAGTTAATAGAATATCCCGTTTCTTAGACTTAGGTCCAAATCTCAAAAGGTATCAGCTTGCACTTCGCGCTCGCAATAATTGACTCAGTAAACCCTGTTGACGTCGGGAAGAAGAGTTCTCCGGGGGAAAAAAATCGCAAGGCAGGCGCCAAACAAAGAAATCATAAATTTTAGGACTTTCTTATTTTGAAATTCCGGATGATTGTGCTTTCTTGAATGCATTTACTCCATTTACTGATCAATTTACAACTGCAATGAATATGGGTAGTAACGAATACTTGTTGGCATGATGCATGTATTGCGTCGGTATTCTGCGGATCCAGGAAGGGGGGTGGCACAACCGGCATGTTCCCCCCCCCCCCACTTTTGTGAGACACAATTAACAATTGTAATGTAATAATGCCGTTAAAACAGAAGTGTGCCCCCTCCTTCGAAAGTGAAGACGTTTTTTTTTTGCTTGTCAAACCTTTCCCCTGGAAAATGTGCCCCCCCCCCCTTCGAAAAATCCTGGATCCGCCCCTGCGATGGGGCCAATACGCCATATATAACCTGTCTACGTTCAACGATTCTTGGGTGGAGCTTTACTCTGCATTTTTTTAAATTCGTTTTCAATGGTAACTTATAGTAAATCATATTTACCCTTCGTGTTTGGGTTCGTACACCTTCTGAACTAACTGCTGCGATTATTTAAATTCGCGCGGAAATTTTGAACATGTTTAAAATTTCCCGACGAATTGAAAAATCGTTGGTCATCTGTTTGAATTCGCATCTCTTATTTAGTCGGCGGAAGTCGTTCGTTTATCGTTCGTGTGTTTTTGTCGCGCATAGTCCCTCATCGCGCTTTTGCCAAAGTGGACCGATCTCGAAAGAATCCTTAACGAAGCAACACGATGACACGAACGACAAAGAACGCCCGATCTATTCCCTCGTCTTCGTTTCTAATCGCACGCCATATCAAACCATTGCTCACTGTTCGTTCGTCTTATTGGGTTAGATCAACCCTTCGCTCGCCATCAGCTGCAATTTACTCAAAGAAGTGAACCGAAAAATCGATATCCTTCGCATGTCATATCGTCCAGTCATTTTAGCCCAAATTTTGACCAAACTTGGAACAAATTGCAACATAATTTTTTTCACCACAGGGCATTTCTGTGAGGTCCCTAGTACAACATACTAAAAACCCCAAACTATCCGAAAAGGGGAAAGGCATCTAATTTGCATAAATCCAAGATGGCTGCCAAAATTATATGCCTTATAAATCCTTAATATTTTTTTGCACAGACAATGAGGAAATCTTAGATTGAATACGCAATTCACTATGATTAAGATATAATAAATCGATTGCAATCATTTTCGGGACTGTTTGATTAATATTTTTCGAAAAATGTGAGAATTTATGCCAAAATGTCCATGTTTTCGGTCAAAAATTTACATGTGCATTGATATCTTTCTGTTTTATCATGAACATCAACAACTAATGCAAATTATCAGCATTCGACACGAAAGGGGATATATCAACGAGAAAATTGATATGCTTCATAACAGTATTAATGTCTTAACTTGCTTAGATATAGGGCTAATACATCCGAATGTATTACTCGATATTGCAATAAAGTGACACCAAAAGCCAACCTCCGTGTCTTAGTAACACTTTTGATATAGACTACAACGCGATCGCTGGCATGCCTTTAAAGAGAGTACAATAGATTAAATCGGTCTTGCCTCGCCTTTGTTGGTGTGACTAACACGCATAAATACATGTAATGTGCGTATAGCGATAGAAAGGTGTATATATTAGAGGCTCGGTGTAAAAATGGCAGAGGTAAAAATGACAGAGGTAAAAATGGCAAAGGTAAAAATGGCAAAGGTAAAAATAGCAGAGGTAAAAATGGCAAAGGTAAATATGGCAGAGGAATAAATAGCAGCGGTAATAATGGCAGAGATGATAATGGCAGAGGTAATAATGGCTGAGATGATGATGGCAGAGGTAAAAATGATAACACTTGAGTTGGTATTTCTTTTTTTTTCCTTGACTTACATGCACGACCTTCTCATGTCAAATCGCTCTTTTAATATTCAAATTTGAAGAATACTTTGGATCCCAAATATTGTACTTAATTCATTACAGGGGAAATTCACACTGACATAAAGTTTATTAAAATGATATCGGTGAGGGTTTTAGGGAATCCATCAAAGATTTTAAAAGCTACTAAAATTTTACATGTTAATGGGGACGTCATCTGCGAGCAGTTTTCCCCATATATATGGTGTAATAAAAAAATATCAATGAAATGTCATTTTCTGAAAAAAAAATGAAAATGGTTTTAATTGTACCTTAAGTATATTAACATACAAATAATTTCACATCCGCTCCTGAAAGATTTTTTTAGCAATCATGAACCACTAATTAAAAAATTGAAAAGTAGACATTTTGGTGCATAAAATACGGGGTAGTTACTAGTATATGACGTCACAGATCAAAAACTCAAACTTCTAATTACTTTCTTAATCTTTAATTGATGGGTTTTCCGCAAACCTTCACCAATATATTTTTTTCTGCTAGTTTTACAGTAAACCATTTGTCAGGGTGAATTTCCCCTTCAAAACAGGTCGATAGAATGGTACCTAAGAAACACCTATAAATTTAAATCCCCAATTCGCTACACATTTCAAAATTCATGCGGTACCCGTTACCATAGTTTCTAGTTAAGGTACCTGATATCCACTTGGACTAGCTGCAATGAGGTATTACTCTGAAAAAATGAACACTAGTTGCTATTATTATATCATTTACATTTAACTATATACGTATCATATCAATATCTATTCGGATCCATTATGATGTTGAAATATGAAAAATTACTTTTATTACAGAACGTTTTGTTATTTTTCTGTTATCAAAATTATGCAAGGGTTTCTCCCCATATCTTTTTATTCTGGGTGTGGAAATACTTTCATGTGCTATACGTCAGAATGAAAAAATTAAAGGTATAGATATAGATGGATATGTAATAAATATTGTACAATATGCAGATGACACTACGTTGGTTCAGCAGACTTAGAATCGGCAAAAGAAGCCCTTTGTGTAATTGAAGATTTTGCGTCCTTTTCGGGTCTTAAAATTAATAAAACCAAAACAAATGCTATGTGGTTGGGATAAAAAAGAACTTGTAAAGATAAGCCTATGGATATTAATGTGCCGTCTGAACTGTTTCGAGTATTGGGAATATTATTATCTTCAAATATTGATTTTATGATATCATTAAATTTCGAAAAATGTTTAGCTGATGTAAAAGTTCTGCGTAATATATGGCGGAAAAGGAATTTGAGTTTGATAGGAAATATACACATAGTAAAAACTTTTGCTATATCAAAATTTGTTTATTGTGGGTCAGTTTTACCAATACCAGGCCATATATTGAAACAATTAGAGCAAGCTATTAAAGATTTTATATGGAATGGAAAAAATAGATACATTAAAAAGTGCACTCTAATAGGTTCATATTCACAAGGAGGTTTAAACATGATTGATATCCCTTCCTTCTTCAATGCTTTAATGATAAGATGGATATCAATGTTTTCTAAGGAAGACAACTCTCTTTGGTCTATTATATTTAGATATTCTATGAAGAAATTTGGAGGTGAATTTATATTTTATTGTAATATGTCAAAAAAGAGTTGTAAAATTATGGAAAATTGCCCTGGTTTCTATCAAGATGTATTCAGTGCCTTTTTCTATTTTCGGTCATTAGATTCAAAGCATAAAGATATAAGGGAAACAATTATATGGAACAATGAAAGTGTTATAGTAGGAGGTAAACCTTTGTTTGTTAAAGAATTTTTTATAGCTGGTTTATAATACATCTCAGACTTATATGACAGTGAAGGTAAACTTATAGATTTCAATATATGGATGAAAAGAGGAGTGGAAAAGAAATTTTATATGAAATGGTGTTCAATTGCTTCGGCCATTCCAAAATAATTGAAGTTCAGATGCCTTCATAATCAAGGAGAGTTAACAGATTTAAAACTTGTATGTAATTTCAAAGGCAAAGATATAGACTTTATGAAGTTGACAACACAGAATATCAATTTAATTTTGAAGGGCAAACTTTTTGAGGCTCCAATATCAGAAATCTAAACTGGAACAATAAATATAATATACATGTAGAAAAAGATATATGGAAGATTATCTATAAAATGCCTTTTGTGTTTCTAACGGATACTAAGAGTAGAACTTTTCAATATAAAATAAACACAAGAACACTCCTCTTAAATAAAAGATTATATAAAATGAAAATTGTAGAATCTGAATTATGCACCTTTTGTAAACTAGAGGCGGAAACAACAGAGCATCTTTTTACAGAATGTCAGCATGCATGTACCTTATGGGAAGAGTTTTTGAAATGGTGGTATACAAAATTTAATATTAATTTACAACTAAATGATGAAGATATTTTGTTTGGTATATCAGATGGAAGACCACATAAATTACTTTTGAATCAATGCTTAGTTGAAGCTAAACAAATGATTTATACATACAGACATTTGAATATTTCACCGTCTATTGATTTGTTCTTTGTAAAGCTGAAACGAATATACAAAATAGAAAAACAAATTGGCATTCAGAATAAACAATTATCTAAGTTTGAAAAGAAATGGAAAATTCTACATCCCTCATTTATATAATAGTTTGGGCAGCTTGATGGAAAACAAAATCAAATGTGATGTCATAACCATTCAATCCTGAAATGTTTTCTATTTATTTTTAATTTATTTTTTATTTTTTCCCCTTTTTTATTATGCTTTGTTTTGTATTTTGTTTCATTTTGTATATAATATGTACAATGTATAATGATTATGTTTGTTATATGTATATGAAGTTATGAAAATAAAAAATCATTGAAAGAAAAAAAAAAGTGGTTCAAAGAAATCTCGAACTCGTCTATTTCAGTGTGTTAATGGTAGCGCACATTGGTGTTTACATTACAATTCGTTTGGTATGTGTGATGAAGTGCTGTTCTACTATACGAACTGGCCAAGATAAATCCTTTCACTCACTAATTGAAATAATTTTGGCATGAAAATGTTTGAGCTTAATCATATCAACGATAAAGTATAGACCTAAAATGATGAAGAAAAAAATCCAAATAATATCTCATCACTTCATAACACTCATTTTGTCTATAGGAGTCCATTCAAGGTCAATAATTATGACTGAAATTAACTGGAAAGGCTCTATCTTTTCCTTGCTGATCTAGCATGTCATGATCTTTACCTCTGTCATTTTTGCCTCTGCCATTATTACCTCTGCCATTTTTACCTCTGCCATTATTACCCCTGCCATTTTTACCTCTGCATTACCTCTAGCCACTGGCGTAAATCCCGGGGGGGGGGGATGGGGGGATATATCCCCCCACTTTTCGAGGAGGGGGGATGGCCTGTACAATCATCCCCCACACTTTTTACGAAAGAAATTTAAAAAAATCACAAGAGATAATTGTTTTATTGGTGAAAATTCTTCCTGAAATACCGCTTAACAAATAAAACAATATTATTGAATCATAAAATGCAAATAAAGAGCCAGTTCACCATTTCCAAACGAAATACTTATGTCCTTATTAAAACATTGAAGAGAAACCCCCGTTTCTTCTAATTCATCAATGTTGGGGTCTTTGGGAAGGGATTAAGATGGAATGTCAATTTTTTTTTTTATGTAATCTCTAATAAAACCATTAAACCACCATGGGGTAAAAAGATAATAATATTGGAGGGGTATTTGCAATATGGACATACAGTGGCGTAACTACGGGGGGGGGGGGGGCATGGGAGGCACATGCTCCCCCCATCGGCTGACAAAAAAACCCCGGGGAAATGGGGGAAAAGAGAAAAGAGGGAGAAAGGAAAAGAAACGTAGTTGGAAAGAAGAAAGTATTATTCATTATAATGTTATATTATATCATAATTATGTTATGTTACATTACATTACATAAGAAACATTTTTATCATAACTTTATGAAATATAATTTGCCCAGGGCCTACGTCTTCATTGTTCCTGGTGCTCGCATTGTCTGTTCAACGAGATATATAATCCTGTTGTACTAAAACATCCCGTTTTCAAGTCAATATAAACCAAATATATTTCCTAGCACTTGAGTTATCATTGTTTTATGTAGTGACATAGGCCTAAGTATGCTTCTTTTACATGACTCAAAAAGTGATTGCCCCATGTTAAGGTCTTCGTATATATAAAAACATTTCCTGTCCGTGATTACGTTCGCATTAGTGGATTGGTGAGATATGTCTGCTCTTCATGAATTCCTAAAATCAGTCCTTAAAATGTCCCTTTTTCTGATCTGAATATCAAAAATTTTCAGCTCGCGCTTCGCACTCGCATCATTTGGTTAATGAAATACGTATGGTCCAAGTTAATTCCTACAAAGAAACCTTAGAATGCCCCACTTCAGGTCTGAATTATCTAACTTATCTAAATTTTCTGCTCGCGCTTCACGCTTGCAATATTTGAGATGCGTATGATAATCATGATTGCAATGACTACAAAAAGTGTTTCATGTGTTCAGATGTAATTCTAATAAAATCAGCAAGCGCTTGGCACTCGCATTAGATGACTATGGTGAGATATGCATACTCTTAATGGATTCCTAAAATATATTCCTTAAAATCTCGCTGTTTGGGGTCAAAATATACGAAAATTTCAGCTCGCGCTTCGCGCTCGCATTGTTTAGCGAGACAGGTACTTATCATGATTACACAAATTTGATTATAATTTCCCCTGTTAGGTGTGAATATAAAAAAAAATCAGCTCGCGCTTCGCGCTCGCATTATTTGATCAGTGAGATACATATCCGTTCAATTACATTGTCCTTAAAATGTCTCTATTAGGTCAGAATAACTTCGCGCGCTCACTCAGTGATTCAAAAATGTTGCTGGTGCCCCCACAATGCCGTGACCCACGGTACGCCACTGTGGACATATCAATTACAATTCCTTGCATATCTAAAAACATGATTGCAAAAAAAATGCCAAAATATTTCAGTCATCCCCCCCCCCACCCCTCAACACGGATTTACGCCAGTGACCTCTACCATTTTTACCTCTGCCATTTTTACCCTTGCCATTTTTACCCGGCACCATAATGGCTATGTGGGCAAAGGGCGTTTTCTACATATTAAAGCAACTTTTATGTTAATGAAATCTCTTGGAAAAGTTAGAGGAAGCATTGCTCTGCACGCTGCATGCAATTACGTTCAAGAACTTTAAAGCATAGTCCCGCAATAGCCTGCCGAAGCCCCCCCCCCCCTTCTCCGTAGCTTAGAAGCCCCCAATGTGACAAAGTGGTGTTTTTGCTACAGAGAAAAACAACTTTTATTGTCTTGAAATCACTTGGAGGCAGAAGAGTAGGCTTTTCGTTATCAGTTACATATAAAGAAATCATGGCACAGCAAATCCTACCCCCTCAGGGGTTTGCCTAAGTCACCCACTCTTTTTCCATATTTTGCCAATTATGGAAAAATCTACCAGTTTGGAGCCCTCATTGTGGCAGAAATGTTTTTCTGGTATATAGTAAGCCACTTTCAAAGTCCTAAAACCACTTGGAGACAAAAGTGTAGCCTTTCCTCTATCTGCTTCATATAAAGGAGTGCTGGCAAATCGAATCCTACCCCCTCAGAGGGCTGCTGAATTCACCCACCCCTTTTTCGTATTTTGCCAATTTATGGGAAAATCTACCAATTTGGAGCCCCCCATTGAGGCAAAACGGTGTTTCCGCTCTTTAGCAAACCGCTTTCATTGTTTCGTAACCACTTGGAAATAAAAAGTAGATTTTCCTCTATCAGCAACATGATAAAGTGCTGGCTCAGCAAAGCCTACCCCCTCAGGGGTTGCCGAAATCTCCCACCCTTTTGCCTATTTTCCCTCTTTATTAAAAAAAAATTGCGTTTTTTGCCCCCCCCCCCTATTCAGGCAAAACGACATTTCTGCTTTATGGTAAAGTCACTTTTATTATGTGAAACCACTTAAAGATGAAACAATATGTTTCGTCTATCAGCTACATGTGAAAAACGGCTGGCACATCGACGCTACTAATTCAGGGGCTGTTGTGTAGTCACCCCACGTTTTTGCCGATTTTGCCTAATTGTTAGAAAATTAGTCAATTTTAGCCCACCATTGAGGCATAAGAGGTTTTGCTATAGAGTAAAGTCACTTTTAATTTTTAAAACCACTTGGAGATGAAAAAGAAGGCTTTTTTATCAGCTATGTTGTATAACAAATTGTTAGCATATCGACGCCTTCCCTCTTCGGGGGCTCCAAATTGACAGATTTCCCGCAAATTGGCAAAATACGGAAAAGGGATGGGTGACTTCAGTAGTGTGATAATAGTATAACAGGATGTGGCAGTTCCAATGGCTACATTTTATTTTTCTCTTGAACTCTAAGATCGAGCAGGCAGGAAGTGTCATTATTTTGGTGTACAACGTCACGTGACTAGCATATGATAGTTTCCGTGCCTAGACCCTTTCATTTTAAACAATGAATACAGTCCAAACAGAATAGAATATATGCATTTATTATTAATAGTAACAATGTTCTTGTAGTATAAATATTTGCTTACTGATATTTATGATATAGCTATAGTTTGAGAAAGCCAATATGTATAGTAGACAGTATCGAGGCCGGAATTGATTTGATTTTCAATCGGGTCTGAGTACATAGTATACACTAGCGTCGTCTGCTACGTAATTAAATGAGCGAATAAGACCAAAACTGACCATTTTGTTTATGCAAATTAGAACACTTTCCCCTATTCTATGGACCTCAAAAAAATGTTCTGCATTGGAATAAATTATGTTGCAATTTGTTCCAAGTGAAAAATAACTGGACTAATATTTATCCTTCGCTTACCGTTCGTTGATAAAATTTGACAATAGTTACTGATCGCATGATTTGACGGAAATTTTATTTGAATTTGTTGAATTCGCGTGCATTTCGTTTTTTTTTTCCATTCGTCACCCTTCGTCCGCCTACATTCGGTCAGGTGTGAGAGGGCTTTTAGGTCTATGATAATGACATCTGTCATTATTCCTGCAGTGCTAAACAAAGAATACACACCTTTAAATTTGGGCATGTGTTTCAAGTTTAGAGGTTAATGATTGAAATCAATACACACACATTGCATTATGAGTGCAAGGCGTATCTAAATTCATATGCTGCTATTACACCGCTATTACACTTGCACGAGTTAGGGTTCCCGCATTGGCACGATTTTATTGTGCCAGTTCGTGACAATGCGGGCCATGAAATGCGCCGTTGGCTCGGGGGGCTCGTGCCAGACTAGTTCACGACATTTTCACGACAAGTTTACGCATTGGCACGATATGTTCTCACAGTATTTACGAATAGTTCGCGCACTGTCACCAGTTGCTTATTCAGCATCAGATCCTAAAGCATTTCATATAGGCCAAATTGTCTGGGGACAATAGTAATTATTATTGTGCTTGTGCATGGCCATTACATTTCTTTGTCAAAGTTGATGCTGGATACGCTATTGGTCACGTCATTCAATTCATCATCATTCGATCATTGGAGCACAAAATCAAATTCCATGAATTGCCGTTCGATATAGCCAAACTGCGAATGCGTATGCCTTTGAGGCGAGCAATACTTACGCGAGCGTGAACTATGCGCAAACTATTGTTTAACTTGTCGCAAACTACTCGTGAACTAGTCGTGAAATGCGTGCCATTGCACGACTTGGCCCGATGAGGTTGCGCACAGTTTACGAATAGTTCACGCCAATAATCCCCGAAATTTGTCGTGCCAAGATTGTAGACATTTCAAAATTTTGGCGGTAGGCACTTTTGATGACAAAGTACAGCGAGGGGCGATAAAATGTCCAGCTCCTACGTCACTATCCATCCGACGGTTCGCCGATGAATATTCATTAGATCGTGGTCGTGTGCATGTGAACAACCAAAGAGAGTATCCAAATGGTGTGTGTGTGTGTATAAAACAACGTATGAGTTTATAGTGTAGAAAATATAAGTGTTTGATGAAGTTTTTACATAAGAGGAAATGATATAAATATATGGAGGACAATGGAAGATGAGGTGAGGCAAGTGTGCAGTGAGGTTTTTTCAGAAGAGGAGATAATTCAAATATATTATGGAGGACAATGTAAGATGAGATGAGGCAAGTGTATGGTGAGGTTTTATCAAAAATTATATAATGATAAAATACATGTAGAGGACAATGTAAGATGAGCTGAGGCAAGTGTGCATTGCAGTGAGGTTTTTTCAAAAGAGGAAATATATGGAGGACAATGTAAGATGAGATGAGGCAGGTATACAGTGAGGGTATATTCAAAAGAGGAAATAATACAAATACATGGAGGACAATGCAAGATGAGGTGAGGCAAGTGTGCAGTGAGTTTTTTTCAAAAGAGGAGATAGTACAGATATATATGGAGGACAATGTAAGATGAGATGAGGCAAATGTGCAGTGAGGTTTTTTCAAAAGAGGAGATAGTACATATGGAGGACAATGTAAGATGAGATGAGGCAAGTGTGCAGTGAGGTTTTATCAAAAGAGGAGATAGTACAGATATATATGGAGGACAATGTAAGATGAGATGAGGCAGGTATACAGTGAGGGTATTTTCAAAAAAGGAAATAATACAAATACATGGAGGACAATGCAAGATGAGGTGAGGCAAGTGTGCAGTGAGGTTTTTTCAAAAGAGGAGATAGTACAGATATGTATACATGGTGGACAATGTAAGATGAGATGAGGCAGGTATACAGTGAAGGTATTTTCAAAAGAGGAAATAATACAAATACATGGAGGACAATGCAAGATGAGGTGAGGCAAGTGTGCAGTGAGGTTTTTTCAAAAGAGGAGATAGTACAGATATATATGGAGGACAATGTAAGATGAGATGAGGCAAATGTGCAGTGAGGTTTTTTCAAAAGAGGAGATAGTACAGATATATATGGAGGACAATGTAAGATGAGATGAGGCAGGTATACAGTGAGGGTATTTTCAAAAGAGGAAATAATACAAATACATGGAGGACAATGCAAGATGAGGTGAGGCAAGTGTGCAGTGAGGTTTTTTCAAAAGAGGAGATAGTACAGATATAAATGGAGGACAATATAAGATGAGATGAGGCAAGTGTATGGTGAGGTTTTATCAAAAATTGTATAATGATAAAATATATGTAGAGGAGAATGTAAGATGAGATGAGGCAAGTGTACAGTGAGGTTCTATCCGATTTTGATGAAATTTTCAGTGTTATGCTTGTTGAATTTTTCTCTTTTTATTCAAATCAACATTTTGCTTGGGTGGACTTGACCTTTAAGAAAAAAATGTATTTAAAATAGACTTATGTGTAGGTGAGGCAAGTCTGAAATCATATGGATTAATTGGTGGCCAGTTTTTTGGGAGTTAACAACTCGAGCGCTTTGAACCTCCTCTTTGCATGAATGAATTTTGAACCTTTCCACTCCCAAAATATATAAAATCTCTTCCCAAAAGATGCAAATCTGATAGAAATAATGTTTTTTTTTGAAAACCAGAATATGCAAAACAACTGTCTTAATATTTTTTCTTAGTCGTGTTTTACCAGAGTTAGCAGGAAATATGTGGTTTCCAGAAAAAAGAATACTATTTTTTCTTAGTCATGTTTCACCCAAGTCAGCAGGAAAACTATGGTCCCAGACAAAATTGACCAAGGCAAATTTACGTGGGCTGGTTCAACTCTAAGTGTTGATTTTGAAAAAGAAAAAAAAAATAATATCTTGTCAGTTCATAATACTCATTTTGTCGATAGGAGTCCATTCAAGGTCAATAATCATAAATGATATCAAGTGGAAAGGCTATATCTTTTCCTTGCTGATGTAGCATGTCATGATCTTTACCTCTGTCATTTTTGCCTCTGCCATTATTACCTTTGCCATTATTACCTTTGCCATTATTACCTTTGCCATTTTTACCCGTCACCATAAAACTGAATACCAGCCCTGAACCTTATCATCATTACCATCGATCACTTTCATATATACCTCACACCACCTACATTATCACAAACTTCAACTCTCACACTTTGAGTCAATCAACTTAACACTCTCATGCTTGATTAGTAATTTTCTGTTGTAACGGGACGCACACATTATTACTACACCAAACTGTGAGAGGACAACAGCACTTGAGTTATAACATTATGCCAAAATACCACTCAGTCTTGAATTGATTAAATTGATCAAATTGAAATATATATGACATACTGTTGCACAAGTGGAAGCCAAGAATAATAATAATAAAAGTCAGAGTATATAATTAGCCATAGTAGATTTGGTTGACTTATACTTCAGGTTTATGTAGCTATACATATTTCAATTGTTTTTTTTTTTGGGGGGGGGGGGGGAGGGGGTTGTCCTCAGTGATAGTTGATACCTACTGTGTGTTTGGCCAACTTTAATTGGTAAGCATACATTGACTTAATTTGTAAAAGATACAGTATATATACCATGCACATGTACAGAAATGAAGTTAAAGAATATATTTAAAAAACAACAACAACAAACAGTATAAATGCATAACAGGTAAAACAACCTATTTGAACAAAAGAACTTTCACAATTTGCAAGCACTACATTTGACAGTAAGCTGAATCAAATAGGAAAGAGATTATATGTCATAACGCTTGAAAGACAATCTATTTATACTACATCGCAGCTTTATATATTGTTGATTTATCAAGTTTATATTAGTTGTATGGTTGAGGCAAGATTAATGGTTGTTGTGATTAAATGAAATCTATAAGAGTTAGATAACAAAATAAATACAAGGAAATCCCAAGAGCTAGGCAACTTTTTTTTAATTATTTTTTTTCATACACTATGTGTGTTTTTTTTTTCTCATCAAAACTAAATGTGACCAGCCACCCAGAATCAACAATAAGTTGCCATGGAAAGTTTTTAGTAAATAAGCACAATAGTATTTAATAAAAGAACAAAATATCAAAATTTAATTAATCTAAAAAAGTAATTACTTTTCTTTATACTGTCAAAATTTAAGGTTGTAAAAGTTGAAGACAAAAATACAAGAGTTTCTTTGAAAACCATTGCTTAATAGTTAAAGTTTGCATATTACCCATCTCACAATTAGTTAACCCCAAATATCAAACCTTGTTTTCTCCCAATTCGTTGAAGCTCTCACCAATTTCATGCATTCAATCAAGTACTTAAGAGAGACATTATTGACCTCAATTGATATATCATTTTAAAGCTCATGGTATGCTTGTTCAAGATGAATGAAATACTTCAAATTAGTATATGGCATTTATTGTTGGTTTTAGGATGGCTGGAGACATATAGCTTGTCAATTGCCTAAAAAGATCAACTTTTTTTTACAAGTGACACCAATTTTTCTCAAGTTTTACCTCACTTTATAAACTGACCAAGTCATGGTCCTTTGAGAACATAAGACTGTCAAAAGAACAAGAAATCAGAGACAAAAATTTTCAGGAAGGTCCCACACATATTTCATGGTATTGCCCAAATATATATTTTTTATCTGCCCAAAAAGCATGTTACAATTAACATGTTTTTTTTTACTGGCAAGTATTATACTAGCAGGACATGATAATAAAAAGAAACTGAAGTTTTAATAAATATATTTATATATATATATATATATATATATATATATATATATATGATACAATAGTATAAATAACGTTTGTTTACAAATGGTAGTGGCAGGATCAATAAAATAATAAAAAATCATACTAGTGTATGATGTTGGCAAGTACTGTTATAATAGTAGAAGTAGTATTAGTAGTAGTCAAAACATGACCAAAGTTTAATTTGTGATAACAGATGCATGTTAACAATCTTTCTGCACCTTCTCCTAAGACTGTTGTATAGGCAGCAAAATGGTTGCAAATTTTGTCTAAAATGGTATGAGTACAATTAACAAAAAAAACAAAATACCAAATAAAACACTATACACTAATGGCATAGAATCTTACATCAAATAGTTGTCACAGAATAATGATCAGCCTCAAAACTGATTAATGCTAACAAACAATGAATTATCATATACACAGTTGATACTTGCATGATCTAATATTAGCAAGTATCGTAAGAGCAATAAGTTGAATCGATACAATTAGAAACGTTTATACTAACTAGATGGATTCTATACTAAATGTACATGTGGTCAAAATGTAAGGCACTGCCTTTGCTAGAATATATCAAATGTTTACATATTTAACATGACCTAGCTGACAATTAACCTTTTGAAGAAAAAAAATCTTCAATAACAAATGAGGCGATTTCTAAATTGATCCCTTCAAAGAGTTCAGAAGAAAGAGATATTAACAGTTATAATAGTCTGATCGTAAGTCCCTATGCTAATCACAAATAGGCCAGATTCATCAAATCCTCTCCTGGCTGAATCCCCCTCCATGCAAAATCTTGTGAATCTTAAGATTTTCTTTCACTAAGAATTCACCTTATTTATCTTTAAGTCAAAATTAAATCATTGCACATTTGGACAGTGTAAATGTTTCTCTTTAAATATTGGTCATCTATATATTTTTTATAATTTTCTTTTGATAATTGAATTTCTGGCCTGAAAAAGTGCCTCAAAAATTAATTTTCTTCCTTTAAGCCACTTTGATATCTACATCACCACAAAGCTGAATTTCAGTCCTTTCTCACACTGTCACTTTTATATGTGGCACCATCGGATTAGGTCAAGAACACACTTTTCCCATAAAAAAAGACAAGATAAAAACAATAGTAGCACGAAATTAAGAGTTTTGACCGACATGATAACATTCCATTTTTAGAGCAACGATGAACAAATTAAAAGAGCCTGGGTGTTTTGGTCTGCATCAAGTTCATTAAATATGCAAAACCTCTCTCATCATGACTATGATAACTTGTATAAAAGAAGCTACTTTTTGAGGACTTGCCTACTGACTGTTATAGCATGACTTTTAACCTGATCTCAACATCCAATGAGATCACCAGTCATAAGCATAGATATTAGCTTTATATATATTTCAGAGGTCGCGGAAGGGTTTTCAAAGTTGGGGGGCTGAGCAAAAAGGGG
This sequence comes from Lytechinus pictus, assembly GCF_037042905.1. NCBI lineage: Eukaryota > Metazoa > Echinodermata > Echinoidea > Temnopleuroida > Toxopneustidae > Lytechinus > Lytechinus pictus. Next base: position 14,319,781 of record NC_087256.1, on the reverse strand, counting down.
GGGATGCTGACCATGCAAAAAAATCACAATTCTATGGTCATTTTTGCGTTTTTGTACACAGTTTTTGAAAAAAGTGGGGGGCCCCAGCCCCCCGGTTCCGCGGCCCCTGTATTTCAATGCGTTTTAGGAGTTATTGACCTTTAACACAAAAATCTAATCAGATCATCTCTACTCAAATATCCACACATCATCAAGTCTTAAGTTGATCAGTCAAACTATTGTTAAGTTTTGGGGAGTAATTTTGGCCAGACAACGCAAAATATACCTGGTAATCATCTAAGGTGGGCAAAAAATAAGTAAAGCTCACAAACATATGCTTCTACCCTCTGAGTTATACTACAAAATGTATAACTCTCAATTCACAGAATAATACAAATCTAAAACTATTTACAAGAGATACATGTTATGGAGTACTTCATTACTCTTTTACAATTATATCAAGTTACAAACTCTCTTTAAAAAATACCCGTTGTACACAAATTGCATAGTCAATAAATACTTTTTATGAGAGAAAATCACACACATAGTGTCCTGGGGAATGAACTAATTACATAAAATAAAGGGGAAGATGAATGGATGCTTGTAAAAATACCAATCTTGCTTTCATATAAGAAAAGAATTGTATATAGTATGAAAGAGGGAAAAAGCACAGCATTGTTTTTCACCTATAGTTACATTAATAAAGGAGATAATGCCATATTAGATCTAGCCTTTTATCAAGGCCTCATGACTTCACCAAGTACTAGCTAAAATGAGGATAGTGTTCAAAGAAGAGAAATTGCGAAACTCGCGGGTCATTGCGAGATCGAGTGACTTCAGTCGCAAGGCGTTATGGAGCTTTGTTTTAACTGCTTGCTATGACTAATTCATGAGCATCCACACTTTTGATTCCTGATGACATATTCAACAAAATTGCGTTTTTTATATCTGCATGTACTACCTGCATAAGCATTGTGTTCACTAATTTATACATGAAGTCAGAATCCTTCTTAAAAATGTGATAATTTAGGATGTTCTTTTTTGCCACTTGAAGAAAACTTACTAAAAATACAATATTCAAAGTTATTTCCTTTGTTTTTGTACTATTCAATAAATTTCTTATATATTTCTCTCATTATCTTCTGTTTAATTTTTTTTGGGGGGGTGAAATCTTCTTCATTTAAATCATAAGCATACTATGAATTTCTTTAAATCATCAGAAATAGAAATACTGAAACATATATCATTCTTTGGCAAGTAACAAAATCTGCATTGATACGTACATGAAATCATGCTTTTGAGCAATTTTTGGTCTTTAATGTTGTGCAACTCTAGCTTTCTCAAGTATTCCAAATATCCAATGGTCATGGTCATTTGGCAATGGCAAGGAGAGCATTTATGAATCAAAATTTTTTTTAGTTTTAAGAAATGGTTCATTCTACGTTCAGACGTTCAGTTATAATGTATCAATATTTAAACTTCAACAGATCTGAAGATATTAAATTGCCATCCAAAAATGTATCCTCATGACATTGATATTGAGTGCCCTCTTAATGAAATAGTCTATATCTATTTCTGTTTCACAGAAAATAATTGTAAACACAAGTTTGTAGAAATTCGAGATATTGGTTGAAAACTTGAAAAATAAATTCTCCGAAATACATGAAAAAAAATGTCTATATACTCACTCTAACCAATCGTACGTAATTGCAGCAATCACAACCTTTTGAAATTAAGTACAACCTTATCATAGAAATAAAACTGTAATGGGTGAACTCTGTCAAATCTCTGTAATATGGAGATTTGGCCACCATCGCTCCAAGAGTCAACTTTGCCTGATGATTGCGTAGACATGGTAGATGGATAAACACTGTACCAGCAAAATAATATGTGAACTCATTAGCAAATGCATTAAAAGTAAGTGTCCTAATTGTACTGAGCTAAAATTCTAATTAAGTCTTACAAAAAATGAGGACAAAATAATAAAGTCAAAATATATTTCATTTCCTACAACTACAGGTTTAACAGACCTACAAAATGAATTCAACTCTTTTATTTTTTCTTTCAACTCAGCCTTTTATATAATAGAATTCCTGTTTGAAAATTATTTTATCATTATACAATTTTTGATAAAACCTCACTGTACACTTGCCTCATCTCATCTTACATTGTCCTCCATATATATCTGTACTATCTCCTCTTTTGAAAAAACCTCACTGCACACTTGCCTCATCTCATCTTACATTGTCCTCCATATATCTCCTCTCAGTTTTGAAAAAACCTCACTGCACACTTGCCTCATCTCATCTTACATTGTCCTCCATATATCTCCTCTTTTGAAAAAACCGCACTGCACACTTGCCTCATCTCTCTTACATTGTCCTCTACATATATTTTATCATTATACAATTTTTGATAAAACCTCACCGTACACTTGCCTCACCTCATCTTACATTGTCCTCCATATATCTCCTCTCTTGAAAAAACCTCACTGCACACTTGCCTCATCTCATCTTACACTGTCCTCCATATATCTCCTCTTTTGAAAAAACCGCACTGCACACTTGCCTCAGCTCATCTTACATTGTCCTCTACATATATTTTATCATATTATACAATTTTTGATAAAACCTCACTGTATACACTTGCCTCATCTCATGTTACATTGTCCTCCATATATATCTGTATATATACTCCTCTTTTGAAAAAACCTTACTGCACATTTGCCTCACCTCATCTTACATTGTCCTCCATATATCTCCTCTTTTGAAACAACCTCACTGCACACTTGCCTCAGCTCATCTTACATTGTCCTCTACATATATTCTATCATACAATTTTTGATAAAACCTCACTGTATACACTTGCCTCATCTCATCTTACATTGTCCTCCATATATATCTGTACTATCTCCTCTTTTGAAAAAAACCTCACTGCACACTTGCCTCATCTCATCTTACATTGTCCTCCATACTAACTCTTGTACTATCTCCTCTTTTAAAAAAACCTCAATGCACACTTGCCTCATCTCATCTTACATTGTCCTCCATATATCTCCTCTTTTGAAAAAAACCTCACTGCACACTTGCCTCAACTCATCTTACATTGTCCTCTAGATATATTTTATCATTATATATTTTTTTAATATAACCATCACCGTACACTTTCCTCACCTCATCTTACATTGTCCTCCATATATATTTGTATTATTTCTTCTTTTGTAAAAACTTCATCAAACACTTTTCTTTTCTACACTATAAACTCCTACGTTGTTTTATACACACACAACATTTGAAAACTCTCTGTTTTTTTACACTCGGTATTGTACACACACATGCACAAGACCACGATCTAATGAATATTCATCGGCGAACCGTCGGATTGATAGTGACGTAGGAGCTGGACATTTCATCGCCCCTTGCTGTACTTTGTCATCAAAAGTGCCTACCAATTTTGGCACGACACTTCAAGCATTGTTCCGCACTTGCCCGCACACTTCACGACATGGAACGACTCTATGCGTGAATTAGTCGTGAACTATTCGGGCCCCAAAATCGAGCAAGCGGAATATTACCAATAGTTTCTCTAAATTTCTCTAAATGAAATTCATTATGACGCCTACATCAAGAAAGCTGCGAATTATTGTTTGAAACGGATATAAATATATTCTCAACTTATGCTCTTAAGGGGCTCTTAAAGCGTTGGGCAAATGTCGTTTGGCAACACATCGTTATTTAGAAACTTGTCCCAAACAGTGCAAATTGTCCCCAAACATGGTCAAGATCAATTGGACAATAAGAGTAAGAAAAGTGCTCCTCAGCTGTTACTGATGGCCATACTTGTACCAACAATGCATGTAGTTGCAAATGAATTGTTGCAAAAATTACCATTTCATTTGTATTTTTCCTCAGGATTACTTAATCTCCTTAATTCCTCAAAGGTAATAATTCCAAAAACTTTCTTGTTATTAAGAAATCCAAATTAGATGTTTACAATCTATATTTACATTTGTCAAGAATAAAATCTAATTTTTCCAAATTTAAATTCAGACCTACATCATATGGATTTATTCTAAACATTTGACTAAACATGCTCATTCTATAATCTATGACATCATTGACTAACTAATATCATTATTCTTTTCGTATTATTCTATATTCCAGCAGAATTCTTCCAATCATGGCTGACACATTAAAGGAGACAATTTCTCAGAGTCTGGAGTGTCCTGTATGCCTGAGTATCTTTACTGATCCCAAAATCCTGTCTTGTTCTCACACCTACTGCAAGGGCTGCCTGAAGAACCTTTTCGAGTGCAGTGACAATGACCAGACCATCCGTTGTCCTGTATGCAGAGCAGAGACCCAGGTTCATAACGAAGATATCGGACAACTCCAGACAAATCTTGGCTTGAAGAATCTCATAGACGACGTCAAGAATCGACTTCCGGTTTGTACGAATTGTAAATCCGAGGACCAGCCCAATACTGTTGTCTACTGCCAAGAGTGTGGAAAGTATCTCTGTGTCACATGTCAAAATACGCATTCTCAATGGGAAGACTTCATTAGTCATACAATCACATCCGTGAGTGAGATCTCATCAGGAAAGATTACAGATCGAAGATACCGGAAGTGCAGAAAGCATCCAAAAGAATACGAGGAGTGCTTTTGTCGTAACTGTAGGAGATTTGCATGCTTCAGGTGTGTTGTCATGGAGCATAATGACGAAGGACATATGATCACTGGGGGAAATGATTATGAAAGCCAGCACATGAAGGTTATCGAGGATCTCAAAGCAAAGGTTGAGAAGAAACGCTCTTGCTTCCAGGGGTACGTTGATTTCATAGAGGAAAAGAAGGAAATTGTGAGCAATACCCAAAAGCAGTGCACTAATGAAATCAACAAAACGTACGAAGAAATGGTCTTAATGCTGCAACAGCAAAGAAGAATCCTCGTTGGTGAAGTCAATGAGAGGGCTGACGACGTAGAAAAAGGACTGGACGAAATGAAGATGTCGGCTCAGAAGCACATCATTCGTTTGGCCACGATAGGTGACATCATAACCACTAAGACAAATTTGCCGTTAGACAAGGATACTCTGGCTGCTCATGACACGCTTTGTGAAGTCTTGGATGAGGCCTTGAAGAAAAAAGATCCTGACTACGAGCTCTCCAGAAAATTAAGCAAGAAAGGAGAAGGCCTAACATATGAGAGAAAAATGGGAAAAGACAAAATAAATCTTGGGACGATCGTAGATTCATCACCTGTAAAGAATGTTGTTGCCTTGCGAAATAAGAAAAGCATGGTTGGCATGGCTGTTTCACTGCTTATCATCACATATGTAGTCTTTTCAGTATTGCCTTCAACCTTAGCTTGCATGGTTCTATTTACTTTGTATTGGAAATGGCATTAGAAAGAATACATTATATCAGGCGATCGTTAACTCACCAGCACTTGCATGGAATGTAGTCTTTCAAAAGACTTGCTTTTTATCATCATGCCGAATGTAATTTGGTTATTCTACTTTTGCCACAAACCAGTGGCGTACAGCTTTCGGGCTCTTGCGCCCACCCCCCCCCCCCCCAGGTTTTTCACGACCAAGAAAAAAAGGAAAAGGGAATGAAAGGAAAGATAAATTTTGAATTATGATATATCAAAATCTATCACAAAATTAGATTTTTGTCTCAACTGCATAGCAGAGTGAAACTATATAGGCGCCGCTTTTCCAACGGCGGCGGCGTCAACATCAAATCTTAACGAAGGTTAAGTTTTTGAAATGACAGCATAACTTAAAAAGTATATGAACCTAGTTCATGAAACTTAAATATTAGGTTAATCAAGTATTACTAAACATCCCGTTTGAGTTTCAGGTCACATGACCAAGGTCAAAGGTCATTTCGGGTCAACGAACTTAGACCATGTTGGGGAATAAACATCAAAATCTTAACATATAAGGTTAAGTTTTTTGAAACTTCAAAAGTATATAGACCTAGGTCATGAAACTTGGCCATAAGGGTAATCAAGTATTACTAAGCATCCTGCCTGAGTTTCAAGTCACATGACCAAGGTCGAAGGTCATTTAGGGTAAATGAACTTTGACCAAGTTGGGTATTTGTTGAATTACCATCATAACTTTGACAGTTTATGGATCTGATTCATATAACTTGGACATAAGAGTAATCAAGTATCACTGAACATCCTGTGCGAGTTTCAGGTCACATGATTAAGATCAAAGGTCATTTAAGGTCAATGAACTTTGACCATGTTGCAAGGGCGGATCCAGCCTTCGCCAATAGGGGGGGGGGCCGGAATTTTTTTCAGCCATATTTTCCCCGATCGGCCGCTCGAAGATGATTTTTTTTCTTTGAAGGGGTAGTCGTAATAGTTACTTCTTCGCTTTATTCTTATAAATCAACATACATTTATATCATCAATCCCTATTTATATAATGCGAGCACGAAGCGCGAGCAATTTTTTTTTTGTTTTTTATGTATTTCTTCCTAAAATTTGGACATTCTAGGCAATGTTTGTTATCCTGAAAAAGATGTGTATGCAACTATACTACGAACGCGAAGCGCGAGCAGAAATTTTTGATACACGTTTTGAACTGATCGAAAAGGTAGGCCTACCTATTGCTTGCAGTTAGCCATGAAGACGTTACAAATTTCAACAATCAAATAATGCGAGCGCCAGGCGCGAGCTGAACATTTTTGACACTTTTACCTAAATAATGGTAATTCTTTGCACTATTTGTAACTTAAACAGAATAGATATATAACTTAACAATTGATGCGAGCGCTAAGTGCGAGCTGAAAATTTCGAGATTTAGACCTTAAAAACGAGACACTCTATTCATGTTTTGTAAATAATGAAAAGGATGAGTAATTGGGGATCTTCCTAACATCAATGATGCGAGCGCGAGCAGAAAATTTTCAGATACGTTTTGAACTGATCGAAAAGTAAGGCCCTACTTGTTAAGGACTGCTTGCACTTGGCCATAAAAAAATTAAATATTTCAACAATCAAATAATGCGAGCGCGAAGCGCGAGCTGAAACTTTTGACATTTCTACATAAAGAATTGAAAATTTTAATCAATATTTGTAAACGTAAATAGGATAGCTATAAAACTAAACAATTGATGCGAAGCGCGAGCGGAAAAATTCGAGATTTAGACCTAAAACGGGACACATTATTCATGTTTTGTAAATCATGAAAAGGATGAGTAGTAGGGGATCTTCCTACAATAATAATGCGAGCACAAAGCGCGAGCAGATGCACGCGCATGTTTCAGATTTAATCCTAGAATCTAGGCATTCTAAATACATCTTTTATCATAAAAATCAAAGCGCGAGCATAAAATATTTGATATTCCGATCTAAAAAATGGTTAATTTCAGCTTTATATTTCAAGCACTTTGTAGAAAAATTGTGGGTTTGATATGGATCGCACTTAATAAAGAGCTGATATTTGTTATTATTATTATTTTGAGTTTTGACATAGGACCGGGACATCCTTAGGACATGTCATCATATATTCCTCTTGCTAAGCGCGAGATGAAACAAAAGGTACAATTTAATTGTTAAATTGATATCTTATTCATTAATGCATAATAAGGGCGCGGAATTAATGCGAGTGCAAATCGCGAGCCGAATTTTTTTATTAACTCATGAAAAGGGGATTTCAAGTAGTTTGTTGTGTAATCGATATTGACACATACATAACTCGCCAATCAAAATGCGAGCGTGCAGCGCTATAGCTGATACGTGAAAAGGGATTTTGAAAACTTCGTGGAATACACGAAAATAATAAGTACCTGATAAATCGCAATTTGCGAGCGCGCAGCGCGAGAAGAAAATGTTAATATTCAGACCATAAAACTTATATTTTTACAGAGCACTTTATAAAAAATCAATTTGTAAATCACACAAAATAATGAAAGTTCGATTTCCAAGGTGAAATATGTTTTGTATATAGACTTCCAAAGTTGATATTTAAGTTCCATATTGAACAAGTTATGTAAATCACCTAAAAGGCAATGCGAGCGCGAAGCGCGAGCGAAAATTTTATATAGTGACATGAACGATTTTTTTTTCTCCAAGTCTTCCCCTCATTTTAATATTTTTTGACTCGTCTTCCTCCTCTTCTTTTTTCTCCTCTCTTTTCCCTTTTTTTTTCTTTCTTTCCTTTTTTTTCTTTTTTTTTGCTCCGCCAATAGGGGGGGGGCCGGGTCCCTCGGCCCCCCTGGATCCGCCTATGATGGTGTGGGTATTCGTTGAATTACCATCATAACTCTGAAAGTGTATTGTTCTAGTTCAGAAAACTTGGACATAAGAGTAATCAGGTATCACGTACTGAACATCCTGTGTGAGTTTCAGGTTACATAACCAAGGTCAAAGGTCATTTAAGGTCAATGAACTTTGGCCATGTGGGGGTATTTGTTGAATAACCATCATAACTCTGAAAGTGTATGGATCTAGTTCATAAAACATGGACACATGAGTAATCAAGTATCACTAAACATCTCGTGCGAGTTTCAGGTCACATGACCAAAGTCAATGGTCATTTAAGGTCAATGAACTTTGGCCATGTTGGAGGTAATTATTAAATTAAGTTTATGGATATAGTTTATGAAATGTGGACATAGGGGTAATCAAGTATTACTGACAAGTTTAGGTCACATGATCAAGGTCGAATATCATTTAGGGTCAATGAACGTAGTATTGTATCATTATATGAATGGTGTTTATTGTGAATAGTTATTTTACAGTAGTTTTCAAAGTCAGCACTGCCGCTATATTGAATCGTGTAATGCAGGTGAGACTGCAGGCGCTCCACTTGTTGTAATAAAAGATCTTGAAATGTGTGCTCGCTCGCAACTTTTTGTAAATTTTGCCCGATACGCCATATCTGGCCCCCTCATATTTTTTGCCTCAATATGCCACTGCCTCATACCTTCGCTGCATTTATTTGTTGAATTGAATTTGTTATTTGTATTTTGGTATTTATATCACAATAGATGAAATGAATACTGAGAAGCCCGTCGATTCACCACTTGCAAACCATTACGTTGCTTTTAATAAAAAGAAGGTCATGGTTGGCATGGTAGTTTTTTTTGTTTCAGTGTTCGATCAGCATGCCAAAAGTAGTCTTTACATGTCGAACCTAAGCTGGATATAAGCTTGCTGTATTGGTTTAATTACTTTTATTGGTATTTATATTGTAATAGTTCGAAATGAATATTGGCAAGATCTTTAATTCAGTAAAGAATGTTGCTTAAATTATTGGCACAATGAGGTCATTGGCATGGCTGTTTTTATGGTTTCGCTGCTCATCATACCAAATGAAGTCTTTTCAGTGATTGAATACATGCCTAGTTGGATTACCTTTTCCTATTTAGTATGAATGGTTGAAATATAAAGTGTGGCAATAGATTTATATGCTATATTATAGATGTTTACGTGAGTTTACACGTATATTCGCTGATACGCCGATCTGAAGAAAAAATAATAATCTAATAATAATTTTTTGACATAAGTCTATGTACTTGAGGATGAGGACTATTGATAATTTATGTTTAAAAGATATGGCCAGCTGAAGTATATATATGTATATGTATATATGAATAAATATGTATACAAATGCTGCATAATATGATCATAATATTACAATATCTTTAAGAAACCGACAACTATTTGAGTAGTTTAAGTCTTAGTAAAATTTTCATGTTCGAAATGGATGTAGCTGCAGCATTATTGCTTTTATATTATCAGCATCAATGGATTTTTTTTCTTTTCTTTTTTAGGGGGGTGATTTATTATCAGCATTCTTTCTCTTGGAAGACCATCCGATGACGATGTAATGTCAAAAATCAATTTCATAATTTGATTTTTCCCCCATTTCTATTCTCCTGAGAGAACTATATACTACGAAATGAATAAAATGTTGTGAATATTATATTACTTATAAGTAACGTAATAATATTCACAACATTTCATTCATTTCGTATATATTTCTCTCAGGAGAATAATATTCACAACATTTCATTCATTTCGTATATATTTCTCTCAGGAGAATATAGAAATGGGGGAAAATCAAATGATGAAATTGATTTTTGACATTACATCGTCATCGGATGGTCATCCAAGAGATTACCATCTTCCATTACATTGTCATGTAATGAAAGAAATGTAAGGCAAATCGCCTTGTATAATGATTAAAACCAATTAAGATCAAATGTCATGAATGAATATCGATGATAGACGCGACTGAGCACCCAGCACAAAGAAAATTGCTTTTAACTTTGAAATGTTTAAAAAACAATTATGAAGGAGGAAAAATGAGGTTTTGCTGACTGTGAAGACTTCCTTGTAAATATACTATGTAAATATGTGTCTTGACCATTGGCAGACAGAGGCGTCGATCCTGGGGGGGGGGGCAGGGGGGCGATCGCCCCACCAATGAAAATATTGGGGGGGCAAACATATCATTTTGCCCCCCCAATAATTCCGGATATGCATTAAAAAAAAACAAGATTGTAATGTTCGAGATTGAGATACACAACTCGTTCTTTATTTAAAATTGTGCTCAAAATGTCCGCTTTTCAGATTGGAATATAAAAATTTTCAGCTCGCGCTTCGCGCTCGCATCATTTCTGTAGCAAAAACCCATACTTTTCATGATTAAATTGGTGAATGTAAATGTCCCATTTTCAGTTCTAAGCCTCAAAAGAACTGCTTCAATTTGCAATCATCTTTTCTTGGATATATAGCTTGTTCTTTATCAAAAACGTCCAGTAAACTGTCATTTTTTCAGATCGAAATATCAAAATTTTCAGCTCGCGCTTCGCGCTCGCATCTATTCTCTTTTAGATACAAATCTTAATCATTGGTACCAAAAATGCTTAGAATATCAAGTTTTCAGCTCAGAATATAAAGAAATTTGAGCTCACTCTCGGCACTCGTACTATCTGTGTAGTGAGATACGTGTCTGTGTCTCATGAGTCATACATATATATAGATATATACATATGTGTGTGTGTGTGTGTGTATATATAATATATATATATATATATATATGTATGTGTGTGTGTGTGTGGGTGGGTGTTTTGTACGATCGAGCGCCTTTGGAACGTTAATGATTTCGCCCCCCCAATCTGAAAAATGGATCGACGCCCCTGTTGGCAGATGTAATAGAGTTTTTTTTCTTTTCATTTTCATATTTACGGGGAAGAAGCGAACTGCACCTATAGTCTGATAGAAGTAGCTCAAACGCACAGTAAATCTCCTGCCATATAGGTCCAAGATTGTCTTGATATATGATACATTTATATTAATATGTAAATATATATAGTAAATTTACATTTTAGAAACATTGTCATTTGCTCCTAATTGAAAAAAATGAATGTTTGGATGTGTACTGTAATCTTTGTGTTTCGGGGCAAAGTATATTAAAGTATGAAATCTTGTAAATAAGTAAATGCTTCTTTTAATGATTAACACCAATTAAGATCAAATGTATACAGTATATAATAATACGAAAAGACGCGACAGAACATACAGCACAAAGAAAAATGGATTTTGATTTCAAAATGTAAAGAAAATATTATTGAGGAAATATTACCGTAACGACCTTTTTACAATAGAAATATATTTTGTAATAATCACTGGCAAATGTATATAACAGTTTCTTTATTTCATTTTCCAACTATTTTTTGCCATACACCTATGTATTTCAGGATTGCCTTGATGTATCCTATATGATTTAAGAATATGACCATTTGATCTTAAATAAAGGAAAGATTATATGCTTGTAAGCATGGACAAAGTATGGTGGTATGAAATCTTGTAAATAGTATAGGTAGATGACACCAAAATACAGGCTAAGTTTGAATTTGGAGTCCCGTCACAGCTCATATATATGCGAGGTGGTTCAAAGGTCTAAATTTGTTCATTATATAATTATATGCATATTGGTTTCTGCACGATATTAAGTCCAATCAAATTGAATCGAATCGCGTTAAGCGGGGGCACCTGTGTCCTTTGGACAGTCAAATTTCTAGTTTTAATAGTGTTACTTAGATGTCTATATCTCGTGAAAACTTTATTGGCGGGAAAAATCAACATATATAATAAATATAATGAATTAATTGTATTAGTATTGATAATTGGGTTTTTATTTAATTTGCTTCTCCTTTGAGAAAAAAAGACAGTACCTGCATGGATATCAGATTAGAAGAAGGTTCAATCGACAAGATATGCTTAAGGATTTTTGTTGCAACTTACGATGTTTTAATACATTCGAATATTCATCTTGATAAAGTGATTTTCAGTAATTTAATTTCATGCACTTTTTAAAAATAAGTGTCTTTTTGTTTCATCCTCACCCCATAATGTTGTATATCTATATCGGTATCCATGCATACAGGGCCTGCTTTTTTATGTCATCAGATATGACGTGACCAAATCTTTTTTTATCAGACTTTCTAGCCTATTACAGAAAAAAATGGTTTAAAGCATTTTTATATCAATTTGATCTACATATTATTTCCTTCAATCTATTCCAGATTCAGCCAATGTGTGTCTATATTTTAGGGTTCATCCACTTCCCCCTGAAAATGGGAGAGGGGAGCAAGCCCCATCATAAGCGCCTCAGTACGCTATTGGCGCACAATAATGTGTGATGAGTTTCATTATGGGTTAAACAGAAATGTGACTACTACCTGATGTTTTGGAGAATGAATGTTCGTTTGGAGTAGGCATAATACGATTGGAATTGGAACCACATGATTGTAAAGTTTGAAATGGAATCATTAAAACATCTTTATTTCGCTATTAGTGAAATTTATGTGTGAAGTTTATCTTCTTTCTTTTTCAGTTCCCTTCACCATTAGAAAATGAATGTTTTATGGAGAATGAAACCCTTGAAACCAGTTGATTTCATATTGAAGAGAAAAAGCAAAGAAACATGTCAATGAAAGTGTGAGGAAGATTAAATGAATGATAAGAAGTTCCAAATGTTGAGATCAGACGCTGGGAACGCTATATTATGATCCTTCGATCCAATGGTAATTCAACCAAGATTATGATTGATGTCATACGCTACGATTTCTAATTTATCTAGTCTATGCGGCAAGATCAGGTGTTCTTGTCTACAAGGTTTCACAATATTATATTATGACTGGATATTGTTTTTCACATCATCATCAGAATGAGCAAATGGACCTAGCTACATGAACTAGAGTTGTAGGTCCATGGTTTTATTTAATATGAAGCGCCATCTACTGGGCCTAACAAGTTATCCTGGAGATATCACGACGGTACAAAAATCCACTCAAGCAAAGGAGGTAAGCTGGAGTTATTTTCTTTAGATTTAACAGTGCAATTGTTTTTATTGGTTTCAGTATGTGGAAAGCTGAGGGAATATTTTTTAAGGGAATTGGCAATCGTACCGTGAGATGAGGTTTGCGTTTGAGCTTTTAGTTAAAGTTAAGGCAAGAGTAAGGGAGTGAACGAATCAGATTCAGAGGCGGAGACGTGTGCCATCGGCATCGAGCTGGCCCCCCATTCCTTCCGCATGTGCCGTGTCGCGGCCTGGCTGGCCTAATCGTGAATGGATGTCATAACTCTCTCATTTATTGATGCGAGCATTGCCATTGCCATGCCCATGCCATGGCATGCCATTGGCATAGGGTGTGGTTCAAACTTGGCATTGGTTGAAGTTGATTGGAGTGAATGCCAGGGGGGTATCTATGTGTAAATAGTGGGACCACCACATATCGACCACCTCTTTTTAAACCGACCACATTGCGCGCATTAAAATTATTGCGTATTGCAAACGATATGCGCGGGAGAGTAGGAGCAGTGTTCATAGGAACGAAAAGAATTGATTTTACGAGAGTAAAAGAAGGGGGAAAAGATACAAATTTAGTAGAATTTATCAAAATTGTTTTGACTAGACCCGAAACCCGCCGAAAAACAGTTGTTCATACCAAGAAATCCGATAGTAACGGTTTCAGAACAAATTGTCAATCATCGAATCATGTGCCGGAGCTCGCAGTGGAAGTAGTGAGACGATCATTTAGCATTTTGACATCATAGAACTGATTTGGAAGAGTCAAAGTATTTCGCCACCGCGACAAGAATCGGCCGTAAACTTAGTGTATCGCGGGGTCGGTTTCAAAAGAAGGGGGCAAATGAGCAAATGTGAAATCGCTGTATTCGTTGTTCGCCGATATATGCGGATTGAATCGGAGTCGCCGATTGAAACATGAGAATCTCATCTGCTCAATTTTCTGCACAAATGAGACGAAAACTGGGTAAAACTGATAAATATTTTCGCAGATACAATGCTTAGAAAATTAGGTGGTCGATAAGGGGTAGTTCCAACCATACTAATATTAATTCAAAGGTTAAATCCACCCCAGGCCAGGGCCCAAATCCCAGAAAAAATGTTGACTTGAATCAATAGTAAAAAAATCAAGCATAATAGATCTAAAGTTAGATCTAAACTGAAAATTTCATATTAGTACTGTTACAGTGACATGCAAATGAGAAAGTCGATGATGTCCCTCACTATTTCTTTTGTTTTTTATTGTTTGAATCATTCTAGAATATTTCCATTTTTACAGATTTGACAATGATAACCAACTTGACTTAACCATAAAATGTTAACATAATATACAATTCCACATGTTCAGTGAGGAATAAAACTTTGTTATACAGGACAAAAAATGGGGAGAAAATTAGAATATTTCATGTAATAAATACAAAAGAAATAGTGAGTGACGTCATCGGTCAACTTATTTGCATGTTGTCCAGGATGTGCATATAACTGTTATGTGAAATAAAGGGAAGCTTAAAAATGTCGTAACTTTCTTATTTTACATCCGATTTTGATGAAATTTTTAGTGTTTTGCTTGTTGGATTTTTTCTCTTTTTATTTAAATCAAATTTTTGTTGGGGGGACTTAATCCACAAGCTGCTAGCACCAGCACCTTAAGGACGTTCCACAGTTAAAGTGAAATCCATGTCATTTTCACCAAACTTTGCACATAGATACTTTAGAACCTTAATATTCTAAATATGCAAAAATTAATATAGGTCCATGTGCTTGATTTTTTGCTATAGAGCTTTAAAATTCACCCAAATTGATGTTCTCAAGAATTGCGCATTCAAAAGAATTTGGCATTTTTAGACCGCCCAATATTACTACAATGAGTTTAAACCTCTATTACTCAGTCAAAATACATGAAAAAGTCATCAAATTTCGCAAGAGAGTTAATAATTGTATCGTTAGAATGGAGAATCTATTTATAGTGCTATTTGTTTGCAATTTTAAATTTAACAGCACTGTCAGTTCTTAAAAATGGCGTAAAAGATGACAAAATCCCAATCTAAAAAATGCAAATTTTCAGTAACAAACTACAAACGTACAATAAATGCTGCACTTTATTTAAAATCCATGTCATTTTCACAAAAATTTGCAGAGTTGTAGAGGAAGGTATACCTAAGAGGTACAAACATTAAAAAATAGGGGTTCATGTGCTTGTTTTTAAAGTATCAGCATTTTTATTAGAGCAAATGTGCTTTTTAAAACACCAAAAATGCGCCGAATGCTTAGTATCTATGTGAAGAAAAAATCAAAACCACTCTACCATTTAGTCAAACTCGGGGTAATATTCGTGATTCTTAGCAGCACTGCAGAGTAAAGTATTTTGAAATTGTAGAGAATATTTTTTTTAATGGTCCATGGAATAATTCCATTTTTTAGCTTCATGAAATAACGCATCGGATCTGCAGTTAAAGTGAAGAAGATGAGAAAAATCAGCTCATACCCGCAGCTAGTTAATCACCTGTTCATCCATTGTGACGTCAGCGCGCAGAGTGTAAACTATGCGCAGATCATAATGCGCACAAACATAACTGTGGAACGTCCTTAAATGATGTTTTGTTCACTTAATAAGACAAGCTAAGCTATTTTTCTCTGCAAATCCACAAAAAATTGTGATATTAGTTAAATTATGTTAGTGGTCTAAAACTAATAGGGCCTAACTTAAATGACAATTGCATTGAATCTTTTCTGTTTTTTTTATAATCAAAATCTAAAATTGTTTTATATCTTTGTGTGCCCCTATCTTGGTATTTTTTATTTATTTTTTTAAAGAGCCCTCTCTTTGAGGCTTACAATTCTAGTGATTAGATGACATTATCACAATTATTATTTAAAAATATCACCTATGTGGTTTTTTTAATTGCTTTTGAAGTGTGTGTTTTTCTTTTCATTTTTATTTTGTATTTTGACTGGGCATGCAAACAAAATACATTTTCATGGAAAGTGGAAAAACTTTCTGCTAAAATACATTTTGTTTATGCTCTGTAGATCATACTTGCTTTAGAGCATACAATTTAATGAATTGAATGAATTAACTACAGACACTTTTTTTCTGGGGGGGTTACCAAAACTGAAAATAGACTAAGTCTGTGCAGTGCTGTTCTTCACATACATGTTTATAATTTTATTTTTTAATCAATTCAGGTCAAAAATATTGAGAAAACATTCAGTTTAATTATCTTCAATATATACCTTAAGTTGCCTTTCTAAAGGTACAGACAGTAACATGTAATTGATTCATTAAAAAATCAGAATAAAAATGTCGAAAGCAATTCCATGGGGAGTGTAATTCGATTTTCTTTTTTTTTTCTTTATTTTACAGACTTCCTGAAGTTTAAAAAATGTCGGGTATCGACAAAGTGCTAGCATTGATTGTACAGAACAAAATTGCAGCTATACGGTTTGAGCTGGTTGACATCCATGGCATTGGGCACAGCAGGCTAATCACATCGAGGCACTTCAAAGACAAAGCTGTTCATGGCTCCAGTTTTGATCTCCTGGCCCTGATCTTAGACCCCAAAGGGAACAAGTTCTCTGATAGTGGCATATGCACTGAAGATGTCGATGCCATTGCTTATCCAGTCTACGAAACATTCCAGAACTTGGTTTGGTGTCAGAGTACTGCCAGGATCCTTGTAGAACCTACCATCAAAGGAGAATACATTCCGCAGTATCCAAGAAACAATGCAAGAAGGCTGCTGGACCGACTGGGAGAACAAGGGGTGTCTCTCTTCTCTTCATTTGTGCATGAGTTCTATCTAGTGGATGAGAAGACGGGGGAGCCAGCAGAGAAGAGCAACAACTATGGAGCCACAAGTAGACTTTGTAAGCTTGAGTCATTCATCAATCTTTTATTGGCATGTTTGCCAAGAGTTGGTGTTGATGTAGAGAGTATTGAAACATTGAATGCTCCTGGCCAAATCAGAGTCACCTACAAGTCGGCCTTTGGTGTTGGTTCAGCAGACAACGCCTATACCTTCAAGTCAACCGTGAAGGAATTAGCCAGCAGGAATGACTTTGTTGCAACCTTCATGACAAAGCCTTGGCCAGAACACAGAGGCAGCACGTCATACTTGTGTCACTCGCTCTGGAGTCTGCAAGAACATAAATGCATTGTCTTTGACTCGACAGGAGAAAATGGTTTGTCAAGCAAGTGTCAGAAATGGATTGCCGGCATCCTATCCCATTCCCAGGCTATAACAGCGCTAATGGCTCCAACGGTCAACTGCTATAGTCGCTTCGAGACAGCGCCAACATCCCTTGCCCCAAATAATTGTTCCTGGGGAATCAGTAACCGCACATGTGCTATTCGTGTGAAGATAGATGGTTCAAAGCGAACCATCATTGAAAATCGCATACCCTCTGGTGCAAGTAATCCTTATGTGGTACTGGCAGCAACAGTTGCAGCTGGTCTAGATGGGCTTCATACTGACATGCCTCTCAGAGCACCTACAGAAGGGAGTGCCTATGATCAAGGATATGACTTGCCAGAGCTTCCCCTATCTTTAGAGCAAGCTATGGAGGTCTTAGAGACAGATGAAGTGATTGTTGATGCACTGGGTAGAGACTTCATTAAATATTTCATTGCTGCAAAGAGGCATGAATGCAGTGAGGCACTTCGGGCCAAGAAAGTTGCAACAGTTGATTGTGAAACCTGGGAGCATAGCATGTATTTTGACACAGTCTAAATTTGCTTTTATCCATGTTAAAACTCATGTTAGGGTATTTTCACTATTTTGAAGATAAAAATGAATTGATATTGAAAAAAGTATTCTCGCAGAATTAAACAAAAATATATTGATAATGGATAATTTTTTCATCATATTCTTCCTAAATGTCATGGAATAAATTTCAAATATCACAATGATTACTTTAATCTTTCCCATACTTTTTGTTTATCTTTTGTCTCAAATTTCAAGTCCATACTGTATACTTTTAATTTATTCACTTAGGTACGATAGATTATTGATTGAGGTACCATTGATTACTTTTAGTTTTCCCTGCACGATGTTGATATACATGTATTTTTATTTACTCCTGATATTGTAGAATCTTTTGTTATAACAATTCATAATGACTCGCGGGTCACTGGAAGATATGCAGGTGTATATATATTTGTTCAGTTTACCCAGCTAAAATCATGGTTATTGTCATTTTATGTATTTTCAGTTCTTTGTATCCAAAACAAATTTGGTTTCTTCTGGTTATTTAATTAAAAAAAATAAACTGAAAAAATCCACCAAGATGATTTGAAAAACATGCAAGTAAGAATTTACAGTTCCTGGCAGTAAGACATTCACATGTTGGCTATGTTCATCATGGTCATGACATGAAGGAATCAAATATTTTAATTTTTACTCATTATTTAACAATACTGTATATGACTAAAGGTTTTCTCAAGATACAGGCAGCCCATGTGGATGTTGTTTAAAACTATGGTATACTATGAGTTTAGTCTACAACAATGAGTTATGGTTCACGCTGGAATTACAAGCTGCAGGGGGTCTGTGATATCAATTTCCTGTCATGAGGACACAAATGCAGTCATGTGGGCTAGCTTGGTTCTGTACTGTACATGTACATGTAGAACCCCTCTGCAGACCTGCCAACCAGTACGTTTTAGCCGTATTTAGTACGTTTTTGCAACCAAAATGCGGCAGTACGTTTTTTCTTTGAAAAATACGTTTTTTACTCAATAATAATTTATTGAGAAAAATAATCTCTATATGTCTATTTCATAAAATGTACACAAATATGGTTATTAGATCAATGTAATTTCAGGTAACTTGTTTTTTTTTTTCAATCATTTTGTTAAAACTAGGGTGAAGATATACACATGTTTTAATGTTTTTTTTTTTTCATCTGCAAGAGCAGTGCGCATTTTAGCTTGCATGCAGCTTGAGCGCTGCGATTAGCGAGTGCGCCAAGCATTTATTATGAAATACACTTTTTTGGGGAAAATACAGTTTTTTTATCACAATACAGTTTTTCATTCCCAGAGGTTGGCAGGTCTGCATATTTATCTCACACGGTAAAAATACTGATTTTTTTGTCAAAATACTGATTTGGGGGGATAAGAATACTGAAAATGCAAAATACAACTTGGCAGCTCTGCCTCTGTTATTTCAGAATATTGTTTGTGCAGAATGCAATTTACCTATATACCTGTATATGCAAGAGGCATGTGCTAAGTAATTCGAAATGAGCAACTACATGAAACTCATAATTTTAAACAAAGATTGTTATTGATAAAGAGGCTTTAATAGGAGGTAATAAAACCTCTTTATTTACTATCTATAATTGTCCGCGGCGGACTTCATTTGCATATTAGTGAGTCAGAAAGAAGAGATCGAGGGTACTTGTATTCCAGTTCATTGTGACTTAGCCGTGAACCAGAATAGCCTGGTGGTTGAGTCGCTGCCCGGCAAGCAGTAGATGACAGGCCACTGGTTCCAATTTTTTCTGACTAATGATTTTTATTACAGATCGAGCATGCAATCTTAAACACAGGAGTAATGCCAAAAAAAAAATTCACAAATTAAGAGTGTTATTGTTCCCCCTTCCATTATGCTTGTCATTGATGGCAGCATGGTAGGAAGAAATAACTTTGAGTTTTAAGGTTTTATTAAAAGACCGCAACTAAAACTTGAAATTCTGAAGCTCTAATGGGTCACTAAAGTATGCATGTACACATTATCTTTGATGTATTTTCATTGTTTATCCCCTCAAAAAAAAAATTGACTTTCATATCCTTTGTTCATAAAAAAACAGATTCTGAAAAATTCCACTGGACTGTTGAATGTGAGCCTTCAAGTAACTATCAAGCATACATTATAATTGAGTTGATTTATTTTTGTACGTGGGTATTATTCTGGATTTCTGTTTATGTGACATGTATCTGTATACAAAGTGCTGTATAATGCCATACGAGGAACTGCCAATGAGTGCCTGTAACCTTTAGTGATAAAGGGATTGTTGATTTGTGATCATATTTTAATCATATTTTTTAGTACTGAAATCACCAGACATTATGGGTGGTATTGACAGATCATGAACTATCAATCTCTTTATGGAATACAGTGTGTAGATCTATGGTAAGAGAGTACATCAGATTAATATTTTTTCCATGTCAGTCAATTTGTTGATTCAGCATTATAATTCAATAGAGTTAAAGTTTGTATAAATTCCAAATTATTAAAGTGTATTTAATGTTATTTTTTTATTTATTCATTTTTTTTTTACAGAAAATCATTTTGATTGATTGTGTGCTATTCAAGATTAGATAATAGAAATGTACCGGTAGATATGATAGTCGTCATCACGAAACTTGTATTTTTAATTATACTCTTATTAATTGTGTTTTTCACATTTTAATTTTAATGTGCTGAGATATAATGTAATTATTTTTTTACACAACTCAATCAGTGGTTGTTTTTAGTTGGGGGGGAGTTCTGCTTTTGTGTGAAAGTTTGTTGCACATTTTTATTTGTGAGAGAAAATTATATTCATGTAAAGTTTCTTTTCACACAATTTATAATAACTGTATACAGTATATGCTAATGTAATGAATAGAGGTGATGTTACTAAATTCGACCAGGTTATCAAGGTTGACAGAAAAAGAAAGATCAATTGTGTGAAATCTTGCATTTCAATTAGGCTTAATTTTAATGCAAGGTTGTTTTTTTTAAGGGGGAGACAACAACAGATGCATGAGAGTTTACTCACTATGCTAATTTCTCATTCCTCTCCAATATAAGATTGCTCTTACATGACACATTTACTATTTTCAGTAATTATTCTTTCAAAATAACAGTTTGCCATTGAATATGTGTATTAACTAACATATTTGTGGAATGGTGCCATTTTCCCCCATGGTTTGTAACAAACAGATATTATTAACTCTCGAGAAAAGTCATTTAAGTCCATTGCTGCTTCTGTTTTTAAATAGTAATCAAGAGGTTATACACACATGAATGCTGGTTTTGGCAAATTTACCATAAGTGTTTAGTATGGTGTATGAAAGTAATCTTCTCTCTATAGCACATTAGCTCAATAGACTTAAGTACTGTTTAGCTTACACTTATTTGTGGGCGTATGTATAGATTTACGTATATATGCTTTTAATGATAATGAAACCAAAACTTAAAAACCAATTTTGCACTTTTTGTATTCACTATTTGTCAGTGACAGATTTAATGTGTCTTATGTAGTAACTTTGAGTATTGTATGAAGTACTTCTGTGCTGCAAACCACTAACATATATTTCTGTAATTAATAATATCTTACAATGAATTTCACTGTGTTTGTTTTCTGAGTGTGTCTTTGATTTGATTTATAGATTGGTCTTGGTTAAAGTTGGTTTACACCACTTGAAATGAATTTTGAAGGCAGTATTTTTCTTACATTCGGGCATGATTGAGTAGAATTTAGAATAAAATTTAAAAAGCATATGTAATGAATCTGGTTGGAAAATTAACAAAATTGATGCATTTTAAAGTTATGCATTATTTTAGTGAAACAGCTGTATGCGTGTCATATGCATTGAAATATTGTTTCTCTTCATATTTTGTATTCTATTATGTGAATGAACTTAGAATTCATGTGATTTTCTGCTCCAAAAATGTATAAAAAAAAGGAGAAGATAAGATTGACTATTAAGTACTGGAATATTGTATGTAGTTATGTTACATAAAAGAAATTCATGACATGAGTCACATGACACATCATCATCTCACTCATTGCATTTTCATATTAACCTGCAAATAAAAACATGAGCACCTGCAAATAACATAATAATGAACTTTGTTAACTTTTCATCTGATTTTACGAAATTTTATCAGCATTTGCTCATTTGATTAATTTATCATATTGTTATAAGTTTGGATTGCCCCATGACAATGATACCTGGATTTATTAATCGCTTTTTGCCAGAGGATACAAAGCACTGCTTTTACCGCGGTGTTAGCTGTCCTGCCCATACAGGCACTCTAGCATTCAAGGAATTTCTTCCTATCGGGGTACCCATTCACCTCACCTGGGTTGAGTGCAGCACAATGTTAAATTTCTTGCTGAAGGAAAACAACGCTATGACTGGGATCGAACCCACGTCTCTCAGATTGAAAGATGAGAGTCATAAGTTACCACTAGACCGAAATGCCCCCTTATATGAAAGTTTGGCAACTGACATGGCAGTATGTGAAAGGAGGGGGGGGTGTAACTTGTAAGGGAGAAGTCTCCCCTCCCCCATGAAAGTTTGACAACCATGTGCAATCACAATTAGGTAAAATTCACCATATTTTTTATTTTGAGTCATAATCGGTTTGAAAAAAAAACCTTTTTTCTTGCTTGTGAAGTCTATATTGTAGATTCTATGGAAACTTATATCTACTTGATGAGATGGCAAGATATCTCACAAAAATTTACATTGCCATGTTGACTGATTGGCATCATTATGTCCACATGGCGAGATAGGCCTATGTTATCTTTTCATATGTTGACCGATGAAAAGTTACATGTCGTCATGCATGGTGACATAAATTATTGTTAATTTTATTTGGTAAGATAAATTATGTTGTAAACATATCATACGATTTTTTATAAGTCGACTTGACAAGATAAAATATCTCGCCATCTTGTTTATTGGTACTTAATATGTTCTGTAGGATTTTTAACAAAATATGAAGGAAGGGATGGAAGAAAGGGGAAGAGGGAGATGGGGAGCTGATGAAAATAAGAAAAGGAGTAAAATTTACTTGGATGGAGAAATGAAGAACATATAAGGAAAAAAAAGAATATGAGGAAGGGAGAGAGGGAGAGGAAGAAGAACATAAGAAAGGAGAATATACTTAAAGGTCAAGTCCACCCTAGAAAATGTTGATATAAATAGAGAAAAATCAAACTAGCATAAAGCTGAAAATTCCATCAAAATCGGATGTAAAATAAGAAAGTTATGACATTTTAAAGTTTCGCCCCTTTTTCACAAAACAATTAATATATGCACAACTCAGTGACATGCAAATGAGACAGTCGATGATGTCCCTCACTATTTCTTTTGTTTTTTATTGTTCGAATTATACGATATTTCCTTTTTTACAGATTTGGCAATCGGGACCAACTTGACTGAACCATATAGTATTAAACAATGCTTATTCCACATGTTCAGGGTGGAATTAATCGTTATTTCACTTGACAATGCAGAGAAAATGAGAATATTCCATATTTCATATAATAAAATACAAAAGAAATAGTGAGTGGATGACATCATCAGTCTCCTCGTTTGCATACCGACCAGGATGTGCATATAGCTGTTCTAAGAAATTAAGCGAAACTTTATCACTTCCTTATTTCATATCCGATTTTGATGAAATTTTCAGTGTTATGCTTGTTGGATTTTTTATCTTTTTATTCAAATTAACTTTCTCTTGGAATGGACTTGTCCTTTAATAGAAAGAGGGAGGAGGAGATCGGAGGAAGAAGAACACATCAAGAAAGAGGGGGTGGGACTAAAACATATGGATCAAGAGGAGGGACGGGAAAGGGGACGTGAAAAAAAAAATGATAATGAGAGAGAAGAAGGGGGAGATGAAAGAATAAGAATGTACAGGGAAATAATTAGGGTCTGGACGTCTTTTTCCTGCATGAGAACAAATGAGGGAACTCAAAATTGAAGGAAGAAACTATGGATATGCAGCGGCGTAACAGGGGTCGGGGGGGGGGGGGGGCAGCCAAAAATTTCCCGGTCATATCATGGTATGAACAGGGGTAATGGTGTAATGAGGCGACGATTTTAAGAGGGCCATACATTGCGTATCAGGCAGAATTTATCTTTTAAAAAGAAAGTTGCGAGCGAAGCGAGCAAAAATCTTGACATTTTTAATACAAAAATCCAATTTTGTGATAGATTTTGACATGATATCCAGAGAATAATATATTTCACTTTCCTCTCTTTCCATTCCTTTTTTTGTGGTCTGTATGCCACTGTGAACAGTGAAGTAGCGTGAAGAGTAAAAAAACGTGAGGCGCAGTATGGCGCATGTGCCAAAAAGCTGCTTAATATAAGTCTCGAGCGAGCGAAGCGAACGAGAATAAAAATCATATTTTCATGAAAATTTAACATTGAGATAGTTTTTGACATATTCAGTAAATAAAATCATATCCTACACTTTTCCTTTGCTTTTCTTTCCTCCTTTTTTTTTCTTGGTTGTAGAACTTTTTGGGACCATGGCCCAACCCTTCCATACTCATATACGGCAGTGCTATGCGGTTGGGGGCCGTCTGGAGCCCCCGGAACCTCTTATCAAAACCATTTAAACCTTGCAGATTGCCGCTATTTTTAATCAAATCGCGGGTATATACAGAATATAGCTTTTACACAACACATTTATTCAACCCAGTTGAACCAAATATTTTGAGGGGGCAAAACATAGCAATGTGGCAAAATTTGTAAAAGCGCCAGCGGGCAAAGCGAGCTGAAAAAAATGCCTATTGAAATTAAATTTTGATTATGTGATAGATATCCATTATATTCAGCAAATAACACATTTCATTGTTTCCATTCATTTCATTATACGTTGTCTCCTATAATTTCTTTTATTTCCTCTTGGGTGTGGAACCAAGACCCCCCCCCCCCCGCCTGTACGCCATTAATTGAACGTAAAGCTTAATGTAGGAAGGGTCCCGAAAGGGGGGCGTTATATAGAGCCAATTGAAGGTTATAGATGAAGAGCCCCTAGTGCGTGGGGTCTGAGGCAAAGCCCCGGTAGCTTTGCATAAAATTTAGCAAGCGTATAGCACAGTGTTGTATGCAGTCCATCTTTCTTCCCGCTCTTTATTTTCTATCCTCGCGGCAGCCCGGTCATATTAAGTTTTTTTTATCTTGTCCCTTTTCTTTGTTTTCCAATTTTGCTTATGACTTGTTCCATTCTACCTTCATTTCCTGCTATTGTTTGCTATTTTGTCATCTTTTAATTTATTTCCCATCATGCTATATTGCATTACATAGGCCTATTTCGGATTGATTTGTTCTCAGTCGTTCCTTTTCCCGCTTTCCTTCCGAATCTTTTCCATTAAAAATATTTGTTTCTTCTTCGTTTTCTTTTCACTTTTCCCTTTCCTTTCCCTTTCCTTTTCCTCCTTTCCAGTGGCGTACCTAGGATTTTCCACGGGGGGGGGGGGGGGGGGCAAAACCGTCCGCCAAAAAATTTGACAAGCAAAAAAAAAAAAAAAAAAAAAGCTCGTCAGGGGGGGGGGGGGGCAATAAAGGTCTTCAAGCTCGTCAGGGGGGCAAACTTCCCCCCTGCCCCCCCCCCGTAGGTACGCTAGGGCTCCTTTCCTTCTCCTTTCCTTCTCCTTTCCCTTTCTTTCTCCCTCCCTTTTCTTTTTTCCCGTTTTTTTTATTTTCCCGGTGAAATCCGCCAGGGAGGGCAGCTTAATTAATTGCCCCCCTGTCCCCCCCCCCCCCCCCCCGCCTGTTACGCCACTGTGGATATGGTGATGCATTGATCACTGGTGGATCCAGGTAGTGTCACGTCCGGCCCGTGCCCCAAATATATATTTTCTTGTCAAATTTTTCCTTGAACAAATGATCTCCATTTTGAAGCTATATAGTGAATAAACCTTTTTTTTTTTTGGGGGGGGGGGGTGTCAAATTTCCTGTAAAAAAATGTCCCCCTTTTAGGGTCTTCACACTTCATGTATAACTTGCTGTTCTTATTTGAGAGGGGAGTTCAAGGAGAAGTTCACTCTGGCAAAAGGTTTGTAAATAAAAAATAGAAAAAAGTAAACTCTGGCAGCTGACAAGTGAAGATGGGAATCGAACATATGTTAATAGGTCCATGGTTTCAACGACTGGAGGAAAGGCAAGCTATCGGCCACATGCGGAATTTTAAAGATGGCGGCCTCCACTCATGAAAAAAATGTGGCTTCATTTCGTGGTATGGGTTTAGATGATCGCGTCCTTAAGGTAATTTGACATTTTGTTATTTTCAAATCTTACCGAATTAATATCTATTCATAATTTTATTATTTTGTGTAGTAGAGTTTGACAGTTAGAGTACTCTTTTGAATGCGAATTTGACAATTTTCTTAAGCTTGGTCCCATAAATTGGATTCTGTGTCACGTCCAGTGCTAGACCAGAACTTGGCAGAAGCGTCGGTCTCTGTTTTATTGATTCCTAACGTTAGGCCTAGGCTAGGGAAATAGAGGGTGAAATTGGTTTGTTTCTCTTGATCTTATCTATATATGAACCTTCATACGCCTGACTAAAAATGCGTATGTAGGGGTTAAAAATATTTAGTATAATATTAATAAATATGAAAAATGATAGGTTTCTTTAAAGTTTAATTTAATACCAGACCGATCTCGTTTAGATCCCTCGATCCATTCGTAAAAATAAAAACCGCGATACAAGGCTTGACCCACTCACACGTATTGCGAGGTTAGTATACTGACCTTCACCTTGGGCTTGATCCGCTTCGTATAATATGATGTAGGCCTACCTTCGATTAGCTTATTCAGTTATACTTATAGCGATGTTAGTTACAAAATGCCGTTTTGAAGAACAATTTTATAGACAATAATTATTATTTAACAAATACTAAAATATAAAACTTTATTATATAAATAATTATTATTATAATAATAGATATTATTGGTCTGATTAGAATTTAGAAGTGTTAATTGGGCAAAATAAATGAAAATAAAATGAATATTAGACCAACTGGTTATGAGACGAAATGGTCATAGAAGAAATGGTGATTACATGTAGATGAAATGATGATTGGACCAAATGGGTCTTAAATGGAATGGCATTAGACTACATGAAGGTGGACCATGTGTTGAGTTGACGAATTCATTAGTGGATGAATTGGCAATTTACCGTCTTTTAGACCCTAATGTTATTCGGTGCTAATGCAGTTTTGCACCGGCTGACTTCGAGCAAATTTCCCCACCAGAAATTGTTTATAAATGCCCTCGGCTTTCCCAAATACGGCTGTATTTCGGCTCCGATCTTGCTGTTATCGTTCTTATTCTCAGTCAGACATGGCTTCGCCGCAATTTTTATACGGACGTACATGTAAGTTAGGGAACAAAAGATTTGCCTGCGGTAGCTCAGCTTGGTGAGCTGCGGGCATATTGACCTTGAAATGTGGTTTGAGACTTGATATGACATAATTTGCGAACCATGTCTGGTGGGGAAATTTGTAATTTATAAATTTATAAATCCAATGTTTATTTTCACCTAGGCCTACATGTATCTTAAAAATATTTCATAAAATCTTGGAATGTATCACTGTGTTTTGCGGTCACATTACACTTTTACTCATCAATTCTATTACTCGGTGATGCTTTTAGCTTTATAAAGGTGATGCTTTTAGCTTTATAAAGGTGAAGTTTGTATCAATACTGTGAATTCAACTTGAAAACTAAAGCTTTAAAGAAATTCATGGGGACAGGCTGCAGGCTGGCTGTATATTGTGTTCTTCATGACAACCTAAAATTTATCAGTTTGTATTACAAAAAATATTAACATGGCCAAAAAAAGTAACTGAGTACTTTCAAATCAAATGCGCAAAACCCGACTTTCACAGAGAGGTTTCAAATAAGTTATCTCATGTAATGTTTGATAAGTAACTTCAGGTATGTTTTGTGGATAGAGAAACTCCTATCAGTTGCATTACTGTCAGTTGAATTACGTTCAATCACATTTAAAGTTTGTCCAGCACCATTTGCTTATTTTACCTTCAGATTATCCAAATGAAAATTATATAATACATGTACAAACAGTAGTTTGTATGGTTCAGATTTATACACAAAGATACTTAACACAATTTTGTTAGAGATTTTGAATCCTCTTTTCATAAATGAACTTCCATATGAATACCCATAACATCAGTGGCACCTACATGTATTCAATTATTATTCACTCAAAACCAAATTTGCCCAATCTTGTATATCCCCTATATGATGGCCCTCATGAAATATGAAAAATTACAATTTACCTAAAGGGATATGTGCTCCCTCATTCATAACTGTACAGATCAAAGTTGCATTTTCATTCAAAATTTAGCAAATGAGGATAAGAACTGTCCTGTATAGTTATTTCATTCAGATTTTGCTCATATATTGAAAAAAAAAATGGGAAGCTACTTTTTTATTTATTTATTCATGTTTAAAGGTCAAAGTCCACCCCAGCAAAATGTTGATTTGAATAAATAGAGAAAAATCAAACTAGCATAACCCCGAAAATTTCATCAAAATCGGAAGTAAAATAAGAAAGTTATGGAATTTCAAAGTTTCACTTATTTTTAACAAAACTGTGATATGCACAATTTGGTGAGTCAGTCGATGATGTCCATCACTCACTATTTCTTTTGTTTTTTATTGTTTGAATTATACAATTTTTATTTTTTACAGATTTGACAATAAGGACCAACCTGACTGAACCATATAGTGTAAAACAATGCTATCTACACATGTTCAGGGAGGAATTAATCATCGATTCACTTGACAATGAGGAGAAAATTAGAATATTCAAATTTCATATAATAAAATTCAAAAGAAATAGTGAGTGGATGACGTCATCAGTCTCCTCATTTGCATACCGACCAGGATGTGAATAGAACTGTTTTGGGAAATTAAGCAAAACTTTAAAATGTCATAACTTTCTTATTTCACATCCAATTTTGATGAAATTTTCAGTGCTATGGTTTTTGGATATTTCTCTTTTTATTCATATCAACTTTTTGTTGGGGTGGACTTGTCCTTTAATATTGCTCTTGTTCCATGATGATGTGATTTCTACAGGCCCTTGCAAAGCTTGGCTGGTCTAGTCCTACTCTGATTCAAGAGAAAGCTATACCTCTTGCCTTAGAAGGAAAGGATATACTGGCCCGGGCAAGGACTGGATCTGGCAAAACAGCAGCCTATGCTATCCCTCTTGTTCAAAAGATCCTAAGTTCAAAAGAGGTAAGTGTTTTTTTTTTTTTTGGGGGGGGGTGTACTGTGGCCCAGATGTCTTTGTAACTTTTTCAATGTTACAACTTTTCAAATATTTCCTCAGATGATTTAGGAAATATTGCCATGTCAGACACAATTATATATATATTTTTTTTTTGGGGGGGTGGGTTGTATTGTTGCCCAGGGTTCTTTGTAACTGAAATGTTTTCATTGAACAAATCTTTGAATGTTACAACTTTTCAAATATTTCCTCAAATGATTCAAAGGAAATATTGTCATTTACACATAACTTATTGAAATTAAGTACTGTTCAGGCTGGTACTGTTACCCTGTCAGACACAAATTTAACATGAGGTCCTTTGTTTGATTACAAATTGAAATGTACACTACATGTGTATTTGTCGCATTGCTATCTGCTCTGCACTATTAATCTTTGCAGTAATTTAGTGCTAAATTTCCCATTGTACTGAGTACCATTGATTTTTTATACCCGTAATTTTCAAGTCTTGAAGAAGGTTTGAAGATCCATATCTTTGAAAATGTGGCACAGTTTAAAAATATAATGGAAATTTATTATTTTTTTACACATTCATTCTAATTTTCTTATAGTTTTGTTTTTATGATGATTTGTATCCATGTATCAACAAAATTGAAAAATATTGACGTGCTTAATTCACTCTGAATAGTGCATAAGGTGTAAAGCATATGAAAGACAAACGAAAAATTAAACAGAATTTACCAGAGCGACATTCAAGAATTAACCATAGGAAAAATTAAATGTGTACGTCTTGATGTAACATTAGAAGGTTTCATCCAATGAGTAGTAAATCACACAGACATTCAACTTTCATTGATGAAAATTCTAAGAAATATGTTTTGTAGCATTATTATTTGAATTTGTTGAACACTGTGCATATGTGTTTGGGTAATATCTATTGGTCATATTTTGCATTTGTAGATAATTTATGCAAAGTGTTACTGTGTGTCATACTTTCAAAGTATCAATCATTATGCATTTGTCATATTAATTTGCATGTGTCTTTCCTTGCAGACAGCTAGAGAACAGGCAACTCGAGCTTTGGTCTTGGTACCCTCCAGGGAACTCTGTTCACAGGCCTATAGGAATTTACAGGTAAATCAACATACTTGGCCTTGCTCCACAAAACACATAAAATGATCTTTAAAAAGTTACTTCTCAAAGGAAGTTATTATGTACATTTATGTATTGAACTTTGAAGTGATGTTAAAATGCTAAGTATAATTTTTTTTTGGTTTTTTTGTGTGTGTGTGTTTTTTAAATAATTTTTTTATTTTAAAATAATTCATTTATTTATTTC
This sequence comes from Lytechinus pictus, assembly GCF_037042905.1. Taxonomy (NCBI): domain Eukaryota; kingdom Metazoa; phylum Echinodermata; class Echinoidea; order Temnopleuroida; family Toxopneustidae; genus Lytechinus; species Lytechinus pictus. The sequence continues at coordinate 14,289,121 of NC_087256.1, read as the reverse complement.
ATTATTTTATTTATTATTGGTATTTTTATTTATTTATAATTTTTTTTTTTTTTTTGGGGGGGAGGGGGTTCAATGAGCAATCTCATATTTCATAGTTATTGCATTCCTGACCCAATTTACATCAAATTCTCACAGTGAAAGCAGGGGAAAGAGCTAAGTATAGTTAACATTTGAAATAGTTATGGATGATTAAATATCAAATGTGCTGATAAATGAGTTTGTACACATTAGAGATTTGAATTCTGAATACAGGCCAAGTTAAAACTGTAACATGAGGCTCTGCAATTGATCGTGAGGCTGATTTTTATGATTTATTGAATTGAGTATTGTGTGTGATCAGTCATAAAAATCAGTTCTACAATTAATGAATAAAGCTTTATGTTATGGGGGCCCAGAATGTTGGCTTGAAAATAAAGTATCATATCAATTTGTTTTTGGTTTCAGGAGATCAGTAAATGTTGCTCTAAAGAAATCCGATGTGCTGATGTCTCCGGTCAAGTGGATCTGTCAGCCCAGAGGTAATGTGAAGATTGTAAACAAAGATTTATTCAAAGAGTCAGAACCTTTATTTTGAAAGAGAGTTAGAAAATCAGAGAAGTACAGGAACATTTTTTTGAAAAATGAAAGTTGGTCACAGAAGAACAAATTCTATAAAATACAATGTACATTGTATTCATAATTGTGTTATGATGATGATGAAATTGATGATTATGATGATGATGGTGGTGGTGGTGGTGGCGGTGGTGGTGGTGATGGTGGCAGTGGTGATGATGATCATCATCATGATGATCATGATGATAATCACTACGACAATGATAATGATGATGATGATAGAATATAATGATAATAATAACGCAGTTCTTGTATAGCGCATATCACATTATGTCATAACGTCCCTATGCGCTTCCAAAGGACTTGGATATTATTACCCTGGCTTTAGCTCCGCAGCCTTTTACAGCGCGGTGACATTTCAAGGAATAAATTCCTGCCAGGTACCCATTCACCTCACCTGGGTTGAGTGCAGCACAATGTGGATGAATTTCTTGCTGAAGAAAATTACGCCATGGCTGGGATTCGAACTCACGACCCTCTGTTTCAAAGTCAGAAGACTAATCCACTGGGCCACAACGCTCCACATAATAATAATGATGATTATATTGTTATGATGATGATGGTGATGATAATCACTATGACTCTGACAATGACAATGATATTATTAATGACGTTAATAATAGTAATGATTAAAGTAATAACAATGATCATTGTGACAATTTGGATAAACTAATGTAATCATAATTTGCATTTTCTTTACTTGCAAATATTACAGACCCCTTCTTATGGAGAGACCGGACATAGTTCTCGGCACACCCAGTCGGATCTTGGCCCACATCCAGGCCAAGAACTTGTCTCTACAGAGATCCCTTGAGATGCTCGTCATCGACGAAGCAGACTTAGTATTTTCCTTCGGCCATGAGGCGGACATGAGGGCACTGCTCTCTCATTTCCCAAAGATTTATCAAGCCATATTGATGTCAGCTACGTTAAGTGAAGATGTAAAGACCCTCAAGAAATTGGTCTTACACAATCCAGTAAGTTTGGATTTCAGATTGTATCTTTAATTTCTCCTTAGTTTATGTTTCCTCACTATTAATTGATGATAATGATTTCTTGGTCTGGGTCCCGTAACACAAAGGTTAGCAATTAATTGTACGCTTGATTTTTACGATTGATTGTACATTGTAGTCAATGTAATCATTCATAGAAAAATATTCTTTGATCATTACTAAGCTTTGTGTTATGGGCCACTGGTCTCATGAAAACTTACAACTCCTTTGATTTAATATCAGCTTGATAGTTATCTCAACTTTGTAATTTATGTAATTGCTGAAATATTTGCAGAGATTGTATTTCAACTAATTTCTCAAGTATAAGAGCTCTACAATTTGTAACTTTCATGCATTACCATAGCTGCAAGTGAAAGCAATTCCAGAATAGTGATGTTAACAAAGTGTGATGTAGAATAAGGTTATGAAAAGTGAAATAGGAAATTATCTGTCCACTAAACTCCTAGCTTTAATACATGAGGATGTACCAAGTGAAGATGAGTTTTGTGTTGAATCATGCTTTGTAACTGCACAGAAAAGGTGCTCTATCAAATGCTTAATGGATGTTTTAGAATGGTTCCCAAGTTCTTATAAGATAAAAGTGGAATAAACTGACACAAATAGTAAGGTCTAAAAGATTTATCTGTTTTATATTAACATTTAAATCCTTAAAACTTAGATGCAGATGAAGTAGAGAAGGAGGATCTCACTTCGAATAATCACAAATCAATCATTTCCTATTTCCACACAGATAACACTCAAACTTGCAGAATCTCAACTTCCAGAAGCAGACCGCCTAAGCCAGTATCAAATAAGGTGTATAGAAGAGGACAAATTTCTACTCATCTACACACTTCTGAAACTCAAGCTAATCAGAGGCAAAACCATCATCTTTGTCAACTCAATAGACAGGTGTTACAGGTCAGAAGAAGAATTATTCTTGATTTTTTGGTCTCACCTGCATAGCAGAGTGAGACTATACATGTAGGCGCCGCTTTTCCGCTAAGGTTAAGTTTTTGAAATGTCATCATAACTTAAAAAATATATGGACCTAGGTCATGAAACTTGGACATAAGGTTAATCAAGTATTACTGAACATCCTGCTTGAGTTTCACGTCACATGACCAAGGTCAAAGGTCATTTTGGGTCAATGAACTTCGGCCAAATTTTGGGTATCTGTTGATTTACCATCATAACTTTGAAAGTTTATGGATCTGATTCATGGAACTTAGACATAAGAGTAAACACGTATCACTGAACATCCTGTGTGAATTTCAGGTCACATGACCGAGGTCAAAGATCATATAAGGTCAATGAACTATCGCCATGTTAGGGGTACTTATTGAATTACCATCATATCTATGTAAGTGTATTGGTCTAGTTCATAAAACGTGGACATAAGAGTAACCAAGTATCACTGAACATCTTGTGCGAGTTTCAGGTCACATGACCAAGGCCAAAGGTCAATGGACTTTGGCCATGTTGTGGGTATTTGTTGAATTACCATAATTACTCTGTAAGTATATTGGTCTAGTTCATAAAACTTGGACATAAGAGTCATCAAGTATCACTGAACATCTCATGCGAGTTTCAGGTCACATGACAAATGTGAAAGGTCATTTAAGGTCATTGAACTTTGGCCATTTTAGAGGTAATCATTAGATTGCTGTTATAACTTTCAAAGTTTATAGATATAGTTTATAAAATGTGGATAAAGGGGTAATCAAGTATCACTGACAAGTTTTAGGTCACATGATCAAGGTCAAATCACTCAAATGTCAATTAATGTAGTATTGTATCATTATATGAATGGTGTTTCTTGTGAATAATTATTTTATAGTAGTTTTCAAAGTCAGCACTGCTACTATATTGAATCGCGTGATGCAGGTGAGACAGCCAGAGGCATTCCACTTGTTTTCATTATTGATCCCCCCTCTATTTGTCCTTGCTGCCCCTGAACTATGTAATATACTACCAATCGTTATAAGAAGATGTCCATTGCTAATTATCTTCAATTCAAAATTAAAACTTATATGTTCAGTTAAGAAATTGCTTAATGGAGGGGGGGGGGGGTAAATTAATGGATATGAATACAAGTACTGAGGGAAAGCAGTAATTATGACCCTTGATTTAAGTTTACAGTTTCACAAAAATTTGATTAATGAAACATATCGTATTTGTCTCTAGACATTTGTAATTGATTGTAATTGTAATCCTTTGTATTTCTTCCTCTTTAGACTAAAATTGTATCTTAGAGTAGCTTTCAGTAGCAATCTGTGTCCTAAACTCAGAAATACTAATTAATTAAAGGCGCCACATCATAAACAAGATAAATATGCTTGTAATCGATTGTATTTATAATCCTTTGTATTTCTTTTTGTGTAGACTGAAACCATATCTGGAACAGTTCTTAGTAGCAGTCTCTGTCCTAAACTCAGACCCACCAGTGAATTCAAGATGCCATATCGTAAACAAGATCAATATGCTTGTAATTGATTGTATAATCCTTTGTATTTCCATTTGTGTAGACTGGAACTGTATCTTGAGCAGTTCTCAGTAGCAGTCTCTGTCCTAAACTCAGACCCACCAGTGATTTCAAGATGCCATATCGTAAACAAGATCAATGTGCTTGTAATTGATTCTATTATAATCCTTTGTATTTCCATTTGTGTAGACTGAAACTGTATCTCGAGCAGTTCTCAGTAGCTGTGTGTGTACTGAACTCAGAATTACCGGTGAATTCAAGGTGCCACATCGTAAACCAGTTCAATACTGGCCTTTATGACATCATCATAGCCTCCGAGGAATCTAGTCTCTTTGAAGGACGGAAAACGGATGAAACAGATGAGAAGAAAGAGAGGAAAGGAAAGGGTCACAAGTAAGTAAAAATCTTGCACTTCTGCGGGTGTTTTGAAAAAAATTATTAAGAGGGCATTGCAAGAAATTTTACAATCTATGCAAGTCAAATTTATTTCCACAATCATAAGTCATGATGCAAACAATATTGTGTGAATAATAAGACAAGAAGGCGTCCAGTTCATGTGTTCTTATTTTATATCCCATCATCTTTGTGAATTAGATCTAGGCCCGTTTCGGGTACACGTGTACACGCACGGTCAAGTCAGTGCACGTGTACTGAATTCCATGACCCTGTACACGGTAGCATCTGCATAAAACTTGTGTGGGAGTTGTAAACAAGTGAACAGCCTCGCATTAATTCTAAGTTCTCATACGCTGCACAAGTTTTAATCACTAAAATTCCACTTTCATACCCACCTTTGAAGTTCTGTATTTGTGCAAGAATCCACAGCGCTCACTCACATGAAATCACTAAGCACATAATTTCCAGGTGAAACAGTCAAGATCAGCTTAAATTTCCCTCTAGACACAATAGCCACACACTCACTCGCGTTCATGTTACAGCTCACGTCAATGTGTTCGTCGAAGGTTCAAAGTTTGTTGACCTTTTATGATGTCATTGTTTTGACCTCTCTCCCCCTCTCTCTTATCTTACGTCCCTCATCTAACCCTTTCAACCCTCCTGCCCTTGACTTCTTTTTCTCCGCTGCCATCTCTCATTCTTTCTTTCTTGTATACACAGTCCCGTAATTCCCCATCTCTCCCTTCCCTTCTCCTCCACGCCGATCAGGTTGTTTTTCTCTATATTGTCTTTCTGTACCCCCTCTCTCTCCCCATGTCTCTTTCACTCTCTCCCCCTCCTGATGAACTCTCAACTTTTATGCAAACAAAGCACATGGTGCGATCTGTAGACCCGCCCTTTGTTCAGAGTGGGTTCAGTAATGGGTCAACTCCAGTTGTGGATTGTGCAATCAAAGACATGCATGTTTCCTGTGTTATGACTCGAACCATAGAGGAAGATAATGGGAGCAAATAATGCGGTATAGATGATTAAAATGAAATTAATCTGGTAGTGAACGTATACATTATATGAATGATTATAAATGAAGGAATGAAATGAAAGGATGAAAATTATTGAGTTGGCCTGATTTTTCTAACTCTTTCAATCTAGCCCACCCTCTCTCCTAGACAAGTCTCTTTCCATCTCTCGATCAACTATCTTCCCTCTCTCTCTCTTCTTTCTCCAACCCCTCTCTCCACTGTTGCCCCACCCCTTCTGCGGATTGTTTATCAACATTCAAGAAAGCCGTGCCCTTATTCAGGGTTCAAATAAGGGTCAATGATCGAAGTGCATGTAATTCAACTCCAGTTGTGGATTGTGCAATAAATTCACGGTACAATCAAATTTTAGCTTCTGTGTGTGCACGGGGATAGGAGTGTACACTGTTTGCAGTGACCATGCCATAGCGATGGAGTGGCGGTTATGTCAGTGTCATCTCCAATCTCCGGCACAAACTTTCGAGTGAGATTGGCGATTTAATGATATCAAAGCAATCTACAGTCATTTTTCAACACTTTATATTTGCTTAAGTTATAAGAAAGAAAAATCAAGTGAAAAAATGTGAGTATTGTAATCACCAGTTCATGAATTATTGGTGGAAATTTTGACATCGCAAGTTATCATACCTATCATAGCTGATTGTTTGTGTTTACAACGTGTACACAACTGAAAAACATGCTGTGTACACGTGCATCAAAAATGGACTTTCAAAACGAGCATAATTAGATCCTCATGCTTTTGTACTATTGGTCTTTAAATAGATGTGTATAAAATGCTCACAAATCCACAGATTTATTATGTATTCTTCTGAGATAATGGTTTGCACATCCCGTATTGTTTGATGGATCAGATGCCTGAATAATTTAGTGCAAAAATATAGATTTGGATCAATATTTCCACAGTTTCTCTGACATAGTTGCAAACCATTCATTAAATTGTCCATTTCACATGTTGTTCAGAAAGTAAATATTTAATTGATATTATTTTATTTTGAGGAAAGCAAGATTAAAAGAAATAAAAATGATACACAATCAATATATCCATTATCCCTGAAAAATATATTACCTTTCGATAGTAAAATTTGGACTACCGGTATACATGGTGTAACAGATATTTGTACATAAATCTTTTTCTGCTAAAATGATTGAAGTTATGTAATACGATTCCACATGAATATGAAGGACAACCTTTTAAGTACACCTTGTCGTAATGTCGTAATGTGTGACTGCTCTTTTAGAGATAATCCATATTTGATCTTTTTTTTCAGAGGAAAGCAAAAGAAAGATAAAGAGTATGGAGTGTCAAGAGGGATTGATTTCCAGAATGTCTGTAATGTTATCAACTTTGATTTCCCTGAGAGTGTCAAGTCTTACATCCACAGAGTGGGAAGGTATGTATAAAGTGTTCCCATGGTTATTATGTGGTCATTCTAATTTAACTCCAAACAAATTTTTTTTTTTTAAACCTGCATTTTTATGAAATGTTGGATTTCATCCCACTTCTTCCATAGTTCTGACAAAGATAAAAACAAAATAAAAATATATTGTATCAGGGCTCGATATAAGAATTCAGAGAGACAAGGCAATTATTTTTTGTTAAGGGCACATGAAGGAAAGAGAAGGTGGTGCTCACTTAAGGAGGCATCCAAGGCCATTAAAAATGGCATCGATAGTAAGAAATACTTTTCAATGAGACAGATGCGCTGGATTGCAACAGAGCACCAAGGCCACAGACAAAAAGGGCACTTATTATTGCCTTTAGTTTAAAAAAATACTTGGAAGGGCATCAAGGCCACTTTTGAAGGCATTTGAGGCCATGGCCTTGGTTGTATACTCGTGTCATCCAATTCTTCTCATTTCAAAGCACAAGTGATTTTAGGACAGCAATGTGAATGAGATTGCAACAGCATTGGTGAATAATATTGCAACTGGTACTTCATAAAAGTGTTGCATTAGTACCACCCAGTTTTCTATGAATGTTCAAATAGAAAATTTGATATTCATTCCTTCACCTATTGAATAAAAGTGAATATTGAATATTAAAATGAGAAATGTAATTCTTTGATTAATGTAGATAATATTGAAAATGCTCAGCACTACAATTTTAGTGCTGTGAATGCTTCTAGGAAAAACAGGAGTTAGATTGGCTGTAGAACATGTGATCATCTCTCACTGACTTTCACAGTTTTTGATGATCCACAATAATTCTAATGAACATGGATCTAGCACTAGATTGTTTGTTCTCGTACAATGACCTCCCAGCTCAATACTAATATTTGATTTTACGTAAAGCCTAAAAGTTTTGTCTACCCATGTGGAAATTGTATTTATGAACATGCTTATTTGGTTTAATACACAATGTTGTTTCTTTATTTACAGGACAGCAAGAGGAGAAAAGATGGGAACAGCGTTATCATTTGTAAATGAGGATGAGCAAAATCTTCTTGATAATGTAGAACAAGAACTTGTTGGAGGTAAGTTCTATGTCTGATATCACTTCCAGTAAATTTTCAACTTTTGGTACATGGTTTTGATTGCTATGACCGAGTAGTAAAAATCAGTAATTAAAACCTGGCAGATTTAACTGAGAGAGTCCAAATTGATCAACCTGAAAGAGGACAATTGCATTTGTTACTGCACATGCACTCAGGCATTGTATGGTAGACCTTTGACCTTGCAAGAAATATTAGTACAGACTTTGGACCTGTTCCCTTCAGTGAGCTATTAGTGTTCACCTAGTAATTTCTTTGCCCTTTCTGGTACTCTTAAATCTAGCACTAAACTAGAGCTGGCTATCTTGGCCAGTGCTTTTCAGGTATTAGACATTGTACAAGGTGTAATGAGCCTGGCTTGGACCACTCATATATTGCAAGGGGTAAGAGATCAGAATAAAGTTTCTTCAATTATTATTTTTTTCTTCAGATGATGGAACACCTTTAGTCAAACCGTATCAGTTCAAGATGTCAGAGATTGAAGGATTTAGATACCGTGCCAAGGTAAGCAGTCATAACACCTATATCCAATAGCCTTCCATACAACTGAATCTCCGCGGCCCATATTCACAAATAAAAACTGTGTTAAATCATGGTTAAACTATGGGGAGCCATCAGCCAAATGTGCTGTCCTCGTCTACACTATTAATCCGCTTCTATATAGCGCTTAATACATCGGAACTACGTCTCCAAGCGCTTTACAGATATATTATTGTCCTGGTCATCGGATCCTTGCATGCCGGCATACAATATATGCACCTTCTCCACTCCCTGGGGAACATTCCACAAGAGGCCCAAGACTCAATTGCTAGGCATTCTACATAGGCTTTCACATCCTACCGGGTACCCATTTAACACCTTAACTCTTATGCTATGTATTTTTGCATGGGGGAGTGTCAATGATTCTAATGTATTTTGGGGTCTCGGGGTTTGCCTATTGCATGAATAATTGGGTGTTCTAATGTAAATTAGCCATTGAATGAATCCAGCTCCAAATATGCTCATTTCCATTCATGTAGATATTTAGCAAGAAATTTAATCCATATTGTACTGCTCTCAAGCCAAGTTAGGAAGATAGGGTCTTGGCAGAAATGTATTCCTTCAAACGCAGAGTGCCTAACAGCTACTCTGCTGTTAAGTCATGTTAAACATGCTGCATAGTTGCAGAGTGCTTTAATTAGAGACTAATGATAAGTAAGTGCTAAGCCCTATACAAGCAAGTATAATTATTATTATTGATTATCTGATTAGATCTTAAAAGATGTGGAGCTGTTTAGACCTATGATGTGTGATGTATAGATTTTTTTTTTTTTGGGGGGGGGGTGAGTCTTGTAATAATAGAGGCATTTATTTAAACACTTTCAGTCCTGAGTCCATCTTCTTTTTAAAATATTTGTCATACTACCCAGGATGCAATGCGAGCAGTGACAAGGGTAGCAGTTCGCGAAGCCCGGGTGAAAGAGATCAAACAAGAGATCTTCAACTCCAAGAAACTCAAGGCCTTCTTTGAGGACAACCCAAGGGACCTACAGCTGTTGAGACACGACAAGGTGTTGCATCCTGCCAAGGTCCACTCAGATCTCAAGAATGTACCAGAATACCTTGGTAAGAAGATCGTCCTTGTGATAGCCAGGGTCCTGTTGCATAAAAGGTTTCTTTGCCATCCAATGGTAACCACCATAGTAACAATGCTAAAGAGCCAATCAGAATCATGGATTCCATAGGAGTTACCATTGAATGACAAAGTTTCTAGGATTGGTCCAGAAATCTGTTACATGAAATTTTAAACCTCGTCATCCAATGGTAACTTCCATTGTAGTGGTGCTCGGCAGCCAATTAAAATCAAATCTTCACAAAGTTACCATTTTTGCCTAAGTGGCAGTGCTTATACCATGCTATTTATTAAACTATAAAGTAATGCCTTGTCCAAACCTATGATCTCTATCTCAAGTAAAAAATACTTTGCCATGGCAGTAGGTACACTATGCCAATAGATACAGCATCATGGCAGCCATATTTCTTTGTTTTATTCACTTTTCTGAACATTTAGAATTGAACACAAGAATATGTTGTCCAAGCAGTCTTATATGATGACATTTAAAGACTTTTTCCAAGATTCAAAGTAAAAATCCCATTCTAGCACTATTGTAATCATTATTGCACACTTTAAAGGTCAGATTGGAATTGCGATAGCCTTACTGAATAACAGGAAATCAAAAAAATTTCTCTTTTTTAGATATATAAGTACTACCATTTTTTAAAAACTTTTAGAGATTGTTGATCACACAAAAGAAGAAAAATATAAAATTCCTCTCATTTTATTAGAAGCAATGTTTTTTACTTATGACAAAGTTAATTTATGGGTTTAATTATTGATTCTTAAACATTCTTTTATATCACTAACATTTCATCCTTGTGATTCGTTGTCAGTCCCCAAGGCATTGAGAGGTACCATACCAACTACAAGCAGACGGAGAGCTCCAAAGAGGACAGCGGAGGGCACTGTGGGACAGAAGAAAGAGTCTAGGATAGCCAAAATGAAGGTATGGGAGATCTTCTCATGGCCATATTCTTACCTCCACCACCGTTTTCAGGTTTTCTGTCATTCTCACCCAGCTCTATTCTTGCAATAACCAAAGAACTATTTTTGCAAGAAATCTTAGAATTTCAATCGTGCATGTATATAGGAGAAATGATGATCTATTAAATTTTGAGGTCGAGGCTCACAGAGGTCATAATATTCATGAAGATATCTTGTTCTTTGGATAACTCAAAGAATGTTTGAAGAATCAACTTTGAACTCGACCCATGTATGCATATGGGAGCAAAAAAAATGGATGAGATTTGGGGTCAGATGGTCAAAGGTCACAGAGATCATTTTATACATGAAAATGATTCATTTTATATCGTAAAATGAAAATCCCTTTCTTTTACTTGCTTCTATCTTCAACCAAGACAATTCAGGGTGATAATTAGTATGATGAATAATAATGTACATGTATATCACTATTTCATTTGGCACTTCATACATGAGCGTAATGTCTTAAGTTGAATTCTTATGGACCCACGACAGTAATATTTATATCTTTATCTTACAGAGGAAAACTGAAGAAGATCCACTGAAGAGCTTCAAATACAAGGGAAAGAAATGACATCAAGGACCAATATGATACTGAACCCAGGTGGACCCTTGTTAAGTGAGCCATTAAAAGAACTTTGTAGGACCATGTGCATGGAGCATGGAGAGCTGCAATGGTATCTCCAATCAGACTCTTGTATATGGAACATAGTGAACTACTCTTAAATATGCTTCTGGACGACAACATAGGAGTGTCATCTTTGTACATCAATGCCATCAAACGGGCTATCTACAGACTTGGTGATTTCAAGTCCGGTGTTGGCGTTGGTGTTGTAATTTGGATTGCTTCCCCTAGCTCCAAAACCTATTCTTAGTTTGTAAAACTGATCCAGATCACACTATTGACATCCTAACCACTAGTGAGTGACTTTTCAGGACCATCTTCATTCTATGTTTGGTGTAATACTCGTGTTAAAATTGACCTAACACCAAAAGGTCAACACTGAACTTGAAATCCCCCGTTGTGACTTCAGAAAGAATTCATCCCGTCTCTCAATATCTCTTCTCTCTTTCTTTGTCTGTCTGTCTCTTTCTGTTTCTTTCTGTTTCTCTCTGTCTCTTTCACTTTAATCCTTCCTCCACTTATTGTAGAATGTATTACACTTAAATCCCTAGTTGTGTTTGGTAAATAACGCATTACTGAATCATTGAGATCACGCTCATGAGATGTACTTTACTCTCTATTCATCAACGACATTGCACTTGTGATATCATTGGCACCTAAGCATGAGTTTTACTCACACTTTAAAGGGGAATGAAGCCTTTGGAATAAGTAGGCTTGTATCGAAACAGAAAAATCAAAGAAACATATCAACGAAAGTTTGAGAAAAATCGAACAAACAATGAGAAAGTTATGAGCATTTGAATATTGCAATCACTAATGCTTTGGAGATCCTCCCATTGGCAAAGCGACAAGGATGTGTGATGTCACATGTGAACAACTCCCATTGGACTATGGAATACCCCCAAAATGTCTCTTTTTGCTTTTTTTAGGGTGATACAAACTCTTTATCCATGATGTATTCTTTAAAAATCTGTAGTACATGCCCTCCTATAGAAAGAACACATGATCTACTGATATAGCTCTTCCCCGATATCAGTCTCCTGTGTGGTTGCTTTTCTGAATCGTAGGATCAGCCGTGGTGAATCCTGTAGGTTTGCACTAAGAGCTGCAGCCATATACTCTGTAGATGCAGGGGTAGGTGATACTGACTTCAAAGACAGTTCTACTGCCAGTGATGAACTTCATCATTCCATGCACAAAGAATGTCGCTATCTGATTCGTAAAATATTAATCATGCGATAAATTGTAGGTTTACCCATCAGATGTTAGTTCGGCATATCGCTTGGTCTATAGATTCACCAATGGTTAAATTATCTGGAGTATTCCCAAAACAAAATTCTGCTGGATTGTTTATTTTCTATCAGAAAGGCTTCTATATCCAATCAACTTGGATTGATTCATATGGACCCATCAAATCAGTTAGGTCAGCTAGTTACCTTCACTGTCTCACTATTCAGTAATGTTAAGGATTTGGTGCCAAAAGTAAGACACTCAAACAAGACACCTTTTGCAAATGCACTGAAACCATCTTTTATAGCAGTTTATAGATCTTAAGACATTCACTCTATCATTAAATACATCTAATGTAATTTATTGGTAGTGATTTTGTTTTGGGTCTTAAGGGATGAGCATTACATAAGTGATAACAATTCCCCAGTCTTCAATAGCACAGAGCACTGGATGTTGTAACAAATCAAGGTTTTGAATCTGTTCCTTAAGGACAGGAGTAGCTTGATTAGTCAAACATCAATCACATTCACCTTTTTCTTCCACTTTGTCAAATTCATGGAGTATAGTGAGTGATTGTGTAAGCGACCGGCCTTGTATTACAGAAGGTGCGCGTAATAAACATTAAAAAAAAAATTATACGCTCAAAAATTCGCAACATCCTTCCAAAGGGAACTTGAAAAATAGCCAAAAACACATTTTCAGTCTTTATATTCTCAAAATAATAAAAAAATTGCAAAAATAGCTAATCAGTGATTTTGTCGTATTCTCAACTTTTCCCATGGAAAACACACGTTCAGTATACGATACCATTTTCAAGTGACCAATATATTTCACATGTGAAGAGGGGTCCGATTAGAAGCTGATATCGTAAAGAAAAACGATTTCAGCAAAATATTTACATATCTATATTTTGTAGGTATTTGTGAGTATATGGTGAAGTTTGGTGAATTTTATGAGAATATTGTGTTTGATATGATTGAATTCATGAAAAGTGTTTGGTAATACGATCCACTACCATACTAGTTCATCATCAACCATCCAAACTCTCCTATTTGAAGATCAGCTCGATGAGGTGGAAAGCAAAGAAATCGTTTCGTTAAATTTGTTAATGCTTTTGTATTTTAACTTCAATGTTACAATATTTACTTCATACAGAGTTATACTATCTGTATTGGTGGATGCGTCATGGTCTAGTGGTTCTGACTCTCGCCTTTCAAACACGGGGTCGTGGGTTCGAATCCTAGCCATGGCATGTTTTTCTTCAGCAAGAAATTTATCCACACTGCTGCATTTAACCAAAGTTAGGTAAATGGGTACCCGGTAGTAAGAAATTCCTTGAATGCTCGAGCACCCAATCAAGGTAGCCGTGCTGAAGCTGGGGTAATAATAATATTGCCATGTTAAGCAGGGCCCGCTGGGAGAACAGTTTGCGGAACTGAAGTGGCTACCCTGGGTAAAATATGACGTTATTAATATTATTTGCTGATGAGATGGATGCGTTTTTTTTTTATTTATAGAGTGTATGAATAAAATACTTTGGCATAATGAATATTCAACTGCATTTATCTGATTTGTGTTTTCCATTGAGATAATTTTTTTGTTTTCAACTCGCACCAAATGACTGGTCTGCAACCTGATTTTGGAATAAAAAGTTATGACGTATAATATGAACGTTACACCACGAATGGAGCATGAATGTACTTCTATCCAAAATTTTGAATGATGATCTGAATACCTTCATTGCTATTGTATTTGTGAAATGAATATAATTTGTAACCAAAGCGATATCATCATAATCATATTATAACATTTATTTCAAACTAAAGGTGACCGTGAAATTGAAACTTATTTAAATGTAATAGTCTTGATAGTATGATAGTATTCTCAATAAATAGAGTAAAATTCACAGAAATGCTGAAAATTTGATCAAAATCGGATAACAAATAATGAAGTTATTGAATTTTAAAGATTTCTATTATTTCGGTGAAACAGTTCTAGGCATGTCTTTATGAATATTCATTAGGTGGGCTGATGTCACATCCCCACTTGTTCTTTTGTATTTTAGTATATGAAATTAGGTTTATTCAAATTTTTTTCTACCAAGAACTAAAAAAATTTGATTGACAACTGGTTAAGTGCATTAGTTATTTATTGCTGCAACTTTTATCATAATGGAGAGATCATTTACACATGTATGAAAAAATGAAACAATGATTTCATGAAATAACATAAGAAAAAGGAAAGTGGGCTTGTGACATCATCAGCCCACCTAATGAATATTCATAAAGACATGCCTAGAACTGTTTCACCGGAATAATGAAAATCTTTAAAATTCAATAGCTTTGTTATTTGTTATCCGATTTTGATCAAATTTTCGGCATTTTGCTCTGTGAAATTTACTCTATTTATTAAGATATGAATATTTTCAGCTTAAACCATCCCTTTAAATGACATCAAGGTATATGCTCAATATATCATAATCTTATTGCACAAACAGATAAATCCTTAACAAGAAAGACACATGTTGCAACCAGTAGTATGTTTTTTTTTAATTTCATATCTTTTATAACATATCTATTTATGCAGTGAACACTGGGACACTGAACTCCATGTACACAGTACAGCTGACATCGGAAGGATATAACAGTGTGTCATATGCAGAAGCAATTAACTTGGATTAGATATAATATTTAATCGTTCTACCTTACAAAAGAAAATGTCATGATACCAAGATCCTGTCAAAAAACAAGCATTTTAAATAACTTCAATAAAAAAAAAGAGGCGACAAGTAAAACAAAAACAGTAGAAATTCTGCAAATATCAAATATGGTAAGGCATGTTTGTTTAAGTTCAAAGACAGATGCTACATGATCATGTCATGTTCTTAATTCTGTGGAACATTGAGACAGCGTGAAGTGTTATTAATGGCTTGAGAAAATTCAGAGGAAGAAGGGCTCTTTAATAGCAGCATTTTCAGAATATTTCTTGTTAATCTTACTGGAGAAAAGAAAATATTTAGAGGTCGGTGAGCCAACTTATTGATCAAGGTAAAAAAAGAGACTATGGCCAGCTTCAAACTCACAGCAAAATCATAATAAATTTAGTGACAAAAAAATCATGGTAACTGACATTTGAAAATTCTTTACAATTAAAATAATAATTTTAGAAAGTGAGAATATCATAATGTAGTAAGTTTCGAGAGCCCTGTAACTGATTTAAAAACAGGAGTGAGTACATGTATGATAAATATAGCCAAAACAGAATACCAATTCAATATTTCTCTTTGTACTTGGTCTCAGCTTTAAAGTCAGGGACATTTTTAGAATACACTATTCATCCCATAACTCACAAAACCATTACTTTTTATTAGCTTTAATAATTTAACAGGAAAATGAAACCAAACCAGTAATGCCTGAAAAATAATCAATCACCTCTATCTTTTTTTCATAGAAAACTGATGGAAATTACTTATTTCATATTACTACCAAGCCTGTCACAGAGATTGTGCATGTATTCAGGAGAAATCGGGGTAGAATGATGCAGTAGAGTCTTGAAAATAATTTTCTTCTCAAGTGTGAGTCTGTGTTAGGGTGCTAGCATGTCTGTGTTTGGGGGTATGTGTGTGTGTGTGTCAATAGTTCACTTGGTATAAAAGAGAATGCCCTGCTTAAGAATACTGTTTTAAGTCTCATTGTTGCAAGTATTACATTATTCTTCATTGTTTGAAATCAATGAAATACTAATCATATTAAAATGGGATCCCCCCAAATAAATTTTCTTGTAAAAAACAAAAACAAGGAATATTACTTCAAAGGATTACCCTAAATGAAAGGAATACAAGTTTTGACACAAAAGTTCTTGTAGATATTCATCCCATATCAAAATCTCTCACAAAGTAGATTTGTAATGGAAACAGGGGGAAACAAAAAAATGCTTGAAAACTAAGCAGCTGCCTCGTAGGCCACCTAGCCTTTTGGACATGAAAAAAATACAAGATTTGAAAACACACTGCGAAATCCACTTCCACAATGCCATCATCATTTGAATTTGTCTTGGAATATATACACAATTCAAACATACAATGTCATTCGGGAGTCAACCCTCCCTTGCACGTCGATGCCATAGAATGTCTCAGTACACAGCGTCCATTTAAATACATACAAACTCTGTGCGTTTTTTTTTATCCCTTTGCTTCATAATCAAATTAATTTTCTTTCTTCATTTCATAAACAAGTACTTTGAAATGAAGTTAATCAGCAATGACATCATCGGCTCTATTTTCAGCTTCTGCAGAATAACATTTCTAGAGAACCCAATAATTAAAAAAAAAATCATTTTCTTATATCTAGCAATTATTCTGATTTGAAAAATATATTGAAATTACATAGCTTTGTTCTTCACCATTACTTGTCATTCTCCAATGCAACCATTTAAACCCCATATTTCATGAATTGCAAAGGGTGGATTGAAGAAAATTCAATATCTCCGGTGGTGAAACAAAACGAGGATTGTATCAGTTTACATAATATAAAATGTCTCAAGAAATGTAATTCTGCAAGGCTGGACATTTTCCTTCTCCATCCTCCTTATAAGCATTACTCATCTCAATAAATTGACATTGTTGATAATTCTCCCTTCCATTCAAGGCATTGCTTTTGATTAATTTCATACACAACAATACAGATATAAGATACACAAGTCAACGACAGCGGTTAAAAAAGTTTGAATTTCTGGTACACTACGTCCGTTCATCAAAGGGTTTACAACCTGATCTTCCCAGGTATTCTTGGGTTCAGTTACTGTATAAATTATGTCAAATATTTCTTGAATTGTTTGAAAAATTCAGATGCACAAAGCGATCATGTCATGAAAATGCTTTGAATTCCCACGTGCTCAAAACAAACCAACACAGATTCCAGAACAGGGGGAAATAATGATTTCCACCCCCAACACTGTTCAATCAGACATCGTTATTTTCAGTTTGTTTGGGTTTTTTTGTTATTAGTTTAAATCAGATATTTTCATTTAAGCTTATTTGCTTGTGTTGAGCATATATGACAGCCATCTTTAAAAAAAAAAAAGCATTTTTCATTCAATACCAGAACTCAAGAATATTGTGGAAGATGCACAAATGATTTGTTTATAGTTGTGATTCATTTAAGCTAAACATCTCTCATAAAGAAAGTCCCGATACAAAAATGACTGTAGTCTTTAAAAAATAAAAACCTTGTCCTAATATTAAGTGTTCGAATATATCTAGTTTTAAAGTCAGTACATTTGCAAACATTGGCATATTTCCTAAATGTGAACAGTCCCAACCTCTATCAGTGAAAGAACCAATCAGAGCAATGATACACAGAGCTTTGTAGTTGATCATATGGCTGATTTTAATGACTGATCCATAGATCATTGTGTGCAATCAATCGTATCAATCAACTGTGCAATCAATCTGTGAGCTTTGTGTAACAGGAAAAATCACTGAAGTTGAAAGTAATTAAGAGAAAGCAACTGTATGAATCCGCAGATGGGCCAACAGATAAAAAGTGAAAAAAAAAATCATTTTAAATTAAAATTACAGCATTAATAGGAGTGTCCAAAAATGATACATGAGTGTATAAAGCACTTATATCTAATAGAAGAAATAATCTGAAAGTCTATGCAACAGAATAATGGAGTCTGTCAGAGAACATTAATTAGAAAGATTATGATATAACATAAGGCAAACAATTTGGCCAATATTCTAAAATCTAGTTTAGTTTAAACCATGGTCTAAGTCTATGCCAAAATCATAGGAAACCTAAAATGTAACTTTATTTACTCTGTATTCATCTTATGTTGCTTGGTCTCTTTTCCCGTGCTTTTTCAGGTGAAG
The DNA here is from genome assembly GCF_037042905.1 of Lytechinus pictus. Classification (NCBI taxonomy): domain Eukaryota; kingdom Metazoa; phylum Echinodermata; class Echinoidea; order Temnopleuroida; family Toxopneustidae; genus Lytechinus; species Lytechinus pictus. The sequence goes on along the minus strand of NC_087256.1, from coordinate 14,270,802 downwards.
AAAACTGTGTTTATCCCCGAAATAGGTGAAGAAAAAGATGTTATTTATCATTCTCAGGATGGGTGAAGAAATATGTTAGTCTTCCCATAATGTTATCAGCCTTTCGGTGTCACATGCACCCACAGTTTGGACCTCTATCATTAGAGAACACACGTTGATCACTATCCATAGATAAAGCACAACTTTAGACATAGTTTACATTAAACTTAAGATCAGAATACGGATCTATATGCTTGATATTTTTAATTGCTCTAAATGAGACGAACAAATTATGCTTATCTGGCAGGTTTAGTGACAGAAAGACAACAAATGCAACATGACGGATCACAACAATGGATCTCATTAATAATGAATGTCATAATTGATCCACATTCTTACAACAACAAAAATCATGGAAAAATCCCTGTCAGACAGAGGTTAACAATAGCAATATTAACTTTAGTGGGGCACCTATTTGTCTCTCTCTTGCTAACAATCTACTGCATCTGCAAAAAAAGTATAAAAAGAAATATTGCAAAAGACTGATATAAGTGCCCACTATTCTCGGCCCCTGGCTTAGTCCAGTCCTATACTGACTTGATAATGCTATGCAGATTCTCTACCATTGGATATCATAGTTTATATATATTCATATTAATATAATATACAAGAATGCACTGGTAAATTGATTTTGTTTCTTTTTTTTCATTCTATCTTGTTTTTACTCGCCTCGTTTACAATATCAGTCACAAACAACACACAAAACACACTGAGAGGCTATGTGCTATGCCGGCCCCTCCTTTTCTTTCAAATTTAAAGATCCTAACTTGTGAAGGGTTGGCGATGCTATCGTCGTATCCTCCGTGAGACTGGTGCAAGCGAGGAGGCCCTCTATGTTTTCTAGTGAAGTGTCCGACTCCTTGTCGGAGTCGTTTAGCGTGGAGAGGATCAGATCTTGGAGAAAGAAACTGCGGTCAGCATTCTCTATCTCTGAAACCTGGAGGTCCGTTTCTGATAGGGAAGGCTCGTTTATCCTGAAATAGAAAAGAAAAAGAGAGTAAAGATGACAATATTTATTGTGCATTACATTTTTAACAAACCCGTATAGGTTCAAACAATCTAGTTTGCTGATACTTGCTGTTGAAAGTTCACTCTAAACTCCACCTAAAACTCTACTGGAGATATTGATGAGATCTTACCATTCAACATTCAAGAGTCTGTAACATTTTGAGGATCTCAATATACCAGATCTTATTTTAAACCATTAAATTATTCTCATTTGATATACATGTAGACAAATTAGACCTACCATTAAATTTAAAAAGAAATGTAGGTCTGTCAAAAATTGACATTCATGTATCAAAGTAAGCATTAATTAAAGTCAATTTTCGAATAGAGAGTTTAAATTCAGTTATTGTAGCAGAAATGGACAGAGCCAAAGTACAGTTATAAAGCCACATTAAGATATGAGACTTGTAGGCAAGTAAAAAGTTAAGAATCAAACAAAGAAATATATAAACCATTTTAACTCCAAAGTATCTTGTTTGTCAAAGGATACAATGAAAAAGGAAGGAAAAGGAAAGGAAGAGCGAGGGTAAGACGGTCAAATAATGAATGATTGATCAAAGGACCAAATGATGAATGAACGACTGATAAACAAATACCTTGACAATAGATACTGGGACTCTGGTTGTTGTGATGTGCTGGCTGTTAATAAACCAGTCTCCACTACCGAACTGTAAGAAGGGGCACCGTGGCTAGGGTTGCTGTTGGCCGATGCAGCTGCCCCGGTAGGTCTCCGTGGAGGAGGTACTGTCAAACTTTCTACTTGCCGTCTCCCCTGTGAGCAAAAAGATCAAGCCAGTTTTCAGTCTAAATGATAACAATGTCATAATATGAAGAATGGTATGGTCATTGTAAGTGCACCTCTGAATAGTTTACTAGATCGATGGCGCATAATAAATGCTGTCTATTAATGTTGTTGTTGTTACTATTATTATCATTACTATTACCAGTATTATTATCATAATTATCTTTACTGTATATACAAGTGCTTCTGTATCCTCTACACACAAAAAATCTTGAATTCTAATCACAGAACAATTAAAAATTAAAATGAGGTGGATGAAAAAAAAAACTACGTACCATACTCCTAACTTGGGCATTCTGAGATTGTTGCTGCTGTTGCTGTTGTTGCTGCTGCTGTTGTTGCCTTTCTAATTGCAGTTGCATCATCTGTAGTTGATGCAACTGTGAGGCTGTCGAAGAATGGCTAGCAAGACCACCTGCTGACCGCCTAGCCCCAGATAATTGTGATAAGAGTTCTGTTCCAATAAAATAACCAAAAAGCAAAAGAAAGTCAATCATATTGGTCATACATACATGTACATACAGGTAAGTTTTTATTACAAGATTGAATTGTGGGCAAAACTGTCCCAAAGCCATACAGATATGATGATTTTCAGAATAAGCATATACTGTATGATCACAAAAACAATGAGAAATTAACTTGGTTTAAGCTGGACGTATGGATAGATAGATCAGATAGATAGATAGATGGATGGATGGATGGATGGATAGATAGATAGATAGATGTAGAGATAGAAAGAGAGAGATAGAGAGAGATTATACAGTCCAACCTATCTTATCTGGACATGCTGGGACCAGCACTTAACCGAATAAGGGACTTGGCCAGCTACATATACATGTAGGTGGTTTGAATAACAAGTGGAATGCCTCTGGCCGTCTCACCTGCATCACGCGATTCAATATAGCAGCAGTGCTGATTTTGAAAACTACTATAACTCGCACAAGATGTTCAGTGATACTTGGTTACTCTTATTTCCACGTTTTATGAACTAGACCAATACACTTATAGAGATATGATGGCAATTCAACAAATACCCCCAACGTGGCCAAAGTTCTTTGACCTTACATGACCTTTGACCTTGATCATGTGACCTGAAACTCGCACAGGATGTTCAGTGATACTTGATTACTATTATGTCCAAGTTTTATGAACTAGACCAACACACTTTCAAATTTATGGCTGTAATTCAACAAATACCCCAATTTGGCCAAAGTTCATTGACCCTAAATGACCTTTGACCTTGATCATGTGACCTGAAACTTGCACAGGATATTCAGTAATACTTGATTACTATTATGTCCAAGTTTCATGAATCAGATCCATAAACTTTCAAAGTTATGATGGTAATTCAACAGATACCCCCAATTCGGCCAAAGTTCATTGACCCTAAATGACCTTTGACCTTGGTCATGTGATGTGAAACTCATGCAGGATGTTCAGTGATACTTGATTAACCTAATGTATAAGTTTCATGAACTAGGTCCATATATTTTCTAAGTTATGATGACATTTCAAAAACTTAACCTTAGGTTAAGATTTTGATGTTGATTCCCCCAACATGGTCTAAGTTCATTGACCCTAAATGACCTTTGACCTTGGTCATGTGACATGAAACTCAGGCAGGATGTTCAGTAATACTTGATTAACCTTATGGCCAAGTTTCATGAACTAGGTCCATATACTTTCTAAGTTATGCTGTCATTTCAAAAACTTAACCTCAGGTTAAGATTTGGTGTTGACGCCGCCGCCGCCGTCGCCGTCGCCGTCGCCGCCGCCGTCGCCGTCGGAAAAGCGGCGCCTATAGTCTCACTCTGCTATGCAGGTGAGACAAAAATGAATCAAACGGCTGTTTTAGACTCGCTGTACGACCGCCGTACAGGAAATGTGACTGCAGCATAACACTATGCTGTCCGCGCAAAATTATTGGCGGGTTTTTTATGGAAATGAAATCATATTGCCAAACTCTTGGAATAGTTTGCCTGCTTAAAATATTGAGGAATGTTTCGAGCAGGTCTTGGAAAGAAAGTGGACAAGTCAATGAAGCTAAGTTTCAAAATTTGATTTTCACGGTTTCGCTTTTTAATAGGCATCCATTGTTAGACTGACTGTTGGCTCCAACATGATAAATGGTGCTGCCCATAAAGTGCAAGACTAGAACCAAGACAAGTGTTGTTTTATTTCTCCTGAAATAAAAATAAAAAACATACAGAGGAAATGTTTTTTTTTCATTTTTGTTGTTTGTGTCTTCAAAATACAACTCAGTGTTTTTGTCTAGTTAAAGGGTCGAGTTTGATTGCACAACATCCGCTCTTTGATGACCTACACATTTGAGAGGAGCGTATACAATTTTGTGTATTAAACAAGCTAATCCGGCCGTCCTCTTGCACACATACATGTATGTACAATGAACGATTGTGAGAAGGTTGCGCCACGCCCTTACTTAATGAAAACTTGTTCAGTCTATGTTCTTTCGGTTATTTGGGTAGGATATTTCTATAAAAATTTCAGGTGGTTGTATGTTAATTACATTGGATAATATATGTAATTGATATGAGTTTGTGTGGATATGTTGATTTTAGGTTGAAATCTCATTTCCCCACGTAATCATTAGATTAAAAAAAAAAATCTTTACAAGTGTACATTCAGATAATTGAGATATCCGGTTAAAGGGAGGCCGGATATGACGGGTCAGACTGTACATAAATATATCAATTGCTGTAAAATCATTTGAAAGAAACCACCCCCGTCTTTCACCTGCTATAGGATCCATGGCTTCTCTGTTGCCAGGAGAACCTGAACTTTGACCTGCCGAGAGTGCACTGCCACCACCAAAGTGCATGTTTGTCCGCCTTGGTCTCGGTCCTATACCTCTGCCTGGATGAAACATTCTTCTTAGATGCCTCACATTGCCTGCTTCGTCGTACGATACTTCAGGTCAAGGAATAGATTTGAATTTCATAGATTCAGAATAAACATCTCCTGCACATCTTTACCTCAAGACCAATGTAAGAGCCAAATTTCATGATAACTTGATGAAAACTGATGAAGTGGTACGAACCGCAAGATTTTTACCTGCCGGTAATTTAGTGCATATACTATGTTGTTACCATGGCAACACAATTTCCAACACACACAGAATATGTGTCTTGCACATCTATACCCCAACACCAATATGTGTTCCAAATTTCATGAGAATTGCTTAACTCGGGTTGTAGTTCAATGTGCAAGATTTGCAAAGGACCGACCATACACTGATTCCTACATACCCCTTCAAACTTAATTTGGCGGGGGTATAATAAAAATAAATGTAAAAGCTCATCCTTGTTTCATTTCACAAATAATTGGTACATTTCTTATCAAACAAAGGATATAATTTCTCTTGATGATCTGTGTTCTAACGTCAGATGAGCTGCAAAATCATCAGTCACATGATTAGGGTCACCTCCTGGTGATGCTGCACACACTGGACACACCTACAGATTATTAACAATGAACAAAAACATAAAAATACATGTAGAAATACTGGGATAAAAAATGTTAATACAACAGAAGAAAACAGAAAACTTGAAGGAATAGTTACATGCTACATGTAGGTCAAGAGACATGTTTTATGTGGGAAAATTGTGTATAGGTGGACTCACATCCTTGCACTCTCGACCTTTCCAATCTCATCTTAAAGATAAATGAAAGTAGTTGCAGTAAACACTGATGTCACGAGAAAGTCTGTTGTCACTATATCATCGAGGATCTAGATCTGGTACAGTTACATGTACATAAACTGAACTTTGTGAAATCTTGAATTCTACGCTGAAAAATGTTCACACTGAAGATCACCAACACAGATAAGTGCACGTGGGACAGTGTATTATTATTGCTTTGAATGTCGGCCCGACGCTTGACCCGAATCCCGTGCTTATTTGCTAATTTCTCAGCAATTACACAATTTCTTCCAGAATCCTTTGGCACATATTTTTTATTTATACAAACAGACACTTTGGTGGTCATTTTATTGGATTCTGTACGAACTCATTTTGAAATCGTTACCACAACTGGCATTTATCTTTAAGATGCCACTAATCAATATGCCAGTTCTATTTTCTATAAAGGTGGTTACAAAAACTTTATAGTTTCAATCAATTGCCAATTGCAAAGTTGCTATTTATAGATCTCTTTCACTGTAGCTAGCAATCATACTTTTTTTTATTCCGAGACCAGGGGCCTGTTCCACAAAAGAGTTACAACCATGTAACTTTATGAATATGGCAACTACACTGTACATTGGTAACAGGTCTCAGCAGCCAATCACAATCAAGATTTCCATTGTAACTCTTTAGGAAATGGGCCCTAGAAAGTATGTACATGTATTTAACAAATATTTTTAAAACCTATGAATGATTTTGAACTTAAAATTTAATTGAAGGGTGCTCTCCCAAGTGTCTTTGAATTGTCAGTCACTTCAAGATGCTTGTTCTACAGTTGATTTTCTTATGAGAATGCAGGCCTTTGATTCAATGACACGAGCAGTAGTTTAGAAGGTTAGTATACTCACCACTTCTGCATTTGAGTCAGAATGTTCAGAAGTGACATGCTCTTGTAAGGTTGTTTCTGTAAACCCCATCTTCCCACAATATGGACAGGAGAAGGACTGGGCTTGGTCTAAACTCACCGCTTCACCACCATAATATAAATCTAATAAATGATGGAAAATAAAAACAAAACTTGTAAAAGAGGGTTATTAAATGCTGAATAAATTCACAGAGGTCATACATGTAGGTGTATCAAGTGTGTAAAACATAAACACAAATGTACTTTGTAGCATTGCACTATAAACTTGCAGGGAGGAGATTTTAATAAAAACATTTGATATATTTGCATGGAAGATTTGACTTATCAATAACATAAAGAATACATACATCATTTATTTGTAAGTGCATGTTTCAAGAAAAGACAGGGTTTGAATAATTCATCACATACATGTAAAAACAGATCAATTTGTGCACGTACAATGTACTTTAAAAGTGTATGAGTCAATGTTTTTATTAGCTTCATGTACAAATTGCAGGTTTTCATCACTGCCTGTCGTAATATGGCAATTAAAGGAAATTTATGATTGAATAAAAACTTTGGCTAATGATTATTACTGCTTGCTGATGAATCACTGTAAATGGGCAATCCTGTGAATTACAGGACATTTTCCTAATCTTTATTTTTGCTTATTCTCAAAATTAAGGCAATTTGTATGCAAAGGGGTTTCCAACACACCAGAAAATAATTGACCCCTAATGTCTTCTTACTTCATATGGGGAAACTCTGAACCATACAAATTATTCTATAAATGGGACCCCACACAGTTTTGTCCACTTTGGCTGTGTACTTTGATAATCTGGAGGTCGTTATGTAACAACTAATAATAGAAGAAAATTATTCATAAGAAAAGTTGCAAAAAAAGATGGACAAATCATAAATGAATAGTGCTGGACAAAGTGAAATGTAACTACATGGTTTTCTAGCTTTAGTCAGGAAAGGTATTTATAACTTGTTATTGTTACACATTAAATGACTTAAATCAATTATCCACTCCAACAATAACATGATTATTGCAGTTTGTTTTCGTTTGAACCCAGTTTCGGGAATTCTTAGGGGACAAATACACATCTCAAATGTTCATGCCCTCTTTTTGTAACATATATAACATAAATCAATGTTTTTGTCGAATAGTGTCGCCTGGAAATACCCGGCGAGGTACAAGACAATAGACAACACTAACAAGTAAAAACAAACAAGTGGAATGCCTCTGGCCGTCTCACCTGCATCACGCGATTCAATATAGCAGCAGTGCTGATTATGAAAACTACTATAACTCGCACAAGATGTTCAGTGATACTTGGTTACTCTTATTTCCACGTTTTATGAACTAGACCAATACACTTATAGAGATATGATGGCAATTCAACAAATACCCCCAACGTGGCCAAAGTTCTTTGACCTTACATGACCTTTGACCTTGATCATGTGACCTGAAACTCGCACAGGATGTTCAGTGATACTTGATTACTATTATGTCCAAGTTTTATGAACTAGACCAACACACTTTCAAATTTATGGCTGTAATTCAACAAATACCCCAATTTGGCCAAAGTTCATTGACCCTAAATGACCTTTGACCTTGATCATGTGACCTGAAACTTGCACAGGATGTTCAGTAATACTTGATTACTATTATGTCCAAGTTTCATGAATCAGATCCATAAACTTTCAAAGTTATGATGGTAATTCAACAGATACCCCCAATTCGGCCAAAGTTCATTGACCCTAAATGACCTTTGACCTTGGTCATGTGACGTGAAACTCATGCAGGATGTTCAGTGATACTTGATTAACCTTATGTATAAGTTTCATGAACTAGGTCCATATATTTTCTAAGTTATGATGACATTTCAAAAACTTAACCTTAGGTTAAGATTTTGATGTTGATTCCCCCAACATGGTCTAAGTTCATTGACCCTAAATGACCTTTGACCTTGGTCATGTGACATGAAACTCAGGCAGGATGTTCAGTAATACTTGATTAACCTTATGGCCAAGTTTCATGAACTAGGTCCATATACTTTCTAAGTTATGCTGTCATTTCAAAAACTTAACCTCAGGTTAAGATTTGGTGTTGACGCCGCCGCCGCCGTCGCCGTCGGAAAAGCGGCGCCTATAGTCTCACTCTGCTATGCAGGTGAGACAAAAAAAGTAATAAAACCGGACAATGGGATCTGACGATTAAACATAACAGGGGATATAATAAATAATTCATAAGTGTTTCCATTCCTTAAATGATTAACGCAACAGTGTCACTGGTCTTCTATCCACACAGGATGGATGATAGGATCCCATCATCGATCTCTTTCCCCATAGTCCACTGTCCAGGGAATTTGAAGGTGAGGTGAGCAGGGAAGAAACCGACACTAATCCTGTCAAGATGGAAATAGAATCCGAAACATATCGCACAGTAGGTAGAGGTACAGGAATTGCATGATACGAACCGGCTTTTCTGACGGAGCCTGTAGTAGGGAAAAACACAAAAGTGCTCGCCTCTAAAGGGCTGGCAGCCGGAAGGGGTGCAGGCATAATTGCCTTGCTTCCTGGCTCCAGCCATTAACCCTTTCGAGGGGCGGTTCCTGGAAACCCCATTAATCATGACGAACAGGCTAAAAAGGGGACATAATGCCCGTCCACCTCTGGGGGCAACCAACGATCGAAGAAGCACAGATCAATGTGTCCACTTGAAGGTTCTGGGCATGCCTCCCCTAAACTAAGGTGGCATGTTTATTACCATCTTCCCGATTTTTTCTGCCCTCAGGAAGAACATACCGCCTTGAGCACCTAACAAGGTGGATATGTGCGCAATATAAATACCCTATATTATTATACCAGCCCGGGATGGTCAAACACACTTTCAAAGCGGGCCAAGGCTTTGCATATGGTGGCAAACTTCCTCACAGGCGCAGACAATATAGATGGACTTATAGACTACACAAATCAAAACTGGCACTCTGTTCAAAGCCCTCTCAGTGAAACGATAAGGTAGAAATGGGCCTGCTACTGGAGAAAGAGGGTTGGAAACAGGTACTTAGTAGTTCCCACCCTTCAGCCGATCAACTCCCCGGCAATTCTTGCACATTGGCGGCCCCTTGTGTTCCTGTGGAACAAACTCTCCTCTGAACAGAGGGAGGCTATTAACCAACTGGAACTAGAGCCCGGACTCCAGATACCTGCTCCCGTTCCAGCTGTGCCTGTTCAAGAGTTGGAAGTGACAGAAAAGATTCCACCTGAGGTATCAGGGTTTGACTCCCATTTCCATCCCTACAGGCTAAATGAAGTAGCTTTTAGGTGTCCAAGATGTGAGCAAAGCGATGCTCCCAGGCCGTGAACCGGACCACTATCTTCCAATAACTGGCGGGGTTCTTAATTACTGTGACCCTTTGAACTTCTCCCGTCCAGAATTTGAGAAAAAGGTCCTGGGCAGAATAACTGATTCCAATTGGCCATCGGAATCCATCCGACACAGGCGGCGAATTACACGCAAGCCCAATGGGAATGCTTCCTAAAGCTCCTGTCCAATCCCCGATGTCAGCCATCAGTGAAGTTGGATTTGACTTCACGGTAAAGAACCACCTTTGGCGACACCAAGAGGAACTCATGGACAGGATCTCTAGGGCGCATCTTAGTGATGCACTTGCGAGGGGCTGATGACGACAAGTACAGTAAGGTCATAAACCGGTTGGCATTGCGGCTTTTAAAGAGCAAGTGCCTCCCCCACCAACGTGTGCACTTGCACTGCTTCACCAGTGACGCCGGTATGGTCAACGCATGGCACGAGGCATTTCCTCACTGCTACTTCGGTATCACGGGCAAGGTCCGTTCGTTCGACGAGGACCAACTCGGAGCACTGAGGGAAATTCCCCTGAACCGTCTGTTACTAGAGACAGACTCCCCTCACCTCAAGTTGCATCCCAGATGTACCTATAACACCCAGTACTATCTTGGGGACGTGGGATATTACGTCGCCAAGGCGCGCGGAATGCCCCTCCCAGAAATAATAGGGGCTACTTACACAAACGCACAGCGTTTGTACTCTTGAAGTAGGTTTTAGAGTAACCTGAATGAGTATCCGTCTCAGGAAAACTGAGTAGGAACTTATTATTTGTAAATACTGTAAATAGAGAAGCAGTAAAGGTTGTTTTTGTTGACAATTCAGGATTACGTTCAATTGCTTTGGTTTTGGTTTGTTTTATATTATTTGTTTTCCTTAACTCTAGACACTGGCAAATTCAAATACAGAGATTGGCAATTTCAAAATAAACAATTTCAAAATATTTGCCAATCTATAGGACCGGGGGGTGTAAAGTATAAGCAATAGTCGAATAGTGTCGCCTGGAAATACCCGGCGAGGTACAAGACAATAGACAACACTAACCAATACTAACATCGCTCCCCATTCACCTCGATGCGTACGTGTGGGCATTACGCACGGCGCGCGTGCGCAGCTTCCCCCCTAATATACCCCCCGATGACCAACAGGGGGCGTCAAGATCAGTGAGAGTTCAAGTGCCCGAAAGTGAAGGTCGATCAACGCGTGCAGCACCTGGCAAGAAACTACTGAGTGAATGTACAACGGGCCTCTTGGACAGATCGACGGACAAGAGACATTAAATAAGTAAGTGCCTGCCACTCGCACTTCATTTATTCATTACTACTCATGTATTTCAGGTTTTACTTAAAATCCAATCCTTACTGTGTTAAAAAGAAGAAATTTCTTAGCTTACCAAAATCTGATCTAGTAAGTATACACTGCATTGGATGCTCTGCTGTATGCCTTGTAGTTGTTGCTCCGTTTTCATAGCAGGTCGAACAAAGGTCATAGTCGTAACAAATCAGACACTTATACCTTCTGCCTCGGAAATTACTTTTCAGACAGCAGTCACAGCTTACACCTAATCAAAAGAAGGAGAAAGGGTTATTTGACTGACATTAGAAATAATTTCCTTGTAATCATCTCTTACTATTATTTACGATTAACAAAATAACCACCATAGAAACAGAGAATTCCTAGAAAGTAGAAGAACCAAGTGTGAACGGTGAACCAATGAGGATGAAATACATACTATGTATAGTACATGTACATGCATGTCAGATGAATTTTCGAAGTATGGTAGATCTACAAAATAAGAAAAACACATAAAATAAAACATGTATTGTGCAGTTGGAATGACAACGGGAATGCTTGTGATGTGGAAAAGAATATGATAAACAGGGGATACAACAGCATGAAGAGAGGAATGCAAATTTAAGATTAAAGTCGAATATGAAGTAAGTACACCTGTAAGTGATTTTGAAACCCCAAAGTTAAAAAAGTCAAGACATGCAATTCTTGCTATTCAATAAACTGGGTGGAATTCTAGTACAGCAATAGCTACGATCTTAAGATTATCTTGCATAAACAATGCACTTTTGATCATTGTTATTCTGATCGATCCAATACCCCTTCTACATGTACATGTACATGTAATTCTTCACTTGATTATATTCTCATTCAAAATAATATTTTTTTTTTTGTACTTTACTACAATGAGTGATCAGGCAGATCAGCCCTTCGTCAGGTTGATCTCCGAAAGCTACAGAGGGAGAAAACCAGGAAGTGAAGACAGGATCAAGATCAAGAGTGTTATGTAAATGAGCAAAATATAAGACAAATTCATATAGAATTGCACACATTTTGGTCATTGCAATCATCAAAACATGTGCATTGGAAATTACATTAGAGTAAAACCCCCAAACATCGGACGGTTCCATATATCGGACAAAAATGACTTCAACTCCCTCCCGCACAGGGACCCGCACTGGCAGGGGACATGCATGCATGAGATACATGAACATGGACCTGCTATTGAACTGCACATACAGTAGATCCAGGTTGCTGCTCAAAAAAAAACATTCCAGGGGTTAAATCCAGCCCGGGTAAAATCCATGATTTTGACTTCCAAAGATTCATATGACCCTCGCTAATTATGGACTCCAAAAGATCGATAACCCCAAAAAATCTCGTAAGGGGGAAGTGAATTCCACCAGAAATATTGCCGCCAAGATCGCACATATTCGATCTATCACAAGAAAATCTGCAATGGCCACCATGGGGAGCCCCAACAGCGGGAAATTTGACACCCTTCCAAATATGGCACTCTCCCAAACATCAGACATATCTGCCAATTGAATTGGAAATGCGTGCTGTTGACATGCACACACTCGTTTTCAGAACGAAGTCGCGCGCAGCTGAGCAAGGACGTCAGACATTAAGAGCCAAAAGAGGTCCAATCGGTATGTAAATAATGATTATTTACTGATTACTATATCAAAATTATTGATAGGAATAATTACAATCGGCATTTGCGCAGCTGATTGAAAGTTATTTTCACAACAATCAAGCAATTATTTTGGGGGTTAGGGCATGATTTAAATCGCCAAAAATTGATCGCGGCGCACAACTTCAGGGGCCGCGGAACCGGGGGGGCTTCAGCCCCCTACTTTTTTCCAAAACCGTGTACAAAAATGTAAAAATGACCATATGATTGTGATTTTTAGCATGGTCAGCCCCCCCCCCACTTTGAAAACCGTTCCGCGGCCCCTGAACTTTACATGCCCGATACATGTATTTGGAAACTGTGTCCGATATTTGGTAAAAAAACAAGCTTCTGATAGTAAGTAAATAATTTCCGTTTACCACATTTTTTTCAATTCTATTTTTTTAAGACATATTCAACATTTGTACTACAGAAATACATATGATTTTTATTTGTTTTCAATAGTTGTATTTTTGTTTGGTCCAATTATGCTTAATATAATTAAGATATTTGGGCACTTTACTCTAGATCTAGATCTACCAAAGGCAAAAGTTGTCGAATTGTGGGCCGGTTACTCATTATTGCATATCATGCTACATGTATGTGACGCAACAATATAATACGGTACTGTAATATGTAAACACTGTTATTTTGGCGGGATTAATTTTTCTCGCTTGGCAGCTTCAAAACATATTCGCAAGTTCTTGAATTCACGCTGCACACTCCATAATCACAGAGTCACTTCCTTCTTCCCCATGTGTGAATGATTATAATTAACATTTCAGCAACGAAATTATATTTTCTGATCATAATTCTTGCTCTAAAGAGGCATAATTCAGCATTGTTTTGATCCGATCATGAGCTTTTGTGACATTTAGCGCAACTTTTCTTTGTGGGGGGGGGGGACATCTGGGAAGGCAAAACAGAGGCGCTGCTGGCCTGGTAGGACAGCCGAGCACTGGGTAAGGACCGGGGGGATTACGGCTATTCAAACAAAGTGCATGGGATCAATCAACAAACCTTGCCTGCATGGCCTGGGCGATCAACAAGACATCTTCTTAAAAACTAAACAGATCTAGAGTTAAACACTCACCAATCAAACTGCAAAAAGAACTTATACATGTATTTCAAGCAAAATCAAAATTTAGAGTCTCAATACCGTTCTGCGACTTAAAAAAATGATCGCATTGGAACAAATTCTGGTGATGCATATGAATGATTTTGGAGCTCAAGCCCAAGCTTGCTTGCTTAAATGTTGCCCTCTATAGGTCAAATTATGCAGCCAAAATGATACATGCAATTGAACCGGAGTTCAAAACTTGTATTACAATAGATGCTCAGAGACATAAATTCGCATGTTTTAAAATTAAATTCGCGCTCGCTGATCAGTAGAGGCGCTGGTCAGAAAATTGGGATCATCCCAGTTTACAGGGACTGTCTCAGTTTTTAAAGACTTCTTCACACAAGAGATCTAGTAAAGTTCATTCACCTGTCAAGTGCAGACACTAATCAAGTGCGCTAGTCAATGTAAACATATCAGGTTTCATAACAAGATTATTGGAAGACGGTAAATCATGAAAAATAGACGGTGAGCTGGGGGGAATTGAGGTCACTGAATCTATCTTTAGCACTCTCAATTCCGTAATTGATGTCTTTGTCCCGTAGGCGGAAGTGAAAAAAAAACGTCCCCATAAACAAGGACAGTCTCAATTTATCAAGACATGATTTGTCTTGGTTTATGAAGATATCCTTGTTTTCTGGGACAATCCCAATTTTTGGACCAGCGCCTCTACTGCTGATCAATCTTGCCACGAAAAGACCACACCACAAAAATTTCCACTTTTAGACCTTGGTCTTGTCTACATGTACTTACTTGTTATTGCAGTAGAATAGATTTTAACTTTGTTAATAGACCCTGACGTAAATGAATCTGATCGAGCTCAATCTTCTTTTATTTTTATCAGGGCCTAGTATAGTGAGACGACTGAGACCACCACATATCGACCACTTCTTTTGAAACCGACCACCTTGCGCGCATTAAAATTATTGCGTATTACTATTATGGTGAGACTACCACATATCGACCACCTCTTTTGAAACCGACCACCTTGCGCGCGTTAAAATTATTGCGTATTACAAACGATACGCGCGGGAGAGTAGGCGCAGTGTCCATAGGAACGGTAAGAATCGATTTTACGAGAAAAAAAGAACAAAAAGTAAAAATTTAGTAGAATTAATCAAAATTGTATTGACCAGACCCAATTCCCGCTGAAAAACCAAGAAATCCGATAGGAAACGGCTTTAGAACAAATATCCGTCGTCAATCGTCGAATTATGTGCCGGAGCTCGCAGTGGAAGTAGTGAGACGATCATTTAGCATGTTGACATCATAGAACTGATTTGGAAGAGTAAAAATATTTCGCCACCGCGACAAAAATCGGCCGTAAACTTAGTGTATCGCGGGTGGTCGGTTTCAAAAGACGGGTGCAAATGAGCAAATGTAAAATCGTCGTATTCGTTGTTCGTCGATATATACCCGGATTGAATCGGAGTCGCCGAGCGAAACATGGGAATCTGATCTGCTCAATTTTCTGCACAAATGAGACTAAAACTGGGTAAAATTGATGAATATTTTCGCAGATACGATGCTGAGAAGATTAGGTGGTCGATAAGGGGTAGTTCCAACCATACAAACGATACGCGCGGGAGAGTAGGCGCAGTGTCCATAGGAACGGTAAGAATCGATTTTACGAGAGAAAAAGAAGGGGAAAAAGGTAAAAATTTAGTAGAATTCATCAAAATTGTTTTGACTAGAGCCAAACCCGGCCGAAAAACAGTTGTTCATACCAAGAAATCCGATAGGAAACGACTTTAGAACAAATATCTGTCGTCAATCGTCGAATCATGTGCCGCAGCTCGCAGTGGAAGTAGTGAGACTGAGACGATCATTTAGCATGTTAACAATAACATCATGGAACTGATTTGGAAGAGTCAAAATATTTCGCCACCGCGACAAGAATCGGCCGTAAACTTAGTGTATTACGGGTGGTCGGTTTCAAAAGAAGGGTGCAAATGAGCAAATTTTATGCAAAATCGTTGTATTCGTTGTTCGCTGATTTACTGATTATTTAGACTCTACGCAAATTGAATCGGAGACGGAGTCGCCGATCGAAACATGGGAATCTAATCTGCTCAATTTTCTGCAGAAATGATACGAAGACTAGGTAAAACTGATAAATATTTTCGCAAATAAGATGCTTAGAAAATTAGGTGGCCGATAAGGGGTAGTTCCACTTCCAACCATACTGCCACTGCACTGTTTTTACTGTGCCTGGGTCGGGGATTCTGTGGGTCCTTTTCACACATAAAGCCTATGGGATAATGCTGACATGTTCCGGTTTCTGCAATCTGCTTACCTTCATGTCGGGACATCCTAGGCAAAAACTCGGCCCCAATGTAGACTCAAAATCCATTCACAGCTTGAGCAGAGTCTTGTGATATGAAAATTTCATAAAAATGTTAAATACAGGTTCCACATGAAAAATAAACGATGTTTTTATGTCCAATTATGCACCCATATTCGTCAAGATCAAAAGTGCTCAACCCCATGAGCAGTGATGTCACAACCTCAAATATATGTTTTCTGAATAGAAATATAAAACTCCTAATCAAATACAATTTTTATATATTTTTACGTAAAAAGAAAATTAAAAAGATATTTAAATATTTTTTTATATTTTTATCTTAGACGATATTCCTAAAACAAGAGGAATTTTACAAAAGTCCTCAGTGTTTCATACATCAAAATGGCAGCAAACTCCCGTGTCTTCGTTTATGGTGGAAAAGGTGCCCTTGGTTCACAATTGGTGAATTTTTACAAATCAAAGAACTGGGTAAAGTGTTGAGAACTTGTATTTGCATTGATGTTACTTTTTTCGGAGTTCAAAAAAATAACTACAAAGAAAAATAGGGTCGGTTACTTAAGTGAATCATGCACACAATTTAGTACGGTCCCATCCGTTGTTATATTTGTTGGAAGCAGCTTGCGCTGTGGCGGCTTCCAAAAAGTTTTTGAGATTGGGGCTTTATTGGGCCGCAGGGCAGGGTTGGTGAAGAAAAGGTATACGGTCTCCCTGGAGCTAACAAGCAACAGGTATGCCAAGCTAACAACATAGCATGGGGCCATGGGCATGGTAATTAAATACCTTCTTCTGTGTCGAATGCCTCCGTTCACCGGAGAACTGCAACTTGCAATTGCAAGCCTTTTTCAGTACGACATGGTCATGGTGATGGGAATCGGAACCACTCATACGTAGTATACTAACCTCGCACCATGAACCGCGTTTGGCAGTGGATTTCTAACTAACTTTTGTTAGTGGGTCGCGCGTGCTGGGATCTTACTTCTAAGTTCTGGTGTCCACAACAAGTAATAATATGGCTTGATTTTTCTGTGCGCGACGGCATGTAATAATGAACCCTTGAGTGAATCGGAACCGCTGACGCTGTTATTGTTAATTTTGTACAGCAGACTCGGTCTCACTAATGTTCATTGTCAATGAACAAGGTTAGAATATAACCTTGTTCTCTGTTACTAGAGTCTACCCCTTTGTGGGGAAATAAGGTTGGCAATGCAATATTTGGCTTATTTTCTCTTGTTCTCTTACTAACAAATGCTTGATTTTTAATATCAGTTTCCATTTACAAGTGCAACTAACAGATGTAGACTAACTTGTTGCGTTAGATGATAGATCTATTCATCATATAACTTGGCTCGTAATAAATTGAATTCTTTTAGATATTAATTTTTCTAAATAATAGAAATATAGATTGAAAAACAACAATTTTCTTGAGATTTTACATTCCACCAATAGAGGGCTTACACAAAAATATGCACAATTTGAGCACTCTGGTGAATACAAAAACGATTCCCAAGTTAGTGAAAAATAAATTGCAAGTGTATGGAAATTAGTATTTTTGTTCCCGAAAGTGGCATTTTAATGCATTGTTTAAATGTGTGTTGTATACTGCATAGACCTACATTTACATGTAGATTCCCCACAGGCAGGGTGGTTGCAGTGAACAAGTGGTCTCAGTGAAGTTAGAACAGACATGCCACAAAAGATAGATTTTCCCCCCGCTTTCAGTTCTACATTCGTTTGTGTGTGCCATTTTTGTCATGTTCGTTGATGTAATTTTTTATTTATTTTGATAGTTTTTATTGGTCATTCAATTAGAAAACATATCTCATTATCTGATACATATTAAATCTGAAACATACATTAAAGATACATAGATCTGGGTCTAATCTGATAAAAATCTTATAAAACTTGCAATTGCGCAAAAACATACTTTTATATACCATATAGATATGCCTACATCCTATGTAAGGGCAAAGTCTATGAATGGGTTTATTCCGTCATAATAGACATTTCGACGTATAGGCGAATGTAGAGGGCGTTTAGGCGAATTGTGAACAATGAAAAAAATACAAAAGATTCGCCTTTCCGGCGGATCTAGTATGATATATATATATAATGTAACATAAAAAATGAGTGCAGGCTTAATCAAATCAAATAAAACTGAATGAGTATTATATTAAAAGCGGTTTTTAATTGATGGATCATGAACAATACTAAATTATTAGTGGCCATGATTTCTGTTATGTTCCTATCAGGGATATGCTCATATTTAACTTCTGCTTGATAGCCACCCCTGCAAGGATTTAAATGTACATGTAGACCAATGCTGTAGATGACTAACTGGATCTACTCAACAAATACTGATGTTACAAGGTTACATAGGCTAATAATATCCGTCTGTATTTTCCAAAAATACATGTCACTTGCACTTATAAGGCATCAAAACATGCTTTACATATTTCAGGGCACTCTGGTAAACAATTTAGGGTAAAATGATCATTAAAATCTAACCAAAAAGGGTTTGCTGCTTTTTGAGACAGATTCTAACTTAGCCCAGTAATCTTTTTTTTTCTCTCTCCTTTGCTCCTTTTCTAGTGGGTATTATCTGCAGATTTGGCCCCCAACGAGCAAGCAGATGCTAATGTCATCATCAGTGAGCTGAATGCCTGGACCCCGCAGTCGGAAGAAGTCTACTCTAAGGTGGAGGAGGCCCTCTCTGGTCAGAAGTTAGATGCGATCCTATGTGTAGCAGGGGGATGGGCTGGAGGAAATGCAAAGTCCAAAGGTGTGCTACTCATTATTTTATCACAAATATCTGGTATATAGGTTTAATCAATTAAAAATGATGCATCAATGATTTGAAAGTCATATTGGTCTTTTTTGCATTTTAGGCAGATATTGTACAGTGATTATGGGAATGTGATATCTTCATAAGATTGAAAGATAGTGTGTTTGTCAAAGCTTTTACAGATCCATTACTTTCTATAATCTAGATGGTGAAATTTCCCTTTTGAATTTTTTCCCCTTATGTTTCCTTTAATTCTATCTTTTAGGGTGAAAAAAGGTGTATTTTCTTGATTCACTTTCTGTTTTCTGTGTGTAGAGTGACCATGTATGACTGTTAAATATGAAGAGGTTTATTTTCAAGTTGTTTGTAACATTAATACACATCTGAATTTAAACAAGAGTTGGTTACATTTACTCTTTAATTTTGGAGCAGTAGAAGGGAATTAATCAGAAATATTTTTAGCCACTGGTAAACTTTATATGTTGTTTAGATATATTTCTAGTTATTTAAAAAAGTTAATAGTTTATACGTCTTTCATTGTAGGAACTTAGGAAGATTTTCTCTTTAATTTGATGTTGAGGTCAGCTATGTCATATGTTGATGCACACTTTTTCTCTGCGTTTGATTTTACAAATGAGTAGAGCACTTCAGTGTGAGAGTAGTTGAAGAAGAAGATGTTAACAATGTGTGTAGATTATCAGACAACCGAAAAATAAAATGGATAACTTTAAATCATATTATTTGAAGAAAAAAAAAATCACCATGTGCTGTCTTCATGAGATACGATAATAACATAGTGCCTATTTTAGTTTTCAGATTTTTGCTGGATTTATATACTCTTTTGTGGATTTTCCCCCTTTTTTATCAGGTTCTAATGTTGCTATCTTCATTAGATGATAACATGGTGTCATTCATTTTTTCATTGTTTTCGTATGTCCCCCAGTCAGAGCCTGTTTTTTTTTTAATTATTATTATCTTTTTCAGACTTCAGTAGCACATTTCTTGTGCACATATTGACTTGGTAAATATAAAGATTTTTTTTTAATATATCTCTGTAGACCTGGTGAAGAATGCTGACCTGATGATTAAACAGAGTTGCTGGACATCAGTCATCTCAGCTGGAGTTGCTGCCAGGCATTTAAAGGAGGGTGGCCTACTTCAGCTGACCGGTGCATACCCTGCGCTAGAAGGAACTGCAGGTCAGATAATAATATATACAACAACATGTGACCCTCCAACACAAAATTACCAAATCAACTAAAAATTTAGATGTGTTCTTAGTTTTTAATACTAGTCTATAACTTGTTGTGTTTCATAGAAAAATGCCCTTTTGAATAATTTTGATAATGTGAGAATGTTAGACAATTTACTTGAAAAATAAGATTTTGAAAAATGGGTTCATATGATGAGACCAGTATGCTATGCAGAGTTAGATCTAATTCCCAAAGTACAACTACAAACAGATTGACTCATAATCCTTATGAATCAATATAAAGATACATGTATCATTGGATTGAACTTTATAAAGATTTATGAGTTTCTGGCTTGTAATGAGATCAGGCACATCATTTTCAAATCCTTAAAAAATGTAATTTGTAGACTATATCTGGCACTGAAATGTTGATACATGATAGATCTATGTCTGAAGTATTTGTCATGAATTTTAATATAAAATATTCTAACTAAAGAATGTCATTCT
This sequence comes from Lytechinus pictus, assembly GCF_037042905.1. Taxonomy (NCBI): domain Eukaryota; kingdom Metazoa; phylum Echinodermata; class Echinoidea; order Temnopleuroida; family Toxopneustidae; genus Lytechinus; species Lytechinus pictus. The sequence goes on along the minus strand of NC_087256.1, from coordinate 14,250,161 downwards.
TTGATTAATTGTAGGTATGATGGGTTATGGTATGGCTAAGGCAGCTGTTCATCAACTCACCAAAGGTCTTGGTGCTGATAACAGTGGATTACCAGCAAACGCTACAGCTCTTGCCATCCTGCCGTAAGTAATTCAATGGTTCTTGTAGCTAAACTAATGTTGCCAAGAGAGATAATTTCAAGAGAAAGCCTTGAAAACCAAGATTAGTTTTCACTTTATTACTATAGGTCTAGATCTGTAAACCATGCTAACTAAAGCAAATACTAGAATCCCATGACCTATATTTGCAACCCATCCCTGAGGCGAAAATGTGAATATTTACTTTCGGGAGCTACTTTTCACAAATGATTGTCTAAATCTGCAACATTAACTAAGCAGTAAATGGGAAATTTTTTTGGGGGGGGCTCTCTTCTAATTTCTAAGGCTCTTTTGAGTATATCAGGTGCAAGATTGCCCTGAGCCTCTGTAATTTTTCCCCAAACTGATCACATTGCACCTTTTCATTAGCTTATAACATTTTATTGTAACAATGCATTAATTACTAGCTTTATTAATGTCATGTAGAGGATTTGTTATGACCAAAGTACAAATAATGTCCAATGGCCATAGAGTGATTAGTTATTGAACAATTTTCCTTTATTCTTATTTCAGGGTTACCTTAGATACACCGATGAATAGAAAGTTCATGGCCAATGCTGATTTCTCCTCATGGACTACATTGGAATATGTATCAGAGTAAGTATTGATTCTTTTCTTCTCAAAACAAGCCAGTACTGCACATTGAGTGTTGCTCTCTCTTCTTATTCTTGATTACCTATTCATGATGCCATTCACAATGACAAGTGACCAAAAATAAGTAGAATGTATAAATATCAAGCATCTTGTGGAATCAGCTGAATTACAAAGAATTTGATTCTTAATTTTGATTTAAGTATATATTTCCAAGTAATATTTTGGCAATATGATTGGCTTGGACTGATTTTGTTGAACATATATCATCTATTCTGTTTACTAACATTCAAATTTAGTACTCCTGCATATGATAACCCCCTTGAGGGCGGTCATCAAAGAATTGGCTGTAATTGCTTACACTTGCTAGCAATTATTGCCTCTAATTAACTATTAGGATGATTTTAACCAATGATTTCCTAACAATATGTCATTCTCTCAATTAGTATCATTGCATGTCATAATGTCCTTTTGGTGTAGTCTAAAGCTTGTAATACAAACCCTGATATTAAGTACATCTTTTAAAAGTCATACTTTGCTCTATTTATAGATTCTTGTAATGTATACCCTCACTTTTTGATATTCAATTTATCAATTTATTTTAGATATTAATGGAAGTTGCATTGCAAAGATATTCCCTTTGTACTAGCAATTGGGATTTATCTCCGTCATTAGCAGGGGTGAATCAATAGTTTCATGAATGGGGATGCACTTAGAGAGGGTCGCTTGCATATCAATTTTTTTATACCCCCCTCCCCTCCACTCCAAAGAAAAATAATAATAATCGAAAATGCTATCACTTCTTTGTCTAAAAGGTTGGGGTAAATGCCCCTCCCCCTTTTTGAATGTGCACCTGATTGTCAAATACAATATAGTTAGTCATAGAAGAAAGTTTCATAGGAAGCTTATATTCTCTTTTTTGTACAGATTATTGTTCAAATGGTCTCAGGGAGAGGATCGTCCAGCTAGTGGGTCTCTGGTCCAGCTTATCACTAAAGAAGGAAACACAGAACTTGTCGTTTGTTAGATATCTTCCACATGTACACCAGCTGGTTAATGTACTCTTGGTCTAAAAATATTTGGTCTAATTTCCAGAAGGACAGTCTCCATTCAGGCTATACCTTTTTTGGTCCACATTTCATCTTGTCTAAATGATACTTGGTCAAATTGCCAAGTTTGATGACTATTTGGGCTAATTTCTCGTTTGGCCTACTTACTATTTTTTCTAGTAGCTAAAGAAAGAATTAACTCTAGGTATATTACACTATTAAAATGAGGTTAACCACACTGGATATTAATCAAACTGGTTTTAAGGCCTAGTGGAAATTGGACAATATAGAAAGTAGATGAAGTAGTTGTATGCAAAGGAAAATTAGACCAGGTTGATTTTTACTAATTGTTAATTAGAGCAAGTGTTTATAGACCAAACAATTATGTACCTACCACCCCACCCCTTCCCAGTCACTACTATCCATTATATCTCAATGAGCATGATGCCTTCTCTGTTTACCAGTATTCATAATCGGAAATATAATCAGAAATATATTGTATCAGTGTGAATTATACATGTATGTATGTGTGTTTGCTTATGTGTCAAAGAGTAATAGCTGTATGTAAGACAACAGTTGAAGTGGCCGAATCCTTTCTTCCCCATTTAATGTTTCGTCCAGTTAAATGTATTCTACGATTCTTGGAAAAAGAAAAAGATAATCAGATTTGTTATATCAACAAACTTGTATGTCATCTTTTGTGTATTTGTAGTAGGAGTAATATTTTTGTCGAAAGGCGGGTCAGAAATCTGTGGGATAAGTATGCAGAGACTTGTAATGAGGTTTGATTTTATGTTACAAGATGGCTTGCAACTTTGTTCATAAACTCATTAAAGGAGAATGAAACCTTTGGAAAAAGATAACTTGTGTAAAAACAGAAAAATCAAAGAAAGATCAACGAAAGTTTGAGAAAAATCAGACTAATAATGAGAAAGTTGTGAGCATTTGAATATTGAGATCACTAATGCTATAGAGATCCTCCTATTGGCAATGCAACGAAGATGTGTGATGTCACCTGTGAACAACTCTCCCCATTACTTTAGTATATATTTCACTTAAACTGTCTCTTTTATCACATCTATCAGTAGATCATGTGTTCTTTCAATAGGAGGGCACGTAACACAGATTTTTAAAGAATATGTCATGGATAAAGAGTTTGTATCACCATAAGAAAAAGCAAAAAGAGTCATTTTGGGGGTATTTTATAGTCCATCAAAGGGAAAGTTGTTCACATGTGACATCACACATCCTTGTTGCATTGCCAATGTGAGGATCTCCATGGCATTAGTGATTGCAATATTCAAATGCTCATAACTTTCTCATTATTTGTCTGATTTTTCTCAAACTTTCTTTGTTCTTATTCTTTGATTTTTCTGTTTCGACACAAGCCTACTTGTTCCAAAGGTTTCATTCTCCTTTAAACATTACATGAACCTTTCCTGATAGTAATGTTAAGGTGTATTTGGTATAACATGGTATGTTGAATGTTTTATGTATGTAGTGTATAATGTAATCTTTGTGGCATTTCTGTCCAAAGTCATTTAAGACAATCAGATGTTAAAGCTTTAAGACAATGACCATGTATGCCCCCCAAAATACTTATCTGAAAACATTCATAAATTTATTTACAAGATCATAAGAGGATGTTAAAAAGGTTGATAAGACCTTGGTGTAGTTAGATAATCATGGCATTTGCATAAAATTGCTCCATTTACCAATTATAACGATAATTGCTCAATATACCAAGTTCATTTTCAACAGAATTTGATTTACAAGGTTATTGGATCAGAATGTTAATTTCTTCTCCATTTAAGGTAGAGGTGTTATTTAGGGTGTTGTGTAAACTTTCTATATACTTTCTCTTCTCAAAGGCCTACTCAAGGATGATTTCATAGATTTGAAAAAAATTATATTTACTCATAGAATCTTGACCTATATTGTACATTCTAATGAAAAGGGAAATATATTTACTATTACAAGTACAGATCGTGGTAACAGGATTTCAGAGGTGACTAAGTCATGTGCACAACTTGCCCCATCAGTATTTGTTTTTTATGTTTCTCCTAAACATTCCATACATTTTTTTTATAGTACCTGTTAGTTTGTTTGAAATAGTTGAATGTATATTCATTCGCCTGAAAATGTGCTTTCATCTACTTTTGTGCTAAATACATATTGATCCAAATATTTTTATATACTTTATCATGGTCTGTTGTACACTAGCTGAATTGATTAATGAAACCAAGTTTGAAACAATATGTCTAGTAATATCCTGGACTACTTATTTATGTGGAATAGTGTTATGAAAAAGATGGGGGAATACAACCACATGCAGAATAACATTTGCATGGGTAGTGATATTTAACATCACACTATTTTAATTGACGATATAACATAACTAATTTCCCCAAGCAACCAGTGATGAGTTTATTGCTATAATCTACACCGATGGCTTTGACCTTGTGGTGAACCTAGCCCAACAGATCATCCATTATGATACTTTTTAGTTAATATCTGACTGAATATTTAAATCATGCCAATTTTTAATGAATTTTCCATTGAATTTCTGCGCTTATTGTATCCAGCTTCCTGTTTTCTTATCATATCTGTGCTTTGGGTGATTATCTTGAGGAATCAATTGTATTCATTTTGCTTAGAGTATATCATATGTTAATTTGTGTATCTGATTTTTTATAACAAGCATTATCATGTATAAATTGGAGGAATATTGTAAAGAACACAAATGAGTTAGAGATTTGTAAGGGCTTCTGGGTCCTGTTTCATACAGGTTACTATTACGATATGTTATATGGAATCCTTGATTTTGATTGGTTGTTAAAGGTCAAGTCCACCCCAGAAAAATGAATAAATAGAGAAAAATCAAACTAGCATAACGCTGAAAATCAAAATCGGATGTAAAATAAAAAAGTTATGACATTTTAAAGTTTCACTTATTTTTCACAAAACAGTGATATGCACAACTCAGTGACATGCAAATGAGACGATCAGTGATGTCCATCACTCACTTTTTCTTTTGTTTTTTATTGTTTGAACTATACAATATTTCATTCTTCACAGATTTGACAATAGGGACCAACTCGACTGAATCATATGGTTTTAAGCAATGCTAGTTCCAACTGTTCATGGAGGAATCAGGCGTTGTTTCATTTGACAATGAGGAGAAAATTAATATTTCATATTTCATGTAATAGAATACAAAAGAAATAGTGAGTGGATGACGTCATCAGTCTCCTCACTTGCATACCGAACACGATGTGCATATAACTGTTTTGTGAAATTAAGCAAAACTTTAAAATGTCATAACTTTCTTATTTTACATCCGATTTTGATGAAGTTTTCAGTGTTTTGCTTGTTGGATTTTTCTCTTTTTTATTCAAATCAACTTTTTGTTGGGGTGGACTTGTCCTTTAAGCTCTGTTACCATGGTAGATACCATTGGATGGCAAAGTTACCATAATAGTAACTTTTATGCAGAGGGATCATGTACCATTATATTTTTTTAGTATGTGCCACTCATGAAATGGCTCAGAAGTAACAGTTTGTTTATACATTATGTGAAAGGCTTGGGGTTCAAAACCTACATGTAGTTTGATACCTTCTGACTGTCATAGCTAATATAAAGTCAATCAAAGATAGTACTGTACTTTGTTCACAGGAAAGGAGTTGTTGATCATGATCAGGCAAAAGCTTCTGATCAAAGACATTATATGACTTAGCTGATGGACTCAGCTAATACAATAAATCTTAATATAATTCAATTCTGGATAACTGAAATCAATTTGGTTTTTATTTGTAAAGAAATGTTTTGTGTGGTACATGTTTGTAGGTTTAGCCAGAAACGTACATTATGCTGCAGTGTAAACAATGAACATTTTGGTTGAGAGAAATACACTCGTGATGAATACATCTTCAAGAACTTTTGACCATTATAGCATACATGTGGATGTTTTGTGCAAAGGTGGAGTAAGAAATGAAGATAATGAATAAATCGTGATGATAAGTATTAGATCATTGAAGCAATAGTGAATAAATTTGATTTGTGGGAATATTGGTACGTGGATGTCTGTCAACCCTGTCTTCCGCTTGAACAATCATTATGAACCTCCAATAAATATCAATCTATTCATTATGAAATTTTTGTTTTGTCAATTTATTGATTTATCTAAGTTGAAGTCTACCCAAAACTTGTTGATTTGAATCTGGAGAGGAAAGAAAATTACAAAATAATTTTTTAATTATAAGAAATAGATTTACAATGTTGCAGTGATATGCAGAAGCAGTAATCATTGGCTGTTGCAAATGTTTTAAGTCTATTGTGTTTTATGTGATTATTTTTGAGGGACTCCATATACACCTCTATTGTAAAGGGAAACATTTGACTTTTTCATAGCACTGTCACCTTGTTTTACATTCTGTTTCATTGAAAGACGGTATTGCTCATTTACTTTTACTAATCAACCAATGTCTTTGAATATTATTCCTCTCATAAATCTTGTTTAGAAGTTGAAAGTTACCAAAAACCTAACGTTGTTCCTCTACATTTGACCTCTGCCACTGCTGCCATCAGAAGAAGCAGGAACTTCATCTCACATCCACTATGCAGGCAAGACACTTCTTCGCCTCCTGCATTCTCTCAATTTAAACATATTTGGTCAAAAATAACACAAATTCACAAAATTATGGCTTGCTTGGTTTTGCTTCTCCATGTTTAATTTACAACATAGTAATATGTACACTCTATATACATATGAACAGAAATGCATAAATATAACAAAGATAATTCAAAATACAAAAGAATACAATAATTTTTGTTGTTACCAAATAAAGATACTATCATTCTTAGCCAAACATCTAAGAAACGACTACAAAATACAATGCAAGATAATAGAACTGGTAACAAAGTAGCAAGGTTGTGTAACAAAATAAGAGAACTTCAGACAAGAAGATTAAAGATGTATTACAAAACTGTCAACGTTTATGACAGAATTTCACAAGAAAGGAATTTCTGTACATAATCACCATGAAGATTCACTTGACTCATGAATGTATAAAATTATGGATTGTTCAATACAAATAATTAATAAACATAAGAGAGCACTCTGATGTTTAAAACTTGAAAAAACCTGATTGGGGCTTCAAAGGAGTAAAAAAAATAACGTTGACGATAAATGTTCTAACATTTCTCTGTTTTCTGAATACATGTTCTGTTTTTACAGAATGGCATATTGCCAACTTCCATCACACAGAAATACCATTATCCCAACTCGAGTCCTCATTTGATAAATCAGTTCTTATAAACATAGAAGCTACATGATTGTATATCATTACTTTTTTGTATGTACCAAATAAGTTTTCATTATGAAGCAAATTCAAATCAACGATTCCTTTAATCAAAATTATAAGAATCTGAGACAGAAACTAAAAGGAAAAAATCTAAATAATGAAAGAAAATTGATACTTCATGTACTTTCATATATATTCAAAGTACTAAAACGTACAGCTGTAATGGTGATATTAAATGCAAAATTGTATGTAAAATATAGCAAGAACTCCAAAGAAATCAAAATTGGGTAACAGCAACATGAGTTGTACACAAGAAAGAATAGAAGTTGAAAATTCTTAACACAGAGGCCCATTTTCCAAACTGTGGATGACAGAGGTGCTAGGAAGTTAGTGAACCCCACCACAAAATGCACTCCTTTATGCCGAGTGTTAAATGTAGACAACAACACTACAATGTCGGGCAAACCCAGAAAAACAAACTTTATTGAATATAATATGTTATCACCTGACTTCACAATGACATCTCTATAACATGGCAAATCTTGAACACTTAAATATGTTCATTTACTGGAGGGGTTCACTATCTTTTTAGCACCAATGTAACTTAAGACATGGCTTACATGTAAGACTGCTTAATTATGGAAAGCCCCCCCCAAAAAAAAAAAAAAAAATAATAATAATAATAATAATAATAATAAATATAAAAAAAATACACAATATGTTTTGCAGGTTTACTGGGGGTTTCTATACTGCTTCCATGGTAAAGAACATCATTGGAGTGATCATTCCCAGACAAATTCTAATTATTTAACTGCTAAAACAGTCCAATTAAGCTATAAACTTCTGATTATTCTAATTAACCCAGAGGCAAAGAATAGAACCATATGGTTCCAGCAGACAACAATCTAAAATTGAATAAACATGGCAAGTTGAATGCCTTATAAAAATCAATTCCTGTTAAAAGAGAAAACATATGAAAGACAACATCAACTTCAAAATTTGATTAACAATGTGGCAAGTGGGTCCTGATAATGTTGTGCTATCTTTTTTATGTACACAGATGAGAATAAAAATCACAAAACGATTATAATCTCAACATTCTTTCCTTATTTCCCATTTCATTTGTAGACCAACAAAACAGATTGATTATAAAAAAAACATTACTGCATTCAGAATCAAAGTTGAAGTAAAATGACATGTCCGTCTCCACTTCATTACATGCCATGAGACAGAAATATGGAGAACAAAAAATGCATACAAACTGTTTGCAGACTTAAGGTTGTGGTATAAATATCAATGAAATTTCTTGGTGATCCTAGTTTTCTCAGTATTTTAAAAATCTTTTTCCGATCCCCACCATCATCTCTCTCTCCCTGCTTGTGTAATCTTCTTTTTATAAGTGCCATTCTTTCATCCCATTTAGAAACAATAACAGAACATGAACACGTCTAATCCAAAGAAATACCAATGAGTTAATATAATATAACCCTTTCATCAGAACTGCAAGGTCGAGTTCCTACAGGCTAGTACAAACCCTGTACATGTAACTCTGAATACATGGACATCGTATCAAAGACAACCATGACTAGTCTACAATATTCATATGTACATTTGACGCATATGCACTGTACATGGTAGCATTCTGATGTACTGATCAGTTGTAACTCAAGATGACTTCCATAAGAAGGGGGGAAAAATGTTGATTGTGCGTAGACATAACCGAATACTACACATACGATCAAATAGAATGGGGTGCCACAGTATTGTCCTACTTGCACAAAAGGAAGCAAGTGCCATATCAACTAAAACTGAGTTTTTAATGTATTCATATTTTACAAATTGATTCGTCTTTGAAGTCAAATTTCATAGAAAAAACAGATGCTGCTATGATATACGGTAGGTTAATCACCATGCCAATGCATTGATGTCTATGTAAATGACAGAACTATTTTGCTCTTTTACAGGAAATTACACTTACGATACAACTGTACCTGTATCCTTTTGTCAAAATAGGACAGAGTAAAAGTGCTGAAATACTGCAATGGTGGAAAATTTACTCATTCGCTTGCAGATTCATACAACCATCACAATCACACACGACATACTGACTGAATGTATCAGACAGGCGTGCCTCAAGTCAATAAAGAAAAAATAACAATAATCATATGACCAAGGTGACAGCATCAAACTGTATCAAAAATTCAAAGATTAGGTGATAAAAATATGTAACTATCTAAAAACATCAAAAACTGAATACTTTCTATGTAAGTCTCATGGTATATTCAGTAACAAAGCTACATTTTTCTATTAGCAAATTCATGCTGACAAGATTTTTTTTTCTTCAAAAAAAATGGTTCCTGCTGTCAGTATCAAATTCAGTAAATACCTTTGTGACACATGGTGACAACTGCCCCATGCAGATTTCATCCCAAATGTTTCCAAATACATATATATTTTTAGTTGAATTATCTCATAAAAGACCTATTATATGCAATAGATATTTGTGTTTATTTTCATTCTTTTTGGTCTTTTTTTATTGCCCATTCTCGGCACTGAAATGAATGGCATAAAAAAAAGTTGATTCTGAAGAGGAAATCAAGGTTGAATAATTTTCATGATTTTTCCAGATTACAGCTTTATCTGTTTATTGTCCAATTATCTGAAATAGTCACTGATCTCACCGATATAATATTTAAAAAAAATGATATCTATTGTAAAACTAATTGTCAATGACAAACCATTAAAAAACCTTTTATAATCAATTGTAAACTTCAATTGCATTTCCTTATGTTAAATGGCAATGTTGAAAATGTCTGCCTCTGTAAAAAATAATAATAATTTACTTGATGGGTACAATCCAAATTTTAATGGTACCTATTTAAGTAAAGCAATACAAAAAAAACATGATAACATGATAAATGATGAGATCCAATCACATATATTTTGCACTTACTAAAACAATTAACTTTGCAAATATCTGAGTGATTGATTGACTTAGTTCAAGAGAGGCACACCAAGATCCCTTTACTTAACCTTTTGTCATTTTGGATGACATATATAAAGCATGAATAGTGCAATGAACCATTTCTTGTTTACATGAACAAATTCACCTACTCGGCAGAGTTCACAAGGAAAAATATGAATAGTACTTGTTTGTAATGAATACATTTAGGCATAAACTACTGTGCAAAAGTACTGAAGTAAACTTTTAGCAATTACACATGATATAGGAAAACAAGATAGTAAAACATAATTTGGAACATGATTTAGTACTACGTGTATATTAATTTAGGCTGGCATGATACAGATAAAAGATCTTGACTCATTTTTTTTTGGTCTATGAAAACTGGTTTTAAAAAACATTGCACAGCAAATTGGCAAAAAGAAAATAAGAGATTTAAAACTGGGAAGTGTGTCCCATTAGTTGCAACTATTAAAGGATTAAATGCTTTCATATTTCTATCAATTATCTAAAACTATTATGAATACATGATTTGACATGTTATGCCTTTGGAAGTTCATTTACATGAAAATAAGTAGCTAATTGTTTAATGTACACATGATTGTATTTTTCTTTAGTTTCAAAATATTTTTTCTTCAAAAGCTTCCTACAAAAAATGTAAAATCAGCATTTACTTCACATTTGGTCATTCTTGATGAAGAGGTGAATTGACTTGCAAATGACCATGCATTCACTAAATAAATACAAGTACTTTATGCTTGCTAGTAAATCAAAGTTCACATTGATCATTTTGTATTTAAGTATGTGAATAAAGAAAAGCATACTCCATTGTTTTGGGGGCAGGATGGCTTAAGATGTAAGAGGCAGAACAGATTAAAGCAAATACATGCTAGCAAGGGCATAAGGTAATGTAACACATTACATTCCACAGCTAACTATCAGTACCCCCAATGGAAATGTGTATTGAATACAAACAGGTTGAAACAAGATCTTTGCCCATTTGTAAAAATATACAGTATGGGTAAATACTACGGGCTTGGCACTGATCATGACTAATATAAAATCTGAATTACATCATATATCTGTCAAGACTAATAAACAAATTCTGAACAGACAGGTTCTTGGAACCTCCCCACATCATTTCAGCCAAAATATAAGGTGAAAACATTGCAAGCCAGTGCTATTGAAATAAACACATGAACACTTCTCAGCATGTAATCTACTCAACATCATAAGACAACATGTATAAAATACAATGAATACAAGAAGATTTTTAAACAAATAACTCAAACACTAGTTTCTCTCTTGTCTCCACTGAGACCATTTTGTGACATCTGGTAATCTTTTGAAGTCAGAACTCGACTGTGGTCTGATTCGCTACCATTAACATGCTCCGCCTCCATTCGCATGTTTCCTCCAATCAGAGCCTGGCTTTCAGGGAGCACCTCTTCATACGTTGGGGGATTTCCAATACTCGGTCTATGAGTTCTTTCTAAAAGAGGATTCATCTCAACAATAGGGTATTCCGCAATGTCCTCATGTCGGGGTAGGTGATCCCGGGAAGAATTCTTTGAGGCAGAGCCTTTGCGTAGTTCTTCCCGCGACTGCTTCTTACCAGACATTGCCCGCGGCATGCTGCCATCATGCGGGCAGTCTATGTAATGTTGCCGGACCGGCTGCACAAACCCTGTCCTGTCTCTTACATAACGCTCGCTGGATGCAGTGCTACGAGGCAGCGAGTTCTCCCTGAGGGCATCCCAGGATTGCGTGGTACAGAGAGCCTCAGGCTGGGCGTGCAATCCCAACCCGGAATGGCTACTGTGCAGTTCTTGAGTAAGCGGCACCATACGAGGCTGGCTCCCCATGTAATGCATATGCTGAGGTAGATAAGAGTTGCTGCTAGCAGGGCTTTGATGGTTGGTGTCAACCTGATGCATGTGGGTGATTGGGAAACTGGAGTTGCTGCCCGTCCGTCCCGCCCCATTGGGTAACATGGGCACCATGGGTGGCGGAACGGCTATCCCTTCCTGGCCATCCCGCGAAACCTGCGAGTAACGAGAATGTTTGTGGTTCTTACTACGGCTACGCACCTGCTTGTGGTAACGCTGGGCATAACCGTTACTTCGGTGCTTGTCATAGTTATGCACGCGCCCTGCATTGTCCTGCGTGCTACTGTCTATTGAGGCATCAGTGCCTGTGTTTGTATGAGACGGTACATAGTTACACTTTGATGTCTTTCGTGACCCTGACACTACCGACGGATACGAGTGATTGGTGTTATTGGACTTGTTTGTTGCGTTAGAATCCACACTGCTTGCCGATTGTCTCCTCTGTACCACATGGCCATTATTACTACTCTGGTTGGTTTGACCAGACGTCACTGCAACCGTATACCGATCCTTTTGCGTGCAACCACACGTCTTCTTCCAGTTGTACTTGACATCACTACGCATTCCACAATTGTAAACAAAGATGAACAGGCCCAGTGCTACAGCAGTACCAGCGTAAAGATAGCAAAAAATCATGCCAAGGAAGTCTGCTTGGGTGACGGCTAGAGCTCCAAAGGTCCAGGTCCCGACGAATCCTAGCAGCATCAGCACAGCTGCAGTAATCTGCTTGGCAAAAGTGTACTCAGAATCCATGACACTGGACATTCCAGAGATTCCTGTACGATGCGTAACGACCGACTCGTTGTCCGTACCGGTCTGTCTGTCCATTCCATTCTCTCCACGGTGGTTTGGTAGGTCCTTGTGATCGGGGTTCTGGTCTCGAAGCTCGTAGGCTTGCAGCTGGGCCATAGAGGGCGCCCTGTTGACGTGCATAGAAGCCCAGACAAACATGGCACAAGTGAGGCTAACCATGGCTGCTGCTATGCCAAAGAAGGCTGCCAGGCTCACTGTAAAATCTGCAATCCAGCAACTGAAAACAGAAAAAAAAGATACAATTCAAATAGTACAGGGCAACAGGCCGACTTTCTTGAGAAACCAAAGTAGACATCTGATTCATTGTAAATCTACACAGATTAAGATATAAATTGATCATATCAATTATTTGACTTAATTTTTACTAACCACGGTTAACACTTACAAAGTCTCCCTCCCGCTTCACCCCCCCCCCCCCCTAAAAATAAAACACCTGCTTCTTTAAAATGCAACACTCCTGTCTCACAATTAGGTGTGATATCATTATGTTCAGGAGCATCTTCTAAAAGCATCACAGAAAACCCAACCGATTTCTCCAAATTATGAAGTTTGCAATACATCAATGTATTTCATCCATAAACTGCCCCTTTGTTTGAGGAATATCTCAACTACTTACATTTCAGAGCCACCATAGATGTCTGGAGATGCAGCGACTGTAATGCCCACTACAATCATAGGAATGCCTGTAAAATATAATACATCAGAAACCCAAATTAGGTATGTAATAGCTTTTTCACTAAGGCATGTAAGGTTTGAAATGTCATCCCTAGATAAAATAATAAATGTAAAGTCCATCACTTAACAGGAATCCGATGGGATTTTTCTCACTCCTCTTTTGTTGGTTCTCTCATTATTCATGCATATCTCTAGAGCATATTTTTAAAGAAGAGACACATATGGCTCAATTAGCAGAGGCAGTGGATATGTAATCTGGGGCCCGTAACACAAAGCTTAGCAATGATCATAAAAGCTGACTTTTATGTTTGATTGCAATGGCCTCAATCAAATTTGATAACCAGCGAATGATCAATCGCTACCCTTTCTGTTGCAGGACCCAGGTGAGATCCTTTTAAAGAAGATCTAACTGCTTACCCCAACCAACAAAGTAGAATCTGAGGATGGGCCTAGGAGGAGGGGGGCTCTCTCCCGGCGGCAGAGGAGGTCTGTTGCGCCTCACCAGGGCCTTGCGTAAGTTATTGGCCTGGATCACCATCCACAGAAGGGTGCAGATGCTAAAGTAGTGAAGTCCTACCCCAACGATCTGACATAGCAGCACAGGTTCTGTCCACCTGATACCCCCGGTGAAGAAGACTACTAGGAACATGACGGCCAGGCAGATGTTGATCAGGGAGTGACGACACTTGCGTTTCATACGGATGTTGCTGAAGGGGTAACAGTACAGAGAGTTTGAAGAAAGAAACATTACATACAGTATACATTCATACAGTATCTCGTGAATCAAATGCTGTTTCTCAGGGCCATATCAAATCTCACTTTCCTAATGACAGTTTGGAATGGACTAAGTAAACTTACAGCCCCTTTTCGATGTTCTACTGAAAGATAAACTACACATACATATCAAACATTTGACCGTTGAACCTTAAGATGTTGCTCAGCTTTGTGACACCATATCAACTTTGTAACTGATACTTGAAATTGATTGCATATTAAGTCTCTTACAACAAAGATTCGGAACTTTGTACCAACCTGTGAAAGCAGACATAGGTGAGGAGTGTGAGGAAGAGAAGAACAAGAAGGATGAAACTACCGATGTATATAGCAGGATGAAGAGCAGACGCTGGCCAGAAACCACCAATATACTGACCTTCTGGATCACTAAAATCCTAGGGGAGAAAAAAACCCAAAGAAAATGAAAATGCATTATACTTATAATAAATCAATGTATCCATACTTATAAACTAAAATAAATATCCTTCCTCCTGAGTTATTTAAATGCGGAATTACATCAATTCTTTTCTGAATGCATCTATAAAATTCTTTAGGTGTGTGTATAACAATTTACATACTTTATGCCTATTTGCAGTAGTCTTACACATGCAAGTGAGTGTTTTGAATTTGGAGAATAGGCTGGATTGAGTGTAAGTTTGAAGATACTTCAGGTTGATATTTATTACATTTCCAACAAACAAAATCACTGATATACTCGCCTCTTCATACACAACAAAAGTCATCTCGTGGCACAAAAAATTATCATGGGATAGATACAGTAAATTATCCACTATTGTGTTCCGGTTTCAATACCTACTCATACAAAAATTGTTAGAAAAAGAAACAGGCAAAATGGCCCTTTTCATAAAGAACTTATACGTACAATTATGGTAACCATTACGAAATGACCATTATGTATAGCCATCAAAAGATACTATATAAAAACAACCCTCCCATTCAACTTTGCATATTTTAAATGCAGAGGGTAAACATTCCAGTCAGATTCGAAACAAAAACAAGAGGAAGAAACCAAAGAGTTATCCCATTGTCATCTGGACCTAGTTGGTCCCTATAAAAAAAAATATAGGGAATTACAAGATAAAGAGATTGATACCTTAAGAATGCCAAAGTTGGTTAGATGACTGCACTGTACTGTTGTCATATTATCTGTTTTCATTACAATCTTACATCCATCTGATTTCCATTCTCCATGAGTACCTGTACAAAATGAAACATATAATGTCAAGAATGATACAAATAAAAACTTCCAGGAGTTACAATGTATTGGGTTCTTGCCACAGAATGGAATTATTGCTAAGGGTTTCAAGAATTGATCTTTATTGACAGCTGTTGTGGGCTATTAAAAACATTGCATATGATTGGTCGAGAGTAAATTTACAACTGTACACAGTAAGATTAATGCAAAGACCTGCAATATACTCATTTCTTCTCCCATATTATTTGCAAGAGCAAAAAAAAGAGGAATTCAACTTATTCATGAAAAGAATATAAACACATCAGGCCAAAAAATTTTATATTGTTTTCCTTGCCGGAATATGGTCTCAAAATACTAATCCAATCCCGGAACCGTCCTGTAACCATGTCACCACCAGGATTTCATCCCGAGCCTCGACTGGGCAACAAAGACACACAAAATTAAAATGCTGATTTTCTACCGATCCCAAACTGGCTTACACGTATATCTCTTATGGGGCGTTGCAAGAAAACTTGCGATCAATTGCAAGTCTATTTTCATTCCCGAAATCAAGCAAATGCGGTGCAATCTGATTTTTTAAAGTTAAAAGTGATCAATCAACTGTAAAATTGCAAAAGAATATTTGTGATTGATTGCAAATATTTTCTTGCAACACCCCCTAAGACAGATAAAATGATAACACTGATTTTCTAAACAAGACAGACAAAAGGATGATGTTAATTTTTCTAATGATCCAAACTCTTAAGACGGACTGAATGAAAATGCTGATTCCAAACTAACCTTCAGATGTAACATCCCAATAGACTGGTGCCTCACTGTGACCTAGGTTCGTAGGTTGAAAGGTCAATGTGACAGGGTCAGTCAGATTGACCACATTGTAATTCTCTGGAAAAAAACATCATAAGGGTGGAGATATATATTAGGATTGTTAAAACAGAGTAGGTTTCTTTTCACCCTCATCAAATTTGACAATAAATAAAGTTTACATTCTAATGGTCGTTTAAAAAAAAAATGTTAATTTACAATCACAATATTTCATTTTTAGCTGATGGGAATTAAATCGATTGAGAATCTGATTTTAGCAGTCAAGGCAAAAGTTATTGGTACAGTTATGCATGACTCTACAAACAATTTGGTGAAACAGCCATTTGGATCAACATATAGGAAATGCTTAGAGTTTTGAAGAAGTACGAAGGACGCAGGATCTATTAAGCTCATACACCGTCTTTCTTTTAACAATTTTGTCCAACACTGCATACATTTGTGATTCCCATGATTTCTCTCAATAATCTTCAAATACTTTTTTGAAAGATCTCGGGCCAATTTCATTAAGACTTGCAACTATCGTAACTTTATCATTATTATTGTAACTTACATGAAAATCCTAATTCTGAATTGCTGCTGAGTCCTGTTAATAATATGTTTGTAAAAAATGATACAATTCATAAGCACTTCACTCGCCAGGCGAGTTCCTTTCATTTACCTTTGAATAGAACATCGTTTGCACAGAAGACATTTGTTTTTACTGGTCCAAAATTATGGAATTCTTTTTCATTTTTTATACAATGTAATTCAATACAAAATTTCAAAGGAAAACTTAAAAAATATCTTTTGAATTCATATTAGATTATCGTTTTTTCACAAAGTAATGTAATTCAGAACTTAATATGTAAATGTGTTTATTAATTTCTCTTTGTATATATGTTTAATCGTTTTATGATTTCTGTATACAGTGTATACTGAATCATTTATTTTTATTATTATTTATTTATTTTTGTTTATTTTTTCTTCATTATATATATATATTGTTTATTTCTTTATTTTATCTTATTTTTGTATACATAAAATGTACTTATGAAAGGGGGCCTTCACCCTACAAGCTCTGCTTTTCAGTTGGTCTCCTTCTCTTTCAGAGTATTATTGTATTATATAAATGATTTAAATGTTATATTTTGTAAATATGTATATTGAACTATCATTGTGAATGTAAAAAGATTGAAAGAGAAAATAAATTAATTGAATTGAATTGAACTATGAGAGTTGTCACAACGGCAAAGTTACAATAATAGGCCTCAGAACAACATATTTCAAGTCCTCAACGTACCTATTTTACTGGCGACCACCATAGAAGTGACTGCTCTCTCTGACATGACCATCTGACCCTGCGCTCCTGGCTTCAAGGAAGGGAACAATCTACCATTCTTGTAGACAAAGAACTGAAGGACCACACCAGGTCGTGAAGACGTCTGACCTGCTGCTGACCTTTGACCTTGGGTCAGACCTTGGAAGATGGTTGGAGGGAGCTGGATGGATGCTTCGATAGGCTGGATAAAAATTGGACAAGAATATGAAGTAAATTGTTTTCTGCTAACCAGTGGATATATACTTACCATTATGTCATATGTTTTTTTATATAATTATTAACATTCAGTTATGAACCCTTATTTTTGTTCTATCTTTCCTTTTGTAAAGAATATTTAGAGATTAATCATCTATCATTCATCGAACCTCATTTCTTTTATTCTTTTTTCACAAACACCAAGACATTTCATAAATTTCTATAGCTTAAAGATGAGTTCCATAGTATGTTTTAAGCAAAACATATTTTCTATTTTATCGCATTTACTGGATTTCTGTATAGGAAAAGTTTTATTACAATCATAATTCATCAAATATCCATTAATCTACACTCAGTTCGTTGTACTTCAAAATAGGGTAAAAACCATAAATGATTAAGGCATACCTATATTTTTTTTAAATATCTGCACTTTAGAAGAAACAATTCCTACTTTATGTCAAAAATATGCAAGATAATCATGTACCCACCCAAGTGAGAAAACAAATTTCACCTTCAATATTATTATTCCTTCTTCTATTAAACTAAAATCAATAACACAGGCTCTCATGCAAAAACAAATGACTAAAATTCTTTTCTATTATTATTATTACTTTGGGGTTTGTTGCCTTTTACCCAAGAGCATTCATTTATTTAATCATATATTCATTTCTTATGTGTTTTTTCTTTGTTGGTGAACTCACCCCTTTTGTTACATCTAACTGTGCCGAAGTGATGTTACTCATGTGGCACTTGACGTTCTGTCGGGAGAAGTCTTCGAGCTGGCCTGGTCCCGGGACAATGGCCGCACACAGCATCCCGCTGAAACTATTGGTTGTTGGGAGTTTGATGGCACGTACTGCAATGTTGGGTGCATAGTGCTCGACTTCTATCCCATGACCATGCCTCAGGATGTTACTGGCAAAGTACTCTAAGGCAGCTATCACTCTGTTGATGAAATAGACAATTTGTGATAAGAAACAAAAGATAAGGTTAAGGAGAAGTGAAGTTGTTTGGGTGGGGGTTAAATCTATCACATCTGAAATTTATCTTTAAAAGCCATGTTTTCTTCACCCAATAATTTGATTAGAACAAATAAAAAAACAAGTGGAGTGCCTCTGGCAGTCTCGCCTGCAATTCGCGATTCAATAAAGCAGCAGTGCTGACTTTTGAAACGACTATAGAATAATCATTTACAAAAAACACCATCATATGTTCATTGAACCTAAATGACATTTGACCCTGATCATGTGACCGAAGACTTATGCAAGACAATCAGTGATACTTGATTACCCTTAAATCCACATTTCATGAACTAGATCCATAAACTTTCAAAGTTACAACTATATGATGACAATTAAACAAATACCCCCAACACGGCCAAAGTTCATTGACCTTGGTCATGAGACCTGAAACTCATGCAGGATGTTCACTGATGCTTGATTACTCTTATATCCAAGTTTCATGAACTAGATCCATATACGTTCGGAGTTATGACATTTTAAAAACTTACATGATAAATACATGATAAACTTACTTTGAGCAAGAACTATCTAGTATCTGACTTTGAGCAAGCAGAGTAGAATTGACCTCCATCAGATTGCTTGCAATGTTTATCATAGTTTGACCAAGCTGTTGAAGAATGGAGAGAAAAAAAATCATTCTTAATCATTCTCCCAAGGCTCAAATACATGTACATGAAAGCAGCAATTGATGGTAAAATTGGTAATTAAGATTGATAGCATGAAGCAATATGAGCCAGGGTAGGAAAGAATTTTCACTTTTTAGGGGCTATCATTTCCTCTACATTGGGGCAATTGCAGAAATTTGGGGGCTATTTCTTTAATTTCAAGGGCTACTTTTTGGGGGCAACAAGCTATTATGCAGTAAATGCAAGTAAAATTCTGCCACAGTTCAAATATTGATTTTCTAAATAATTTTGAATGTTTTTTGTGAGAGATCTTGGGACTACTCTGAGAATAATGGTTGCCCCAAAGCATGAGTTTTATGTGAATTTTAGGGACTATTTGTGCTCTCATGAAGGAAAAATTGCTTGTTGCCCTTATGTATGATATGAGCAAACAAATCAAAAGTACTAGGCTTGGTGTAACATCCACCCTAAGCTCTGTAATGCGAAGAAAAAAAATTACAGGGTAATACAGAGTGAGGGAAAATAATGGTAAAGCAAGAAACATAGTCATTAAAGATAGATAAATGTAAGTAAGAAGGCAAGGAGAGAGATAGTGAGAATTGAAGGAAGACATGAGGAGGTGAGTGAATAAAATAGAGAAAATAGAAAGTGTGAAGATATAAAATAAGTATTTTAAAAAAAGACTGCAGAATGGCAGAGACAAGAGAAGCAAAGGTAGACAAGGAAAGAAAATGCAATTACATTTAAGCAATCCTCTCAATAACAATGTTCATGGAGTATATCCAAGGGATAAAAAAAAACATTTATCTTGCAAAACATTATCAGGAATCCTAATCAATAGATTAGAGTGCTCCAATTACATGAAAAGAGCCTTAAGGCATGAATGCTAACACAATTATAAACTGGGTCATGTTGTTATTAGATAAAGAGCTTGCATGTGATTGAGCATGTCACAAATCTGCCAATAAGACCCAAGGCGGTAAGAATATCTATAAATGACTGCTTTCAAATTCATCTTGCTATTTCTCCTCTCCTCGTTCTTGGAAATGGGTGTTAAGGAAATGATGACAGGTGGAAGGAAGTAATGAAGTTGAAATGAGTCTCATATCTCTTATCTTTCAATCAAGCACTTAATAATACTTCAAACCATCATCCCACATTTTAAAAATATGAAAATATGAACAAAAGTAAATACATAACATATAAAATGTGTGATATCCTTCTTATCCAGTATCATCACAGTACTTAAACAAAATGTTTTGAGAATAAGAGTGATCAATTTCTTAATTTCTGGGGGGGGGGGCAATAATTTTCTAAACATTATAAGAAATGCTGGAAGAACAATACTCACATCTGTTGTTGTTAACTGATGAATCTTTTCAATGAATCTGGCCACAAAGACCACGTTCAGTTTGTCAGAGAAAGTATGAGCATCTGCCGTGAGAACCTCTACCCTTCTAGCTGATTTAAGTGCCACTGTAGCATTTCTATATGATGACTGTTGGATGTGATGGAAAGAATAAGGGTTACTCAGTATGGATTGATAAAAAAAATAAATGACTGTTTCCAACAATTTGTTTGAAACAAATTGATCAGGTTAAATACAGATGTTTTTAATCTTACACTCAGGATTATTCATATTCATAACAATCTAACATTTTCATTTGTTTGTGCCATTTACTGCATAATGAAATCTTAGCAACAAAATCAGCAACTTAAAAAAAATGCTCTAAGGAATATATATAATAAAGTGATAAAATTTTTGGTTGAATATCAGCATTTGTGCCATTTTTCATCCACTGGTCAGGTGCAAAAGGAACTACCTACAAGCATCACATCTACATCCCAAAGATATATATCATATGAGGTTCTGCATAGTTTTTGTTTATACATATCAAACTAAACATAAAAATGAAATTTACATGAAATAAATCAAACAAATAAGACTAAGTTAACGAAAAATTCCACAATATAAAACTGAAAACAAATAAAACAACTACAATTATAATTCAAATGTCTTATGAAATAAATCCCTAACTTGGTCTAATATTTTTTGAAACATTGAATTATGTGTACCTTATTCATGAACTGTTCCATATTCCTATACATAAACAAATTAGTTCTGACAAATTCTCTCCTACCATTGCCATTTTCTCCAGCATGCGGGTGACCTCATCCGCGTAATCGCAGAGATCCGTCTGAGGGGTCTGCCACTGGCCCCCTTCTAAGCAGGTACGTCTTCCTTTGGCCCTTGAGGGATCACCACCAGTGAAGTGAAGACCTCCTCCATACGGGCAGGGCACCTCTGCCGTCATATCAGGGATGGTCGCCTGCCACTGAAAGGTACCTATCATAGAAAAGAAATAAACTGCAATCATCGGATTCTATAGGGCATTGGTTATCACTGGTGTCTGATTAGAGGCACATGAAGGAGTAGTGAAACTAAAAAGTATGATTGTAATATCAGATATATATTTATGAAATGGTTTTCAAACAAAAGACTCTTTAGTTGTTAAATCATGATGACTTGAGCTTCAACGAATAGGTTGATCAGATGCATAGTAATTACCTATTGAATATTACAATCAAATCAACTGAAAGTACATTCAGACATCAAAGTGCAAGTGCAACACAAAAGTTTTTTATCATAAACATAATATCATAATCAACATTATTACCAAGACCACAAATTTCTTCCTCCTCCTCACAATTGTGAACATACTTTTTTTTTATCTTCACCTCTTTCTCCTCATGGTCATCATCATCCTCATTAATCACGATCATCATCACCATCACCATCCACTACCATCAACACCACCACCAGTACCACAACCACCACCACTAGTACCACAACCACCATCATCACCACCACCACCACCACCATCATCACCATCATCATCATCATCATTATCATCATCATTTTTCTCTTCCACCTCATCGTCCTGACTCTCACTCTCTTACCTTTGTTATTAGTTGTGATTTCTTCCTGGCAGTTGTGAGACTGATTGATGTGGCCAAACACATACAGATCCATCATAACATTCTTTTTGCCACGCCCACTACCAGTCATCACTTGGCACTCCATCTTCCACAGACCGGTGCTTTGGGTTATCTGTTGAATCTAATCAATCAAAGATCAACATATTTTAATTGTCTATGATTTAGCTTATGGAAGTCAAGTATTAAAGTTGCTACAAGTTGACTGCATTGAATTGCATAAATTTTGTCTCAATGTTGCATAAAGATCCTAATACAAAGTACTCAGAGTAATTTTGAATAATGTGCAGCAACATTCATTTACTTTCAAAATTCTGAATTTGAATTGCTATTTCTCTTCGAATACGCTTTTCACACTGTACTTTTTTTCCTTAACCCCGGGAAATTGGTGGGGCTAAGGGGGGGCCTTAGCCCCACCAATTTCCTGGGGTTAAGCTTAGCCCACTTCGTTTTCACACTAGTTTTAGTAAAGTGGGCTAGCACGGTAAATAGTACAGTACTATCTGGCCCTGCAAAAAAGCAGAGTTAGCCGGCTTATTGTGGTGCAAGCACCACAATTGCGGTGCTTAGAGATGCAGTGTGTAACGAAACTGGGCTAAGGAAAAGCGGGGCTAAGCAATAGCCAATCACAGAAGTCGAAATTGCACGTTAATCATGCTCTGTATGGTAAAATCATCAATATTCATGAGCTGTGGGATAGTCCAGGGTTAAGGCGTTAACCCCGGCTAAGCAGATAGTATGGGGTTAAGAAAGACAGTGTAAATCCAAAAAAAGATAGTATGGGGTTAAGGATAGTCCGGGGTTAAGGATAGTATGGGGTTAAGGATAGTCCGGGGTTAAGGATGGTATGGGGTTAAGGAAATGCAATGTGAAAAGCATATAAATATCTTCTGCCTTAAAAATCGTTGGAATAATACTTATTTGACATCCTCAAGGATATGAGTTGCTCATTACTGCCTTTCAAAACATGTAATATCATGCCATGTCTATACCTTGGCGTAGAACATTTTAATAAAAGGATACCTAGTTATGTATTTTTAAAATCTGTATTGTCTTGATATTGTTACTGTACTATTATACAGTGCCTCCTGGAAAAAAAACTGATTCTTTTCACTGAAGGGGCCGCCCAGCATTAACAAAACACGAAACCAAATCAAATCAATTTTTCTCTTAGGAACTTCCTGAATTTCATAGCCCCAACTCACCAATGCAGGATTACTTACTGTCAGAGTGCTTGTCATGAGAGCCTGGTCTTCCATGGTGTGGGTTTCAATGCTGATCCCAGCCGAGGCATTGTTCTCTAGGACCTGCTTGTTCCTTAGCCACACCATCTGCTGGGTCTCATCCAGGTAAGACGCAATGCATTCCAGTGATATGGGATCCCCCTTGAAGACCACCTGGTCACTGCTGGGACGGATCTCAAAGCGGGACATCTGCAGGGGAAAGTCTGACCGGTTGGGAGAGAAGAGACAGTAGATGAATCAAGCCTAACGATCTTGATCTTGATACGATTGATTTACAAATGCTTGGTGTGGCTTTCCCATATATTTTAGGCAACAATACATGAAGTCAAAAGAATACCTTAATCAATCTTAACATTTTCAATGAGCTCTTTTAATTTAGGCAAAGATTCAACCTAGCTAAGAAATCACTAACAGTCTGGTGAATTTCAGTAATCTTGAAGTTGGTTAATATATAAACAAAATTGCTACTTCCAATTCATTTATTTTATCCGGCTAATCATTAATTCACTTACCACAGTTGAGCTGGGCTTTCTTCAAACTGCTGACCTGGCGACCGGCGAGAGACTCTGGCACTGCGCAGGTCGTACTGTCGGAGATTTTGACCTTTGGGGTTCGAGTGCGTTTCCATTTCACAATCCAGTCCAACTTACAGTCACAGACCAGATACTCTGATGCAAACTCACTGCAATGAAAGGTGAGAGGTCTTCATTTTAACATCAGAATTTTCATTTGATACTTTGAATTTCTACTAAAATTTACTAGAAAGCATTGAAAGATACATGTATGCACACTAATGTATCTAATATTTGTTCACAAGTCATTGATAAGAACACGTCACAACTAATATAACACAAAAGTTTTACTTTTTAGTAGATGTTGTACAACTGGTACAGAATACCACTGTGTGAACAACTCTCCCCATATCCTGAATGGCAAAATACTTGATATCCTTAACAAAAATAATGGCAAGAAAACATACCCTTATAGCTTGAGTACCCACATTATAGATGCAATTAGTCTCATAAAGGTCACAACAACAGTGGAAAGAAATTAACCCAAGGGAAGCATTTGGAGATGTTACGATGTGATTACTATGACAATAAGATCAAGTTTGAATTAAATCGACAAGGGGTATCTTTGATGATGGATATAAATGGTTATTCAACCTTTTTTTATGGACTCGCCAATCTCTATTTCCCATTCCAATTTGACCTAGAGAGATAACTTCCTATGTATCGTAAGGACAAGATGATGAAATATAAGACAACAAATTTGTTTTTATTTAACAGAGCAAATTTATCTGAAACTGTGGATACAAAAATAGTTACCTCACTACATGGCTACAAAATTTAAGATTGATAATCAAAGGTTTTAATTTATTTGTGCCCTGGAGATTTCTACTTGTGAATTGATGTAGTAATAGTTTTACAAGAAAATAGATGAAATGTTCACTAGGGAATTTGTGCCAAGGCTGAAAATACTTTTAAAAAACAGCCAACAATGCAAAGAAGATGCAAAGCTTTTATTTTGCTACAGTAATCTTCAATAGATGAATAGATCGAATTCAGGGTAAATAATCATTTCCATTTGATATGGTGTTTTTTTTATAAATGTCCCTTGAGATGTCAACTTTGGAGTCACAATGAGGTGCAATTTTTAGTGATAGGATATAATTCTCTCAATACAACAAAGAAGGCTTTGTAACTGGACAAAGAGGAAGGGCAATGAATTGAAACATCAGCAAACAACAAACATGTTTATTTGTCTTCTTGTATAATCTTTGATCAAAACTTCTACATAGCAATGTCCATAATATCTGCTACATACAAAACTTAGTTATTTGGTGTATGAATTATCATCCAAATATTCTCTAATTTCAAATAGCAAATGAGCATTTCAAAGGTGTGATGAGTGGTGAAATATTTAAAACATTATTTATACTGGAAATATTCCTGCAGTAGAATTTTACCTTGTTTTATAATGTATTCAATTATCATTGCATTGAATCCAGCATGTCCAAAGAGGTAATCAAACGTTTCTGAAATTGTGGTCACTACTCAGCACATTGTACATAAGATTTTGCTTTTATTCATTACGGCACAATGAATTTCAGATTTTAAGAAAATGTACTCATTCCCCTCCCCCCCCAAAAAAAAAGAACAACTTACAGTCTCCTGAGCATGGTGAGGCGGTCAAAGGTCGCTTGTGAAATGGTTGATATCTGATTGTGGGAGAAAATACTGAAAAAGAAAACATGAAAATAAATGAAATCGCATTTGATAAACGTATGATTTACAATGTGAGACAAATGATAATTGGCAAATCAAATTGGATCATATCAGTAGCTATAAGCATGACTTCAAAAGTTAAAATTTCAAAGCTCACATTAAATGAAGATTGATAAACAAGTTTAATGAAACAATGTGCTGTCCATTTCAAGACCTATAGAGCTGGTAATTGTAATTTATTATCCTATACATGTATATAATCAAACAGTTTATGATACATTCATCATGTTAGTCACCACTTCATAAAACCAGCAGATGACCTAAAACAAAAAATATTGCAATCAACAGCTTTATATTTGTAGAAACAATTCTGATCAATCTTCTGGTCAATCTTTTTTTTCTAATCAGTCAACAGGAAAGTTGAAGAAGGCCTGTAAATGGGATACTATAATACTATTCTGCATATAAATTAAAGCTAAGGGTCTGAAGGGGGTTGAAATTACTTACAGTTCTTCCAGTGATGATAATCCAATGAACATGGAGTTATTCACACTACCAAGCCTATTGTACGATAGGTCCCTGCAAGATTACACAAGAAAATATTTCAGTTAAAACAAAAGCTAAGTTGAGTTTCATAATAAAGTTACAAACTTACAGTGTACATTTTTTTTTCTTCCAGTGGGTGATGGACTTCTCCTTCAAATTAAAATGCACCTTTTCATCTTTTTTTGCACTGGCATAATGAATTACAATATTACAATTTCATTCAAATTTATTACTTATATAAAGCATAATTTGTCAAAGTTGAATCCTATATTGCCTGATTGATTGATCGACTGATTAATCTAGAATTCTAAACATTTTTTAGGAGGCCTCACTCCTGATGTTACCAGTCTTTTCATCATTTTTAAAATTTCGATACAATTTAAAAATGTAAATTAAACAGAAACAGAAAAAAAAAATCATCACTTTATAATGCAGAGTAACGTTTACTCATGGAGAATCTAAGCAGAGAAAGTATACTTTATTATGAATCATATAATACAAACACAGAACAAGTCAAAATCCTACAAAACTTCCTAAATCTTTCAGTTTAAGTTCAAATCTATATTTATTCATTTTCAATAAAAAAGAACAATACAAAATTATTCATATGATTTACATTTCACAGTATCACTTAGAAATAAAGACAAAGAAAGTGTGTGAACATGATTATTTTTGCTTATATACAGTTAACAGTCGTACACTGAAAGTGTATCCCAAAATTGCTATCTTCCTGGAACCCATTTCATTTTTTTTTTAATCAACAAGAAATTCTGGGATTCTGAGAAATAATTGTTCTAAGTCAATCAATGAGATGAATCCATAATAAATATTATGAACAGCAACTTGAATCTTGGCTGTGAATGTTTCGTTAGCGATATTATTCAAGACTTTCCTCTACATTAATAAAAAGGATATCTGGGGCCATTTCTGCAAAGAAAGTGCCCCAGAGTGGGGACCTGAATCAATACTATATGGACAGAGTGTCTATCAATGATATGTACATTCTTTATTTTTATCAGTACATCAAACAAACAAAAAATTCTGTGACTTTGTGTTAGCTCTTTGTCAGGCCTGATTTATCATGTAATTATTTGTATTATGTTGAAGAATGAAAAATAAATTGAATTGAATTGAATTTTCAATGTTAAAAAAATAGTAAAATAAACTACAGCTGGATTATTTTAGAGTATTCCTGCAGTTCTATGACAGAGCTAAACCACAATGGAACGCATTTCATATTTCACTTGATGTTGCTCTTCCTACCTGACCTCCCTCCCTTATCCTCCCATTCTCTTTCATTCACTATCTCTCACTCTCTGTCCGCCAATTTCCATCATCAGCTTTTTCTGTGTACCACGGAATATGAAAGAAGATCATCTGTAGCAAGGGGTCACTGAACACATCCATCATCAATAAACATTGCAGATTTTCTTTTCTGTCAATTCATCCTCTTAAATGACAAGTCCACCCCAGCAAAAAGTTAATTTGAATAAAAAGAGAAAAGTCCAACGAGCACAACCCTGAAAATTTCATCAAAATTAGATGTAAAATTCAAAGTTATGACATATTTAAGTTTCGCTTAATTTCACAAAACAGTTATATTCACATCCTGGTCGGTATGCAAATGAGGAGACTGATGACAGCACCCACTCGCCATTTCTTTTGTATATTATTATATGAAATATTACTATTTTCTTCCCGTTGAACTATGAAAAAAGTTTTATTCCTCCCTGAACATGGAGAATTACCATTTTTTGACATTGGTAGTACATGATAATGAATGGACAAAACTTTTTTCTGCCCCATCCTGGTACAAGGGCCCTGTTTCATAAAGAGTTACAACTGTTGTAACTTTGCCATTATGGCAACTACCACAGTAACCTTGATTTTGATTGGCTGCTGAGCCCTGTTGCCATGGTAGTTGCGATAATAGGAAAGTTACAGCAGTTGTAACTCTTATGAAATGGGCCCCAGGTCCTTATTTATGGCTTCATCATGTATTAAACTTTTATACCCACACCACCATTCACTGTGGAATCAGTTTTAGAATTTTTGCATTAATATTTAAAGTTCTCAAGCTAGTCAATGCGGATAGAGGTATTGGTGTTCCAGCTGCCTCCTTCTATGAGAGCAATCGCATGAAATTGCAAGAATAACACCGTGCCGTTGAGAGTTGCAGTATTGATTAGAGGAAATCAAAGTGGCAACAGATTGGCTGTCACCGAGTCGGCTGGCTGACAGAATTCATTTCATAAATTGCTTCTTATTTACTCTGCCCCAAAATGACTTCTTCTCAATCATATCTTCCTTAATCAAAGATAAAAAAGATCTCGAGGAAAAAAAACAATTAGATTTAAGAAAAGTAGATGAAATAAAGAAGAGCACTTTGGATAAGACCCAGTTGAGGTACTCCTGCTAAAACTACTACAAATCTTGATATCTTACGTCTCCATGAAAATTAATTTTCAATTGAATCAATATCCAAAAAATATTTTGTATTCAGATCAATCAATAAAAATAGATTATATCCCAGTCTTCAAGTAAAACCATAGAATGATATATGTGTAGATGCAAACAGAATGGTTCATTCAAAAAGAAAAATAAGGGAAATATAGCCCATATACCAGATGTAGGCCTACAATTTTGAACATATCAAAACAAGAAAAAACAAGGATTATTTATTGATTTGTTTGAATATAAGTGTTTTTATTGCGGTGTGTTGGCTCAATTGGTAGAGCCTCCGTCTCATATGCGATAGGTTGGGTCAGACCAAAATGTGTTAATAGATCAGAGTTGCTGCTACCAGGGGCGGATCCAGGATTTTCCAAAAGGGAGGGCACATTTCCCCCCCCGAGGAAAAATTTAACAAGCCCCCCCAAAAAGTCTACAACAAATAAATTTGGACATTTCGTCCACGAAGAAATCTGACAAAAAAAAAGGTCTTCACTTTCAAAAGGGGACACACTTCTGTCTTAACGGCATTTTTACATTACAAATTTTAATTGTGCCTCTCAAAAGGGGGGCACGGGCCGGCTGTGTCCCCCCATGGATCTGCCAGTGGCTGCTACCCTGTTTGACTTTCCAACAATTTAAGGGATAGAGCAATGTCAATCTGACGCTACAGTGACTGCCGGGCCTACGATCAATTGGTCACAATGAATTTTTCAGAGTACCGGTACTTCTATTTCAGATTTCTATTTTGAAGAGTAAAATATGGATTCTCATCTACTTTTTTTAAGGAGGAAAAGGGGAGAAATAATGGATGAGTAAGCAGTGAACAAAATTTGGCTAATCATATGAAGTACTGAAGCTCAGAATGGGGGAGTAAGCTATCACATTCAATCAATGGTTTTATCACACAATTTTCTTTCATTTTAAAACAAGCACATTTCAAGAATATCATAATCATTATGATAAATATATCCAATCATTCACAAAGCAGCACTCCTCCACCGCGCAACTATGTATTTCTTTGTATCCATAGTTGATCCCGTATGCAGGAGGCGTTTGTGGAGTATGATCTCATATGATTCTCCTCGAGTGCTAGATCTCTGCTCGTAGTGTGATTCACTGAGCAAATTTGATTTTCTCATTATGAACAGCTTTCCGTTCTGATTAGATGGCTAGGGGGCATATTTGTCTTCCTGCCCTTGCAGTCCTCCTACATGTACCTTCAGTTACAGATGGGCCCAGTCATCTTGTGATGCGCAATAGTACGCACATCTCCACCAGTCGTATGTTTTCAGATATTAACAGGGATGCTTGGTAGAAAAGTCTAAAAATCATCTAGAATTGCCCCCTTTTCCTATACGTGAAAGACATGTTTTCTGTGACTGAAAATGCATGTATGTTTTAAAAAAAGTCTGAATCAGACTTTGGTCTGGAAATTGGCATCCCTGATTATACCTAGATAAAATTAAATCTAGATCAAAATAATAAGATTTTTTTTTATCTGCGATGGAGAATTGGAGACGTAACATTTTGGGGGGCTTACTGTAATCTCGAGATTGCAAACTGAAATCAATTTAGATTTATTTACTATTTAGAAATAACAAACACCCATGATTTGGGCAAAAATTCATAACCCAAAGCAGTGGTGGCTCCAGGGGGGGCACATCTAGCCAGTGCCCCCCCCCCCTTTGAGAGTCATGGGAAATATTCTTAATAGAAATATGTCGTTCAAACAGAAGTGAGGAGCCTTTTTTTTTTTAATTTGAAGCGGGACAAAATAACCTTCATTTTTTAATCTTTTTTTCTTTCTTTTATTTTGTTTGTTAAATTTTCCTAGGGAAAATGTGCCCGCCCCCTTTGGAAAATCCTAGATCCGCCCCTGGCCCAAAGTATGCATGCCCCATGGACACAGGCCACATACCTTATTACAAGAATCTAACATTCTCACTCATCGTCTTTTGCTTTTAACTCCTTTAATTTCAGCATAAACAAAACAATGTTATACAAAGTCTATTGAACAGTCGTGGTCATGAGCAATGCTACATATACCCAATAATATGCAGCACAACACTCGCTTCCTACTGTCAATAAAAAGATTAATCCCGCAACCTATCAATTTACTATGTCATTAATATTGACAGCAAGGTGTACCTGCCTTGCATGAAATACTGGGCAATTACAGACTGAACTGTTGGCCCTTCATATACTCAATTAGTGAAGCAAATAAATTCATGCACTTGTTGTCCAATTAAATACAGACCTCATAGAGGCCTTAAGTGTATAATGAGTCTTCAAAAAAGACACAAAATAATAAAAAAATATACATATATATAATTATATATATACTAAAAACCCCCACTATAGGACTAGCTGGGTGGAACTGATATATATCTTAATACAAATTCCCAGTAAGAAATGAATGTGTTTCAGCCAAATGATCTAGAAAATAGTCAAATATGACTAAATTTAACAGTTGCATTGCTGAACCTTTTGTTGAGCCATACACATACTAGAATATTGATTTTCTAAATGTTCTTCAATTGGGCAACTCTAGAGTCAAGAAAAGATAGTAACCTCAAAGTATTTCACTTTACATGTAGGGATGTTTAGAGTCGATTCGAGTAAAGCCATCCATTGCCCTCATGCACTTCCTATGCTGCTATATTAGAGTGCAAAGAATTAACAGTCTTTCTATACATAGAATACACTTTGATTTATTTTACTCCACGCTGACAAAAATCAAGCAATAACAATATTCACAAATATAATTACTTTTCTACTATATAACTTCTTCTAGCTGTAAATTTTAATCCATAAAAATTGTATTGCAGATGCTCCGACCCACTGGATAATTCAAAGGATAATTCATTCCTCAAGATTTTTAATATCAAACCCCTTAAGCCAGAGGATGAACGGGTTAAAAGATTGAGCTAGAAGATCACCAGAGTCTGTGACATTTTCAGTGATTGAAATTCATTGACTGTTGACATTTCCTCAAGCAAGGCCGAACATGCCGTGTCTATTGTCATCCAACCAGCCGATTTATTTCATTTCCCATTTTTCTATCATTTTTTCCTACCGTGCAAGCAGCGATCACAATGTGCTCTATGAACCATGATTTGTAATTGCTTGCCGGAATAGAAAACCTTGAACAAAGGAAAGGAATATGTTCTTGAATCTGACCTATAAATTATATGTTCAGTTGTGTACAACCCCCGCCCCGTCCATCTCGCAATGATCTTTCGTCAATAATTCAATAATATAGCAATGTTTTCTCTGAGAGAAATGTTACATTACATTTACACATGCATATCAAAGTCAATGTACTTCTACATTATCGCCAATATCACATAACTAAATATTACTTTCAAGTCTGAACATGACGTTAATTTATGCATTAGTGACCATCTAGCTCCGAACGGGTGATATATTGCCGAAGAGAGGTTAGAAAGATACTGGTAATAATTCCATTCTGACACTGAGACTAAAACGATGTCCAGATGCTCTAGTTTATGCTCCACATTAAACACCAAGATAATTATTTCTTCATATAAAAATAATATTGATATCTTTATACACTGTAGGATGATAATCAAAGACCTTGTGCAGATAAACAAGCTATTAATGTAACTAATCAAATAAATTATTAGCTACATGATGTAGATTATTAGCTACATGATGTAGATTATTACTTATTAAATATTAAGGCCATGGCCTGAGCCAAATAATACTATCCTTGAGTGAAATCGATTTAATTTTCAAATTTTCTTTCGTACAAATAAGAGGAAAATATCAATATATTATTTGTATGAGTATCCCTCATAAAAATGATAGGGCATGGTACTCTAAAATCTATCAAGATTGCAAGGTCATCGCAAAAAGCAATTAAATTTAGTTACTTTACATAGTATATGCAAGATAGCAAACCAAAGCAAAATGCTATACTGTGAAATTAAGTAAAATAATAAATGAATGGAAAAAAATAGATTTCTGAAAAAAATGACAGATAAATTGCGAAAATTTTCTGGAAATGAAAGGTTTCATGTGGATTGAAAGTATTTCATAAACTAGCATTTGTACAGTGGTTTATTTCAAGTTATCTTATATTCAACAACAAAAGTGCCCTTTTCTAAATGACCACTGCTGTACATCCCATTGAATTAAAATCATCCTCAGGAATAAGTCATAGAATATGAAATATCAATAATATTGGCCCATGTAGTAAAATAACAAATGAATGGAATAATAAGTACAGAAAGAAAGAAAATGATGAATGAATGAATATATAGCTTTATAGGTAGGTCAATAACTTCAACATCTAAAATCTGGTTTAGTTGGTCAAGCCGAAATAAAATATTTAACAAGCAGCCGGGATGGAATAAAGTAGAGATATTAACAGTCATCCCTACCCTGTAAGAGAATTTGTCATTCCATGTGAAGCTCTAAATTTGGCTGACGTCACCAGAGTAAATATATTGAATGATTTGAATTATTTTGGACTGTCTACGAAAGGTCGTCTGTTCGTAAGCTACATCTGTCAAATTATATTCCAATAATAAAACAAAGATATGCCCATGGCTGTATGGTGCGGAATACAACTACCAGTATAAAGATCTTTAAAAATATAGAAGTTGCATTAGTTGCACAGAATAATCATCTGTTTGATGTGTAATAAAACAATAAATATGTTTGAAATACAATTCATTGATTTCAATTCCTAAGGTGCCATTCACCCTTAATCTAACATAAAGTGAATATGTATTCTTATTAATTTCACGATTAAAAAATAAATCTTTTGGATTCAAATGAAATCCAGTAATAAACTAATTGCTAACTACAGTCTAATTAAATTATTCAGTATTATGTATTTGATCTTTTTACCTGGAAGAATTTGAAAAATATGACTCCTTGTTAAAAGGGTTAAGGTCTACAACAGACATAATACAAATGTAGTACAAAATGAAATTGTGCTTTAACATACTGAAATACCAAGGACAGAGAAGACGAATTGTATATAATGATAATTAACATTGAACTATTTTGGCATTTTAAATATTGCTAAACTTACAAAATTTATACACCTTTGATGCTTATTTATTTTGATTTAAGTGACCCTTTCATTGTCTTGACTGTTTGATTCTGCTCAATTCATGTTGATTTCAGACCCCCGTTGTCTTTTAATGCAAGGCAATGAACACCATTGAAAGACTACTGATGCTGATTATTTCTAGTGATGAAATATCGTGGATTTGAGTGATACCTCTTTTGTATGGTATCTCTTATGTTACAGGATACAGATCTTAAACAGTTTTTATAATAAACTTTAGTTTCATACAACAAGTGATAAAGCTAGGAATAAAATGTTCTCCTTGGGTGCTTTAGAAAATTGTCCTGACCCAAGAAAGAGATCCCATTTAGTACCCCCCCCCCCCTATTTACCCTCAACCATCTTGAATCACTTAACCAAGTGATTCTAAATCACCTGAGTATCTTCTACAAGGAAGTCCCTTTCCGTCAACAACAATACTACCTCTTCCTTTCACCAGCTATTCACCCTCCATCTCCCACTCCCCAATCGCCATGACGATGACTCACTTCATTAATCTTCATGCGCGCATACATCAGAGTTCCTGATTCCATCGCTCCACTCCGACACACACACTCACACACATGTAACGTGGGATTGGTAGAGTCGCATCCACGCTAGATCCCCTCCGATGCGTTATGCACTGGCAACCCTCCCCATCGGGATGGTGCAAAACCAATTAAGCATCCACTAGAGTCTCTTGCCGGGTTACTCTCCCGCAAAACAGGAAAATACAGTATTTTATCCGCTGCCTTGTCCACAGCAGACCTTCGGGCATGGTAGAGATATTGATTATTGTGATGCATATCACTAGAGTGGAATGAGATTCGATTCCCTTAATGAGCAAAAGGCACAGAAACCACACAGAGAAGGGGGAAGTGAATAACATGTAGCTTCTTCCCCTGTGAAGACACAGACTGTACCAATTTCATATTTTTCCCCTGTATTGCAGAACTCATACTGAAACACTATTTCTCACGATTTCATTTCATTTTGTGAATTCAAGTGAAGATAATCTTTTCCAAACCCAGGAGTATGAAAAAGGGCAAATAAAGGGAAATAAAACTGTTCTATTAATTTCAATTCTTTATCCTCAGTGAGAAAGGCAGATTTTACATTTGGAAAGAGAATTAAATCAAAGTGTACCGTATGGCATTTACATTTCAAGCCCTTGAAAACCTAATACATACACCTGTCAGTCAAGAGGTGTGCATTTTCAACTGTAGGGCAGAGTCATATATTTATAAACATGACTAAGGTCCCTGCTGCATTTAATTGATTCAGGCAATGGTGATACTGGCTGAATCACGATCCAAAATGCATCTTTAAAGTAGGTTTGAGGTGGCTGCCCTCAATCACGAATAAGATAAAAATGCATGAATACTAAACATGTTTCACATAATTTAGTGCCTGGTTTGTCATGTAGACCTTAAACTGATATCAGTTTTAAGAAAGATTGAAATTCAAATGGCACAAAGGGCAAAGTATCAACTGACTATTATATTAATGATAAACATAAGAAAGAAGAGCTATGGGTAGATGTACACTGGGATACTCCTATCAGTAGTAGATATTAAAACACTATTCGTTTCAAAAACTTACTCTTTACCCCATTCCTTATCTTGCTTTTTGTTTTATTCTTTCTTTCTCTCTCTTTCTCCATTTGTTTTGCTCTTTGTCACTGTCCCTAACCCCCTCCCCCGCTCCCTCTCTCCCCCGCCCCTCATCCTACTTCCTTCTCTTAATCTTACTGACAGTCCCAAACACACTTTCTTGTGACTAATAGTAATACAAATGTCTAATTGTTAAAAACATAAACTTGCTCTATCGTAAATATTAAAATCGTAAATTCCAAATAACAATTAATCTCTTAACAAAGTGCTTCATCTGACATGCATTGTATCCAGTAGGCACAACTACTATCCAAATTCCAAATCATTTATGGAGAAAATATCCCCTGGGTAATATAAGTATCCTCTCATTAACATCAAATGAACTTGCATTTCAAGCCCTAATTCCTTTTACCTCGATTACTTCCACAGAAGCGGGCTCGGATCCTGCCGTGCTCAAAGAAACTCATTAACGAAACCAAAGAAAGAATGTCGAATTTGCTCATCCCATTACTGTATATCACAATGAATATTGGTAGGTCCACTGACCGCTTAATGTGTGCCATCAATTCTATTTCATTTGCTGATCTCTTGTTCTTTTCCTCATCTGTCCCATATCTCATACTTTCAACCACTCGTAATTTTGACAGCTCTAGGTTGTTTACTTTCTCTGCATGACTCTCTTGTCAGCTTCTCCGGATTTTAAAAGCTTATTCTCTCTAGATTTTTAAATAACTTTAAACTCCTGTTGGTCATCAAATTACTGCAAGATCGTTACACTGTATCATGTATGTATGTGTGTACAATTATTATCAATTAAATTCACAAAATTTTTCCTTTAAAAAATTACTATGTCATCTCAATATTCTCAATTCTTAGAGTCTTTGTCATTCATTTACTTAATAGCTCCATCTCTTATTCCTTATCTCTCTCTCTCTCTCTTCAATGAAATATGTCTTACTGTCCAAAACATACAAGCAACACAAAAACATATTGAATGTAAACCTAACCAAGTACTCTTTTGTACGACCAGAGCAAGGTGACATCTACAATACAACCATACAATGCAAAATTGATCTTCAATAGTATTTAACAATAGCCTTTCTTGTGGATACCTCGTCACTCTTCAGTCACGCCTTGCCCCAATCTGTCACTGACTTGCGGCTCTATAGATACAAGACGCCTCCAAGGTTCCTTATCTCTGATATCAATAGAGTTTGCATTTGGAAATGGCATGTAATTAAGTTTTTATTGGTGGTGTTTGATGAGGCAGAGAGATGATGCTCATCGGATAACGACCCGTGACTCCGGCTAAGCACCCCTATCCCGATAGAGAATACCAAGGGCCCCCTCATCAATGGAAGATAGCTAATTCTTGGAGACGATCTCCAGATCCCTAGACAAATTGCTTGTCTTTAGGAAATAATAACCTAGGTCACATATCCCTTTCAAGAAAGAATGGGCTTCCAATCAACTCAAATCCCTAGACGAAACTAACTATTTGGGGCATTCCAAGAAGTGAACTGCGTAGTCCCTTGCACAGATGTAACATTTGCATACCGTAACCTTTAAAACAAAAAGTCCCAGCTGATTCTGAGTTGATAATCAGAAGAACTTCAAACTTAAAAATTATGTTCAACTCTAATTTCTATTTGTATACTTTATCAATAAAAAAGTGTTAATTTGCATCATGAAGTAATTGAAAATTCACTTTCAACTGGAGATGCATGTTTTTTTTAAACAAAATATTTGCCAGACGCATCAATTTTTTTAGTACTACTACTCTGTTTCTAAATCTAAAAAAAAAATCACACTTCCTTTATTAAATGTTTGATATATGTTGATAATGATTTAACTTTTTGACTTTGAAGAATCACTTTATCCAGTACCTATATAAATCTTGTATTTCATTCAAAATTAATAAGAACTGCCTTTTATCTTCACCATGCACCTATCAATGTACTCATCAGAGGAAGGTAAATGAGCTGCTAATTGGGAACAAAGTCATTATGACAAACTATAACGACAACATTAAAACATGATCATCATTTCTTTGACATTTCACTT
This sequence comes from Lytechinus pictus, assembly GCF_037042905.1. Taxonomy (NCBI): domain Eukaryota; kingdom Metazoa; phylum Echinodermata; class Echinoidea; order Temnopleuroida; family Toxopneustidae; genus Lytechinus; species Lytechinus pictus. Next base: position 14,212,535 of record NC_087256.1, on the reverse strand, counting down.
TGATGACGCATCTTGATCTATGACTCATAAGGCTTTCATATAACATCAAACTCCTTTAATCTTGGAGTAAACATGGAACTCGAGGATGCATTTTTGCTGCCAACCAGCATGCCTCTACATGCAGTAATGACATTTTATTGTGAGTTTTTTAAACAATTTTTTTCATTCAAAATATGAAAGGACAGGGCTTTCTTAAACAGAGGTTCGCAATCAATCGCTAAACGTCAATGGCCAATCAAAATTATTGTTGCAAGCACATTTTGCTCAAAATAATGGCCAAGATCCAATTAGATCTCTTCTTTCATAATTGCAATCCATTGCAAACTTTTTTTATAAAAATCCTGAATACATTTGTAATTAATTTTAAAAATGTTCTTTTACCTTCCATTTCCATAACTTCTACCTTATCTAATCTGATAGTTCAATAAGCACTTTTACGATTACAGATTTTAATTAAGTCTACAATCTTTGCAATAATGTGTGCACTTTCTCAATATGACTGCTTTGAAATGCATGTTTCTACAGGCTCGAAGGGGGCCTCACTGGAACTCTGAGCAAGGGATTATTGTAGCCATTTGGGCACCCATGAACTGAAAAAAATATATACTAAATAGGGGCCTGTATACTTTTACAGGCTAGATTAGGTTATTGCCTGATTATTGTTTTGTTGAGCCAAGATTGCTTACGATGTCATAGACATGCTGAGAGAATGGCTCTCACCTCCCTGTTATTTCTTGAAAATAGAATCATAGCAAATTTCAACTGTACCCTTATACCCAGAGCAAAGGGTATCTTTTTTGGTAACATGATTACAAAGAGGAACAGTTTGTCATTTTGCAGGCATAAAATTATGACCACACTTTCAAATACATTGTTTATTATTGCTTATAAATTTACCATGGACCTGCATCATGGCCCTAGAAGGATGCAATTTTTAACAAATCATCAATACGCGAATACTTACAATACAGTAAGACTTGACAAGCCTTCAAACGCTCTGGGTTCAATATAACTGATGGCATTTCTGCTTAGATTCCTGTATTGAAAAGAGAAAAAAACAAAGAAACAATGGTAATTAAAATCTGTTCTTTTAAAGCACATAACATATAGTTACGCATGTACCTATATATATAGTCATGAATAAACTTATATTCAATCAAAATAACTATAAATATGATGATCTTTGATTTCCACCTTCTCTAGCTGTGTCCCATTTCGCAATTAAGTGTTGATACAGGGTACCACATGCTCAACACAGGACAACTGTAAGGGATAATGGTACAAATTGTAATTTCTCCAAATATCTTTCAGTGACCATCTTGCTTCGAAGTTTGAAATAAAATAAAAATAAAAACTTCATCTCTTTTGTTTTCTTTTTATGTTGATTTTTCTTCTGTTTTATTAAAAAAAAATTATTTCTGGTTAGGGACAAGGAATATGGTCGAGAGAGTGAACATAACGACACACATCACTAATGTAGTAGCATACAGCTACAATCATAGTACAGCTTCCACTTTACGATAAATTGAAAGATTCCTTCGCACGACCTTGCTCTACCCAGCTGACCATGACACTGAGTGTCTCATTATCTCATGAAACCATATGATCCAGTGCAGCATGGACATCTGCCAATCTGGCTACGCGGAACGGAACACCCATGTTTTATGGCTACTGTCATACGGCATTCTCTTTCAACTGCATAGTCGAGATACGCCAGATACCAGAGTGTCATTAGCAGTGACATGTAGAATTTAGGTTAGATACAATCTTCAGCAGGAAAGAAAGTTACATGTCCCAATTCAGTGGAGCAGGAGCACCTCTGTACAATACGCATCACAGACTGAAATTATATTTCTGTATGTTTTGAGTAATACACGCATCAGTTTTTTTTTCCTCTGAAGCAGAAGTTTGAGAAACATTTCAACAAAAATGTTCTGAATGGCCATCATCTACTCTCAAAAAGAATGTTTTAGATAATGGATGATGTATCATAACGCCTACAGGACCATGCTTCTAGCCACTAATTTAGGCAAGCTTAATAACTTACAGTCTCAAGGTATGCATGATATTGGTACAATAAGTCAATTCATGTCTAACAAAGATTAGGACAGAGCTAGGGATCAGTTATTCTGAGACCTTAATATGAAATTCAAACTTTCAAGATCAGTGTTAAATTTTACGACTTTGAATTAATATTAAATAGCATAAATCATTGATTGAAATGCAATTTTTGTCTTCTTTAAACATGAACAGCCTACAAAAATGATTCCTGGCATGTTGCAAGGCAATTTGTACAAGGAATAATTATGTATGTACTACCCAAGGAATAATCAAGTGTTTCCAAATGCAGCATCTCACAGTATTTCACATGAAATTTCTAACCCTACAAGATTCCTGACACATTCACCTTTATAATTCGTATTTCTATCCCTATAATTATTATAGCGCAAATATTTTCCAATGAGCTTCTCCATCAGCCATGCATCCTATCCGGTGCACATACCATCATGACTGTTTACATCTTGCTCTGTAAACATCATATGAATTCCTTTCTAACATCTGATGACTGTGAGGATATCAATGCAACAAAGACGCTAGCTGCTCAGTGTTTACCAGCAAAATGGCACCTATTGGCAATGAATACACTGTACTTCAGTCTCCATCGTATTGTTCTGAATCTCCATAACATTTTGATAAATTCAACAACAAAATTTACTTTTTAAGTACATGAAAACCAGAACAGCTTACAACTGAGAGGGGTGATACTTCCCACTTCAAAATAGGTGAATCAATTCCCTTCAGCAAGAAATTCATCTACACCAAGCTGCACTCAACCCAGGTGCCGTTACAAGGGTATTTATTAATAAAGGAATTCCTCAAAAGGTTGGTAGCCGAGGTAGCCTCGCTAAATTACGGTCACTAACAATGTAGGAGCGCCTTCAGAAACTAACGAGGTGGATATATAAGACAAAAATTCAGTCTTTGACTCTCTGTACAATCGGTTGTTCTCCTGAACTGTACATTGGCTACAAATCCCCAGAGAAGACTATTATTCTTGCCTAGGTGGATAAGATATGTACACAATATAAATACCCTATTAATGACTAAATCAATTGAATATCTGACTTGCAGTAAAAAATTGAATAGGTAGGGCTACAATATGTATACTTAAGAAGGCTATTTATCATTACCTTCAAAGGTCAACATTCTGGATTATTCAAAGAGATAACAGTAGGAACCATCAATCCCGAATGATGGTAAATATTGGGATGGGATATTAATTAGCGCATTTATCACTCTCTGACTACTATCACCCTCATTAGAAGAGATTCCCTATCTCAATGCCATAATGGATTTTGATATCATCTCGCTGATATATGTCCAGGTCTTTAATATGGGATATGTATTGTATTCCTATGGAAAATCAAATGAACTAAATGGAATAAGAAATAGTAAGCTCAATCAAAGAGAGCAATATCAAAAAGCTAAAATATTTGTTGAAATAATGTGAAGAAAAAAAATAAATGTCCTCCATAATTTATTTCAAACTATTTTCGGCCTATGCATTTAACAGGCAACAAACCTGATAATCTCAATCATTGCATGCCAGGAAATAATTCTCAAGTTCCACACAATTTTTGATAGGCCACATATATTTATGTTTCAATATGTTCTATCTTGTAAACTTGTGTACACGTTCAATCACTAAAAAATTGTTAAAATTGCATTTTTCTAATTAAAAGGGAGATAATAACTAGGTTTTCCCAAAACTTAATCTATATGTACTCCAGTCTCATACCAAAACGGTCTGCCTCTTGCTCATGTGAACTTCCTCATCTCCAATATTTTTTTTTATCGTTTCAAATCTCCTTCTTTTCCCCCAAATGTGCTTGCTCGATCCCTGCATAATTTTGACGCCACATGAATGTTGATTGTCGAACCGAAGTGAAAAGTGCATGGCGAGGGATGTCAGACAGGCGTAATGAATCGCAAATGTCATGTGAGTTAGGCTGTCATTTCAATAGAATCAATTCTTAGTGCGTTGCATGGCATATTACGAGGGGATGGGTAAAGAATACCGAATTCTGACAAGCTCCTTCCGCATCAAAACAGACAAGAGAAAATGTTGATGCTTTTACCCAGGGTTTTGGAGAGATCATGATGGATACCTTTATTTTTCAATTACATACATGATTGAAAATGAATCTGTTTTGAATTCACTCGAGAGTTACTGCATAACAAAAACTTGTTTCTAATGGTTATTTGGTCACTTACAAGAAGACACAAGGGACTTTTCTCCTGCAGTAAGAAAGAGATAATTAGGTAACAAGTAATCCAAAGAAATATTTGTTAGGTTAATTTCTTTATCTTCAAATTTATTATACATGTACAGGTGAAAAGGAGGAAAAGGTCTCGTTCAATACCACAACAAGTCAACCCATTTCTTTTGTAAATATTGTGTTGATGTTAGAATCTTATTCATTAAGACATCATTGTAGATAATCTTTTTACAATGATTACATTGACTACAATGTATGATTCGTCAGTGATTTTATGAACTGGCTCAAACCTATTTTTCGGTCAAATTTTAGAAATTTATTTTTTTGCATATTCTGAAAGCCCATAATTTACTCTATTGATTTTCCAAATTTCAGATCGAAATTCGTATCATTTATAAAATAAGGGCATATTTAATATTTTTACGAACCGGCTCAACCCCCTCCTTTGATTTTACGAACTGGCTCAAACCATACTTTGTGTACTATAAAGTCTCTGGAATGGCGCGCACAGGTCAAAGACCCGACTTAGATGTTGCACGTATGCGGTATATATGTGCTTTGCGCAGGGTTTGTGCCTCTAAAAAAACATGCGCATGGCATGAATGATTTTACAAACTGGCTCAAACCATCGTTTATGACGCTAAAAACAGTGCACATGGTGCGCATAATTTTACGAACTGGCTCAAACCCCCCTGTTTTGAGTAAAAATTAGCAGCTTCTGAAATGCATACAAGCGCTTCATTTCAAATATTGATAGAATACAAATTGCGGACAAAATTTTGTATATTACAAAAGAATCGAATGTAGGCTTTAAATTGGTATAAACAATTGATCTGGTTTCTTTCAAAGCTCAAAGTTATGAGCACCTGAAAAACATACAAACTTTGAACGCGATTATCTCAAAATCATGTTTTGGAGACCAGCCGAAGTTTGAGCCAGTTCATAAAATCCCTGACCGGTTAATCTCTAACCTTTGTGTTTATACAGAACCATGACCTTCAACCAAAAATATTTGTATGTACTTCAATTTTTCCAGCAATAATGATACAAATAGTTATATCAAATTTCTATAATGCAAAAATGCCTTTAAATATCTGTTGAGTAATTCTCTGAAGCCTCATGTCGAATAAGCTGATAGGATCAAACACTTAAACTTTGTCAAGATCTGTAATAATCAAAGTCTTGACTTTAATGTAAAATTTTATTTTTATATATATGTATGTCAAGTCATTTAATGAGATGTCAAACTCAATATAGGCATACCTATTCTCTTGAATGCCAACACCTTTATCCTGTAATTATGTGCAATACAACACTGCTGTTCTATTTCAATGTCTTAATTCTGTGGGGAAACTTCAGATATCTCTAAAAATGCATTGTCATATCTTCTTCTTTTTCTTGAGGAAGGTTAGCAATTCACATAATACTAAAAAATTTATGTCATTTAAACTCAAAAGTTGAAGTAAGCATTCCAAAGATGGAAGACCAAATGAAGAAGACACTTTCTGAAGAAGAAAATATGAGTGGGAGAGCAAACGAGTGGTTGGGGGACAATATTATACTACCAAGCCATCAGTAGGCTATATGATGCTTTTATTACAAATGGGCAATTCAACTTGATTTTCTCAGACTGTGGTCTCAGCGTCAAGTCTGAGTAGATTAATCACGATCATCATCCACCAGCTTTTGCACTTCGCTTTAAAAGATTTTTATGTATGAAATTCTTGTTGTGATTCTTAGCAAAAAATTTTGCTCATCTTTTGGTAAACAGTGATTTTATTACTCTAAATTCTAAATTGAATTAACTACACGTTAGTGTGTATATTTGAAAAGGGTGTGAAAATACAGACTACATTTCTAAAGTCGGGAGCGGGTTGATGCTTTGATTCAGGCTTAAATGGGCTCACAATGGGAGCTAAGATTACCCTCAATTGACAATCTATTACATCCTGGAGCCCTGTTGGAAATATGCTCACCATATCAAATCATATCCCAAAACTATGAAGCGACTAGTTTTAATGCCACAGACCCTCTAGTCACGTTTGAGATTCAATGTCTTGGGTTTCATTGACCTTGATCCGACCTCTGGATATCTATCTCCAGGATATGTCTCTTCTTTCATCCCATCTCAATCCATCATGCCAAAAGTTCTAAAGCTGTTTCCAAGAAATATTTGTCTAGCATTGCTTCTTTCTTTGTATTTTGACATTTTAAGTAAAGATGTTGGGCATTATATGTTTTTGCATATATGTTGGGCAAATAATATTTGTTCTGTTATTCTTTTGATCATACTATTTAAAGGTCAGTTAATAGTCAGTTTAACCTGATAATAAGTTTATTGTAAAAATAGCATAAAAAATAAAATAAAAATATTGCGGAAGGTTTGAGAAAAATCCATCAAAGAATAAAAAAAGTTATTAGAATTTTGATTATTTGATTTGTGACGTCGTATGCAAGCAGATTTCCTACATATCAGATGGTTAAAAAAATCAATGATATGTCATTTTCTCAGAAAATTTTTTTTTAAAAATTTCTATACCAGTATATCAATAGACTAATCATTTCACAACCGTTTCTAAAAAGAAAAAAAAAGTCATCGCAAACAATTAAAAAATTGAAATTTATGCATTTTATATTACATGACATAATTATGGGGCAGCTACTTGTTTATGACGTCACAAATGCAAAACTTTATATTCTAATAACTTTCTTTAATAATCTTCAATGGATTTTTCCTCAAACCTTCACCAATATTTTTCATTATTTTTTTCTGCTATTTTTACAACTAACTTTTCTTCAGGATGAACTTCCCCTTTAACTAGATGTACAATGAAAATAAGAGAAATATATATCCACAAAATTCCAATCTAATCTTTGTCATGTAAAAGAAATGCAGGGGGGGGAAGAGTTTCTGGAAAAAATAAAAATAAGCTGATCCCATATTTTCAGCTGCAATCTACATCATATCCCCCAAAAGAACCAATGATGCTGTAAAATGTCATTATGAATTGCAAGTCTTATCCAAATACTGTTTGTAATTACTAGCTCTTTCTAAAGCCATTAACAATATGATCCATCAACGTGACCTGGTTAGATACAAAGTAGAAATAATACCCTGCACTAGTAATACCCTGTTCACACCACAAAAAAATATAACATGTACGTATGGATGAATTCAATGTAGAAGCTTCACAGTACATCATGTTTTCTTTTTGTGGGCACGTGTTGACCACATTTATATTTTAAATTGAAAGTCACATATATATAGCATTAAATTTCAATTTAAAAGTTTAAACGTGATTTGCCAGTGTACAGAGTGACAAGCCTTGCCCACTCACACACATATGAAGATCTTAACATTTATGCTAGGGCCTAGAACATTTTCTCTCTTTTATAAAATTCTATGCACATATTTAGAAGTATAGGAGCAAATTGTCATAGTGGTTTTACTTTAACTGATTTTTTCAGATTCACTTTTGAGACCATTGTTCTTTCTTCACCTGAAATTATTATTTAACATTGATGCTATTATCAAACATTGAAAAATGTCTGCCAAATTATTACTGTATACTGGAAAGCCAATATTTGGGAGCAGTCGGTGTATTCACAATATTTTCACATATCCTTACTGTCACGATTCTGTTATTGTTTGGATATAACGACAATAGAAAAAAGCATGCTGACATTCCACACATGAAAACAGTGACAATTGATTTACCATCATGTGGGCCTACAGTAAGAAACACATGTGAAAAAGATCTTTCAAATATTATCATTCTTACATGGTTATTGATAATTGAATGATTACGGGTAGAGTTCTTAAACTAGATATTGAAGCTATACAGAGATTGCATTTGTCTGAACTGGGGGTAGGGAGTGGAGAGAATTCCCTGAGGACATCATATATTTTCTTCTGAAAGTCTAATCATTAATAGAAGTCAAGTTGTATCCCCTATTCATAATGCACGGTGATGTATTGTTCAAGGGACTGATAAATCATACAAATATGGTCACACAGGTGCATGAGTGTACAGGAGACATCTATCTTCTTGCTTCTAATGTAAGGATCGAGGTACTGTAGGTGGTTGCAAAATGATAAAAATATGTAGCCTTCTTCAGACTTGCCATGTAATGCCACAATCAACTACACCAATGTTGATGTCATATTAACAAATACCATCACTTCATAAACCCTTTATTAATCATAACGAAAAAAAGGACAAAAATTACAATGAATAGAGTAAAAATATGATAATAGCTACATGGTATAATCAGTGACATAAAGGAACAATAGAATTACAATAAAGTGAATAGATGTTTTAGTATCAGTGCTTTGGATAAGCCTTAAGGGAGGAAGCCAGACAGCAAAGTGAAAGAAATTATTCCAAAAACATTGACCAGTTTTTTTTGCTTCAACGTCTTATTATTTTAATTAAAGTTTTCCATTGAAGTTAGGTACAGGTGGTATTTACGTATAGGCATAGATTATAAGGTTGATATCTATTTTCATCCAAGACCCCTACATCTACAGGCCTACTGTATTCATTCATGACACAAAGTTTCTATTTCTATTCTTATTCTATCATCATAACATTATAATGTTCTGAAGAGTATGATGAACCAGAAGTACATCGGTGAGGTCACCGAGAAAAATCCTGGAGAGAAACAAGCTTTAACTATAGATTGTACCATCAATAAATCTTCCCTGTTTGGACAGCTAAGCTCAAGGCTCATTTACCTTCAGTCCCACTGTATAGCTTTCTGTGTAATGGCAACCATCGATTGAGACCTGCTCATGCTTCGCCTATCTTGACAGTGATGTTGTTGACTTTGCAAACAAGTTTCCCACCTTATTATGACAGTGAACAGAGACAATGTCAACAAGCAAAGGAACATTAGAATGTTGATTTGGCCGATCTGGGGTACCTTCTTATATGCTTTTCACACTGCATTTCCTTAACCCCATACTATCCTTAACCCCGGACTATCCTTAACCCCATACTATCTTTTTTTCGATTCACACTAGGGCCGTCTGCACCATCCCGAGTTTTCAAATTAGCGCGCTATTTCTGATCCGGCAAATTATCCCGATCTGAAAAATCTCGAGATAGTTGGCGGTGGAGACGCAATTATCGCGCTAGTTCGTAGGATTAATCTCGAGATTGCAATCCCAAGTCAACTCGGGTTTATTTGCAAAATAGCGCGCTATTTTACGAATTATCCCGCTAATAATTGGACTTGGGGTAATTTATTCATGACGTCAGTCCATAATGCAATTCGCGTTCCACTTCCGCCTTGGTCAAAACATAAACACGTGCGAAAGTCAACTTTATACATGCGAATAGCGTTCATCAATTGCCTAATAAGCAACGATGGTGTCCCACCAGTGAATGGATTTTGGGAGAGACCAGACCGAAGGGGGAGGCGCTCATCGACGATGGTCATATTTAATAACAACACTGACAGCAGTGTTGTCTTATTCCTTCGCAAAATGTGAGCAAATAGCTTTTCTTTCCTCCTTCTCTCCCTCTCTCTCTCTCTCTGTCGTTGCCTCCTACTCCGCCATCATATTTAACGAAGAATACATCACTTCTTCACTCGCTGAGCTGAGAGGATTGTTGCATAACACCGGTCAAATTCGGCGAAAGTGCTAGTGAAAGGAGTACATTGCTTGCATATCGCGTGAAGTTATTCAAAAGCGCGGGCCGTTGAAACTCCAAGATCCGAAAGTGCGCATGCTCGTAACATCGGGCTTGTTGCCTCGCTCGAGCAGGAATCGCTCTTCTTGCGATGGTGGAGACGGGGTTTCTTGAATCTCGAGATTAATCGCGAAGTGGGCCGATCGGGCTAAAATCTCGAGATTGAGCAAACTCGGGATGGTGCAGCACCACCTACTGTCTTTCTTAACCCCATACTATCTGCTAAGCCGGGGATAATGCCTAACCCTCAGCTCATGAATATTGATGATTTTACCATACAGAGCGTGATTAACGTGCAATTCGACTTCCGTGATTGGCTTATGCTTAGCCCCACTTTCCTTAGCCCTGTTTCGTTTTCACACTGCATCTCTTAGCACCGCAGTTGTGGTGCTAGCACCACAATAAGCCAGCTAACCCTGCTTTTTTGCAGGGCCAGATAGTACCGTACTATTTACCGTGCTAGCCCACTTTGCTAAAACGTAGTGTGAAAACGAAGTGGGCTAAGCTTAACCCCGGGAAATTGGTGGGGCTAAGACCCCCCTTAGCCCCACCAATTTCCCGGGGTTAAGGAAAAAAAGTGCAGTGTGAAAAGCACATTATTTTACCGTCATTTGCTCAGAAATCCAGTGATCCTATGGAGTTGGTGGTTTGAACTTTGATCAAGGAGGAAGAACTTTCTAAACTAACGGTAGTCAGCTTTATTTGATTGTTTCTAGCTTGTTTGGCCAAAGGTAGTGCTTTCACACTCGGTCATAGGCTACTTCAGCCCATCATGTACGCTAGTGTACCTACAATTTTGCACAGGTGGAGACTGCGCTCTGATCATATATCATACATCAAGCTTGTCTAAATATAAAATAAATAAAATTCAACAAATCATGTCGATTTAATTACGATTTCATCATATCAAGTGCAAGTCAGTAGGCCTGTTCTAAAGTGTTGCAAAGTTTTGTGTACATTGAAAAGTGACAAGGCTAAATGCACATGTATAGTCCTATTAAAGCCGTGTTTGATTCAGGGAGCTGATGACCCCACTTTACTTCTGTATCACATGATATCTCTATTCATTATAATAGTTTCTTCAATTCAAAGAAACTTACAAGTCAAAACAAAATGTAAAAACAGCCTTTGCAGTCTACATGCAATATTCCGTCAATTCTGGTCAAGTCAATGTATAATAATAATCTTTTTTTAACTCCTGTATTTTGTCTTCCTCTGCTTGCATTATATATATAACAATTAGGCCCATACAGCACTGGGACACAATAAAATATTCACTGTGGCTTTAAAGAGAATTTCTGGTTTCATAGGCAAAGGAAGGAATTAACATAATTTGACAATTTATGGGAAACTAAATTATCTCAAATATTAGCTTCAATATTCAAATTTTATGCTGATTTTTATTCCCCTTTCCCTGCACAAGCATTAAAAAATATCAACAATCCTCATTTTGCATACTCAGTATACCATCGCATATACACGTTTTACACAGAGTGGAGTCGTTTTACAGTACACCATGTATCTTTCATTGGCATATGTTGGTCCTGAAAAAGGACTACAGTACCCAAACTTGACGTTTCGACAAGTGTGTTCTTGTTGTCTTCAGAAGAATGAGCAAAAGTTTTAACAGGCTATACTCTGTCAGGGTGCCGTATGCACGATGCCTGATGATGATGATGATGATGGGTTCTTGTATAGCGCCGGTATCCGCCTCAGCTGGGCGCTCATGGCGCTTGCTCAAAAATAGGAAATATCTCACAAATTTCAATGTCTTTAAACAGTGCTTAGGATCATCATTCAGTTCAAGTACTGTCCTAGTAATGCTACAATTGAGTTATTCTTGCAATAATGTTGGAGTGGGGAACAGAAAAGTCTTCAGGTAAGACTCAAAAGTTGATTGGGTCTCTGCTCTCCTGATAAATTGAGGAAGGCTATTCCACAGCTTTGGTCCAGAGATGTAGAAGGCTCTGTCACCCCAAGTTGTGTGGCTGAGAGATTCTGTCAGCAATGCTTGATCTGCTGATCTGAGACTGCGTGTTGGTCTATGCTGAGATAAGAGCTCTGATATGTAGGGTGGAGATTTATCGTTAAGCGCTTTAAATACGAGGACCCCAAGTTTATAGGATATTCTCTGGTTGACAGGCAGCCAATGTAGGTCACGCAGAATTGGAGTAATGTGGACTCTCTTTCTTTGAAGGGATACAAGACGTGCGGCCATGTTCTGCAGACGCTGAAGTCTGTGCAGTTGATGTTGAGTCAAACCAGTCAAAATTGAGTTGCAAATGTCCAGTCGGGTTGTTACAAAGGCATGAACAAGGAGTTCAGCAACTTTCTTAGTTACATGCTTGCGGATCCTTCCAAGATTACGGATAGATATACAGGCAGCCTTGGAAGTGCCTGTGACATGCTGCTCCATTGTAAGTGAGGAATCAAACACTACTCCAAGGTTTCTCACTTGATCAGAAGGCTTGATTAAAGAGTTGCCAATTCTTAGATGGTTTATTGTAACTTTGGCTCGTTGTTGACGAGATCCCACAATAAGGAATTCCGTCTTGTCCTTATTCATCTTAAGATAGTTATTAGACAGCCATTCCTGGAGGTCAGCTACACAGGATTCAATGCGCTGAAGTCCTAAATTGACCTCAGTTTGAGATGAGTTGACGGTACAGTAAATCTGTGTATCATCTGCATATCGGTGATACTGGAGTCCGTGCCTCTTGATGATGTGAGATATGGGCGAAGTGTACATGCTGAACAACTGCGGGCCAAGGACAGAGCCTTGAGGAACGCCATACTTCAGCGTTGATGAGTCGGATCTGGCACCGTCAACGGAAACATAGCTCGTCCTTCCTGTCAGGTACGATCGAAACCACTGTAGTGCGACTCCGCTGATTCCATATAGGTCACTAAGTCGATGGAGAAGAATATCATGGTCGACAGTGTCGAACGCTGCTGAAAGATCCAGTAGGACTAGAAGCGATATCTTCTTTTGATCCATGCCGGAAAGTAGATCATTCTGGACTCTGAGGATTGCTGTCTCGACACTATGATTGGCACGATAGGCAGACTGGAATGTATCATGGAGAGAATTATCTGTGATGTAGGAACTCAACTGGTTCATCGCGACGCGCTCCAGTGTCTTGCTCAAGAAGCTGAGGTTGGAGATCGGGCGATAGTTGCTCATGTTCTCTGGATCGAGTTTTGACTTCTTCAGCACTGGATTAACTTGTGCAACTTTCAGAACTTCTGGGACTTCTCCAGATTGTAAAGAGGTATTAATGATTGATGTCACAATAGGGATCACAGTAGAAGAACAGGATTTGAGCAACAGAGTTGGGATAGGATCCAGATCACATGATTTTGGTGGTGAAGATAATACAATGCGTCGTACCTCATCCTCTGTTACCTCTTTGAATACCGACAAGTTACTAGGTGATGACAATATTCCAGCAGAAGGAAGGCTTAGGTCATCAGCAATCTGGCATCCTTGGTGGATGTTTGAGATCTTTTCATCAAAGAACTTACAAAATTCTTTGGATAGCTGTTCCTTTGACTGGTGCTGTGGGAGAGGAGACTTGCTCTTGCGATGAAGGACTTTATCAGCAATACTGAAGAGTCGTCTCTGGTCTTTTGCATTCTCTGTGAACAGGTCATTGTAGTATGTTGACTTTGATTGACGAATGAGTCGATTGACCTTCTGCTTCTGCGATGTATACATCTGCCGATGAATCTCAAGTCCAGAGTTTCTCCACAAGGTCTCTAGGCGACGTCTTTCCCGCTTTTCAGTATGAAAGCTGCTCTTGAACCATGGAGAATGGGGTCTCAGAACCACTGTACGTAGGGCACATGTCTCTGGTAAAGTCACATGACATATAAATATATACACTGTATCAACAGTATCATACGTGTATAAAGCCTACCTGTATGACAAGCCCTCAACCTATTCAGAGTTTGCAAGAATTGTCTGTGCTCTTGAATGTACCTGGAGAAAATGATATCCTTCAGGAATTTTGTTTAAATAACCCCAACATCTGCAGGATCGTGTTTTAATACTTCGTGTAGGTCATTAATATTTTGTGTAGGATACAGTATATTGACCAATATTGTGCCTGATTTCAAAGGCTTGAAAAGCAAATTGCAGTAGGGATAGAAACACTGGGAAGTAGGCTAACTAACCTGGGTAGTGGATATAAAGGATAGGGAGAAAAAGCTTTTCCATTACGGGCTTAATCTCGATACAGCCTCTTATCCCTGTTCAAGTGGAATCCATTTTCAATTACTTTCTCCCTGTATTACCTGGACAAGTTGCTGTTTGATGGAAAATAGGCAGACCCAATGAGCAGCTGGATAACTACATGTATCCGTAGTCTTCCCATTTTAAACCCTTTTATGACCATTCAATGGATATGGTTCATAATCAAACTTATTAGAAAGAATTTTTTAATAAATCTCTCTCTTTGCTAGATTTTAAGCAAGAGGCTCGAAACCAGTGATACAAATGGTATACATCTCTGCTTGAAATAGAGAGAAAAAGGAAACACTAATGATTTCAAGTGATTTTCAGTTGAAAAAATATATGATTATGTGTCTCTTGACTTCCAAGCTAAATAAGGTTACTCCCTCGAGACCATGTCTTACCGCTTCATGCTGACACAATTATCACTGCTTTTACAACTGTGCAACTTAGGCTGCTTTCATCAACAATTTTTGGGGTGGTATTTTATGGAGTTAATAAATGGAAACAAGTGGTTTTGGATATATAGTTTTATTGAATCGTGCAAATCCGAAATGCATTTTAGCCTTTTTATTTTAAACATGTTTCTGCAGGGAAAACAAACACTAAAATCTGTGATCACTCCCCCCCCCCCCCCCCCCATTTCCATTTTCATAAAAAAATGTGTGGGTCATGGTAGGCAGACAGCCAAAATAGCCAAAGTGTGGGCCTCAAGTGACCCCCCCCCCTCTCCTTGGGTCAAATGGTGCAATGCAGCTGCACAGGTCTGTTATCCAACAGTCACCATCAGTCAGACACCTGCACTTCTCAGCCAATCAAAACCAAGGAGAGCTGTCAGATCTGACAACTTTACAAGACGATGTTGGTGAAACCTTCCAATGAGGGCTGTTTCACAAAGGTTCAAGCGTGGCTTAACATCACACTTAAAGGAGAATGAAACTCTTGGAGCAAGTTAGCTTTTGTGAAAGCAGAAAAATCAAAAAATAAGATCAACAAAAGTTTGAGTAAAATAGGACTAGCAATAAAAGAGTTATGAGCATTTGAATGTCGAGATCACTAATGCTATGGAGATCCTCCCATTGGCAATGCGACCAAGATCTGTGATGTCACACACGTACAACTCTCCCATTTGGACACTGAAAGTATACCCCAAAATATTTCTTTTTGCTCATTCTAATCATATGACAAACGATTCATCAATGATATAATGTTGTGAAACCTCTGTACTTGTCATCTCATAAAGAGAACACCTCACCTTGTGATAGACTCTATAAAAGTGAGAATATTAGTGAAATAAGTACTAAAGTAATGAAGGAGTTGTACGTGTGTGATATCACAGATCTTGGTCGCATTGCCGATGGGAGGATCTACATGGCACTAGTGATCTCAATATTCAAATGCTCATAACTTTCTTATTATTCATTCAATCTTCCTCAAACTTTGAACAATGTGTTCCTTTGATTTTTCTCTTTGATATGGATTCAGCTGGTTTCAAGGGTTTCATTCTCCTTTAAGTTCCTAGTTGCATGCAATATGTATCCCACCATCGCATTGGTCAAATGTGCCCAGGGGACACAAAACACAGCATTCAAGTTTTCAACACTGAAATTGCACATTACAGATAATGTATGATGGGACATATTTACATCAGGCTTAAAAAACTCATTGTGAAACAGATCTCAAATTGGGACTCTCCTTCCTGGTGAGAACTCCACACTCGTACGAAAAGTGCCAGTGACCACTCTTGATATATGGCATTCACTTCCATGTTCAATGAGATGTCTGTACATGCTGCATCTTCTTGTATCCCCTGGTAACCCCTCCAGGGGAGATGTAATCACACGGAAAGAATGGAATTATGAAGGGAGCCAAGAGAGAGGGAGGAAGCATGGCCGACTGCAAAATGGTGAAGAAAATTGATGGATGCTGCTGCGATTACACCAAATTTCCTCCTCGTCCTCATTCAAGAAATAGATGTAGTGGAAGAACATCAAACCTGTTTTCCTTTCATGTAGGCTCTAATTTGATAGAAGTTTGGGAAAAGTGCAATGCTTTGGAGGCCTACATGTATACTTTACAATGTAATGCAATGCTGCACATGCAGCCATGTCCAGATCCAGGAACAAAGTATTACCAGGGACAAAGTATTATACAAGTATTGATGAAATGTATGCGACTATCAAAGGGTGATTAATGAGATCAGAATTCAAAATCCAACCATATTTTTGAAAATCACTTATATCAGTATATCATCCAGTATATACAGGTATTTCAAAACTGGTAGTAGAAATAATTGACACAATTTAAAGATATTCATACAAGTATTGAGGTAGGCCTACATGCATCTTGTTTATTAACGACAACGTGTCTGTTTTTCTGGATGCAACACTTGGCTCTAAATATGAACTAGTCCTATACATGTATGTGTGATATCATATCTTGACAACAAAAAATGTTATTAGACATGGTGCAACATACATGTAATGGTTCCTTCCAGTTCACCCTCTGCAATTTAACAATGATTTGTCTCTTCTGATCTCTTTACACTTGTACATGTACATCCTTTATACGATACAGTCACACCAACAAAACTGACTCCAAACCAACAGATGGTATGCCATTGGAAATAGCATAGAACTTGAGCTGCCAAGTTGTATTTTGCATTTTCAGTATTCTTATCCCCCAAAATCAGTATTTTGACAAAAAAATAAGTATTTTTACCGTGTGAGATAAATATGCAGACCTGCCAACCTCTGGGAATGAAAAACTGTATTCTGTGATAAAAAAAACTGTACTTTTCCCAAAAAAAGTGTATTTCATAATTAAATGCTTGGCGCACTCGCTCATCGCGGCGCTCAAGCTGCATGCAAGCTAAAATGCGCACTGCTCTTGCAGATGAAAAACAAAACATTGAAACATGTGTATATCTTCACCCTGGTTTTATCAAAATGATTGAAAAAAAAATAAGTTACCTGAAATTACATTGATCTACTAACCATATTTGTGTACGTTTTATGAAATAGAGACATATAGAGATTATTTTTCTCAATAAATTACGATTTAGTAATTAAAAAAACGTATTTTTCAAAGAAAAAACGTACTGCCGTATTTTGGTTGCAAAAACGTACTACATTGTAAATACGGCTAAAACGTACTGGTTGGCAGGTCTGTAGAACCTAGGGCCTTTTCAAACGAAAATCTTGAATCATCACTGTAATGATGATTGCAATTCGTCTTTAGAATCATCGTACCATTCACACATACACTCAAAAACTGTGATTTGAATTCGAATTTGTGAGCGAAGGCAGTATTGTGTCCTTGGTGACTTGTCAGTCAAAGCACTGCATTGCAAATACAAACTACAATGAGTGCATGACAATTGTATCATTTACGGAAGTGCTTGAAAGGTCAAGTAAGCTCCGCGCCCCAAAAGATGCTTTGGAGGTCAACACTTTCAGATGTAAAATTCGTATCGTAATATGAGTGAAACTTAACTGGAAATTACCTCCTGAGTAGAATTTGAATTCGTGATTGTGATTAGCGTTCGTGATTCTAGCCATCCTTTTACACAGTAAAAAAATTGTAATTTGAATGATGATTCCAGGGGAAAATAAGGCTAATGACGAATATTTAGCATGTGTGTAACCAAACTAGAACATGATTAGAATCACGAACGCTAATCACAGTCACGATTACAGTCGCAATCATCATTACAATGATGATTCAAGATTCACGTGTGAAAAGGCCCTAGTTTTGTTTTACACATGCTAAAAATTTGTCATTAGATTTATTTTTCACTGGAATCATCATTCAAATTACGATTTTGGTACCGTGTGAAAGGGCGGTTAGTAGATTTGGTCACTTGGTGTGGGTTGGCTTCTCATGTGTGACTGGGGCACTACCCTTGTTGAGCAAACTACAGGTCTAATACATATAGACTAACCCCATGCAAGGGACCCAATAATTCTGACAGCGTTTGAGCTTGTAGGGTTCAACTGTACTTTTTAAGAAATATCTTCTGGCATGTATGAAGTCCTTGGAATTATGAAGGGACAACTAACTTAAGAGCATCATGATTTGGGGACCATGAATGAACGAATGAATCTTGATCCAGATGATGTCTTCAAGGTTAGTTTAATGTCTGTCCCTGGATGTCTGTTGTTTTTACCTAGGTTTTTCACCTCTTTTTTTGTATTCTTCAAGAAATATCTCTTGAAATAGTACTTCCATATAACTGAAAAATGTTCTGCAGTATCCTCACATCATATAACACTGCAGGCTACGAGGGGACGCATCATCAATAACTCAAGTACATTGCATTTTTAAGCATTTAGTGTTCTTCTTCTGACATTTTTTCAGGGTTTTGCTTTGCTCTACATCGTATGGTTTCATACCATTTCGATTCAGGCCTACATCATTACAGTTCCCAACTTTCGCAATGTAATCAACTGACTCAAACTGAATCAAATTTCAATATTTTTTCAGATCAAGGCAACTTTTCCATAGGACTCATTTCTATATTGCAGCACAAATGGGAAAATAAAAAAAGACAACAAATCTACAAGGCCATTTGGAGGGGACGGCATCAAGGCCTGTCAACAGGGCAACCACAGCCACAGCCTTCAATGACCTTGGATCAATTTAAGGTTGTACTTGAACTCCTTGTCAAAGAAGCGAAAGAGAAACAAGTCGGTGAGATTATTCATGCACTTGACAGCTGGGTTTCTTTATGTGCATCCTATCTTCTGAAGATATTAACATACCACTACCTACGCAGTCCATCATTAATCTGATGTATGCTTTGTTTTTGCATCAAAGCTTCACAGAGCCATCATTATGACTGACATCACTCACACACAGAGACTGGTAATGGTTCATGGATATTATTATTATAGAGGGTCCCGTTTCATAAAGCTTGTTATAATAACAAAATTGCAAAAAGAGTTTAAAGCTACTGAAATCCTGAAATTTGATTGGTTGATTCAAAATTTGTCATAGAAATTTTGCACTTGCTACTGTAACAAGTCTTTATGAAACGGGACCCTGGTAAGCATTCATTGGTGGGTATAGTCTGTACACAAAGTATTACAAGAAACATCATTAATTTGATTACATAAAAATAAGTGTGTTACTATGATTAAATAATCTAAATTTGATGCAATCATAATCTATCTTTTAGATAGTACATTTAGAGTCTGGATTGGCTTTTTCAAAAATAAAAGAAGCAAACATGTACTAAATATAATGCTTATTCAGGACCCATATACAATATAGCAGGGAATAAATGCATCATATGAGACTTTCATGGGAATTGGGAGTTATGAGAAATGTAGGAGGTGGGGATATATTTAGATCTGAGAAGAAAGATGTGTATAGATATCTGAAATATTTTCCAGCAGTCCTAGTGGAGGTATTGGCAGGGGCATGATTGAGTGATGTAGCAGCACTGGAGATCTGATGCAGACCCCCGTGACCTTGTGACCCCTATACCCAGCGCTGAGGATGCTGTGTAAACAGACCAAGATGGACTCCCCTCTAGTCTCTGTGTCACTCATTCTCAACTTCTCCAGGATGGAGCTTGAAGAATTGACAGTGGACAAGGGTGGGGAGGGGTGGGGATGGGTGCTGGAGCGAGGGTATTGGTAGAAGAGATTAAGAGAGGAGCATAAGGTATGGGGTGGGGTGAGGTATGGGGGCAGGTGAGGTATGGTGGGGGACAAAGTGAGGTATAGGGATAAGGGAAGTATAGGGGTGGGGGACAGCTGAGCAGGGGGAGCACGGGAAGGATGGAGATGGGGAAGGGGGGAGTAGAGAAAAGGAGGAGATGAGGGGAGGGAAGAAGAGGAAGTGGGTTGGAGGTGGAGTTGGATATAATCTTAAACTTTGTGATGGGTAGAATGATTGAAAAGAGGATGCAGGGAGATGAACTCTCTAGCACAATTTTCCTAAGGTACAAACATATTGCATATTTTGATGCAGGATGTAGAACAAAGATTAAAAAGGGAGAAGGGAGAACAGAGGGCAAGGGTGGGGATGGAAACAAAACCCTCTGATCAGTGATTGGTAGAGGAATGAATATGGAGAGAGAGGGGTAGAAAAGGGTGATCTATTCTAATCCATGCTGATTGAGTTGAGGGTAACTAAGCCACTTGAACTTGAAAGGGGTGGAGGTAAAACAGGAGCAGGGATGCTAAAAAGTTTACTGTCTCTCTCAGACTGCTCTGTCTGTCAATACGGAGCTTTCTACCCGCACACCGAACGTTAGCTACTACGAGTTAACTGGTGCGTATCGAGGTTGTGCAGACCTCGTTCGTTCTCTCGCAGAAGCGCTTTAGATTTTCACTACGGGGCCCTCTGCGATATCACGTGACTAAGTGTTCAGAATCCATCCGAAATGGCGAACATCAGGCGCCGGCTGAACTTACACAGAGCTAGAGATATTTCTTAAAAATACTAACTTTTGTTAGGCCTAAGTAAGTTCAAGTAGTTCTTCTTCTTCCTGTTACTGCAGGCAAGACAAACTCCTCAATCGGGATATAATTGCTGCAGGCTAAGAAAATACTAAGCCTACAGTGCCAAGTATTTTCTTTAAAATACCCATAAACACAAAATTCAATCCTAACAATGTTCATAAACGAAATACCTGCGTTGCACCGATAGCTAAAAGTATATTGGCTATAGGCTACTCAGCCGACGTGTTGCCCGGCAGCCAGGGCGGCCAGCCTTGTCGATTTAGGCTGGGAAACATGACTTACGCTATCATGGACATGAAAACTTTCACTCCAATTTACGTGATCTAAGAAACGATTTCATGAAAAATATGATCGCATGGTGATTGATTCATATCTAGAGCCCTCCCAACAAAATATTTTATGATGCAAGAAGTAGAAAAAAACAAAATAAACCAACCTAATCCGATTGTTTGGACAAGAAAAGATCGAAGAAATTGCACTCACGTTGTCGTTTTCACCGCAACATGGAATCAGGGAAATTTCCCCCAACTCCCGTTGTCAGAATCGGGGGACGGCGTGAGAGCAAGCTTTCGGGCATGCGCAGTGGCAAAATATGACGTCACTCGTAGTAGCTTGACGTTCGGTCTTGCGATAGAAAGCTACCTAATATCATGAAGAATCCGGAAGAAATTTTTCACTGATTTTAAATGAATTACAAAAAGCGACCACATAAAATAATGCTTACTATTCTTTTCCATTCAGTAATTCATATTGAACCATGATTCCTTTATCGAGACTTTTTTAATATATCAGCTAAAAAGGGCAAACTGCCAGGGTGACTGGTCACTCCAAATAAAATATAGAGTTTACAATGTTATTTTGCAACTGAATCAGTGATTTTGAATCCGGGCCAAAGTTACTACTTGCCTGTAAGTAGACCTTATCCAAAAGGGTGTAAAACCCTATACATGCAGTTTCTTTAATGGACCAACCCTACATGTAGCTTGACCAACCCAATGGACAGGACCAGGGGTATGCACTTTATTTTCATTCAGTCACAGCATTAGTGAGCTGGATCCCTCTTGTTGCTACGGAACACTCACTGTAAGTGTTTGACGGTAGGTGGGGTCTTGACTTTCAAGTTGAATCTATACAAATTTCTGTGAACCGCACAAGTACCACCATTTAAAGATCGCTTCCTATAATGGCTTCCATTTATTCATTCGTGGAGCAGTCTGCAATTCAAAGACCATATTTTGAGGTGGACTTCTGGATCAGGTTCAAAGATTAATCAGGATCAGTTCCCTTAGATCAATCGCTTACTGGGTCAGTCCAGGAATGTGACTATGAAAAGGGTCTAATTGGCAATGCATTCTATCATGCAGGGCTGTCATGGTAGCTAATTCATATTAGTCTCTACTACTGGTGGCCGATGACAGATTCATTGCAATATTTCACTCCTTGTTTGTGTCACCTTGACGGAATTAAATTGTCAATGTCAGGTTCATTAAAGTCATGAGTGTTGTCTGTCTCAGTTCATCTTGACTGCTAGTATGATAAGATGCTGCATAAGTGGAATGGTAGCCTATAACCTAGGCAGCGGCTGCAGCTAGTCATTGCAGTTACACTAAACCAGAGAGAACGTAAGTGATCATCTGATGTGGCCAGCCTGGCTGCCGAGCATGCTCCTATATCCTCACACCTTGATGTAGTCGTTGCTTTCTTATTATTGACATTGGTTTGGCCGTTTTTTCCACCAAATCAAGTTCTAGAATGATGAAATAACAGCTAAAGCAAGACGCGAGCATATGTGGTGGCTGATATCAACTAAAGCCTTGCCACTTCCCTTTAGCATGACAATATAGACAATAGCTGACGCCTCCGCCTAGATGGGCTAATGTAGTGGGGACCATGATAATTTAGTCATGTTGTTAATTACTTAATTTACAGCAATATCATCTTAACAATTTATTTTTAGAGAACTAGATTGAAGGTAGCAAGGTCTAAAAAAAAACAAGCAAGTCTGACCTTTGGACAAGTAATCCTGAAGGACAACGAAAAATAATTCATTCATGCAGATGAAATATTCATACTTGTTG
This sequence comes from Lytechinus pictus, assembly GCF_037042905.1. Classification (NCBI taxonomy): domain Eukaryota; kingdom Metazoa; phylum Echinodermata; class Echinoidea; order Temnopleuroida; family Toxopneustidae; genus Lytechinus; species Lytechinus pictus. The sequence goes on along the minus strand of NC_087256.1, from coordinate 14,189,771 downwards.
AGCCAATGACTAATGGAATGGCCTACTCCAGGTCAAACAAATCTGAATATCAGAATTCAGTACTCTACAAGTTTAAAGTGATCAGTGTACACTGTTATGACTTTGCTGTCATTATAGTTACAGGTTTCACTGTGTTAAATAGATTTGTAAAATGGGTTCCTCAAATAAATTTAAAAATTCTTCTTGAAGGTGCTCATAAAAATCACAAAACCCCTTTGAATAGTGCACTGCTAGCTATTTGGAGTGAACAAATGTCACCCATCTCTGTGGAGCCATGAATACTATGTATTCACAGCAAAAGACAACTCTTATTTATCAATTACAGACCTCAGGGTTCATTTCATTCAACTTGCGATGAAGTCATTATCCTCTACAACCAAGGTAACCTCATGCTTTGTGCAGTCGATGGAAAGATTTCTTCACCCTCCTATTGTAATCTTTTCGTAAGGAGGGAGAAGGGAGGCGCAGCCTGGTGTCGGCATCGGACTATGCCCTCAAAGAACTCCTGAGGACAATGGGCACAATGCGCTACTGATGTGGGCCCAATCTCAGCCTGTTGATAAGATAACATTCATGCCAAGAATCTTGCAAAAGAAAGAAAAGACTGTCCATGATTGATGTCTCTTTTACGGTTGAGGCAGTTCCCACTCATCAGTCATGCCGTATCTGCTTGCACCTCACATTTGAGATTCAGCAAACACTTTACCGACTAGGTAACTACCCACGATTGTTTTGATCTCTAAGATGGGATATCTCCTCATGGAGATCTCACTTTATCTTTTTACATCTCTCGATGTCAGTAATGAAAGTCATCAATCGTACGACATTCACCCAGTCATCCAGACAGAGTCATTCTTTCGGAGGAGTCCTTTCATCATGCTTGATGGTTCAGCCGAAGTGATCACATTGATGCTATATGTCATCCTGGTGAAAAAGCAATCAGAACCATGGCTTGCATTATTCATGAGCAATGGGTGATTCATTGCCAAGAGCTCTGTGAAGAAATGAAATGTTCACATTAATGCCTTCCGTTTAGCCAACATTCAAATACAGATAAAGGGCATTGTTTCATACTTCAATCCACCACTTACATTCAATGTCAATCACAATTTAAATCAAGCAAGGCTTTGAGAATTGCCATTTCTATTTGTAGGCCTATGACAATCTCCAATTCTACAGACATGAAGTATTTTCAACAGCAGGATACTGACTTCAAGAGCAGTAACAAGCTTCTTGCAAGCAAATGAGGCCTGGCAAGAGCAACGAAAGTAGATTCACAATGGAATACTTAGTTCAGGAGATGAGAAAGCAAAATCTGTATTCCAAGTGACATTTCAAATTATGAGAATTTGCATGAAAATAACAATGCCTAGGACCCACTCCTCATACCGATCAGGCAATCAGTAGAACACCAATAAAAAGATAGGAATCTCTACACTATGTAATACTTTATCCCGACACTATACCGTTGCCTGATGGGTAATTTGCATTTACACAAAAGATGGCTTTTGTCGGATCGGGATCAAATATTTAATTTTGCTTGGAACTTCTGGTCACAGGTTTACGGAATCTTTGCATCACCTCAGGTTTCATTCCCCGAGCTGATACAGTGGTGCCTCATGGGTAATTTGTAAAGCAACGCGGCTGCCTTGAACTTGTGTGTTCAATCCAGGTTTCTTGATACCAGAGCGGTGGAGATCCCCACAAGGCTGCTCGTACAAACACCTTGCCTGGCAAGCCATCCCAATATCCCAAATTGCCTGTGAATTATGGATGTAGATCAGGAGCACAATTTGCCCTTATTTCCAGGATATTTTGCATGATTATGGGATATAACTGGGTTTCGCACCATCTCTCTCAAATAATCTCTGCATAACTTTAGGAAGTTATGATGTAAGATGCCAAATAAAACCTCTGGCTCTAGGGCATCCATTGACAAATGTCTTTCAGATGACCGAAACTGGTAAATATGGCAATAGCTCCATAGGTGAAATATGCCTCTTTGTACTGTTGTTCTTGATAAAACTATCTTTGAATCTTTTATTTTCAGAAATTTGAAAGCCGATTTCAGTTTCTATAAAATGAAGTTTATGTCTACAGTGGCCTAATTTTCCTTCCATATTAAAAATGTTTTATATTTTACATTTGATTTTGATGAAATTTTCAGAGCTATAGTAGTCAGATTTTGTATTTGTTCAGGTGAGCTTTCTGTAGGGGTAAGCTTGATCTTTTAAGACGAATTGCAGGCTTATTTAGGATTTCACCTTCCATACTGTAAAAGGTAAAAGAAAGTAGTTGAAGTTAACACATTACTTCATGAGAAAGTCTTTAAAAGCAAGGTTAGTTGCCACTTTATTATCATAGATCTAGCTCTGGTACATTGAAATAAACTGAACTTTGTGAAATAATGCAATCTTAGTTGAAAACCGATAACTCTAAAGATCACTAACACAAAAAGGCATATGTGGGACAGTGTATTAATATTGCTCGGAAACATAGAGGACATTTTATGGAATTCTGTGCTTATTTCGCTAATTTCTCAGCAATTAAACTTTTTTTTTTCCAGAGCCATTTGGCACACAATTTTCATTCAACACGTAACTGTTCATTTTATTGGATTCTGCTCAAACTAAATTTGAGATCGTTACCACAACTGGCATTTACCTTTAGAATTATTAAAACCTTATTATTAAAGGATTTAAATAAACAAGAATGTGCATTGTATTTTATCGTTTAGATAATGGATATCAAATATCTTGATGAAGGATACTGTAGTGGGCTCAATTTTTTTTTACAATGCTTTGAAAGTAAAACTTCATCAGGTCACCGACTGTATAATATTACATTCCATGCAGCCCACAGTTCATTTGATTAAATGCATTATTTGTGATTCAAAAGATCCCATTAATTTTACACACTGCACTGGATTGCTGTTTTACACCACATTTTTATTCTCATTTTCCTTTCACAAAAGACAGAAGATAACTTTGTGGTCTGAAGTCCAAACACCTCAGTCTTTTCATATCATCCCCAGCCAGCTCTTCCCATTGATTATTCCGCGTTGGCAGCCATTCAGCTGAATATTCTTGGAGGTAAATGAAAAAAAAGAGAACAAACTTAGCATAAATATCGCTTCCTGTGGAAATAAATATTGGGTTATGATTTCGAGCCATGCTGTGCTTACAGAGTGTATGCAGGTGGGGGCTTTCATTCTCCCAATAGGAGGAGAGATGAAAGGGTCAGCACTGTTCGCATTCAAAAACAAAAATCTAGAGCAACCCCTGGATTTAATGGTCACTGAGGACATCATCAATTGATGTGGTGCGAAAGCCCTTCCATTTCGCAGTCCTAATTAGGCAGATTTGTGTCAAATGCATGTGTTATAAACTGGGGTAATCGTCAATTTATGTTTGAAATATGGGCGCAACTGGGCGGTATCAGATTTTCTGGATCTTCAGGGAAAATGGTTTCTTTTAAAATACTTTTGACACAAAAAATACATTTTTTTTTTCTTTTTTTGTACTTTCAATCATGTCTTTATAGGACTCCTGTTGTTTTTTTATGATCAATAACGCCTTTATTTGCATTGCAATAGCTTTAAATCCTGTGCTTATCTCTCCACCTACATGTATACTCTTTTAAAAAGAACTAACTTGTTCATATTTTTCTCATTCTAATAACCTACTTTCCTACTAGAGCTCCAGATCCAACTAAAGACAAATGTGCAACTATTAAGATAGGCATACGCATACCTAATCAAGAATATATATATCCAAATTTTAATGAACAATTCTAGGTGCATAATTAGCAGATTTACTGAAGTACATTTCTTTAACCATAAAATATCAATGCTCCTAATTGTATCACTTCTTTTTTTTTCATTTGGTTCATCCATACTGTCTGTTGGTCACACAAATGACATGACTAATCACAACTTCCATTCCAGAGAACTACCTATCATTCTTCAAAAGATGAAGATTATACCCAATATTTGTTCTCCTTTAACCTGGTTTTATTCTCTGAACTCTTCCTGTTCAAAGTTTTCCAGTCTATATCAAGTTAAATTTCTAGTGCGAATGGTGACTTGAGCGAGGGTCAAGTTTGTATAGTTTTGGCTCAAACAAGAAGATTTAGCTGGAGGCATGAGCAGCTCAGTTTGGTATGCAGTCGTCGACCTTCAATTCACACTCTTCTCCAACACCCAAATTTAATTGTTGGAATGCATGATTGAAATGCATATAACTTTGAAACGAAGTTCTGTGCGGTATATATCATCCATCTCTGTCAACTAGTAACATTTCAAAACTGAAGAAATGTGTGTTATTTGAAAATAATTGCAAAAATATGTATATTTCACAATCATGAGTTAATGAAAAAAAAAATTAATTAATGGTTGCACTTGATTTTAATTTCATTTTCTGTTTGAGATTTACCTTAAAGGACAAGTCCACCCATGAAAAGGTTGATTTGAATAAAAGAGAAAAATTCAACAAGCATAACACTGAAAATTTCATCAAAATCGTATGTAAAATAAGAAAGTTATGACATTTTAAAGTTTCGCTAAATTTCACAAAACAGTTATATGCAAATCCTGGCTGGTATGCAAATGAGGGGACTGATGATGTAATCCACTCACTATTTCTTTGTATTTTATTATAAGAAATATTCTAATTTTCTCCTCATTGTCAAGTGATACAACGATTAATTCCTCCCTGAGCATGTGGAATTAGCATTGTTTAATACTATATGGTTCAGTCAAGTTGGTCCTTAT